>NC_079399.1:11801970-12500202 GCF_029220125.1 Pseudoliparis swirei | reverse complement strand
AATCATCTGAGAGTTAACACACCTTTTAAACTATTTACTAGCAAACTGCAGCTCACACAACAGGCACTGGTGTTTCAGCTGCTGTCTGCTTGGCACTGATTAAATACACATGTGGCAAAGTCTAGACACTAATATACTCTTTCCTGTCATACATCAGCCACTGTACAGCTGTTTATAATTGTGATGTTGGGACTTGATGTACTGCGGGGTTGTTTAAGATATTGTGAATAGATGCTTGCAACACCTCAAACATTAGGACGACGCATTCCTTTTTTCAGACACGTCAAAGAAAAGTGTAATGCTTTTTTTTCATCGTCGTAGTTTCATTTGAACTCCCAACAGTCTAATCAGGCCTTTACTGTGTAGACACAAAGAGACAGAACTGAAGGTAGTCAGAAAAGGTTCCAGACTGTTTACTTTCACAACCCACAAAAACCACGTCTTTCTCAAGAGCCTTGTCCAATGCAGGTCTCTCTCTCTCCCTTTCTTCTTTCTTTCTCTCTCTCTCTCTCTCTGTGTGTGCATGGAGTCTCCCAGACACACATAACAGCATGTCTTCGTGCCCATCTAGGCCTTCTTGTTTATGTGAATTAAACTACATGGATTACTCGAGGATGATGGTTCCCACAATCCTGATTTTATGGCTGACTGCACACTACCACATATTTTGGAATTAATAAATGAAAGGGCATGAATGAGTACAGCATGAAAATATATAATCTGTTGAGTCAGAGAGTTGTATTTGTCTTAAAACAAAGGAAAATAAGCCACAACATAACTCGTTCCCTGAGTATATCAACAATGGTTTAACCATTTAAGTGTGGTCTGTTGTATTTATGCGTCTTGTTTAGCTTTATCTTAAATCTTAGTTTTGAAAACTGAACAAAGATACGGTTTTCTGCATTGGAAAAAAAGGATTTATATTCGATATTTTAAGCAATATTTTTTTATGACAATGCAATTTAAAAATATGTTATCTTGTTGAAATCATATTGAGATCTTGTGAAGTGCAATAACGTCGTCTGACAGACTCAAATATCACAGAAAATCAGACAACTTAAAATATATATTTTTTTGTGTAGCGAGAGAGGAGAGGAGTACGTCAATGTCATGTGATGAGGAAGCGTTTACAGTTCCACTTTCAGAAGTAGCTCGTGGTCCTCCGGCCCGGTCCCAGTAGGTGGTGCCAGGATAAATCTGAGTGTCCACAAGATGGTAAAATAGATTAAACATGTTTTGAAAGGACTGCCTTCAAACTCCACACAAAGTAAACAACCAAGCTAACCGCTGCAGGCCGGGTGAACACCCACCTCTCTAAATAAACAGATACAGAGCTCTTTGAAACGCCCCTCGAGTTACTAACCCTCCTCCCCAGTGAGCGGCCATCTCTGTGCAGACCAGAGTTGAGCTTCTGATGAAGAAGCAGCTAGACATACGTCCTTCTTTCACTTTTCAACTACAGATGGCCAACACCAACATAGTTGTAGATGGTGGAAAAGGTGGAAATGATTGTTTACACTGGGAAGGGTTCTAAAAATAAATAACAGTCCCACCCTCGCTCACCAGTAAGCACAAAGTACAGCTGTGGATTATGGGGAACACATTAGTTTGTAGGTATTTATTTACAAAGTGTTGGAGTAAATGGCAATTTAGTTTAGTTTATTTCGATCAGCAATAATATACAAAAATCAAAATTTCAACAAAAGAAGAAAGTGGCTGACCGAAAGGGTCAAGGCTGAAGCTATCAAGCTTATAAGTGCCCTAACCTATGTTTTCATGAAAATACTTATTTTAGAGAACATATACATATACCTATATATACATATAAACATATACACATGCATACAAATTCACACACCCATATAAACGTATATACACACACATAAATTCACATACCTACATATACATAAAACAATCAACAAAACAAAAACAAACAAAAATTGTCCCCATTACCCGTTACTTATGATGCGTCATCAATGCTGATACGTCTGTACTTGTCCAGAGTCATGTCTTTAAAAAATGTTTTTAATATCACCAGATTCTTACTTTCCTTGATGTCATCAGTTAAACTATTTTGACGTGAGGAAGGTTGTCGGAGTCGTCCTGTGGGGGAAGGGCTGCTCAGTGATGTAGTGGCTAGCACTGTCACCAAGCAAGAGGGACCCGAGTTCGATCCCTAAATCCCGGGTTAGCATTTCTCCCCGTGGCAGCGTTGGAGACTCGTAGGTGTGAATGTGAGCGTGAATGGTCGCCTGTCTCTATGCTATGTGAGACAGTGGCGACCTGTCCAGGGTGAACTCTGCCTTTGCCCAATGTCAGCTGTTATCGGCTTCAGCGACACCTGGAACAGGGAACATGAACTTTCATCCTGAATTTCATGGCAAATCATCCATTAGCTGTTGAGATGTTTCAGTCTGGACCAAAGTAGTGGACCGAACAACAAAATGTGTCCATCCCTAAATAACAATGCGAGGGTAGATTAAAAAACTAAACACTTAGAGCGAGCTTTCTGTTGTTAGGATTCCTCAAAATGTGCTGATTTATGGCCTCTGTTAAGGATCCAGAAGTCGGTTGCAGTATGTTAATAATATGGTCACGGTGCTTGTTGCTGAAACTGGAGTGTGTCGAGTGCCAGTAGAACACAGTATCATCTAAAGATTGATTTTTCAGTTTTCACTTCCATTACATTTGAAGGTATATTTATTAACAGCTATCAGGTAAAATGTTTGGTTATGATGCATTATTTTAAGAAAATTGTTGATCATTATTCATTTTGAATTTGTGGAGTCTTATTAAAGTTCAATCTATCTTTGGTCATGTTTGCTGGCAGTCCAGCTACATGTTATTTATGAACTGTAATCTTCAACAAACGTCCTGACTTTTGTTCTTTGGATTTCAGGTTGTGCTGCTGTGCTTACTGGTGGTCATTCTGGCCGTGGTGTTTTCACTGAGAAAGAGCAGCGATGAAAAAGGTAAGGACTGACGACCATTTCCCCCTCTTGATTTTACCACGTGAGCATATTTTTGAATCTGTTTTGACATTTGAATGGTTAACCAATTTTATTTAGTCTAATTTAAGAAATGCAATGAAGCCATTTTTTAAGCGACAGGGATACACAACGTGATCTTTTGTGAGAAATACAAAAAATACAGAGAATAATTAGTCCAATGTAGATGTGCTTAATTCTTGAGTGTTGGTGATGTTGTTGAGCTCTGCTGCTGTATGACTTCTTGTTGTGTCTGGAATCAATAAAAAATTAAACTAACTAACTGATCTGATCAGTGGACACTAGAAAGCATTCTCCTTCGGGATTATCTTATTTTTCAGAAGAAAAATAAAACTACCATCAAAATAATGGAGAAATAATCATATAAAAACACACACATATGGGCCTTAATGTGTACAATGTGTGCAGTGCTGCTCCAGGAAAGAGGCACTAACTGTTGATCCCCATTCACATGGATTGCTATTCCCACAGATATAATATCACCCAATTCTCAAAACGTTAATTTCAAAACATTTACTTAAATATCACCGGCACATTATATTTTCTGACTGAGCGTCCTGTGAGCCATATGGCTTTCATTCACCACACGGAGCGTGGATGAAGATATGTTGGTTGCAACGGGAGAGGCAGACTGAAATAACTCACTCGGGTTATATTTCGTAGCACCTATTCAGAAAAGGCTGATGAAAATACAAGGTGTAAGTTGTAAGTCATTGCGAGCCTCACCGCGACGGGACATCCTGCTGTTCGGGCCCCCAGTAAATGTACACATAGAGCCTGCAGTAGATCACTCAGAAACTCTGGAAGTATTTAGAGCAGCAGTAAATAAGGGTCATGTTACCAACCAGCCAGTCGGGGGAAAGCGATAGGTGGTGCAATCCAAGTGTTGTTGTTTTTACCCGCTGTCGTAAAGCACGTCTTGAGCACATATTTAAGCAGGACGGGAATGTTCACCCGAGGTCGGCATGTCTCTGCAGCTATAGATTCCCTCCGTTTGGACGTGGGCAGCGGTGCAGTGCGCTCTTTGTTGCAAACCGCCGTGCCCAACGCCTCTTCCATTTCGGGGGCAGCGGTGGTGACTGTGGGCAACCGTCGCCAGCCTGGGCGGGGTGTGCTCTCTGCTGTGGCATTCCCATTTAACTTATATTTCCCACCCAGCGAACATGAAAGCCATATGGGGAGGATAAATCTTGACTCTGCACTCACCCAGATTCTTATTTAGCTGTTTTTTACATGCAGCTTTGTTGGAGCGTACATCTTAACGTAGCTTTCTCGGTGAGGCCTTTGGGCGCAGATTAAAGGAAATGAAAATAACCCAGGACTCTACTTCTTCCTAGAGGCTCACAGTGTGTAGTATAAAACGCTGAGAGCGGGTTTCCCCGTGGATTACAGACCACAGCAACTCGTCTCCTGAGACGGAGCATCCCTGTATTCGGTCCAAACCACACTGCTAGCTTGGGGAGGCAGCGGGGAGGGGCTTTCTCACCGGCATGCTAAGACTCCCTCTCATGCGTCCAGTTAGACTTGACAGATTGTTTCTGGAGGACAGTTGCTGGAAAGGTGAACGAGGTGGTCCAAATTCCTGCTTACAGGAATCCTTATACTGTGGGAATGTTCTTGAGCATGACATAGTCTGGAGAAAATAAGAGTAATACTAATATTTGTATAAGGTTATTGTGTTCCAAGTGACAGACAAATACTCAAAGATTTACTTCACTACTATCACACTTTATTGCAAGACCAAAATGAGAAGCACTAGTTTTAATTTGACTCTTTTTCCTCATCAAAAACCCGGCGTCCTCCTCACATCCCAGATGTTGTGTTTCTTTTTTCTGAATACGTCTTAAAGCGAGCTGCAGACTGTAGACACTGTACACCTTCACCCCACGTTGTTGGACCACAAGGAGGAGGGTCGAGGTTAGATGTAGGATGCAAACCTCATTCTTTGGAAATGTAAACAAAGGTTTTATCCAGTGAAATCTAAACTCACTTACTATGATAATGCTGTGCTAGCTCCTCACACAGCTAATGATCAATAAGTGTTGTATATGCTAGGTCGGGCCAGCCAGCCACCAGAAATCACATCCAGTGAATTTAGTGGAGTATTTGGCAGCTACAGAGCCAGATATTTTCTCGGTGGAGAACTAAAAGAAGAGTAAATATTGGCTTTACATGTGTAATGCTGTCAGAAAGATGAATCCAGATAAATGCTAATGTTGGTGTGTCTGCTGGATGTGTACATAGTTTGTCTGTTTGCAGGTTTAAAATAATACGTCTGTGTTATAGGTGTTGTAGTTCAGATTATGTACATTAAATGAGTCAAAGATAGTGATGTCTCTTGTTCACATGAATGAATGACCTCAATTGATAAATATGACGTGGCCACACCTCTTAAAAAAAAAAAAGCAGCGTTACTGTTTTTATTTCTCCAGGTTTTGTTGCATGAAAACAATTCTCTCCAGCACTAAATCTGATATAAAAATGTGACGTGTGTAGTCTTTGTTCATGGAGTCTGTCTGTGTGTGTTATCCATTTATGCTTTTACGCAACATGTGGTTCTCAGAGATGTGCGCTCTTCTATTTCCAAAAACAGCGGAAAGACTTCACTGGCCACAAGGCACAGAGGAAACATTCAGTCTCTTTCTGGGAGGAATCGGTGGAGGACTATTTGGCAAAAAATGACTCATTAATCCTATTTGAATTGGCAATAATGGCCTTGAAAACATATTTCCTCAGATGGGATCCTACGTGTACACAAGATCTTCTGCCAAAGGTTAAAATAGTTATTTTACACAACATATTTTTGTCTGATGAGTTTTCCATCAAAATATGATTGTTTCCTTCAGTTGTCAGTGCTGTCAATCAAACTGGGCCCAACCACGCCCACACAGGGGAACTCTTAAAAGGCCACAATGAACCATTTAGAGGGCTCTTTTGACAGAAATGGAATATAATGTCAACAAGTATATTTTCTTCAGTTTGTAATAACCTGAAATAAGAATTGTTGTGTTTGTTATTACCTTAGAATATATATATATATATATTTAAAGATAGTCAGCTGCTTCTCTGAGTCTGCTATGTTGCTCCTTCCGTGTTTCTACAGTAGCCCAGAATGGACAAATCAAACACTGTTTTAGCAATCTGCCTTTCTTTATTCAGTTTGTTTGGCTGTCTGTTGTTTGACACATTTCATGCTGCCGTCTTGGTCCTAACTTCCTTGCAAAAGACATGTTGAATCTCATTGGGAAAATATCCCGGGAAAATTATGTTTTTTTTAAAAACTCAAAGAAACTCACTCATTGGAGATAGTTTTCAGGGGCCTATAAGGTTTCTCGGCTCAGTCCATGTGTTTCTTTTCACTGACTTAACACTCCTCTTTTCCAGCTGATGGGGAGCTCTGGTTGCAGGCCGCAGATGAGGAACTTCAACAGCCACGGTGTCCACCTGGGTAATACAATACTCTGGTTCTGCTTGTTCTGTGAGAACTGATGTGGTTTTAATAGAAAACAATACCTCAAATCTCAGCTGGCCTAGTGAGGATTACAGCAGGCCCTCTCCGCTCTGAGAATGAAGCTTTTCTTCTGTAACTCCCACAGTTTTCCTGAGTTGAGCCCATTGTTCCTAGTAGTGCTCAGTGGAAATTAAACTGTGGCCACGGAGAAAAATAGAAAGACTTTTCTGTCACTGTCTGTCTTGTAGCAGTGTGTAACCCAAACACAAGATTCTCTTTTCATGGTTGGTTTTATGGAGAAATAAACTGTTTCTATGGAAACCAGGCTAATGACTGAGTAATCGGGCATGTGATGGTGAGTGTATGGGTGTGCGTGTGTAAGTGTTTCTGCTTTGCTGGGGGAGTAACCCCAGACAGTGTCATTACACAATGGAAAAGAAAACCTGTAGCTCCATCTTAGCTATTTTAAGAAAAGAAATGTTGTATTTTCATCTCAACGTCACTCATTGTCTCGGGTTTGTCTCGGCTGTTTCTGTTGGTTAACCACACTTTTATTTTATGAAAACTTAACACACAAAGAGGATGCTCTTCTCAAAAGTGCTGATTGAAAATAAAATGTATCATGTATATATTTTTAATATACAATTATTGTGTATTATTATAATATTATTAATTCATGTGTAAAATCTTTAATTAATTCCTGATGTAATGCTCCAATTAGATATCAATTATTGGAATTGTTTATAAAATGACATTTACAATAGAATTTTCTTCTTTAATGTATTGACAATAGATGAACGACAGCGTGTAACATGACGCATCATTTAACAGCATCCTGCATTACTTGACACTGTTCGATACTTCTGGTTGATATTCAATACTATGCCCTATGTAACTGTAATATTTTGATATTGGTAAAACAAATCACACATTGTAAAGCATTAACATGTTACTCTCGCAGATAATTGAATTACTGTAGTGCTCCCAATGAAAAGGACCATGCCTTGCTTCGGGGAACAACAGACATCTCTTCGTCTTTGATTTAGGATCTGAGTCACATGTCTCTTCCTGTTCTCCTCCTCTTTGTGTTTGTGTAGTCTGGGATTTCACTTTTTTCCCTCTGACCCGTTCAGTCAAAGAGCAGCTTTGTAGTCTCTACAGAGTCTACACAGACCTACTGTAAAACACTGCTGCTACACTCCTGGGGCCAAAGATATCCATGTCTCCTGCTGAGTAATTATTCCGTTTCCCATTCACAAAAGCCCCTCAATGTCCACTTAAAGCATCTTTCTTCCTCTCTGTGCTCCCACACAGCTTCTCCAGGTCACCTCTCATCCTGGTGTCCTTGGACGGTTTTAGGTCGCAGTACCTTGAAGATCACAGCAGCCACCTTCGTGTCATCAACAAGTTACGTAAGTCACGGACATCGTTGACTCCACAGTTTGTCACGGTTTACTGAGCATCCCGGTTGGACTGAACTTTACTGTGTTGCAGGAAACGACGGAACAACTACGCCGTACTTGAGGTCCGTTTATCCCACAAAGACCTTCCCCAACCATTACAGCATTGTAACTGTAAGTCTTTTCTGAGTCAGGGGTTGGTTTAATGGACATTCAGTAACGCCCTGTTCCGTTTCTCCTCTGTGTCTCCTGTCTCTCCTCGATGTTGTAGCGTAATTCAGAATTGGCAGCCTGGAAGAGCTTCTACAATAATAAGATCCACAGTCTGCTATCGTTCTCTCCTTTAGGGAGACGTTTATTTACTCATCAAAAGCAAAGTACAAATGCTCACCAGCGATTGCAATCACACGGGGAGCTCTCTCTCAACATGCAAGTTGAGGCCAAAAACACACTGTCCCCCAAATTAAGGTTCAATCTTTAAGACACAGATCTCGTCACAGGTACATATCCCACCCCCTGACCTCTTCTTGGCTCTAGTCTCTCATGAGAATTCACTCCTACCCCCGGGTGGGGGCTGTCTGTTGGCCGTGCGCCCCCTCTTGGTATGTGTAAATACTGATAGCATGTGTGAATGTTGAATACTGTTAGGCGTGTAGCTAGCCTTGAGCTGCAGACACAATATCTCTCTCTCCGGCCCATTTCTAGCGGCAAAGTGCCGTCTCTTCTGATGTTTTGCCAGAACCTAGACATTACGGTCCCTTCAATAAATCAGATTAATATTAACAATGTCTCCTCTGTTTCTCCTCTGTCTTGATTGGTTAATTCCCTTCACTTGCGCTCAGCCACTCCTCTGTCTCCTTGATTGGTTAATTCCCTTCACCTGCCCTCATGCCGTACACCTGTGTGTTTCCTCCTATATATTGTGCCAGTCTTTCCCTGGGCTCCTGTCGGTTTGTTGTCTTTATCTCAGTCTCTTAGTGGCTCTGTTTCGATGTCTCACTCTCAGTCTTTGTTTGCATGGTGATTACGAATGTTTTTTGTTGTTGCTTTCAAGCAAGAGTTTTTATGTTTTATCTTTTTCCGAAGTAGAGAGTTTTTTTTGTTTCACTCAAACCTGGATTCCACCCTAGTTTTCTGCACCTGAGGCTTACCTGTGAAAACCTGTGACACATTCACTATAAGCTAATGATTATTATAACCAAATGTGCATTATTTTTCATTATTGCTCACATAGATTACTATTTAATTGACATCTAAATATTTAATATGAAAATAATTATTTACTGAATTGTATTGACTGTTTCTAAATGCGATGGCTTCATCCAGTGTTCATTAGTCTCCTTCACTAGCCGCCATGACTGTTTGTCCTTGTTTGAGTAGACTACACAAGGTAGCTGAGGAACACCATGTTTTTCTGATGTATCTTATTGGCTCAACAAGTAGAAAGCGTTTTTCCATAAGAAGTCACAAGTAAAAAATGGTTAGAAACAATTTATGTTAACCTTTAACAATGTAATGCATTTTATTAGCTTATTTTATCTTTAAAATAAATGTTTTTATTCCAACCTGATAAATAACTACAGTGGGCTACAATGTGCAATATGCCACTTTGGAAAATACCTAAAAAAAATAATATTTTTTTCACTATAATAAATATTAATAATTGGTGCTTTCCTTCAGTGTCTCTTCACAGTAACACAGATGTTACAGTGGAGGTTTAATGGCTTATCTTAGCTTTCAGAGAAGATCAGCAGCAGAACTGAGGGGCTTACAGAGTGTTTTTTACCTCTCTTGGTTGAGCTGTGGTTACCAGTTATACATAAGAGAGGGGACATCATCCCTTTAAATCCACAGAATAGAAACAGCTTAACGTGACTTGTTTTTCTCTACAGGGTCTTTATCCTGAGTCTCATGGAATCGTGGACAACAAGATGTACGATGTGAGCCAAAACGCTTTCTTCAGCTTGAAAAGTGAGGAGAAGTTCAACCCAAAATGGTACAACGGAGAGCCTGTAAGTAAATATGTGCAACTTTGATATTGTGTACAAAGGTAGAGATGTATTGCTCAGTCCAAAACTGTAACCTAATAACACCTCCTTTAGAGAAATTATAATAAAATTAAAATAAATTAATAATAAATAAAAATAAATTAATAAATGAGAGATGACTCCTGGAATTCATTATTTGGTAATAAACCAATACAACACAGTGCATCTGCCAAAGCATGTTTACAAAACACTTCTACCTGCAGATCAGTATAATAGGTATTGATTCAACACAAAGATATGCAGTTATATGTCCATCAGTTTTGGTTGGGCTGTGAGGGATTACACTTTTATCCTAATGACCTGAACACTGTTGCTGATGAAATGCACTGAGATGAACGAATGAGGTATTAGTCTGGGACAGTTCAGTCTTTCTGAATTATTCAAGAACACAGATGAGACTCATCTCCCCTTGTTTTACATTCTTTCTTTTGTCTCTTCTCCTTTCCTCTTGTGTCTTGTTCACTACCGTCTCCTTTTCTTTTGTCCCACCTCATCTTTTTTCATCTCCTCTCCTCCTCTCCTCTTATTGTATCTCCTCTCATTTCATATCCTCTCCATTCCCCTTATCTCTTCTCGTTTTCTTTCCTTTTCCGTTCTTCCCTTCCATCTTGTTTCTATTCTGTTCCTCTTCTTTTATCTCCTCTCCTCTGCTCATCTCCTCTCCTCTTCTCAGGTCTGGATCACTGCCATGCATCAGAAACTAAAAGCAGGAACCTTCTTCTGGCCTGGCTCAGATGTAAGAATCAACGGCTCTTTCCCAGACTTATACAAGTTGTATGACAGGTAAGAGCGATGCCGTTTTAATCTAAAGAAGAATATCAACAGCAAACATTATTGGTGTTTAAATATACTCTTAGATAATATAATATGTTTGTTTTTTTGTGAACAGGAACATTGATTTCAAGCAGAGAGTGACAACACTGTTTGAATGGCTCAGTTTACCCCAGGGAGAAAGGTATCACACATTCATTATCACTCAAATATTTTACGTTGTGAGTCACCACTGAACATGCTTTCTGAACTGTTGTCTTCGTAATGTTAGACCTGACTTCTACACTTTGTACCTGGAAGAACCTGACTCATCAGGACATCGTTATGGACCAGCGAGCAGCCAGGTTGGTCTGTCGCTAAACATTAAACATGCAACGATCAGCTGGTTGTTCATTGCAGTAGATCACTAGAGATCTTGGCACACCCAGCACTTTATTTTCCTAGACACTGTAACCTGCTGGAAACTCACTTTGGTCACTGCCTTGTGTTTATGTTTTGTTTCCTCTGTATATTTAGTATTTTAGTATTAGTATTTAGTATTGTTATTGTGTTGTATCTTGTATTTTTGTAATGCTCTAATGTACACCCGCTGCTGTGATCTTGAAAAGTCCCCACTGTGGGACTTATAGAGGATTATCTTATCTTATCTTATCACTTCAAGAACAACAGACGAGACCGAACAAGTACATGAAGCTCATACTTCATCCTTGGAAACAATAGTCGGACAAAATTCCGGTTATGAACCATGCTGACGCAGTCATTTTAGTCCATTGAATGTGCTTGTTGTTTATTTTCTGGAGCAAGTTATTGTTGATGTGTTAACTGGATGGACTTACAGTTCCCCCGACTATTGTTCTCGTGCAGCAGTAACGCGTGACATCTGTGAAAGCTTTACATGATGTTGTGCCTTCAGGTCCTTGAGGCCTTGGAAAATGTGGACAAGATTATAGGCATGCTGATGGATGGCCTGACGCAGAGAGACCTGCACCACTGTGTCAACATTATCATCCTATCGGACCACGGTGAGATCACGACACAGCCTGCACACATGCTGTGATAGTCTGTGGTGTCCTTTTACTCATTAACTCCATCTAATTCCTTAAATTCTTTTGAAATGTACAATTACATTTTTTGGTACAAACATAAGTTATTCAGAGGAAGGTGAATGTTTTTTCTCTTTAAGTCTTTCTCTTTGGGTGTTTAAAAAAGAAGTTGTGCATTTGCACACACAAACTCAGGTCATCCCTCTAGATGTACGCAGTAGTAAGATGTAGCGTGGTTTTAAAGCCTGTGTGCCAGTGAGGAGGACTTTAGACTTATTGTCTTTTTCAAATGTTTAACTTCTTTGTGTCACTGCACCTGTTACATGAGCCAACTACAGTTTCGTGTGAGAGGGAAATCTGATGAAAAATGAGTGTATTAACTGGGAGTAAACTGGTAAAAACTATTCTCAGGGTATTCTGTGACGAGAGGTTTCTCTGGACATCTGGAGACCATATGCTTAGTCTTGTAATTAGGTATATTAAAGATAAATGTGCAGGAATGTGTGGTTCAGCGTCGATGCCCAGTTATCTTCATCAAAAACATAATTTCCAAAAGAAGTTGTAATTGTGTTGTGCTGTCCCAGCAAGCCATCGAGGACAAGAAAGAAGGACTTATCAGAGCTCACATATCACACAAGTACAAATCTATAAATCCGCTGTTAAACCGTGGAACTGACAAATTAAGAGCATTTCTGACGAGATAAACCTTTGTGCCCCTCCAGGGAAAGAACATTTAAGTCATGCCAAAAGAAAACAAGACACATCATACACAAACACAGTAGAATGACGGATTTCGGTCCTCAACTTCACAAAGCTAGATGTGTCAAGTCTTTACAAATTAAAACACAGATCTTCATCATATATGAATAGAAAATAATAAGAACACGTGAATGTATTCTACACAGGCATGGAGGAGGCTTCCTGTGAAAAGGCAGCATATGTGTCGACCTACTTGAACAAAACGGATGGCTTTTCCGTCATCCAAGGCGCGGCTGCTCGCATCAGACCCAGTCGCCTTCCAGAAGATTACTTTTCCTGTAAATTGCTGTCGATAACCCCCGACTTCCCCTTCCTCCCAGCCTTGCAGCATCACTTAGTGTCAGTTTGTGTGAAACCAGTGTGGCTGACCCTGTCCTTGTGTTTCCCTCCTCAGTTGACTATGAGGGTCTGATGAAGAACCTGTCGGTATGCAAAGTATTCCAAATGTGACTTTTGTGTTGATAAGAAGAAAGAAAGATTATCTGCTTGCTTGACCTCACGTCAAACATTCCCATTCTCCCCGTGCTGTGGGTTGACCCTCTGCTGTGTCTGTTCTAAAGTGCAGGACCGCTGACCAGCCAATGAGGCCGTACCTCAAAGAAAACCTCCCCAAAAGGATGCACTTTGCTAACAACAGGCGTATAGAGAGAGGACACCTCTACATGAAGCAGGGGTGGCAGGCAGCGCTGTAAGTCACCAATCAGGCCACAGATTTCACTCTGTGAGGTCATCAAACTTTGTCAGCAATGACGTAAACATAACAGGCATGGTTCAAGCTGACATTAAATACAGTAATTTATTCAGCCAAACCCCTTTGAGGTTTGTCAGTTTGAGCTTGGAAATGTATTCTTGAACTTTATGACCAGATACAAATGCATGTTATCAAGTGACACCTGCTGATGTCATGATTCTGCCAAAACACTCTTAAATGTCTCTTAACCCTTGTGTTGCCTTAGGGTCATTTTGACCCGAATCAATATTACACCCTCCCCCCGCCTTAGGATTAATTTGACCCCATTCAATGTTTAATGTCGGTGTTCTTTCGGTAGTCAACAAACAAACATAAAGTGCCTCACACTTAAACTTGGAAAACAATATTAATTCTAATAATTTTCTGGAGGTTTTAATTGCTGCCGTCAAATTGAACCCAAAGGGTAAAATATGTTAGTAAATATAAAGGTAACAGGAGGGTGAAACATTGAATCGGGTCAAAATGACCCAAAGGCGGGGGGAGGGTGTAATATTGATTCGGGTCAAAATGACCCTAAGGCAACACAAGGGTTAAACAAACACTGAAGAGGGAGTAACCGTAGTTCATCCCAAATCTCAATAATGTGTCATGCAGACCTAGGGAGCTTAATAACCTGGCC
The DNA here is from genome assembly GCF_029220125.1 of Pseudoliparis swirei. Classification (NCBI taxonomy): domain Eukaryota; kingdom Metazoa; phylum Chordata; class Actinopteri; order Perciformes; family Liparidae; genus Pseudoliparis; species Pseudoliparis swirei. The sequence continues at coordinate 12,486,352 of NC_079399.1, read as the reverse complement.
CAGCTGCGGCCCAAACAAATCACTCAGGCCACGCCCACACGGAAAAGCCAAGTCTTGAGTCGGCTCCATTCCCTGAAGGAGAACATTAGAAGTGGTTGAAAACTCAAATGCTGTTTTACACACATTCAGTTTTCCTCTGTTCCTTGAAAAAGACATAAAAAGAGCATTCTCCAGACTGCTAAAACTAAATGTCGGAGAGCTGACCAAGCTGATTTATTTTTTAGAATACAATGTTCCTTTATGGTTTTCACATAAAATGCAATACTCTGTGTCAAACTTCCTAGCCAGTGGCAACAAGGGCCTGTCAGCAAAAACACTTTGTGACAGACTGGCAAGACTTTTAATGACTAACCGGTTATTTGTGTTCCATTAATTTAGTCTATAATAATTTAAAGTTCAGCAGGGTTGCAAAACTATCTTTACCGCTCATGTAATTTAATTACAATCTTCAAATTTAAGGACAAAGTTAGAAAACAAAGGATGACCTGAAACTATTTATTTAGCTTGGTGGAAGACTAAATTACAAAGATTAAATAATCTCACGGAATTAACAGTTCATATGCACGAGAAGTTACCAGAGTGTGTTTATGAATGTAAATGTCCGGTGATGGGGGAAAGCTTTCTTCGGCCACACAGAAGTTGAAGCATTTACAGTCATTAGAGTTAGTCATCATTTATAATGAATGAGGCATTTATGTTGGACAAGAGCTGTACAACTTGTTTGATGGATAGCAACCATGTAATCATGGAAAATTGTTTCAGGCTGAAGAATGCAGTCCACTTTAATATAGTTGCTGTGCAGTATGGCTTGCTCTTTAGCGGATAGAGATTCTAATTCGCCTGACCTTGAAATTGAATACAAGATGAAAACACAGAACTATCAGTGTTTTTGTGACTTTGACCTTCTATTCCTCTCTTGACTTTGTGTTCACTTGAACTCCTCAGATAAAATGTTTCTATTCTATCCCGACAGTAACCGACAGGAACTCAAGTATTGCACCGGTGGATTCCACGGCTCAGACAACCTCTTCGCCAACATGCAGGTCAGAGGAAGGAAAGACACATGTGTTCATCCGTCATGATACGTGTTTATCACAATATCCTGTATCCTGAAAAACAAGAGGGTCGGAAACGCCTAAACTTTTAGTTTTTTTACCTTGCCGGATCTTTTAGAGCTTTTTTGCCTCCAGAAAACAGATCATCAAAAGACGTCACGGAAGTTTTTGACCTGGTTAAATTAGCTGCTGACTCTTCTAGGAAAATGATCTGTCAGTTGATAAAAAACTATATTTTTCAAGGTTGTGTCAGGTCATTTTTCTACTTTAGTTCATTTCAAATATTTGTACGTGTTTGACATTGTGTTATTTACATACAGAGTTTAAATGAAGCTTCCCTTTGCGGGCCCAACGGTTTTGTTTGGATAGTTCTCTGTACTTTCTCATCATAAATGTCAATATGTTATTGTGTATCTACTTTTTTCAGGCAATCTTCATTGGCTACGGTCCAGGATTGAAGGAAAACACTGTTGTGCCTCCTTTTGAAAACATTGAAATATATAACCTCATGTGTGGTAAGGGAAATGTACTTTATCCTCCTCTTGCTGAAGCTTCTACTTCTTTAGTCTTTCATTTTAGTATTTAAATAAATACTTTATCTGACTGTGAATTAAAGTGGGTTCTATATTCTCCCACGAGTCTCCCCTTTACCGACATGCCCACTTTATGATAATAATTCCACATATTTTGCACACAGTTTAATTGTGTTTTTTACCCCGTCTATTCTAAGAATTGTGTATTTTAATATTAGTCATATCTAAATTATGCAATTCCAAGAGTAAGACCCTTCTGAGTGGAATAAGTATAATCATGTGTGATGATATTCATCCCCGAAGCAGCCATTTCACAGAGTGAGACCATTTGTTTTAAACTTGACGTCACTGTATACACTGACCTGTCGTGACCTTGAGGATAATCCAGCCTTGTGGAACTTTACAGCCACAAACTAGAGACCTGAGGCATCCAGAGACTTTTCGAGGTATATTGACAAAACTAGTGTTTCTGAGCAGTTTCTGGAGTTGAATCGCTTGCCGTCCAATTGCTGAAATCTTCAAACACAGTTAAACACAGTTTGGAAAAGGAAACCGGTGCACTCACTTCCCTTGCACCGAATTTCCGTTTGTTTAGTGCCTCCAAAAAAAGAGCAGCAGAAAATAAAATGCAGCCGCATCAACCAGATTTCATCAAAAAGAGGAACTAACACAATCCGATATAGAACGACAGTTTAACCCAGGTGTTTAAACCAAAGAGGAACACACGAAACATGGATGACATTGACAAACTATATTTGCTCACAACTAGCGTTAAGTAAGTACTTCAGGTCAAAGTAGGACCAAGTACAGATGCTCTCCAATCTAGTTGTTAACATGTTAGCAAAAGACAGAAGACATTGTACAAATATTCCCTTCCCAGTAATTTGTTCAGTTCATATGATTCAATTATGGACCGTTTCATATGACTTCCACAAAAAAAATGATGAAAAAAACCTTATATAAATGTAAATGTCTTGCTTTGTTTAGCTAAAATATTGTAGTTTAAAATCGGTCTGATTCCTCATATTACTGGTTCCAACATGTGTTGTCACCAAACCCTTGTATCTCGACTGTATCGTGAAATATTATTTTTACTGTCTGTAAAGATATCCGAATTCCTGAAAAGGTTGTGAAAAATAATGCCGACGTGCTGTGTTCTTAAAAAAAAATGTCAGTTTTAAAATGTTCCGTTTTTCTCTCCTCTAGATCTTCTCGGCATTCGTCCCGCTCCTAACAACGGCACTCATGGCAGTCTGAACCACCTTCTGAAGAATCCTGTCCACCAGCCAGTCCACCCAGCACAGCTCTCCCATGACACCCCCTGTGAGGCCAGTGGCCCCGCCCCCGCTGACGACCTGCAGTGCTCCTGCACATCCCAGAGCAAGACAGCGGTATGTGCCAACAAGTTATTGAGGTCATGGCAGTGCTTGTCTGTGAGATTAGGCCACTACTTTGCTCCGGAAATCATTGGGATCTATTGCCATGAAATGTGATGAAGATATTGATGAATACGAAGGATAAATGCAGCTGAGTTTTCACTTAACCTTAAATACCTCAACTTCTATCAGTAGAAATACAAAAATACACACGTTCATTATTCTGTCAGGATGAATTGTCATTGATTCATTTTTAAAGTGCTATATCAGTTCACATTGTGTTATACTAAATACCGACAAAGCTAATGATATTCCCATCGGCCTCAGCTGGTATTGTGTTCTAATTCGGGAAAGAGCCGCGAACATGGCTGTGGGCTCGTTTTTGCTGTGACAGTGATTGTTTCCCTCTCCATGGGCTTTTATTGAAGCAGATGATTTTAAATTGAGTGAAATAAAATACTTTCATTAGTATTAATTTATCTAGAAGTCAAATTACCAGTTACAGTTCTACTAACTTCAAATTGACATTTAAAAACGTCACAGGCTTTATACACTGAATGGTGAAAGTGTTGATTTGAATGTATTTACCACAAGCATACTGACAATCATTTATTTTTAGGTGACCGATTTGAACAGAGATCTCATCTCAACGAATTCCAGTGAGTATTTTTATTTTTATTTTACGCTTTTTTGAGAAAACGTTGTGTGATGCTTATCCACTCTCCTTTTTTAGGTGTCAAAGCCAGTTTACGTCGCCTACACCACCCCTTTGGTGACCCTCGAGTCGTCCAACCAGGCGCCACCTTTTGTCTTCTCCACCAATCTAACTACCTCAACGGATACAGCAAAGACCGCCTCATGCCCCTGTGGGTGTCGTACACCACCCAGCCTCTGGTGAGTCTTTTATCTCTCAACTTAGCCTATACGGTGGAGTGATCCCGGCTGTATTTCATCTGTGGTTGAGACATAGCAGGAGATTGTTTCTAAATATCTGAGACCTTTCCTAAGCAGCTGTTACTCATCTTCTGTGCTCATGTTGGCTCAAATTCTTCTTGTCTTTCTCATTATGCGGTTGAGGTTTCGTGACTTTGGGCAGAGTGATCCATTCCGAGGAGAAACACTGTTGTACTATTCCATCTGAATGATGGAGCTACTGAGGATGTATTTTCATTCAGGCACACTACAAGTTGAATATGGTTGTACTTAACCCTCTCTGTTCATTTTGTCTTGAAATAATCATGTTTTATATTGTTTTTTTAAATCTGTATTTTGCTCGACCCACTTGTACACCCACAGAAAACTTCAATTTCACAGCTTCTCAGAGTAAGCAACATTTGACGCGAGCTTCAAGCTAATTTGCCCACAATTGGTCGATGAAAAGCATGAAGCCATGCTACATTTCTATTCTTGCAAATAATCCTAAGAAATTAGGTAAACATGTGACCTTTCATTTAGCACTATCAAAACTCTTAACCCATGGAGCATTGATTCAGTAAGATGTCAAACATCGAACATGTAAATCCTTTCATTGCGAGTTGTTACCATGCTGATGTTAGCATTTAGCAAAAGGAACAGCTGACCTGAGTTTCTTTTCATTACTCACAATTATTTGGAATAAGAGGTAATTTACTGTACGTTTACAAATGTAACATTGTTACTGTTTTAGCTATAATGAGCACCAAGTTGTATCGTCTTTACCAGGAAACTTCTTGGAAATTGTATTTATTAAAAAAACAAATTCTGTGAGGGCATTGAGCTGAGTCTCCAGAAAGCTCTGTAAACAGACACAGCGCCGTGTCCTCGCCGACACTGACAAAGCAAAACCAAGCCAAGTGATGTTGCATAACAAGCAAGTGTTCCGCTCCAAACTGTCAGCCGCTGACTGATCCCCGTCTCGCAGACCAGAGTCCGACCCCTCAGCCCAGAGATGGAGGAGTGTGTTCGTGCTGACGTGCGCATCCCACCGGCCAGCAGCCAGCTGTGTCTGCGCTACAGAAACAACTCCGATCTGTCCTTCGGCCTGCTGCATCCCCCTAGTGAGTGTGTGAGAGTGTGTGTGTGTGAGAGTGTGAGAGTGTGTGTGTGTGTGTGTGTGTGTGTACCTGTTTGTCTGTGTGTTAGTGACAATGTATGTATGTAAATGGCGGAGGGGGTCATAGCACGCCGTCCCCAGCCGGGTGTTGAATTCAAGTTGATGTGTTTCAGAGAGTGTATTCCCCCTTATCGCCTTATCGAGACGCCGTAGTTTCACTGTATTTTTCTTTTGCAATTCAGGCCTCAGGTAGCTCCACAAAAGGAAGTGATTGACTGAAAGAGAGAAGTAAAAGCTCTAAAAACCGCTGTGAGAAAGTTGGACTTACCAACATTAGACATTTGATTTTCCTCATGGTTCAGATTTGTGCAGTGAAATGAAATTTCAGCTGTGCCGATTACTTGCTTGATGGATAAATCAATTGACCAGAAAATCCAATATTTCCTTTATTGCATAAAATCTGGCAGGTTATTGCTGAAAGAAAAGAAACGTGAGTTGCAGCCGTAAATGACTCTACTTTGTTGCATTTATCTCCAGCAACACGGTCTCAGACAGTTCTTTATTATTTCTTTTCACACATCAGACTTTTACAACATACACTAAATGTTTTAAGTCTTTACCCAAATTGCAAACACATTATATTTTACTTCCCTTCTCGTTGTCTCTCTTTAGATCTAAGTGCCTACGGACCCGAGGCAGACTCTCTAATCACGAGCAACATGGCACCAATGTTCCCTGCATTTAAAGGTGAGTCGGTCTATCTGCTCCTGGGTTCTAGACGCACCCAAAGCTGTAGATGAGAATTATGTTGATGCAGAAGTTAATTTTGAATTCCAGAGTTGTCAGAAGGGTTCATTTGCCAACTGAAGGGGATCTTTTGAGCTGAATGAACAATTTAATTAACTAGAAAGCTAAATAGATACTCTGGATCATACTCGACATTATGTCCTGCTCTGTTTAGTGTGTTAAACACTCTTGTTTTCCAATTGCAGGTATTGTGGTTTGTTCGTTCTCGAGAGCCATTTATATTGCGAAATATACTTTTTTCCATAAAACAGACTATACATTTGGGTCTTAAATAGACACAACATGAGTCCAACGATCTAACCACTGTGATTATATGGGACTACTGTACTTTAATTCAGTCAAGCTCTTTATCAAAAGCATAATCAAAGGTTTTGTTTGAGGAACATTTCCAGAGTTAATCCTCCTGCCACATCCTGTAAGTTTTCTTCACATTGAGATGAACTTTTAAGGTGGTCTGATGTCAAGACTTGTACATCGTGCCGGATGATTAATATATTTAACATTTAAATGTGTTTCAATCAAACACAGCTCTGGTTGGGTTTCCACTGGGGCCACCCACACTATACATAGACACTCTCTCACCAGTATGAGGTCCAATTGGCAGAAACCCCCAGTCCAGGTGTTGTGTATGTTTGAGGCCTATATATGAATCAGCTCGGAGATGCTGCCCCCTAGTGGCGAATCCCTGTGCCCACACTTTGGGAACGTCTATTGACGAGTTCTGATTAACACGTTATATCTTGTCTTTACAGTTTAGTAAACATGAAACAAACAATGAAACACTTATTAATAAGCAGATAGGTGGGTTTATTGTTTTTTCTATTGAAATGTGTAATAACGTAATCACCGTCTTCTCTTTAATGACGACATTGTCACCTGTTGTGTGGTGACTTTGGAAAACTAAAAGGCTCTTGTGTGTTGTTTCCTTAACCACAGATGCTTGGATCCATATCCATGATGTCCTTCTTCCAATATATTCACAACTGCTGAACGGAGTTAACATCATGAGTGGGCCGATATTTGATGACGACTATGATGGAAACGTTGATGCGCTCAGAGCAATCTCATGGTAAGCAGTACACACATTCAGGTGAGGGATTAGGGCTGCTTCCAAAAATGAGTTACATGAACATTTAATCTGCCTATTTTCTTGATTAATTTTTGTAAAAGACACCTAGTCGTAAGAGCCCAAAGTGATATTTTAAAATGTATTTGTTTTATCCGACTGAAAGCCCCAAAAAACATTTATTCAAATACTTTTTTAGGGGATTTAACATAACTGCCAGGTCATTTGTTTGACACCTGGAGTTTTGCCCTAGTCCAACTCATCTTGGGTCATTTAAATCAGGAGTTAACAATCATTTATATGACATGTCCATAACAAGAGCAGGCACTCCATCCTGCAGTTGGATAATCGAGTGGCATGATGATGATTGTGATGCTGAGGTCAGATAAGGCAGAGTTCCCCCTGAGTCCAGACACTGGGGTGGGGGGGGGGGGGGAGTTGCTGCAATCCTACTATGATACATGAGGAGTAATGACTGATGCTGACTGGAGTGGACGGGGTTGAAGGAGGGTCGCATCCGATTTGAGCTGAAATGACAACTGGCAGCAGCAGAGAGGAGAAGATGTATTAAAGTTTAACAGCAACCATGTGATTGGCTTCAGGAAACTGTGCAGAATCTGGTTGGTTAATATAAAGTGAACGCCCACAGAGAGATTATGAATAAAAAGGAGTGTAAAAAGAGTCTTCCTGACTGAACTTGTGCTTCAGCTTCATATAAAAGCACACATTACATTACATTTAATTTCAACTGACGTAAAGGACGGACCGGCCACAGTCGCCCGCATTAAAACTGTATATACTTCAACAAATTATGTAAATGCTCCAGGTGAGGCTTGAACTCACAACCTCTGCATGGTCTTATAAGTACCGCGCACTGACCGATTGCACCACTGGAGCTCACACATGATTTCACGCATGAGTTCAAATTGATATTTTGTATGAAGGAGGCAGCCGTTTTTGATCTCGAGATCTCGTGTTTCTCCAGGAATGAAGCGCCTGTCCCGACACACTTCTTCCTGATCCTGACCAGCTGTGGGAACTCGACCTTGGGCCCTGTCGACTGCGAGGGTCCCCTGCAGGCCAAGTCCTTCATCCTGCCCCACAGACCTGACCACACTGAGAGCTGTGCTGTGAGTTACACCACTGACTCCTCTCCTTCACGGTTCTACACGTACCTCTGTAGAAACCTACTGACACATCCTGCAGTGGAAAAAACGTATGGAAAATTGTCTCTGTTCTTCTTTTCTCTTCTGTTTCCCCCTCAGAGCGGGTCAGACTTGACATGGGTGGAAGATTGGCTGCAGTTTCACACAGCGCGGGTCCGAGACATCGAGCTCCTGGCGGGACTCAGCTTCTACCACGACAGGTTATCAGTGGAAGAGACGCTACAGCTCAAGACGTTGCTACAGACTGCGTAAAATCTGAGACATTATCAAATGAAGCTTTCATTTCCAGTTGAAGCCATATTGGTCTGCACCACAGGCCTAAGTCCACATGGACACAGTTCACGGGTGCCTCATTTGTAAAAGTTTCCTGAAAATGTTGTCCATTTGGGTTTATTTGTCTGATTCCCCCCCCCCCCCAAATGTATAATTGGTCAATGTGTGATAGCTGTATATTTGTTGATGAGGATGTATTTTTATGGATGGTTTTATAGCTTGAGAGCTCCGCAGCTCTTAACCAAAGACGGCGTCACTTCTGCTGAGTGGCTCCAAAGTATTTCCTCAGATGGAAACAAAATAAAAGGGAAAATAAACTTGTATTGATGAAAGACAAATTTATTTATACTACAGTTGGTTTTATTGGCAGGGGCACATCAAGAAACACATGACAATCTGGAAACAGTTGGGTCTGCTGGCACACATCTGGACAGCTGACTGTAGCCGCCTTAAAAAAACACCCAAGAATTTGTTGTACAAAAGGAAGCCTGCCAGATGTGGTCATTGTATGTTCATGGCTGTTATTTTTGTCTTTTTTTTATACAGCAGCAACAATGTTGTTTTTTAGTATTTTATGTTTTTATTTTATTTTGATCTTTGCTAAATGACATTTTGGAGATGAGTACAGTTTTGAGTGTGTGTGTGTGTGTGTGTGTGTGTGTATACGTGTAGCTGAAATTATGTCAGGGATCAACACAATTTCTGTTCACTCTTTTTTATCTTTGCTTTTTACAACAAAAGTTTAAGGTCGGCAGGTAGTTTGAAGAAAATATAGAATAGTTCAAATAATGTTGTCATCTCCATCACGTATTCCAGGTTTATTTTTTGTGATTATAAGTGGAAACCACGGTCAAATACACAATTTCATATAAAAACTCTAATACACTTACATTGTGACTTGTATTTTTTATTCCTTACTCAATACACAAACAGATCCGGGCTGCACAACAACACTTTCTGCATAAAGGATCTAACAACGTGTGAGGATAACCCCTCCCCAGATAGCATCTGTATCGTGAGCTCAAAAAGGAAGGAAGCCGAGCTCTAGAGTTGTAGGTTCCTCTGTGTATAACATCTCACTTCCTCGCGCTGACCGCTTTGACCGTGCAGCCAGCCTGGAGGTAAGACCGTGCAGCTCTCTGCACCACTACAACTCTGTCGTGAGCTCGTTCTCAGGTCACCAACTTGAGATTACTTCCCTTCTGAGTTTCCTTTTGTTTTGTGTTGTAATCAAAGTGATGTGGCAGTTGAGATTTAGCAACAATGTGGAAGTGTTGAGCAAATGTTTTGTAATCGCAGCTCACAGAAAAGTCATCGTCAAAGGGAAAAATCCAGAGTGGCAATCGCTGTAATGAGTGAACTAAGTTTCAGTGAAAGTCCCTCTTCTATCTGCTGTGTGAGGTGTAGTGTTATTCTGCATTGTTCTGTCACACGTGGACTGAGGCATATACATCTGGACATGTAAAGGGAATACCTGAGGTCTTGTTTCATAACTTTATTTGTTTCATGTGTAATCTGTGATTGCAGACGTCTGTCAGCAATACAGTGAAAATTAAACAGAAAGTGACTCCAACTTGCTTTGCTTAATCTTTAGCTGAAGGGAAATGTTTCTCATTAGCTCTGGAGAACTATACATGAGTCACGGTCACGGTATACCGTGTGGTGACCGTGACAGTCGTTGGGTTTTTATTTGGAAGCTGCTTGTGGTGATGTCTGGTTGTGAGCGTCGACGCGCTGCAAGAGCAGACTTGAGGTCTGCAGCCTCTCACAATGACACAGTTATATAGAATAACAGGTATTCCAGGAAGCGAGCGCTCTGGGTGGGAAACGTAAGACACCTCGTGACTGGTTTGGTGTTTCTCACGGCTTTCAGACACTGCGTGTGGGTCCCAATGTAGTCATGAGTCAGATGTCAATTGCTGTCAGTGCGGTGATGAGCTGATATGGGCTCCCACCCTCGCTTCTCGGATGTGAACCCCGGTCAGACTGTATTATCGCGGTCCTCTGCATACACAGGCGTGTGTGAGATGACTTGCACTTCCAGGACGATGAAGATTTACTTCAATGAAAACCTCGGATCAAACTGTCAAACTTGAGAGCCATTGCTACTTCAGAGGAAACTAAATAAAATGTCCACAGCATCACGGCCTTCTCTCGTGAGCATATGTCACGTCTTCGCTCATTTATATTTACAACTTGAGAGAATCCCTTCAGGCATGCTGCACGTCAGCAGAGGACAGATAACAGCCGTGTCCCTGTGAGCCATGAGGCCTTATTACAGCTGACGCTGATTGTTTTCTCCAGCCTCCCGGCTGCTCTGGATAGTAACAAGGACAGGCTCTTATCTATCAACACAGGCTGGCATCCAGCTATTCAACTGGCCACTCCACCTGTCTGCTACAAGGGAAAGCCGCGCGGTCCCAATTGACATGTTTGAGGATGAGTCCCTCTCATGACGTCAATGAGACATTAATTGACATTTTGGAAAACATGTTTATTCGCTTTCTTGCCAAGAGGAAAGGAAAGCTTGATACCACTCTTACATATGCGAGTGGGGCTTAATTGTCTCTTCTAATTCCTGGTATAAAAAAACTAAAACAAATGTGTATATTGTGCATCCCAACATGTCAAATGATACCTCTAAAATAAAGTATTCAGGTCTGGATTTAAATTGAGCAAAATCAGACCTAATGTTGTCTTCACAACATGTTTGGCTTCAGGGGATGACTTTATTTTTGAAATTCATATCAAGCCAAATAAGAAATGAAGTGTGGTGACCTGCAAAAAAGGAAAGGAGGAAACAGGGACACAGGGACAGGGACGCACGTCAGCCATCAATAATGCAAGGGTTGGCATTTGGTTTGGTGTGCAGCTCCGCCAACAGTGAAGCATCACTGCTCCTCTTGCAGCTGAGGAGTCGGTGGTGATTTGGGGTTAAATAATGGGGGGAAACACCCGTGTGACGCTGACATGTAGAAAGTCAACATGAGGACAAGGACAGGATTTGGAGCTGAACATATTGGCCAGAAGTATTTGCTTTAGATTGTTTCAAATGTCATCTACACTTGTGTTGTAGATGGTCTGAGAAACTCTAGCAGATTAACTGTCTGCGTCATAGTTCTGAACTCGCCTCGGGAGAAAAGAATATCAAAAGAGGCTTTTCCACTATCTGCTCAGGAGGTCTATATCCGGCTCTGACGTGGATATGGACCTCGTAGGGGGATCATCTCCAACCTTTACTATCTCACTTGTATGTTTAGTGGTTCAGCTCCAGAGGACCAAAGAGAAGGTCTGGGTCCAGAGGGGGAGGGCTAAAGAGGAGGCGGAGTCAGGAACACAAAACAAGACGCTGAAGCAGAGACAGAGACAGAGAGCACAGGACCTGTGAGAGTGGTACAGATGATCTGACTGAGACTGTTTTTTTAAAGATGGATTTAAGTTCGCTTCAAGATCTGGAGAGAGAAAGAGTCCTGGATGTTCTTCAGAGAGACAAACAGCTGCGTGCTATTGAGGAGGACAGGATAAGGTGAGTCTTCTTCTTTTTTTTTACCATGTTCATAAGTAGTTTCTCACTGATGAGAGGCTGGACCACCTTTCAATAAATCATCATGAGACTCACAACAAACAAGGTTAACAAAAACCAATTATATAAATTCAACTTGTAAAGAAAGGACGTTTGCAAATAAACTGAAAATAAGTTTGACACTGGAATGTTTTCTTTACTGAAATATGTTGAGCATGTTCCCTCCACCTGCATCTCAGGAGGATGAAATATGAGCTCCAGGAGCTGCGCCGGAGAGGCGCAAAGAGTTTCTCCCGGCAGTACAGCGAGCGGACCTGCGCGCGCTGCCAGAGGCGGCTGGGGAAGCTCTGGAACTCCGGCGCGGTGTGTCGCGGCTGCAGCCACCGCATCTGCAGCCGGTGCCGCGTGGGTGTGGGAGCCGCGGGATGGAAGTGCACGGTGTGCCACGCCTACAGGTGCCGTAAAGTGTGATCAATGGCGCTCACAGTGACTAATTGAAACTCACCTTCTGGCTTTTACTCTGTTTAAAACCGTGAGCTATTCATGTGAGAATCTCGTTGGGCCTCTTTACACTTTAAACTAACTTGTTTTGGAGTGTATTTAGTCAATATTGTTATTAGAACGATGTATCAAATGTGAAACCCTCAGATAATTATTACCTGAATCTGAATCTCCATATGGCTTTATTGTGTATAGCTCAGCTCGTTGTTTAGCTGTCCGGCACAAAACCCTTTGGTTCAGTCTCCCTGCTCTCACAACTTTTCCTACGTAGTAAACAGCTGTTTTCAACATCATCAACAACAACAAACAATCTGTACAGCTGGTGAGCATCATGGAGCATTTAGCAGCTCCAGATCAAGACATGTCGATCAGGTGTTGGTGGAGACTAAAAACAGAGCTAAAAGAAAATATTATACTCAGAATCATCTCAACTTTAAATGAGTGATAATTTTACTCCATAACTGCTGCTGGTGTAAATAAGCATTATCAACCTAAGATAGCATATGTTAATTTTCCGTTTATAACTTGTTTCTGCTGCCCCACCTGGCCAAAACAACAAGTTAAGTTTACTTTAATTTTTTGATAGGTCACCTTTATGACATAGAATATGCCTAATAGAAAGAAAACTCAACTAATAAGAGGTAGCAATGATACCGTATAATTTAGTCAGGTATAGAGTTACTGTGAATAAGGAAGTATGAGTGCTAATAATGTAAATATGTGTTTGTTGTCTTCACAGGGATGTGAAGTTCAGGTCCGGAGAGTGGTTCTTAGAGCAGAGGGCAAAGAAATTTCCGGCCACCACGGGTTTGTTTGTAATACTACGTGTATTTGCTTTAAGTTTCCTTTTGTAAATTCATAGTTATTAATTATTGATGCTCCCTTGATATTATCCAGTTGAACTAAATGTTTTCATAAAATATGGATGATCCGGTTGGTGTTTGTTGAAGCCGTATGCTTTATATTTGGCGTTGACAAGTTACTAAATTATTCAGTATTTACAGTGTGGTAAATTATTATAAGATGCAATTTTGTAAAATTCATACGTAATATATATGTTGGGTGTGTGGAAGTCTTAGTAAGTAAGTAATTTTATTTTCCATATGTACATACATAACATATACATAGTGACAGGCATTGACAAAAAAATGTCCAAGGACCGTCCAAAGACCGAGGTCTGTAGGCTCCTCGGAGATGAGATGATCTCTTGGAGTGATAAGGATATTTAAATGCTCAAATATGTTTTTTAATCTTTACATCATTGCTAATTGTGTCAGATTTGGCCACATAAGAGTATTTAAAGAGTTATATTTAGTGTCACTGTGTGAATTGTTTTCCTCTCATCTCTTTGACAGTTTGTAAACATTTGGCTTTCAGGTGTGTTGCTATGTTTTATTCATTATATTAATGTTCTTTACAGACAAATATGAGATGGTTGGGGAGAAAATATTAAAGACCTACCATGTGCTGAGGTACAACGAATCTTAAAATGTTTGTTACTTTGTATTTCATGTTCAAGTTTTTCATTCAAACGTTCAAAACTATATTGTTTCCTCGTGTTTTCCAGTCATATATCAGTTGTGCCTCCCACTCCTCCACCCTACTTGGATTTTCAGTATCTGAGCAGATCTGGGGTAAATACTTCTATATATCCAGCATTATTATTATCGTAAAAACAAGTGTGAAATGTATCAACTGAGCTTTAATTAATGCTGTGTTTTAATCTGCAGGATTTGATAAACTCAAAAACTTTAACCAAATCTATGGAAAATGCATTGATGTCCTTCACCAGTCATATTAAAAGTAAGTTCTTGCATCATTAAACATGTTCTCTTATCAGTTATGATCAACTTTGATCAGGATTACGTAACAACACAAAACTTCAAGTATTGCCAGTGTACAATTGTCAGAAGTAGCAGTATCACTTCCTCTGGATGTAATCACAACATTTATGATGAGGTTATTTTCCACGCATTAATAACCACAGTGGAAATTTACCAGCTCATCGCCCTCACTGCACCAGCAGATGTTGCGCAAGAGGATAGTCACACATAGCAACCACTTATTGCAAGCATTGCAAAAACAGAACTGTTGGAGCTATTAAAAGTGTCCAGATAGACATTCTTCCTCTAAATAGATGTTTGTGTTTTTCTGCCTTTTGACTTCTCTTTTCTCAACGCAGAGATGTCCTCGTCTCAGAGCGATGTGCGGGGAGACCTGCTGAGAGTTGACACCCACCAGAGAGAGTCGGGCTTCAACAACAGCACTCAAAAGAGCCTCTCTGACACTGACATCAAGACATCTTCTTATGTAAGTCGGCTGCAAAATAAATCATTCAGCACTCCTAAAGATGCCTTTCCACCTTTACTGGCCAACACATATTGGTAAGAACAGGCAGTTGCAACAAACACGGAGTCAATCGCTCACCTATAGGCCGATGAGACCCCTGAACAAGGCCATTAAATGAGCTTAAAGTAATCTTATAACTATATTGATCCCTGCTGGTGCTTCGAGGAAATAACTATCAGTAAAGTAATAATCCTCCTTTTTCAGCTCTTCAAAGGACCCAGTCTTCCAAATCTGTTCAAGAAAAGCAAAGACAGCGACCAGGAAGGCTCGTCAACCGGGGCGGAAGAAGAAACTCCCTGCGGCTCTGAGTACTCTGGAGGAAAGAGGGTAAGAGGAAGCTGATTATGAGACAAACAAACCAAAATGTCCCCAAGCAACATCCTGTGAGTTGTGAAATATCACACTCTTATGTAAAAAAAAAAGAAAGAAAGAAAAAGTCATAGTTGTGTAAGTTATAAAAAAATCACAGTTAGTATGTCATTAAGAGTAAAGTAAGTATTAAGTAACTGTATAAGTCATAAAAGGCATAGTATTCTTCTATGCCACAAAAAGTAAAAAGGCACAACATAGTAAAAAGAACGAGTACTAAACCATGTTTTTTAAGACTATCTACACGCTGTCCCTTGTAATCATTTCAGCCTCTGAGCTCAAAGACTAAATCTCTTTTTTCTATTCTGTGCTCCTGTTATTGTTAATACGATAATGTCCGTCTGCCCTTTTTAAATAATCTAATTTCACCGTTCGCCCCTTCAGGGCAGCAGCAGCAGCATCAGCACCGACTGCGGGCTCTTCGAGGGCATCAGCATAGCAGGAGAGCTGGAGTTGGCTCTGGCTTTCAACACCGACACGACCGCTCTGGAAATCACTGTCGGCGCCTGCAGAAATCTCTCCTACGGTGACACCAGGAAGAAGAAGTGTCATCCGTAAGGATAATAAACAAAACTCTCTGCATCATGGTTAGTATGACCTCATTTGGTTGAGGGAACCTCAGCATTGTGTTATTTCTCTGTGTAGATATGTTAAACTCTACATGAGGCCGGGGAAGAACATCAAAATGAAGACGACAGTCAAGAAAAACACGACGGATCCCGTTTATAATGAAGTCTTAACGGTAAAGAGAAAAGTGTTTATACTTCAGCTGTTTGTGTTTTAAGCTTAAATTAAACACAGGTCTTTGTCTTGTTCTTGAAAGTATCACATAGAGCGCCACCTGCTGTTTGGCAAGAGACTGCAGGTATCTGTGTGGCATTCAGGAACGCTGAGAAGGAAGGTGTTTCTCGGTGAGGTCCTCGTCCCGCTGGACGGCTGGAGATTTGAGGACCGGGACTCCCAGAGCTTCAACTGGTACCCACTGTGTCCAAAGGTAAAACGGGTGCAGCTCTGATGGTGTATATACCGTTGGAGGGGAAACCATTCACGGTTCTGTTGAGAGCCAATGTGTTCAATATTAAAGAAATAGTAGAATCAGACATTTTGATGTCTGCATTTTTTATTTTGTAGGTTTAAAAAATAAAATAAAAAAGGTGCTAATTAGTGAGATTAAGAGGTTCTAGTAGGCCAATGTGTTCCCTATGGGCAGAGCCAGACTAGCTCTTTCCCCGTTTCCAGTCTTTCTGCTCAGCTAAATGAAGTGGCTTCAGGCTGTAGTTTCATATTTAACGTACAGACATGGGTTTGGTATCAATCAAGCTCTCTCAATAAAAGCACATTTTAAAAATGGTCAAAATGTCTAACTATTCCTTTCATTCCAAAAATTATTAAATCAATAAATCATATGAAGAAATAATAACACTTTCTATTATAGAAAGTTATTTCATTAAAACTTAAGTATAACATTATTTATTGTAGGTCACTTTTATTTGATTTCAGCTGTTTCTTTATCAAAATGTCCTTTTTCAAAAGTTTTTCCTCGTGACCATTACATTTGCTTGTTCAACACAAGGAATAACGAGACTCGACCGTCAGCTCGTTCAGACCGAAGCTACAAGGAGAATGGATTTTTTCTTTTCTTTTCCGAGTCTACATTTGAGTTTATTTCCTCTTCTTGTATTTGTGCGTCACCAGTCTGAGTGTCCAGTGGGAGGCGCTGTGGAGCAAGATGTTGGAAATGTGCTGGTCAGAGTCAAGTTCAGCTCCAAGAACCAGGGTGAGCTCCTGCAGTCACAAGATACGTTAATAATAATTAATTGATGTAATAACATATCTGCTTTTGAACTCAAGAACATGTTTGCTTACATTTGAACCGACTCTTGAATATAGATGGTATTGTAGTTCAGGTTATGCACAAAAACACTAGATAATGTCGCCTTTCGTGAAAGGAAATGCCTTTAGCTCACTTTTTTGGTTAATTATAAGTTTGTTTTTTCAAACCACACGATATATATTTTTATCTTTTGGGGTTTTACAAATAAAACTGATTACATTTTGTATCCACCCACAAAGTCTTATTATTCATCAAAACAATTATGTTCTCTGCTTAAAGAATACCACAGCTCAGAGTATATATCAGCTGATAGATTAAAAAAAGTATACTGTAGCTTCTAGCGGTACATATTTCTAGTATATTATAATGTACTTTGGTGTAGTTTCATGTGCTTCACTGTTTTACAGATGTGCTACATGTGGTGTCCAACAATTCATGAGTAGACATTAAACACTTCACAACGATAACATTAGCTTTAATTTACAGATAAAGACAATACATAAAAGCTCACATTTGAATTGTTACTTTACAAGACACTAATTTAAAACCAGTGGTAGTAGACATACACATGAAAGTTAAAAGTTAAAGTTTTACAATGAAGATTTTATTTCATAAAAGTACAACAGTTTTTACAGCAAAATGTACTTGGAATAAAAGAACTTGTTAGTCCAGATATATATATATATATATATATATATATATATTAGTGCTGTGAAAAATAACGCGTTAATTCAATTACAGGTTTAACTAGTTTTTTTTTTTTTTACGCATGCGCAGAATGAGCTTCCAATCCGTCTGTTGTTGGTCGTCGGGACGAAAAAAAAGTCACTTGCAAAATGAGCTTCCAATACACCACTTCAATCTGAACTCTGTCCGCTCTCATGTAGACGGTCGTGCTGTTCATCGTAATGATCCTTCCGCAGGTTCACCTCCGGAAACCTTGTTACGACTTTTACTTCCTGTAGATCAGGGTCTCAACACGTCAATCGCGACCTGCCAGTCGATCGCGGCGTAGTGTTGGTAGATCGCATGACATTAAAAAGATTGGCCCGCCCCTGACATGCTCTCTAGAGCACGTCTTTGTTCTTTTATTAAACTAAACGTCTGTTGTTGATCGTATCTCCACAGCAGCATGTCATTTCTGTCTCTTCGCGTTGCGTTAACACTTATCGATCTCCGTCTGGCGCGCCACAGAGCTCCGTGCGCGCGCATCGGGACCGAGCAAAAAAAAAGTCACTTGTCAATCTGTCCACCTGTCCAGGCCGGCGAGGTTTCAGCTTTGCAGCGGTGTCCCCGCCGTCCCTTTCATCACGGCCCAGTTCATGAAGAAAACCCACACAGTCAGTTTGCCTCAGCAGCTGCTAGAGGAAGACTAGAGGCCTTCAGATTGTATCATGGTGGAGTTAATGGTTGACAAACAAGAGAAAAATGCTCTGTTTAACCCTCCTGTTACCTTTACATTTACTAACATATTTTACCCTCGGGGTCAATTTGACCCCAGCAATTAAAACCTCCAGAAAATTATTAGAATTAACATTGCTTCCCAAGTTTAAGTGTGAGGTACTTTATGTTTGTTTGTTGACTACCTAAATAGCCCTTTAAATAAATAAAAAAGTTGATATTTCTTATATGTTTGAAACAGTGAAAAACAGCCTGGGGTCAAATTGACCCCAAAGAACACCGACATTAAACATTGAATGGGGTCAAATTGACCCGAAAGGTAACAGGAGGGTTAAACATTCTGTTTAGGATGAAGATGTATTAATGTTCCATATGGAAGAAAACTGCTAAATAACTGCTGAGTTGCAGCACCATTGTATAGAAGAATGTATAAATGTATATATCCGTCTTTTGTCATAAATCTCTATGTTCTCACAAAATATACCGAGAATATCGGTAATATGTGATTAATCATGATTATTCCACAAAAACCTGTGATTAACCCGATTAAAAATTGTAATCGTTTCACAGCCCTAATATATTATATATCATATGATTTGAATGTTAATAATACTTACTGCAGTCATTTGAACAACTTTAAACTGTCGAATAGTTTAATCTATAGTACAGTGTCATATTTTATAAATTGAACATCTGTTTTGTTTGTAAAATCTTAATCTACAAGGTAACTCAAATACATGTGGTTGAGTAAGAACAACAATTCCCTGTGAAATGAGGATGAGGGCACGTATAAAATGCAGTACAAAAGTAACTTAATATTGTATTTAATTACCGTACGAGTGTAAATGCGCTTGGTTATTTATTAACCCTTCTGTCGGCACCACGTTCCAACACTAGAGGTCAGAAGAACATATCTTTTCGACACCACTATGACAATCATGTCTAACTCTGTGCCACATAGCAATGATCAACTAACTGTCCTTATCAGAGGTGCCAAACACCTTCCCATTAATGCAAACACGGGCCAGAGCACATGTGTCAGAGTGTAAATACGCCTCTCTGTGTGTGTGTGTGTGTGTGTGTGCAAGGTGTGTTGTGTGTGTTTATGAATGTATTATAAAGTGTCCGTGTTTAATAGGCATGAGGGTGTGTTTTTATAAATATATATATGTGTGTATGTTTCGTGTTTAGGTGTCTGACTCTGGGAGCAGGCAGAGAGCTCATCCAGACAACGCTCATTTCTGAGGGTGAGAAGGCTCTCTGAAGCCGGACCTGTGGCCCCCTGAGGGCCCCCTGAGGAGGGGCTCAGACAGACCCCGGTAACATCCTTTATCACACCTAATATCACTCTGGTGACTCTTTAAGTCAACCTATTTGACATGGCACACGTGTACGTAACATACGATTATATCACATTTTAACTTGGGTGTAAGGGGACACAATGCCATTTTTAAGTGATGGTTAATGTATTCATCAACAACTATAATTGTGAAGCATTTAAAACAGTAAATGAATGGTTACCAATCATTCCATTTGCGAATGGACAACTGATTTGCTGATTCTGGGAAAAATGTAGTAACTGGATCTCTGAGTTATAAAATATAGTCTTTAAAACCAAAACAATTAGCTGAAAGCTGCTGAAAGTCATGGAGCCGAGGAGACCTGCAGAGCTCATTTGCGAATGATTAATAGATTCATCTTAATAGATAAGGAATTTGTTCATATCTAAAATCACACATTATTAAAAAAATAGTTTTGGCAAATACACTGATTCATATTTTTTTCTCCGGTTTATGCTAAGCTAAGCTAACTGGCTGCAGCTGCGTACTTACTTGGCAGGTGCTATCAATCTTCTCATCTTCCTCTCAACAAGTATTGCACCGAATATCTAACTATTCCTTTTAAATATGACACTGGTTAAAAGTAAAAGTACAAATTGTCAAAGAGCCTTTAGTTTATCAGCTTCAATACTCACACAAATGTCCTTCTTACTGTACAGCTACAGTTTAGTATGTCAAACAATGTATTGCTCATATTTAATCTACTTATCAATGCAAATTAAGATGGGATCAAAGTGTTACTACTCCTACTACTACTCTGCAGCATCCAATATATATATTTCAAATCCAATTTCTCCTTCGGGTGATGCTCTTTTAGAGTCGGTCATGCATATTAAATCACTCGAAGACACTGGGATGGTATGTCTCACAAATGAAATCTGGAGCCAATTCACAGGAAGTGGTTTGACTTATTTCAGAGTGACTCTTCAGCTCTTCCTTGTTCACAACAAAGCCTTTCTTGTCTCAGTTTAAGCAGGGTGTGAAAGGTGGTTTCAGAAAAGCAGGAGTGATGTCATTGACCTGGATTTCTGTTAATCCTGTCTTCTCCAGTGTCACCATGGCAACTGGCGTTGGACACCCCAACAGGTGTAGTGAGGTCAGCTTCCTCTCACCAACATCAGGAGAACGTGATCAGATTCAACGTCTCTGCCCAACAACAGACTCTTTAACATGTGCACTGTGCAGTTTTTATATTGTATGAACTGGAAGCCATCATTCATTAATTTAACTAGGAAGACATATATGTTATTTATTTATCAAATGGAATTACTTTATAATTAAAAGTATTTTTGTCTGAAACTTTATTATTATTTCTTAAACTAACATGTTTATAACTATGCAGAAACTATTTATTTTATTTTTTTAGCTCAAAGTGAGTGTGAACTAGCTGTTCTCTTTTATCAAGTATAATGTTCAACTTCTTGGTTTAGATTGTTAGCGTTTGCTATTGATCACGAAACTCAACGCACAGCGGAGGCGAAAGGGGATGCATTGTGCGGTGCCTGAATGTGACATGAAATGCATGCATTATATTTTGAATAAAGGCATGATTGACTAAATTTAGGAACGTCATCTTTATGGCACCGTTCATGCACAAATGCTTCACAAAGTGCTTTACAATTCAGTAGCTAAAAACACAAGTGTAACACCCAATGACAAGGGCATATCAATGTGTTATTATTAACAACTGGCAAAATCTAAATTTTGTCAGCAGGTTTTACCCTCTGGGAATCATGAATGTTGAGAAGGAAAAGTGAAAACTTTGATCTCCTGGTGGCGCCGGACAAAAAGTCAGAGAAAAGAATCAGAGACAAATCAGATAAAAGTATAATATAATACAATAGTTGTTGAGATATGTCAGTCCGGGCCGTTCCTAAAGCCACGACACAACCGATGCTAAAGATATTGAACGCAAAACTTTTCTTTTTACCACAACGAAGACGAACACGACCCATAAACACAACGAACACGACCCATAAACACAACGAACACGACCCATAAACTCAACATCTTCAGGCCAAAACCGAACGATGTCTCTGTACTAGGGAGTTTTGGTGAAACTACAAAGTAAAAAAAACACTTATTTATAACCATAGACTTGTCTTTATTGCCAATATGTTGCACACCTCATTATATAATCCTGTTCCTATACAAAGTGTTTCCATTACCGCGTCAGTGAGAAGTTGATGTGCTCAGGTCCATTGTGACCGAGCTGCAACAACAAAGCTCTTTGCAACGTTCACCTCAAACCCCGTGAAGAACTAAAGAAGTGGTGTCAAACATACGGCTTGGGGCCAGAACCAGGCCGCTAAAGAGTCCAATCCGGACCACAGGATGACTTTGAAAATTGAATCAGCCATTTTAACACTTTACAATTAAACGCACCGCTAATCCTCTCTGTCCACCGCGGCCGTGCTGTCCTAATGCGAGTAGCCCGATGCTGGATGCCCTGCTGTAGATCCCACCGGCTTACGTCCTGGCTGCATGAAACACCGTCACGCGTAGCTGCAGTTCACGAGGGAGCCCCGGGTGAAAAGGAGAAAAGTGCACAGTGTCGGGTTTTCAAAGAAAAATGGAACAGATCCAATTTCTCCGTACAGGTAAATGGGACGCCATTGTGCTTGGTGATGGTCCACAGCACTTTTCACTTACGACATCAGACTCACCAGAGCAAAAAATACAAGAAGTTGGAAGGACAACTGAGAACAGAGAAGACCTGTTTTCAGGAAACAGCAGTATGTTTTTAGTCATAGACCAGGTGTCACTGTGTTGGAGATAGACTGTAAGGGATGTTTGAAAAAAATGTAAAGACATTTGGAGATGTTGTTGACTCACTGGAGATCCAAGTGTACAGTATGCGGCCCATTGACTTAAATTAGTTTGACGCATCCTGAACTAAAGGTGTCCCGATATGTCGTGTCGCACAGCTACGAAGTGAAAACAAGCTAGAAGGATAAAAGCACACATGGCCGTCTCCCACTCAACAGCAACATGACACAGAGAAATAAAACATATCAAACCTCAGCGTCCCAGTCAACACGGGGACTTTGAGGATGAAGCCATTACTCAGTGTGCCGTGGACTGCAAAATATAAGCTCACGAAAAGTGCTGATTTAATAACATGTAGCTGGATATTTCCTAAAGTAAAAAATAATTTACATTTCTATAATGTAGTGATCTAAAGGAAAACATAAGGTGAATAAATAAAATCTTTGAATGTTTTTATTATCATTAGTAGATAGCAAAAATATACAAACCAAGATGAAATACCCTTTTCAATGTCCCATATACAGCATAAATATCAAACTAAGCATGATTTTAAACTACTGTATAGCAATATTAAACATAAATGGAAGTGTTAAAATATAATGTAAAACAAAAACAAAAAAATGTTCTTGCTTTCACTGTTTTCCCCCATTCCGAGTGGTCGCTATGAAAGACAAGCTGTCCTCTTCGTACACAACGAATGAGAGACATCAAAAAGAAGCGAGGCTTTGATTACATATCATATGTGTACATCATGTAATAATAATAAAATTAGGCTAGTCCCACTACTTCATCACACCTCTGGATAAAAACAATAATGATTTGGTCTGAATTTGATCAAATGACACAATCAAATACACAAATAAGACGTGAAACACTACGAAGAGAAAGGTTTTGGCACTAAGTTTTCTTCGAGGGATTTGCAAAGCGCTGCACGCTCAAAACAAGAGTGTCTCTCTCTCTCTCTGTACGTGATGCTTTTACTGCTCCAGTTTAGTCTGCAACAGATGTGTGTTATACATGACTTTAAGCGTGTTTGTGTGTGTCCGTGTGTGACGGCCGGAATGGAGTGACCATTCAGAAAGGGTGAGGGGCTTTTTTATAAAGACTCAAACTCATCGATCCTCTGCTTGGTGTTGCCCTGTCGGATCTGTCGCAGGGTCTTGTATTTGTCTCGGCCGGCCCGGACGTTCTCGCTGTGAAGAAGGTCGTTCTGGGTATTCTTGGATTCATCACGTGCATGAGCCAGCTCTGAGGTCAGGGCCTGAGGGGGCAGACAAAGGAGAGGAGGCAGGAGAGGAGACATGAGAGGAAACCTCGAGCAAACCCAACTTCTTATACGAATAATATCAATATTGTGTAACTGTAACGACCCTTCACTGTGTGCGTCGCTGCCTCGTTCACTTCTCACTATGTCACCGCCTCGCGGTGGTTTACTCGTGAGTAAAAAGTTCATTTTGGACACTTGTGAATCATTATCATGTTGTGCCGTCAGTTTGTGAGCAGAAAGTAGTGCAGATGCCACGAAATACAAGACACATTTACAGCAAGTGTGGGATGTATTGATCAACTGTATGTAAGACATAGCAAACTCAGAGATATTTAAAGATATTTGATCACAATATCTTGACACGATGGGACCTTTAACAGTAAAGGTACCATATTGAGAAGATATTGTGATCAAATATCTCACTTTTTAAAACATGGGACCTTTAACAGTAGTCTAAAGGTCCCATAATGTCTTTTTTATTATAATTATTAATAATCTACTATTATTATGCTGCCCTTGTAAATAGGAATGATGTCAGACGCAAGTTGACTGTGTTCCAGTGCAACAAGTCAGAAAACCTAGTGGCTCATCAGGTTAGCAATACCAGTCGATAACAATGCATTACGCCGCTATTCTGCATACAAGCAGGTCATTTTTACAAGTCTGACTTTCTGAGTTACGATTTCCCAGATCAAATGGAAAGTGCTTTATAAATACTGTGATGAAAGTACGGAAAACCTCAATCTGTGGAGAAATCTTAGCTCTAAAGCGAGCTGCAAGAATTAATGTAGTAGTTGTGATGTTGCAACTTTACAATGGGGGGCGAGCCAAAATCATTCGTTAATTGTGGTGATGAGGAAAGGTGTCAGCACACGAGTACAGGGCATGGCACCCTGACACATTACCAGGAATTATTACTAACTATTACAATACATCACGTCCAATTCAATAAATATCCTCATTATCCGTTCTTTCTTTGTGACGCCGGCGATAACAAACATAGAGACGCAGTCAGCCTCGGGATGTGCTAAAAACACTTGGCTGCAGAGTGAAAGATATCGGTCGTGTAACCCGAAATTAATTGAATAATGCATCTGGACCTTTTGCACGATTGACCGTGTGAGGTGTTTATTGAATTATCTCTGCAGATCGCGCCGTCCTCACCTTCAGCTGTTTCTGGACGCGCTCGTTCTTCTCGGCCTCGGTCAGCCGGTCCTCCTCGATGCGGTGGTCAGTGATGCCTTCGGTCTGCAGGTCGGCGCTGCTCATGCTGGCGTTCTCTTCGCTGTCGCTGTTGTCGTACATGGGTTCGTACATGGGGGGAGGTGGAGGCGGGGGGGGCGCCGTCATCACCATGTTCAGCTCCTCCTTGGTCTTCAACAGATCGTCCTGGGCCTCCATTGCCTGGGATGAAGAATTTGTCGAGACGGATTCAGTTTACTCGTCACCTTCGTCTCTGAACGTGGTCGGAAATCTGATTTATTTTAACATACACTACCGTTCAAAAGTTTGGGATCACTTAGAAATGACTTTATTTTTCAAAGAAAAGCACTGTTTTTTCAATAGAGATAACATTAAATTAATCAGAAATACACTCTATACATTGTTAATGTGGTAAATGACTATTCGAGGTGGAAGTGTCTGGTTTCTAATGAAATATCTCCATAGGTGTATAGAGGCCCATTTCCATCAACTATCACTCCAGTGTTCTAATGGTACATTGTGTTTGCTAATCATCTTAGAAGACTAATGTCTGATTAGAAAACCTGTGCAATTATGTTAGCACAGCTGAAAACAGTTATGCTGGTGATATAAGCTATACAACTGGCCTTCCTTTGAGCTTGAAGTTTGTAGAACAAAATTAATATTTCAAATATTAATCATTATTTCTAACCTTGTCAATGTCTTGACTATATTTTATATTCATTTGATAAATAAAAGTGTGATTTTTCATGGAAGACACGAAATTGTCTGGGTGATCCCAAACTTTTGAACGGTAGTGTATATTAAGTACATACACAAACATAATCTCCCTCCCTGCGGTTACATTTATAAAAACAAATGTGTTTTGTTTTCGGCTTAAGATGACTTGCACAACTCTTCAGGAAACAAGATAGATGTTTTTGTACAAAAGTTTTTGCAGATTAGAGATTTAGTCAAAACTGAGAGAGTCTGAACTAATCTAATTCCAGTCCTCGTATGTATACTGTGCTGGACTTGTATATTGGGCAGTACATTGTCCACTGCAGGTCCCCTCAGGGTAAGCTCTCACCCTGAGCTGCCATGATTCGGCCTCCTGCTCCTTGCATCTCTTGGCCTCCTCCAGCAGGCTGATCTTGGCTGTGTGCTCCGCCAGCTCTGTAGCCTGATACAAAACAAAAGCACACACACTTGTTGAAGAGTCCCGACTTAATACGTGGATACAAATATCATATTTATTTTAAATCAGGAAATCTCGTCATGCGAATAATAGGAGTTGATTCCATTAAGGCAGCATTAACCATCGTAGAGGAAGAGGGCGTGACGAGATGATTTAATTAAAGGAGCGCCTGTAAAATGTGATGTTTGCGTCATGTCTTATTTGAGGAATGTTATTGTCCACACAGATATGATTGTTTGTTTTCAGTGGACGCTTAAGTCGCCTTCTGCCATCAGGATTAACTCGTCAAGCTTCAAGTCTCTATCAATTTAACTTTGACAAATTTTCTTTGCACTCAGCCAGGCACAAAAAAATATATTTTTTTAAGCGTCTTCTCATCACCTTAAAAAAGGCATCACGTCCTGTTGCTACTCTAAGTTACTGAACTCATGACCACAGGACTATCGGGAAAGGGGAACTCGAGAGTTCCTTGGAGCAGAGCTGCCTGCTGAAACCCAACAAGACTCTGCAGGTGTTGTGGCAGATTCCTCGTCATCATCACAACAATGTGAGCAGGTTGGAACTGAACTAACTGGAGGCTCAGTATTTAACAGCACACCTGCTTTAATTGTAAAGTACTGAACACATTCCAGCCTGTGACATGGCTTTGACATGGTTGGGTTAAAGGTCTTCAGCTGAAAAACTGGTCCCCCAGTGAAACACAGGGGCGCAGCTAAGTTCAAACATTTAAAACGTTGATAACACAACTCTCACATGTCTTGTTCAGATGTAATCCATTGCACGAGTGCCTTTTTGGGGTTCAAGTAGAAGGGATGTTAATGCAGGTGTCTGTGCGGCAATAAAACGGTGAATGTGGAGAAGGAACCACAGCTTTGTGTGAAAGAGGGAGCACGCAGTCCTGTGGGTGGTCCACAGACAGCGGCTTGGGGTGAGGGGGCGGGTATAACGGGGTGTGGTCCAGCTGGACGCTACAACGTGGTTTCGTCTGGAGCTACAGTAGCCGAGCCCCCCTGAACACACCACCCTGTAATGTGCCTGGTGCAGACCTGGACCAAGTACGAGCTGAGTATAGTAAGAGCGTGTTTTAATTGATCTGATCTTGTAAGCAAGGTGCCACATTTCAAGGTTTCGGTGATGGACATGTGAGGCACATCTTCTCATTAAAAGAGAAATCTACCAGAAAGGTTGTTTTCTTAACATACAAACAACACGCTGCAACACGCTCATCGTATACCCAGAGAGTATTTGCAACCTGGTTGATAGTCTCAAAAGAATTGCACACGTCTGTAAGAAATACCCACCAGCTGATCCTGACTCTTCTGCTGGTCCTCAGCATGGCGGGCGAGCTCCTCTTTAGCCAGCAGAGCCGCCTGGCGTTCGGCCTCCAGACGAGCCGCCTCGTCCTCGGCTCTCCTTCGCTCCTGCTCCAGCATCATGGCTCTCTGGCGCTGGTCCTGCAGATCTACCAGAAACACAAGGAAGAGATATGAGACACCGCTCACAGCTACAGTGCCAACATGTCAAGGGAAGCTATTTCATGAGATCTTTTTAACTACAATTATTTTTTTTCAAAGAACCATGACGCCCTGGGTTGTTTTTCTCACGCCGCTCTGTGTTTCCTGATGGGAATCGACTCGGCGTGACCAACTATGGACGCTCCGATGACACCACGTCTGTCAGTGACCTCACATACCCGTCAAGAGGGGTGTGGTGGTAAAATGCCTCTCCTTCATCAAAGAGCCGGGCATTATCTTAAGTAACCCAACGTTTTTTTCTCTCTTTTTTAAAGGCTACGTCTACTTGTGAAAGCCAGGTTTCTAGCACATTGTTTGTAAATCTTCACAAATCTCAAACGTATGGTTTTATTTTGAAAAGAGGCTACAAGATCCCGAAAACATCTGAGCATCGTGTGTTTTAGTGCACATTACTTTTTCAGTCAGTGATGTAGAAAGCAGAGAGTTTGTAAAGTCTCATCACAGATGAAATAAAATCATCATTAAAAAAAACGTAAATATGCCCAATTTCCTCCGACTGAGTATTCCCTGGTGTTAAAATGGAGATACCGTAGCAAACAAGATAGACATGTATTTAGAAGCATATTATATTTATACGTTTCTGTTACTATTCAGGCTGATAAACTCCAATCAATTGGAATTCAACATTCAAAAACTCAATAATTTAGCACTAAATTATAAGCAGAATACTTGTTCATCATTAACTTTAGATGTAAACACACAAATGGGATGTTTCTGGTTTGGAAAATATATAATCAAAATACACGAGCCATCAGGTATCATACTGTACCCACGGATGACATCACTGCTAACAAATGCTTTAATAGAGTCAACTTGTTCTTCTTTGTTAGCCTGGCATTCACCTACCTGCGTTAACACTCATATTCTAACAATTTTGACACACACAGATACACACACACTTCCTACTCTAAAGGGGGATGTGATGTATGGGCTCCGTCTCCCCTCACCTTTCTCTGCCTTCTTGGTCTTCTCCTCAAACTGATAGAGCCTCATCACCAGATCCTGCTTCTCTTGCTCCATCTGCTCCTTCTCTCTCTCGATGGCCTCCCTCTTCTTCTTCTCTTTATCCAGGTGGCCCCTGCAGATAAGACACAGCGGCCGTGAGCCGACATGGATGATGCACAGTTACGGCTGACAAATGACAGTCAGCGAGGCCTTGACGTGGCTTCAATACGATCCTGTAACAGCTGCAGGCTGTGAATGCAGTCATCAATAACAGGGATTCTTTAAAGGGTTTTAGGGCTGCAGCTAACAACTGTTTTCATTATCAACTAAATGACAATTGGTTTGCGCTATGAGAAGTCAGAAAATAGGGGAAAAACTCATGGATGTTAAATTTAAGACAAAGACTGCTCGTATTACATGACATTTAGCTGACGCGAGTTACAATGGTATTTTTATTCAGGAAGGCATTTTTTACCTTGAGTTAATTTATTGTCAGCTATTACATTCTTATTTTTATTTTTTTTATGGGTTGCTTTAACTATGTTTTAATCGGTTTTATTTGTTTTTACTATATGTGTGGCACTGAGATTCTTTGAAGGAAGAGTGCGATAAAAATGAAATGCATTATTATTATTATTACAATCATGTTAGTGTCATACTCCGTAGACACAGCTACAGGGAGCAATTCAGGGTTAAGTGTCAACCCCCTGATTGAAAGACAGACCTGCTAATTACTGTCGCTCCATCGTATTCTGGTGTGACTTTGTCTAATGCAGCAATTAAAGATTATTCTCATTCTTGATCAATTATGATGATCCGCAGTCGATTTATGAAACAAAATTGGTGTAAAACTTTTAATGTACATTGTAAAAATAAAAAATGTAATCAAGAGGCCAAATATTTCTTTTGGAGGGCCAGATTTGCCTCATTGTCCAATTTATACTTTAGCTTTATTATTATTATTAATTACTGCTGCACTAACTACCTGAGGGTTTAATTGTGTTAACATCAGCCATCTTGTAAACACAATTTGACGAGTATCTAGTGATTGTGACATCAGCCTCTGTCACTGTGACCTCCTGTGTCTGAACCCTAACTCAGTCTGCTGGTGACCTCATGGTTCACCCACTGGTATTTACTGGGTTGTCTCCCGGCGTTACATCACCATGTTTGAACAGCTGCACGGGACAGACAGCGTGCAGACAGCCGTACGGTCAACACCCATCCACTTTCACTTCAGACCACTTGGGAAGCACATTTCCCAGTTGACAAGGGAACGGTGGGTTATTGCCCCATGAATGGAGGTTTCACATTACATGTAAAGAGTACCTGTACAGCTGGTTCAGACAGAATAACTCAAGGTCAGAGTGCTCAGAAGTGCACTGCTACTCTTAATATTTACTTCACCGCCTTGTTCTGTTTTATACGATTATAAACTGAATATATTTGTGTTTGGACTATTGTTTGGACAAAACGTCACCTTTAGCTGTGGGAAGGTTTGACAAGCAGTTTAAAACTATTATCTGACTTTATAAACCAAATAATGAATAGATTAATCAAGACAGCAATTAGCTAATGAATGAATAATGAACATAATTGTCGATGCAGCCTTAAACTCTTGCAGCCTGACCCATTCTGAAAAATAATGTGTTGAACATATCATATAAATATACATAAAAGCTGAAATAAAGATCAATTCACTATCACTGCATGATGAATGTGATTGGGTAAATCTGAATCTCAAACAACTGTTAGTTTTCTCAGAATTATTAATTTGACGACAGGTATTTGTAGAATGATAATATAAAGAATATATAAAATACAAGCTGACACTTCTCTCAAGAAAAATACAGAATTACTTCACCTTGTCAAATAGATCCAAACGTTTCCATTATTTTGAACAGTGTTTGTGCTCGTGGGACAGTTTTACTTTACCTCTCCATCTGTTTCTGTTGCTTCTCCTCTTGGGCCTGAGCCTTCATCTGCTGCACCTCGATCGTGTCTGGCCTGCGGCGACGCATGTACAGCTCGTGGTTGCCCATGCACAGCTGCAGGATGCGCTTATTTATCCTCAGTCTTGCTGCATAAAACCCAAAGTCCTGGGAAAGAAGAAACAGACATGAGGAATATGAAAAGAGAGGAAAAGTGAACAAACATCAGGAGGCTGCCGGTAATTCTGCGTTACTGATCAGATGCAGGAAGACTTTAAATACAGATCACTGCAACACACAGGAGCGCCTGCTCCACTCATAGTAAAAGGTGGGATAGCCTGAGCTGCAGAGATAAGGTATATAACACTTACCTTTGTGAGTGTTGGGGATCCTTCACTAAGAGCATTATTTAGGAGACAGCCCTGACTAGTTAGTATGCTAAATCAGACTGAGGATAAGATGTCCCTCCTCTCCTCTACGGAGAAACATGACGCCACGGGTATAGGGTAAGCAGAGCGCTAAAGAATAGACGATCGCTGCAACTTAATACCCTGAAAGCTTCATTTTATGTGAAGATAAACATCCTTAAACAGGAGGAGATTGTAAAGGAGACTTTTCAGAGAAGTATTACTCACAGGAGATTTTTTGTCAATGGGTTTGATGATGAACTTCTTATCGTTGAAGGAAATGTTTCTGATCTCACTCCAGGGGAAGCCAATCTTCGGGGTCAGTCTGAGGAAGTGATCACATGTACGCGGACGTTAGACTGTGATACCGACTCTTCGGCCACAATGTCACCATGATGTAAACTGGCACAACCCACAGCTATGTCACCTGTATTATCAAGACACATTTTACAAATAAAGGCTGATCTTATTATTCTTATTGATTGATCTTATTATTATTATTCTAAAAAGCGTTGATGTAATTAGTGACTCATTTAATTACAAATTCTTTCTGCATGAGAATTATTGCAAACGTGAGGAAATATCTTGCTGTTTTATACTAGCACAACTAATTTAATATCTTTGTGTTTTGAAACGTGCAGATTTTTTCATCGTTCCACCTTAAATTAAATGATAATGAAAATAATAATTAGTTGTCGCTCTATTTATTGTAGAAACACGTAAAGTTAAAGTGCTGTATGAACACAATTTCAGACAAATCCTTCATACTGTGGTATTGATAAAACTCTCGGGCTGGATTTCTGAATCCAGTGTTTGAGTATGGGATGAACTGGGGTGTGGCCTGCCGTTCCATTGTGCCAGACAAAGTGAACGGATGCCAATCTCATTCCGCACAATGCAAAGTAGCACAGTAAACATTGACAAGCCGATAGTGTTGTAATTTAGAAAGGCCGGCATCCACCTCGTTGCGAAACTCTGCAGCGAAACCGGACTGCCTAAACAGGAATGGCACTCAATTACTCTCCCTGACACATGCTTATGGAATTGAGAGAACAATGTGGAAGTTATCTCAGCGATTGAATATTTGCATTGGTAATTGAGCCGTGCTTTATCAATGGATTCCTTTTTTTGTTGAAATGTATGTCGTCGTGATGCTGTATTTGAAATGTTGCAGTGATTTGGGAAAGTTAACACTGTTTGGTAAAAATGTGGCTGGATTTCATTTGTAAGACTCATAACAATATATGAGAATAAACCAGTCAGGAATATTAACATGTGATAGCAGCAGTTAATGGGACCAGGATGTAACAAAAAATAAGCATTTTCAGGTTCAGTCTGGTTAAAAACTGAGTCTAACTGAAGAATAACAAACGACTATACTAAGTGTTGTGACTGTGAGAAACCCAATGTATATATATTTAGTTATCACACAAGATTTTTTTTAAAGCAGCCAATCTTCTCAGTGAAGCTTAAACTTATAAATGTTTTCCATTTTAGCTTCAAAAACTAAGACAACACCTTGTCTCCAGGAAAGCTCTCAAAGGCTCAGTACTTTAAAATGAGCCACGCTGTAGTTCGGAGAGCAGGAGAGCCGAAGGAGTTAAACCAGCAACAGGCTGTGTCTGAGCAAAGCCTCGGCTGCACTGCTGCATTGTGGGCCGGCTGCCCTCATTGGAGAGACAGCCTCACATTCTTAAGTACCGCACAGCTTGAAAAACCAGTCGGCGTAGCCATGGTTACAGCAGAGGACACCGTGGAGGAGAGGCATTTCTTTCCTGATCCCAGGGAGCAAATAAAGAGACCGACTCCCACGGGGACACAAGGATTTTGAAGTTGGAGGTTTTTTACTACAGTTAAGACACAATTATTGTCTCATGAGAGAGCTTTACCAAAAAAGCAGTGAAAAGTAAGAAAATAATTTAGACTTCGGAGACAAGACAAATAATTAGTTGGTAAAGGTTCAATTAGAGACGTGAAACGCTTCACTTTGTCACCTGTCACAACGGCCTTTGTTCATTTCTTCCACTAGTTCACCCAAAATCGACCAGACTACTTTCAATAGACACTGGCATGAAGGCTCAATACGGGAAAAGCTCAAATCTGGTGGTGAACAAAAAAACTCAGCCAGAGCAGAGTGTAGCTGGAAGGATTTCCAGCACAGGGTGACTGAGAGGCACCTGGGATGAAGTGCTCCTTTAACACACTTCACTCCAGTAAGACCACAGACATGGCCGCCAGCCACAGGAAAGCTCTGTACTCATTTCACCAAATAGAGGGTGAAACTGTCTTGCCCTATAAACCAGAGCCTGGCAGCACCCTTTCACAGATCCCCCAAAGAAGGTTTCCGTGAAGCACGATGCCGAGCAAAGAGTCACCAAAACAAACAAATACAAAAGAGGAGTATTTACTCTTCTCTTTCTGACTGTCTGTGGGTAAATATAAATGGGGGGTGATTAAACTACAGACATGAACCTGGACAAGTCAGCCCTAATTTAGCGGGGACATTAAATGAATATAAAATAAATAAGATACGGTCTGTAGATGTATCATAAGGCTTTCATATAAATAATCACATGATGTGATTTGTGTCCAGAAACCTCAAAATAAAAACTGCTCAAATCAGTAAAGTTTATATTTTAGATACTAAAGACACATAAAAGCAATCTGTGTTTGGAGATACTCCTCCGAAAGACTGTATTAATTTGGCAGTGCTCGTTATTCCTGTCGCTCCGTCTTCAGAGAAACAGGAATAGTGAATAAGTGCAGACGTGGACCCGGCTCAGCTTGTTTAACCCAGAGCGGCAGTTTCTGGAGCAGCATTCATAAGCAGACCGGACAGACACTAACAGCAGGGATGTTTCAAAATACAGCGCTTACTTGTCGTCCTTCTCATAAATGTTGAGTCCCAGGGCGTCCACTCCCAGCCACAGCTCTGTCCCTTTCTTGTTCTTGATGTCAAAGTAGTTCACTCCGTACATTTCCAGATCTTGGGCGATCTTCAGGTACTCCAGCATCGCGTCCTCCCTGCAAGAATCAACAGGGGACACCGGTAAGTTATTCTTTCAATGTATTCTAATCATCTCACTGAGGGAGATAACATAAAAACACACTCACTTCAACATCCCATGGTGCTCCTCGTGCCACACCTGAATCCTCTCCTCCCACTGCTCTCTGGATAACTTGTGCTGCTCCTGAACTCTGCAGAAAGGGAGAAGGAAACAGCGAAGGTTCAGCTGCACGACCACGAGCAGACGAGACAACCGGGTGTCTTTGGCGTTGGTTTGAAGAATAACATCGTGACCTCTGTTTTAATGCATGCATTGAATTGTGGAAAGTCCAGCTTTGTTTATGTGTGTGTTTCTCCCCACTGTGACTTGCAGTGCATCAGATTGAGAGGAAAGGCTAAGTAGGGTGTGTGCTGCCGGCATTCCAGCAGCGCACTGCAACTCAAAGTCAAGATGGATGCATTGTGTGCACCCTCGGTCGCCCTCACAACCCTTTCTACAGACCCACAAACCCATGTTATTCTTGGGTTGTGTTTTAGGTTCATTATACACTCTCAAATGAAGAGAACGTATGTTTTATTTAGATCATGGTCAGAATTCTTAATAATATCTGATTTTAAAAAGTATGGCGATTTTTTTTCAGCCCTTGGTAGGTCTACAATAAACACATACATACTTTTGAATTCTTTTTCATATACAGCTACACAGTATTGTGTTTGTTTGTGCAGCACAAATCAACTGCACTACTGGAGATCGTGACAGCCACGAGACTCAGTTCACATGGTTGACACACAATGACCTCCAGGCTTTCAATTTGTCGGGACACAGGAATTAAAAAGAGACGTCATTGTGCACTCGACGGCATATTTGAGCAGCTGGTTTTTTTCGACACGAAACAAAATCATTGCGTGCTCCAAACCTTTTCAAGCGATGACTAGAGCAGATACAATTGTACATGCTTGTCACCAGTCACGGACACACACACCCAAATCATCACCTGCTTCAACAGTGAGAAATGCAAAGAACACTGTCAGCGTCTTGGCACACGGTGCACTGTGCATTGGACTCTTTGAAGCCTGTGCCATAATGAATCAATCATGCTCTGACGCAAACAATGAGACGCTCTGATATCTGGTTTCGGTTGTGGATGCCTTGAAAGCTAAATTGACAAATGTATTCACTGGCAAAGGGAAAAGATGTCACACAAACACCCACACAAAGGATTCAAATGTTTTAGATGAATAAACAAAACTTAATCTGCTTGTTTATCTTCCAGATTAGAGATATTCCTCCTCTAGTAAGCCAAGTATGTCACTACATAGCATCTATCTTTCTGCGACAACAGAAAGCTAGATTCACTGTTGCACACCTACTGGCATATCTCACCTGTGTGGCAGCAGGCGTTCAGACATCAGGTATCCAGGCTGGTTGAGTTCTTTGTGGTAGTCTCCAAACTTGGCCTGAACAGAGTAGGAGGCGAGCAGCACGGCGGTCTCTGGTGGACAGTAGACCTCGTCGCTCAGGAGACCCTCCTTCACCTGAAGGAAGAAAAGCTTCTGGGTGATGTCCTGGATCAGCTCCTCAGACACATCCTCTGGGAAGAACTTGGCCCGAAACTTGAACTGCAGTGGGTTCTCCTTCTTCACGTCCTGGGACGACACCTGGAGAAGAATTACAACATCGTTAACACACAGTAAAAAAAGTCGGACATCTTGGGAAATAGGCAAATTATAAATGTCCTGTCGATGATTAGATGAGAAGAATTATACCTTCTTGTTTGCACGGTAAATATAAAGCTGCAGCCTGCTGGCTCTGTCCAGATGTAACACAATCTCACTTCTAGCACGTCTGATGCCCCCCAATTAACACGTCACATCTTCTTTTGTGTGTGTGTGTGTGTGTGTGTGTGGGTGTACAGGAGGGTTATTTGCTGCTGGTAGCAGCGCCTTTCCTCTCTTTTCCGCTTGTTGGTAGGCCAGCTGTTTGACCCTGTAGCCACTCTTGATGCTAAGCTAACCTGCTGCTGGCTGCAGCAACATGCAGACGTGACACTGGCGTCAATCGTTTAATCTGACTGGGCAAGAAGAGAACCAGATAAAAAAAGCTGGATTGTGATTGTACTTGCAAGTTGAGTATTACCACGTCTACATGGGTAAATATCAAGACTTTGAGAGCCAGGATGTGATCATCTTGGAATCATGATGGTTTTTTAAATCCTTTTTAATAGTATTAATCATAAATAATAAAAAATCATGTCTTTTTAAAACCATTACCCAGATTAAGAAACAGCTTGGTGGCAATGTCCTGACAGAAAGGGGATCTACTGCTCTCATGTCGTGGAAATACACTTAAATAAATCCAAGCTACAGTAAATGTTTACACAATTTGCCTCTTCCTCTAATTTCAAAACAGGAACCAAGCGGTGTTGATGGAGAGGATGGGGCCGGTAATATTCCAGTTCCAGCGAGGCATTGTGCTGATGAGCTGCACACAGTGTAGAGTTTACTGCTGCTGCCCATTGGCTCTCTCTCAGGGCGTTGTTCATGAAGTTCCCTAGCTAGATTAGTTTGGTTTAATTTCGAAAACTATTCATAAGACAAGATTTTAAGGTATCCATTATATTTTAGTAGTACTGCACTTTTAAGCATAAGTGATAGTAATCATGTGTGCATTTAAAAAAATAAGTATAAGTTAGCATTACACTCCTGTCACAATGTCCAACTCACAATGTTTAAAACATGTGTAAAAGTAACAAGTGCATCACAACCAGAGAGGTTATTGTTTTCCTTCGACACATTCGTCCTCCTTGTCAATACCTAGTGCCTACATTACCCACAATGCAACTTAACAGCCAACAGTTTTTTATTGAGATTCCGGTTGGTAATGCCAGTCGCGGCTAATGTAGCCTCGCGCTTTTTGCTACAAGCTAAAGTTGAGCTACAGAGGCAATCAGGTCAGAGTTTCTTTTCAATTTTCAAACTTGTATTCTTAAACTCCAACAGACGTTGACTCAAGTGACATCACTTGCCACAGTTCATCAGATTTTGCTTGGCACTCTGTGAAACCTCAAACGGTTTCTACATTATTTCACATATTAATAGCATTCCTCAAGACCCATAAACAGATTTTAATGTTTAACATCAGTGGAGCTTTTCTAAGAGACTATCAGTGCAGAACTAACGGGTTTAAAACGGCTGCAGGGGTTGGTGGATATTACAGAAACTGTGATACGCAAAAAATCGTAAACATATGGAGTTCTGCTTGTTTGCAAGCTTGACTTCATTCCTCCGCTTGATTTGCTTTTTGCATAAAAACGTTAACAAGTTAGATTGTGAGCCGCTCAGGAGAAACAGTTAGTGAAGGTACAATAACCTGTGTTTACTCTGGGACAACAGAGAAGAACCAAAACACTTCTGGTTCATGAAGAGTTCATGCTCTCGTCAAATAATCCACCCTCAGCCGATTTCATGAGCTCTGACCCAACAGAAGACAGAAACCAGACAAAATAAGGTGCTATTTTGCGAGTGGAGCCCCAAAAGAACATTGAGAAGACATACGTGGTGGAATACGGTGACGACTGATTGACTGAAAAGTAAACACTGGAGCTCAAAGAAATAATGCATTCTTTTTCCATTGTTTATACAATTTGAGCGAGGGAGATATACTTAGTGAAATCACTTGGTATGTATGTGTGAATTTACGTATGCATGTAAGAAATTGTATGACTTCTATAGTGAAATAACTAGCGTGACAGTATAAAGAACATAGTGGGGTCTGATTCTTTAGAGCATTCACAAATATAATCTTAAGACGTTGGAAACATTTGTTTCTCCAACCCTAGCCACCAAAATCTTAATAATTGAAGAATCTGAAAAAAGGAGGATTCTTATAAAACAAAAACATGCATTTAGATGGATCTTACCTTTTTTTCCAGTTTTAGCCAAGTATAGTAACCTTTGCCATCCTGGTACTGAAGTCCAAAGTACCAGACTTCACGTAAGCCGACGGTTTTCACCACCTGCACAGAGAACACAAACGACCAAGTCTTAACATAGAGTCAGAGTGCAACACGTGATTATGTTCACTATAAATGAATCTGCTGATTTATCTATTTTTGTTGATGAATCCATCAATCGTGTAATATATGTAAATGTAGTAAATGTAAACAAATTAGTGTCGATCACAACAACAAAGCCCGAGGTGGCATTGTTGTTTTATTTCACCAAAAGTCCAAAACCCCAAAAACCAAAAGGTACTAAATTTATTATGACATATGACAAAAAGTTGCAGTAAATCTTCACATTTTATGAGAAATTCAAGCAATGTTATTTTCTTCATCGTTTCGTCTCTAAAACACAAACACGGAGAAACCTTCGTGTTAGTTTTCCACGTCAAAAGGTCAAGACACATATTCCAGATAATATTATCTTCCATCACCTTCTTCACAGACTAAAACGTACAATGGAAACAGTTCATCGTGGCAGACAATTGAAGTGATGCAATATCAACCAAGAAAGGAGATGCAGGCACTTCACTACATTTGACCAGATTTAAGATAACGTTACTCGAAAGAATGCACGAAAAGCAACTTTGAGATGATGATGAGATCACACCTTGGAAATCAATGAGGTCATTTTTCCAATGAATGAAAATGAATCACTGGTAGTTTCTTTCTAGCACAGCAAGGAGTTATGATTTATGAACAGGCCTTTGAAGGCTTTACAGATGCTGACAAGGCCTGAGGAATCTAACCTTAAGGTGACATACCTGCTAATCTGGTGACATACCTGCTAATCTGCTCAACAACCCTCATTGCATTCCACATTCCCAGGCCTGAGTATGACTACGGTAACGGTACAGTCAACTACTGCCAGGAAAAATACAAGTACTACATGTTTGTCTCTGAAGCAATTTGGCAAATATCCGCATCAGGAAAAGGGAGACGGACTCAAACAATCCTTGTCGTACTTTTTTTCTATTATGTAAGACAGAGCAAATGAGTAAATCCTGACAGCTGTCAAGCTAAAACTTACAAAAACAATAATCAGAATAGTGCAGTTAACCTTTCTGCTAATCGATTTATCACTTCTGCTCCAACTGCAACCAATAAAGAGTCTATTGATATAATATCAAAAGCTACAGCTACTCGGGAGAGGAATATATATATATAATTATTCCCAATAATGTTGAGATTTTTCAACAACACAACACTAAATTAAGTGTTTTCTGGACTTGAAGAAACACTCACATCTCTCTGGCTGCTGCAATAAGCCACAGCGCACATGTGCAAGACGAGGGCTGGTCCTTCACAAAGTGGTCCTATTGTGTGGCTGGTGAGGAGGAGTGATACTGTATAACGAGGGCGTGCTGCATGACCAACAACCTGTCTCTGACTCAAAGAACCGACCGAGACGGCCGGGGCAAGTCTGCTGCTACTTATTGGAAAAACTTCTCATCATAAACGTTGAAAAGAAAGATTATGAGCCTGGCTTTTATTTTCAACTGCACTGGAAACACAGATGGAATGTCCTCAGATTAGCAATTTGAAGATTTATTTCAGCCAATCTTTGTGTGCAGCTGAGGCAAAAAGTGAAAAAACATTCATAGTTCTGGAATAATAACTTGTGCAGAGTTACTATTTTCCACTGAGCTTGTGAGGGGGGAAAAAAGGGCCTTTTATGGCAGAGTGGAAGAGCAATTTTCCATCAGCACTTCAAGAATTCATGTCTTTTATGCATGTGACGTTGTATGTGGGACAAACTCTGTGCTGTCCCTTTTTTTAATTCACCACTGTCAAATTCCCCACCCAGTCACCAGGTGAGGTGTAAAGTTGCCTGGGTGAAGTCTCGCAGCACGCACTCCCAATGATAAGGTCCAGCCGACGTTAACATTTAAAATCAAACTGCCATCTTTTAGGAGTCGACACAAGATACAGGGCTGGCTGACCTGTAGGAGGATAAATGAATGGCTTTCACTGAGGGGTCTTTTCTGATGGATTGCAGCAACAACAACAACAACAAAAACAACAACGTGGCCTGAAATGAGAGCGGCTGCATCTCATCTGTAATGAAACTCTTCAGGCCTCAGAAAACAATCGGCCCTTTCATGGTGGTTTTGCTCTCGGGGCCACAGAGTGAGAGACAGCGAGACAAAGCTACCGTGGGGACAAGGACCTGTACACAGAGTCCAAATACAGGTTTAGCAAGGCGGTGAGAGATGCTAAACGACTGTACTCTGAGAAACTGCAACAGCAGCTCTCAGCAAACGACTCTGCTTCTGTCTGGAGAGGGCTCAGGCAGATCACCAACTACAAGCCCAAATCACCCCACTCCATGAACAATGTGCTTCTGGCAGACGAGCTAAATGAGTTCTACTGCCGCTTTGAAAGACAATGGAGCAGTCCTGAGACCATCCCCCACAGCCCCACCAACAAGCCACA
Source organism: Pseudoliparis swirei (assembly GCF_029220125.1). NCBI lineage: Eukaryota > Metazoa > Chordata > Actinopteri > Perciformes > Liparidae > Pseudoliparis > Pseudoliparis swirei. The sequence goes on along the minus strand of NC_079399.1, from coordinate 12,446,049 downwards.
GACCATCAGCCCACCCTCCCCGAGCCCATCAGGGCTCACACCTCTGGAGCACCCTCCATCAACTCAGCGCGCCCCTCGTCATCCTGGAGAGAGCAGTCAACAGGCTGTTTAAAAGCAGAACCCCTAAAGCAGCGGGCCCGGACTCCGTCTCCCCTCCACCCTGAAGCACTGTGCGGACCAGCTGTCTCCGTGTTCACCGACATCTTCAACACCTCCCTGGAGACATGCCACGTTCCAGCCTGCTTCAAGGCCTCCACCATCATCCCGTCCCCAAAACCCAAGATCACAGGACTCAATGACTACAGGCCCGTCGCCTGACCTCTGTGGTCATGAAGTCCTTGAACGCTTGGTCCTGTCACACCTCAAGACCATCACCGACCCACTCCTGGACCCCTGCAGTTCGCCTACAGAGCCAACAGGTCTGCAGACGATGCAGTCAACATGGCCCTTCACTACATCCTCCAGCATCTGGACTCCCGAGGAACCTACGCCAGGATCCTGTTTGTGGACTTCAGCTCTGCCTTCAATTCCATCATCCCGTCCCTGTTGCAGGACAAGCTCTCCCAGCTGCACGTGCCCGACTCCACCTGCAGGTGGATCACAGACTTCCTGACCGACAGGAAGCAGCACGTGAGGCTGGGGAAACACGTCTCAGGCTCCCGGACCACCAGCACGGGTTCCCCAAGGCTGTGTCCTCTCCTCTGCTGTTCTCCTGTACACCAACAGCTGCACCTCCAGTCACCAGTCCGTCAAGCTCCTAAAGTTCGCGGATGACACCACCCTCATTGGACTCATCTCTGGCGGGACGAGACCGCCTACAGGTGGGAGACTGACCACCTGGTGACCTGGTGCAGCCAGAACAACCTGGAGCTCAACGCTCTGAAGACAGTGGAGATGGTTGTGGATTTCAGGAGGAATGCAGCCCCACCCGCCTCATCCTGTGTGACTCCGACGCGACGCTGTGGAGTCCTACCGCTTCCTGGGCTCCATCATCTCCCAGGACCTCAAGTGGGAGCTGAACATCGGCTCCATCTCCAAGAAGGCCCAGCAGAGGATGTTCTTCCTGAGGCAGCTGAGGAAATTCAACCTGCCAGGAAGATGATGGTACAGTTCTACACGGCCATCGTTGAGTCCATCATCTGCTCCTCCATCACCGCCTGGCACCCTGCAGCCACAGCCAAAGACAAGCGCAGGCTGCAGAGCATCATCCGCTCGGCCGAGAGGGTTATCGGCTGCAGTCTGCCTTCCTCCAGGTCCTGTTCACTTCCAGGTCACTGAAGCGGGCCAGAAAGATTGTCGCCGACCCTCCCACCCTGGACACTCCTGTTCGAGTCCCTCCCTCGGGAGGAGGCTGCGTCCATCATGACCACGACCTCCCGCCACACCAATAGCTTTTTCCCGGCGGTCGGGCTCATCAATGGACCCCGGGACTGACTGACTGTCACCCCCAGGACTACCACCTCTTCTTCCACCTTCCTCTCTCCTCCTTCTTCCCGCTCCTTCCTCTTCCTCCTCCTCCCTCTTCCTCCCACTCCTCCTCCCTCCTTGCGTTGATTGTTGTTTGTCATGTCCAAATGTTGCACCTTCCACCAAAAAAAATTCCTCGTTTGTTTGTGAAAACATTCATTCTTTGGCAATAAACCTGTTTCTGATTCTGATTCTGATTCTGGTTCAGACACCTAAATGAAGCGTCCTCTCAGGGGATCCGCCCCCGTAGAGCAGCTTGGTGCAACCTTTGCACAGACAGGGAGGTCACAATTTAAACCTGAAACATTGTATTTCACTTGAAGAATAGATGAACCAGCTTTAATAACACACTGTACATGTATATCAACACCTGCTGGCAAAGGTAACCGAAAATAGTACAGTTCATTAGAGGATGATTATAACCTGAATCTGGGGACGCAGGTTTAAAGGATGCTTTGGCAGAATGCCTCGACTTCAATGAGTAGCTAGGGCGCTCCAACGTCGGCCTGAGCTCTGAACACCTCAGATATTCATTTAAGTAAGATTTAGGTTAGTAAGTTAAATCTTTTACTTTTAGGGACCTTTTCTAAACAACAGGGAATATAATGTAATATCAGTTTCTCAGTGTCAGTAAACCAGTAGCAACGATAAACTATTTAATTACTTATTATCATATCACATTTGTTCAGTGCTTATAAGCAGTAAATACCATTAAGGCCTATGGATGAATAAGTAGAATCAAGAGGGATTATGACAATTAAACAAAAGAAACTCCAATGTGTTCCTCTTACTGTGGTAATGTCATCTAAAGTGGTTATTTGCATAAAAACATACAATTGTATTTGTATATACATATTTGCTTTGATTACATGTTTGTTGGGGGCACTAGTAGTTTTGAGTATGTATTATAATCGGCTTAGAGCTGGTGTGAGGAAGTTAGAAAAAGTTAGAAGTTCAGGCAAGCGTTAATGTTGAGTCCTTTTACGCAACCATGGGCCTTAAGAGTCAGGAAATGGCCGAGCTGTCTTCGAACAAATACATTCAGAGTTGGCTAACATTCATAAGATTATAGCGATTACTCAGTTAGTTGATTTAATCGACAAATCTGTGAAACTGAGGTTCTACACAGAGAATCACACAAAAGCAGCACTTTAAATATTGTGTTAACCACAATGTGCTTATGACTTTAGTACAAAAGCCATTCAGCTTTTTCAGTTTATACGTGTAAAACGTCTCCTAACCAATAACCACATATATAAAAGGGTTTGGACTACCGCAGGCTAGAGAACTCATTTAAGATAGTTCATAACTATTGATAACTTGTTATGAGGAAACTGAATTAAATGCTTTTCAACCGACTAAACATTGGCCAGTTTCTTGCAAACTATCTTACTGATCGTCTGCATCCTTGGAAAAAGTAAATCCATAAATGTGCATAAAATCGAGGAGCCACACTCTATTTGCAAGCTCTTACAAGTAGAAGCACAAGTCAACTTTATTCTTGCAATGATTTAAAAAGAGGGTTGAAGTAGCAATAGTGGTTTCTAGTCATCGCCCACTTTACACTTGGTTTAGGTGGAAGGAGCAAAAGTCCAGGAACAGGTGTCATGGCTTCAGTCTGCAGCGACCTCGCAGACAGTGAGGGTTCTCTGCCTGGCTCATGGGCCCTCGGGCCCTGTAGTGAGAGAGAGGAATGCCACCGGGCTGAAACAGCATTACTCACTACATCCTCTGGCGAGCGTGGAGCCTCCAGTGACTTGAGAGGGGAAGCGAGGGATACACCCAGGCAGAACCCAAACAGAGACCAGCACAAAGGATGAGAGGGTGGGGGTCCAGAGACAGTGTGTCCCGGCCCAAAACAAATGGGTCTATTGCTGTCATTGTGACAGAATAGAAAGGGGACCTGGGAGTTTTCCAAAGAGTTTAATATCTAAGAATAGTTATGCTGTAATACCACAGCACAGAAGAAAAACCATCATCCATACACAGTATGTTCCCTCCCTGGATTTGTAACAGCTTTGCAGCTGTTACTGAATGTACCTTGGACGTGTGGGTTGGGTGTAGACGTGAACTTGTTTCATATTTTACACCTTTTTGCACCTGTCGGACAGATTATTCAGACTTCTGTTCACTTATCAGCTGTTTAACATCAACCCGCCTCCTTCTGCTTTCACCCAATCCAAACCAGTTCTTCTCGCGAGCTGACGCTTGAAGCTTTTGAGACCACATGAATAGAGGAGAGGTCATCTGGAGATTGGGTCTGATCATGGCCAACACACCGAGGACAGAGGGAACCAGTAAAGCTACTGTAAACCACGACTGCTGGGAGTTTTTCAAATGACGTGTTAAGTCAAAACGAGCAGCAGTGAACAGTCATGTGTGAGTGAAACTGTGCGGGGGTGTGTCGGGGAGTGGCAGGAGTTTCTGTTTAGGAGCAGCATGACAGGGACGAAGGTTATGATCAGCGCTGACCACACGGGCCACTCCGGTCCTCACACTCACCCGAGAAACCAGCTCACTGCTGCTACTCAGCATTTCCACAGAACCTGTTTAAAACGATGCGAGAGGCACAAATAATAATACAAAGCACCTGTTTAAAACTAAACCGGGCTCCTGGCACTCTAAATGTCACTTTAGACAGAGGTGTGAAGCTTTGTAGAAAGTTCCCATGCTCAAATAACCACGTTGACACCATCACAGGGAGTGAGTGAATATCTGTGGCACACCCCACTCACGAACAGCCATTCTAACAAGTAGGCGGAGGAATTCACCAACACCTTCAACAGGGAGATGTCAAAGGCGAATATCTGGGTCCTCAGCTGTGCCTTTCTTAAACAAAACGACACATTCAGAGCTGCAAATTAGAGGGCCCCCTGTTTTATGACTATTATTAAACACAAGTGTCAGAAGTGCTGACTTAGCCAAAAGACAGCCATACATAAGCAGTGACATCAATATAGCACACATCCATCTGAAGAGGGCTGTTGTTCTAAATACGAATATGGCTGTGAGTCGAGTTGACCTCAATGGATTTTAGACTCTAGTCAGTCTTTTATGACTAAAAACCCTGACATGCAGCCGCAATACACACAGTCGGCTACACTTGCCATTGAAAAACGAGTTATACAGGAAGTGGTTAAAACAATGCCTTTCCTCCCCCGGTGCTGTTCTATAGCTTCAGAGGAGCTCACACGAATGACATGTCATCTACATTTAGGTACTGAGCTTCACAATAGAGTTTGGCAACCAGAGGAAACCTGCACATCAAAAGAGAATTCCCTAATTCCCTATTTTTCTAAATAAACAGATATAATAGGAACATGTGAGTGAGATTTCCTAAAACGGGTGTTAAACATAACAGTTATTAATGTATAGTTTCTGTTATTGTGGCCACAGCTTTTACTCTCCACTGAGATTGTGTGATTTCCGTCACTCATATCATTAACTATTAATCTTTAGTTTAATAAATGCCTCATGTCCTCCATGTTCACCGACGTTAAGCTTCAATTGTTGCCCACAGTGAACCATTTACAATAATCCCTAAACCTCAGCGCGAAGACAGAGACTGATAAGGATACTTGAAGCCAAACGGCTGGGGGAAGTAACTTCCTGGAGTCTCTGCTGGTTGGCAGGTAAATGACATAACAGCACAATATTTTAGTTTTGTGTACGGATTAAACAATCGAGGTGTTAATTACTGAGCTGTATAATAAGCGGGACGGTTTTCCCGTTTCCAGTCTGTGTGCTAACTAAGCTAAGCTATCAAGATTCTGGCTCCAGCTTCATCCAGACATGAGAGTGTTGTGAACCGTCTCATCTCACCGTCATGAAAGAAAAAATGCACTTTTCCCAAAGTGTGTAACTGTTCCTTAAACTCTACAAATAACGTATTGCATGTGGATTGCATAAGTATATCTGCCTTTATACACACCGCTAGACCTTAATTATCTGGCTTGTGTTGACCGTTTCTATAAATATGACTTAATTACAACAGTTGTACATTATGTCCACATCGTTTTGCCTCCCAAACCTTTTTGAGGTGATATTGACAACCTGTTGATAAGTCAATACTGATGCTGGAGGTCAATAAGGAACTAATTTGCACTGTACCTGGTCAAACAGCTGCTTGCCGGTGGTGGTGTGCTGGATGGCAAACTCCAGCTCAGCATCCATGGTGATGACGCGGACATTGACCTGTGGAAAAACATGGGCATGAGTTCAGAAGTGGACCAGAGCAGCACAGAGGTTCTCATAGTTCAGGGCTTATACGTGGTAAGGCCAGACTGCAGAACACTGCTTTGGTGGGTGTGTGTGTGTGTGTTTGTGTGTGTGTGTGTTTGGTAAGGGGGTGTATTTGCAGAGTAAACACACGGGGCTCCTGTGTGTATCTCTACTTTCTCAGAGCCAGACTGATTGGACGGTAATTTTGAGAAATATTCACTGATAGTTCTCTAACTTTGGGTTTTAAGGAACATACGAGTGGTATGAAAACGCCATATCCAACGCTAGCTTCCCTTATAAGTTATCAACCTAGGAAGATGGATACACTGAAGAGGGGAGGGCTAGAATAAGGCAGCTACTTCAGTCATTCACAGAAAAAGGCATGTCTTTCAGTTCTCTTGTTAATGATCAATCAGAGTGGCCTATGTCGACAAAAAAAGAGGTGGTCCATCGAACTGAAACCTGCTTCGTGAGCAGAGAATTGAATGTCCACTTGCAGGGATCCACCCCAGTGATTGATGTGTGATTTCCAACCCATTACAAAGAGCACGACTGTTGTGCTGCACGGAATAATGAGAACTGACGTCAATAGTGGTGGGAAAAAAATAATCTGTATTGTAATTTTGATAAGTAATCAGCTAAAGTTATTTCTATTTTACACAAAGGCCAAGCGACAATGCACAAATATTTACAAAAGCTGCTCTGAGGTAATGCACAAAGTGACTCTCACCTCTGTGCGTACAATGTCAAATGTCTCTGGTATTTGCGGGGGTTATGAAAAGACCCTCCAAATTGGCTGAACGTATTAATGCTCAGTGAAAACGACACAAAGGTTAGTTGACACAGAGTGAGGAGAGAGAGAGAGAGAGAGAGACTGCTAACAGAGCTCTCCAGTGACATCTTTCATCTCCCGCCTATTGTGAGCAGCGCTGGACAAATTCAATGACGCCCACTGGAAAAGGGATGTCTGGCCTGCAGCAGTGAGGAGTCGAGTGATTCAGAGCTACACTGATTCCTGAAGCTCCACAGGCTGAGCGGCCAACAGACGGGCTTACATCCAACAGAGAAGACTAATCCAATCACAGCAGTGGGTTGGAAAGCGCCTCGCCGCAGTGCTGTCCAGGATATTGTCAGAACACAGGAGTCTAGACACTGGATTTTCAACGATGCCCCATCTGCTGCGGCAAGGGAAACTTTGCTTCACCAAAACTCAGCGCCACGTAGAGTTTGAACACTAGAACCTTTTGAGTCCAACGGAGAAGCTTATACCGGCTTCAAGTCACAGCTAAAACGCAGGGGAAGGAAGGGAAGCACTGCATTTACTTTACACGGCAAAACAAAGATCCCCTTTCAGCTGCAGTGCCCCAGGAGGGCCTCGCTACCATCAGCTACATCCTAGCGGAGCCGGGAGAGGAAAAACTAAATGGAGAAGTGATCAGAAAGAGCTCCAATCGGTGATCATTTCATTCGGCCTTTGTTTATAAGTGATTGTATGATTTGCTATTAGCAGCTCAGGCAGATCTAGGATGCTTCTCTGAACATCACAGTCTATATTTACAGCAGTTATAGATGGAGCGACGAGACAAACACACCCTAACCAGCAGAGAAAGGAATATGTGGAGCAGCAGAAACCAACAGAAACCACTGAGTGAGTGATATCTGATCTCAAAGGAAGTCCTCCAGTGGTAACTCACAATAAACTGAAGCCATTCAGAGCGGTAAAGAAAACATGACACATATGCTAAAAATATACCGGGCGAGGACACAGAGTTCCACAATGAGCAACTTCAGTCAGAGCGAAACACAGGCGTTCATATTCACCGTATGAAGCCCCAACAGTCATAACTCACTCGATCATTTCAGCTACAGGAACACGGGTTGCCAAATCAAACTTGAGTTCATCCACATGTTTACACTCTAGGTGGAAGGTTCACAGTTTTGTTTCCAAGAAACAGAAACAACAAGTAGGACAAGCTCAATAGTAACTCTGGAAACATAGATTATAGTATGGATCAAGAGTGGATTTCATGGATGTGTTGGCGAAACACTTACTTCTAAGTACTTTTTGATCCATTAGAAAGAACAGATTTATAGAGTAGTTATTGCAGAGAGTCAAATGAGAAGAATAATAGCAATCTTCCGTCTTTACAGTAAATACTCTGTGTACGGTAGCTACAGCCAATCGGCGACGAGCTTAGGGTATAGACTGGAAGCGGCTCGCGTGGCTCTGGAAACAAAAAGGACAAAACAAAACCTGCACTCTTGTTTAAGTTGTAAAAACACCAAAGATGACAATTTTCCATTGCATAAGCGATCGTAGAGGTGGGGTAATTAGTGAGCTCAACAGGTCTCCGTTACCTGTGGACACGATGTTTGCCTCTGTTTCTAAGTCTTTATGCTAAACCTAGGCTAACCATAGAAAAAACAGATCGCACTAAAAGAAAGAAACTTCATCCTTAGTATCAAGGTCCACAATATAAATTGGCATATATAGAAGAGAAAAGTGACACAAGGAGATAAAACAAGACAAAGAACAAGGACCTCTCATAACAGGTCCTAGATCTACCTCCCTGAGACAATCCAGTGGACACCTGTACATTTAGAGCTGAGACAATTACTCAATGCAACAATAAGTCGACTGACAGAAAAAACGGGACTGATTGATAATCAATCAAGCCAAATACGTCCTACTTCACACCTGGCCTTGCCTGTTGCACACGGTCACGACCTGGATCGCGTTCCTTCACACTCTGCGGGTCCCTTTAAATAAACGAGGTGGTCGTCACCTCGGTAGTTAAACTAAAATGAGGTTCAGTGAAGACCATTCAATATTTAACCCTCTGCATGGTCACCATGGAGACGCCACTGAAATGATTTTAGAGTAATATAACCATAAGCGACGGCTACTAATCAGAGGGGGAGAACAGTGTGTCCTGTATTGTGCAGAGAGTTTTCTCACAGGTTGTGTCCGTCATACGTACGTGTTGAAGGAGCGTTATAGGACTTGTAGCCATGTTTGGATTTATGAATCAGGTCTTGAGGGCGTTTCAGGCACGATTGAGTTATCAATTATTTAAAGGAACAAATACTAACAATGGGACTGGACATTGAAGGGAAACACCCAGCCATTCTGATCGTGGCCACGCCTTGTAAGGTTTGTGTCGTTGGGCTGTGACGGCAAGGGAACAGGATTCTGGGAGAGCCGAGGAGAACGCTGTCCTCTACTTCTGACAATGTGTCATCCAGATAAGTGAAACATTAGTCACACGAGCACCAATGCACACGCTTCACCGACTCAGATAATCTGGTCCAACTTCCTGCGGCTGGGCGTCTTGGTCCTGTCATAAAGTTGATGTTTTCCAAACAATGTTGGAATGTTTGACTTCATGCCAGGTATCCGAGCTGAAATACTTCAGTGCCAGTTATCACCATTGTGATCCTCTGAATTTTTTTTTTTGGGGACAACAGTTACCAATAATCTCCTAATTTTGCCCATAAACTTGTAATATGTTTTAAAAACTATACTCAACCTCCTTTGATTTAAGGCGATGACATTTAAAATGTGTTCATACACAGAAATTAAGTGTTTACAGATTTTTGGAGGGCATTGCATTGTGTTGGATAACAATAGAGCCTGAAGACAGACCGAGAAGGTCAGGAGAAAGAGACGGAGGGGGAGGATGTGGTTTTAAAATCTAGTACATCAAGTCGATAGGCAGGTACCTCACACCCACAAAGGAATGACTCAAAGCACTTGCCTTGAAAACACAAATGCATGTTAGTGCTTTTTCCCAATGACCTTTGAATGTTGTATGAATTTAAAAAGCTCAAACTTGGTAATAATTGATTCATAGTTAATTATTAAAACAAATACCCACAAATATCTGATCATTTGCTGCTTTTTTTGTCATATGACAAAGTAAATTGGACACCCAAACCAGCATCACCAGCTTGGAGAAATTGTTTATTTTACAATGTATAGACTCCAAGACTAACAAATTAATCAAGAAAATTATCAGCTGATTATTCGATATCGAAAATAATCATTAGTTGCAGCCAAAAAGTAGCATAATACTCATCTGGCTGTAGCTTTGGGAGTCGTCTCCCACCATCGTCCCACCATTCGATGCCTCCTTGTAATACGTTTCCATCTACAGGCTTGAGCCACTCAAACTGATCTCATTGTTTTGCAGAACTCAAAATCTAAACCCTTATTTACATATCTCTCCAGGGCTAAAAGGGAATCCCAGCATTTGTGGATTCATTTGAGAGGATGTTGCTTATTTGTGGAAGCAGCATCAATGGAGCACCTTCATTGAAATGTACTTAGGGGCCGAGTGTCCTATGATATTATTCAAGCTATGATGAAAAGGCTGTGTCAGTCACGGGGCCACATATTGAACACTAAACCAGAGGACAAAAAAAATAAAAAAATCCAGGCTTGTCTTCTTCTCTTGATATCATGGAAATTAAAACATGGCATTCATGTCTAAAACAGCTGTTTTGTGGCAGCTGGACTCGGCGTGCTGCTGCTATCAGACAGTAATGACGTAATGTCCACAGTGACGCTCATGACAACGAAGAGGCTTTTCTAAACAAACCAACAACAGACTTTATGACACTTAGCAGGGCTTTAGTCATTGTCATCATTTACACTGCTCAGTTAAGCAGCAAGCACTTTCTGTCCTGAGCTGAGCAGCAATTAATGCTTCTTTTTTTTCGTGTAATATTTCACATTTTAATCAGTTTTAAGTAAAGAACAGTGCAGTATCCATGTACAGAACATTTCCACCACATTGTCCTTAATACGACGTATACCTCTGTACAGTATACAGTATGTCATAGCTGGGGTGTGGCAAAATGAGTCAAGAATACTTGTGGGCAAAAGCTGTTCAAATATAGAGCAGCACATCAAATAATGTCTCTTTTTGTCTTTTGTTCTGCCTTTTTGATGACGTAAGGTCATTGATACCCTTAACTGTCGGTCACAATTTTCCATTTTTTCCAAAACTCCAGGACGACAATGGGGAGGCCAACATTTTCGTGAGACGAAGCCTCAAATTTCAGCCTGGAAAATATCGTCAGGAGTCAAAAGAGAGAGAGCCCTGTATTCATCACAAACTAAATAAACAATACATTTTCCACCCCCCTTGATTACGATGTTGCACAAGTGCGCAACATTATACAGAATGACGTCAACGATACAGATCCTGTGACTATGACTCTGAGCACATTAAAACAGTATTTCACTGTCCATGTCTCGAATATAAGTCTCACTATTATTGTTTATGTATGATGTTCACTAAAACATATGGGACACCCCCCAGGATATGAAAAGAGCATGTGATTCCCCTCTAACAGGCTCTACTGATACTGTACCAACCACACCGTTCTGGTTGTGATTTAACCTATACATATTTAGTTCATGTGCTTTGTCCCTGGCTCATTGACTGAGAGTTTAAAAAAGGAGTGACTAGTTAAATACATGTCATTAAATTGACAAATGTTTTACAGTGAGCATAACTCAGTTACAGAAACTACTCTGTTAGCATTACTTTAACATGTCACTCCAAGAAGGTGATTTCATGAACCATGCCCTCTCAGAAAAGACCGATTTAAAGACTCGCTGAGCATCATCACTGTGTCACATATTCTACAGTTTACCAAACACCCCGGTGACGTATTGCTCTTCACATTGAGGCATCGAGCTTGATTACTGTGAGAGAAAAGATGAAGTCGGCAAACAGAAGATTGCACTGAGTTTCGGACCGTCCTCCATTAATGTCAGCTGTCTGGTCTCAGTGAAGCTTGGCCGCCTATAAAGAGTAATAAAACAAGTGGCGACTGGAAATATATAAATCAAAAGGACCACTTACCGATTTAGGCATTTTCTCTGTTCTTTTCTTTGCTCTGTGCGAGGAGCTGTTAAATCAAAAAAGTGTTTTCCAAAAAAAGAGAGCTGAGCTCCGTGCGCCTTCCTGAAAGGAGAGAAAGAAGAGAAACGAGTTTCAGACACTTCGGCGTTACTTAAACCCGCGTGAGAGCAGCTCGGCACTCCTGCGGGCGACAGTCATCGGGATGAATCACACACAAGTTACCAGCGCGAGCGCACATGTCACAGGAAAGGACCCGGTCACCTTCAGAATAAGAGTCTTGTGATCGTTTGTATTCCGACCACTATTACAAGCCCTGCCGAGAATCTGACCCCAAATCTTGACCACAGCCTATCTTTAACCAACCACAGCATTTATCTCCCCGGCTAACAGTCTAAAACGCAAATATATTACATTGTAGTTAATATAAAACAGAGAAAAACAGCCAATCCGGACATTTCAGAAGCTTGAACCAGAGAGAGAGTCGGACTTTTTTGCTTGAAGTATGACTTATCTGAGCTCATAATAAAATTCAAATGTTCTGTTTGATCCAACCAACAGTCCAAAACGCGAGGATATTAGTTTATTTACAGAAAAACACATTTATAAAGCTAAAATATTGTTATTTATTTTTCTATTTTTACTCAATATATGACATACATTATTAAATTATGAATAGTTGTCGGTCGATTGACTAATCAATTGATCTACAAATTAATAGAAACAAATTTGGCCACAATAATTGTATGACCCTGAAGAAATGCATGAATGTGCAATAATAACAGATGTAATTGTATCTCTCTGATCAAATTAATTATGCCCATAAAGTATCATTTATTTATCAGTATCTCTTATATTAGTGTATCTTTCAGCCCGACCACTAAATGCTATACCTTAAATGATTTTATTCTAAAATTTATTACCGGAAGTTCTGCAGTTCTATTCTACACTGACACTGTCGACTCACCTTCGCGCCAGGGAGGTTACGGTACTCAAAGTGCCTCACCCACTTGCTGATAAAAGTTATAGAGTCCCCACCCTGTCCTATTTTTGTTTATTTTCACGCCTTCCGTTGCCAACAACTTATAACAACTTAATGGATTAATGGAGGCCATTTACACTCGCTCCGTGTCGCGTAATAAAGTCGCTTTAAGAGGAAAAGACACTTTGTATTTCACCACAGATTCTCACCAATGGCCAGGGCTGCATATCACATTTGGAGGGTGTAATAATGTTAGAAGTTGTCATTAAGTGAGTATTCCCAAGGTGCATAAAATCCACCGTAGGCTACGTCCATGTTATGGGTACACACCCACAGCACCACTGGAGCGACTGAAGCTCAACAAACGAGAAATTCCACTTCTTTACTTGGATCGGCAACGACAGAGGACGTATGTCACAATAAAACAAATCGTTCAAGACTGTTCGCGGACTCAACCCCCAGCTGGAATAATAATAATAATAATACTGGTGCCCTACCTACAGAGCGCTTCCTCTGTGCGGCAGTCCTGCTCACAGTAATCCCGCAGACACCTGTTGTGAGATGCGTCCGCTTTGTGCAGAGAAGCAGAAAGTGCGCCGGGAGGGGGGGGGGGGGAGTATGAAAAGTGTGCAAGCGGCGGTCCGCATACGAGGCAGCTGGCTAGAGGTCTTACCGGAACCGATGAGGCTGAGAGGTGAGCCGCCAGTCAGAAGCCCAGAGCCGCAGATTTCCCCTTCCTCTGTTCACACCGGCGCAACATGGCGATCATTAATTAGCCCGCTGAGGCGAACCGGTTGCGTCCGTCCCGGCAGGCTGGAGGAGCGCGGGTTCAATCCCGGGTTCGGGGACCTGCCGGGGACATTCAGGCCAGGGCTAAGTGAGGCACATTTTATATTGGGGTTTCCCGCCTGCATGAGGGGATTTTGTAGTTTTGAATCGGAGACCAAGTCAGATAACTTTAATATTTAGGGGTTCTTTGGCATGAAACTCAAAGAGGTCAAGATTGCTATAATGAAAACCTTCTGTACAATTAGTTTAAATCAATTAAAGCTATGGCTAATCTATGGTAATAAAGTTGGACTATATGTGGTTGTGTATAATATACATTAATGATCAACATACAAAAGTCATACAACATTGTAAATATTCATATTTTCACTGATATCTGGTTTATATTTAACCCAACTACCAATAATTTGGCTATTTGTATGTTCATCCGAATTTATTTGTATGATTTAAAATGAGTAATAGATTACATCGTTATCTAATAATTACATTTTTCATCATTATACTATTAAACTATGTGTTTTTTGTTATTCTGGAGTGTATCTCAAGATTTGATTGTTTTAATTTTTCACAGACATCAATCAAATCATATCACAAACTGTATTCTATGTGTATCAATCACACAGATTATGTCGAATATTTTAAATTAGACCGACTGGGCTGAAAAGGTGTTGTGTTGTGTTTTTTGAGTTAGTTTAGCTGAGATACATTAATCTCAATTCAATTTGAATAATACTTATGAATAGAATCCACGAGCCCAGATAAAAACATTGAAACCTCGTGCATCACCTTTGTAAAGAATGAGGTGTCGCCTGTCCTGAGCTCTGATGCAGCTCGAACTTTTTTAGTTGTACAGTAGTTCTCTGGGAAAGCGTTCGTCATCCGCCCTGCAGGGAACCAGAGGGAGTGGTGCCAAAAGAGGGGCGTGGCGCCATAGGTGAGCTGGCCAATGAGGTGGCGGGATTAAAATAGAGCCGTATATATCGGAGGATAGACCTACTCTCGTCATAATGTGAAACTAAGGTGCCGTGACACGACCACTATAGAGCCATTGTCTCCACTTCCATTATCACCCTAAGCCCTTACATAAGACATAGCTGTGTGAGCTCATTGTAATAAAGAACTTATGTTAGAGGATGTCCTTCATACATCAGTTTGATATTTTAGAAAATATAGCCTATTAGGATTGTAATTTATTAGATAAGTACGCACAAATGTCACAATACGATTATTTTATTGAAATGAGGATGAAAAAATAGCCATCAACTTTAAAAAAACCTTGTTTTGTTTGCGTGGTGAGCTAAAATAAGCAGAGATGGGAGTCTGTCAATGCAAAACATTGTTGAATTCACCTGTTACAGGAAGCAGGCACGTGCACAGATAGAGCCCTAGTGGTGCTCAAGCACCAGCCCCTTTGCCCTGGATGAGAAAAGTGCCCTTTTTGCTGGAGACACATTTTTAATTCTTCAGTATTTAAGAATAAAAGTTATTCTCTCTGTCATCAAGTCCCCCCAAATGTGTTTTAATATCCGACGGGGCATTTATTTGAGTTATTGTGAGAATTTCGCCCCGACATGCTCCGCGACGCTCACGAGCCCCCCCTCCTCCTCCCACCACCGCGCCCCTCCCTCCTCCTCCTCCATTTCCTCCTTCGCTCAGTGCTCCTCGCGCCACTAAACGGGTGCACCTCCTTCTCCTCTGACCCGCAGCACCAGACAAACACAGGGCTCTCAAGTTTTGAAGACAGGCAAGAGTGAGAGTTATATAACACAGATGATAGTTGAAGTATTGATTGAATACACATTGCTAATGACTCTTTCCTTTTAGCGTTTTTTTCAGCGTGATAAATACGATATGTGGCAGGAGTGTGTGACTTAAAACTGAAATGCGTGACTGTCACGCTCAATGCGTGACACTTGAGAGCCCTGCAAACAGATCATGACGGTGTTTGTCCCCTGACGTTGTTTTGTGATAAATCAACCACAACATTACGCTGCTGAAAACATGACGTCACAACTGGTCCGACGTTTCCTAAAAAAATAAACAAACAAAAACTCACGAAATCCGTGATTTCAAAGCCTTGTCCAGCTGTTTACTGACGTTAGTTATGTTTAGAGAATAGAGAGAGGAGAGAGAGAGAAGAGAGAGAAGAGATAGAGAGAGAGAGAGTTCTTATTCCGTTCTATTTTACGGGCTAGTCTAGGATTTGCGTGGCCAGACTGAAAAACAAATCATACGCCTCTCTTGTTCAGAGGGCCGGGCCAAATGTGGAGGCGGGCCGTATCCGGCCCGTGGGCCTTAGTTTGAGGACCACTGCTCTTGACTGTTGATGTCTATCAATATCGCTCATTTTGAAAATGACGTAAGAGAGCAATACGGATCCGTATCAGACCAGCGAGGAGGGCAATACGTGGCTGGCATGACGACCCATTAGCCAATCAGAACGTTTGTAGGCCTACTGTTGTTGCTCTATAATAATTCATCTTTATTCATAAAGAAAATGTAAGCTAGTGGTCTGATGCTGCCCAGAGAAAACGCAGGTTGAGGACAGCATCATCAGTGTATTGATGCTAATGCTTCAACTCTGTCAGAATTTTTTTTTGGCATTGGGTGCCCTTTTTTTTGGTTTGAGCACCTGCCCCCCAAAATGTCTGTGCACGTGCCTGACAGGAAGTGAATGAAGTGTTTGCAGAGCAGTGCCAGATGCAAATAGATAATATTAACAGGAAGGCCCTTTGAATAATCCTCTAAATAGTTGAAGTGTATGTTGCTTACAACAGGTTATATAAACAACAACAACTACTACTACGACAACAACGTTGTGTAACTTATACTGTATTTCTTTCATTGATACTTCCTTTTTAAGTATTTATCTGGCTAGTTGTGTTTAGTTGTTTTGAAAACTATGGGGAACTTTTTTCTGATATCTGGTAAAATAGACATATATCCCACATGCTTGAAAGAAAAAGGATGTTTTGACTTCACACAAATGAAGTCAATAAAAGACAATAAAGTTAATTCAAAGTTGCAGCAAATAAACTATAAGGAACAGCAACATCTTTGCGTTTAAGAACGTCAGATCTTCCATCGGCAGCCAACTGTAGACTTACAACAAATCTCTTCATGCAATGCATACCACATCTTTTCATCACAGTTGTATTGGTTTTGCAATGAAAGGAACTTCACACTGCTGTACAGTGTAGGTATATAGTTGAAGACAATAAGAAGTGACTTTGCATCTTGTGAGGAAGATCTCCTCATAAACAAACACATAACTTATAGGTATAAGGATAGTACACAATTGCATTGAATTTCCCACTATTTCACAAATTCCCTGCTAGTCATGAGAATAATAAAATATCTTTTAAGATTGAAACAAATGACTTGTGCGGTAGTTTAGTCAGTAAAAAAACATTTTAGTTTTTAAGAATGCCGCCATGTCCTGGACCTCGCTCAGTGAGTCACTTGGACTGTGTCTCTCTGCACATCTCCAGCCTCTTGTGGACGACATCGTGGATGATATCTGAAGGAAAGAGAGAGACAGGATGAGGACGTTTCTCACGGCAATATTTTTGATATGAATTATGTATGTTGTGTTTAAAAGGAACCACTAGATGGCACTGCAACAATGTCTATAACCTAATGACCAGCTGTCAGGGATGACAACTTCAGGAGAACATGTTGATGACCAACAATTTATAAGATTACTCAAAAGCTCAGAAGTGTACATGTAGATTAGTAGTAGGGCTTTATTTTAGGATGATAACTAATTGATCAGAATGTGTGGTGACCCATATAATGGGTTTCTGATCATCCAAAACTATAATAGGGGCAAGTCGGTATTTTATTCGTGTTGCTCATTTTGATCAAATGTTGTGTTGTGATAGATTGTGGCTTACACAGTTGGTGCACAGTTTTTTTATTGCTAGTGAGAAGTATGCTGCTTTGATGCGTAAGATCTCTTGTACTTTGCCAAAAAATCTAACCTGGAGAAAATTGAGAATAATATATAGTGTACTCCCTTACTGTCCAGCAGGTTCCTTGCTGTGTATCTCCTCTCCAAACTGTTGTTAACTTCAACCATCAGCCACGGGAGGAAATTTGTCTCAATATCTGGAAATTATCAAACAACAAATATGGGATAAAACATTTTTTTTAAAGATTAAATACACATATGAAAATCATGTACCGAGAATCAATGAGCTTATTATTCATCTCTAGTCACTGATCCCCCTCCAGATGATTGATTAATGCAGTAATATGGGAATCTGCGTTGTAATGGAAGTTGATGCTGACCTTTCTCCACAGGGTCATAAAAGTAGCCGTGGCTTCTCAGTGAGGTAAAGACGGTCAGCAGGAGATCAGAGAAGAACTGCTTGGTGTACGCCCGGGCAGCAATCTTCTCTGCAATCTCTTTTTCTTCCTTCAGCACCTCTTTCTGCTGGGCAATTCTGCGCTCCTGAGATCAGAAGAAAGCTTTTTCATTTTAACAAGCACACATTGTGTTTTTTATAGGATCCACTCTTCATCGAAGCTGCTACATCTGCTGTACATCTGGTGCGTGGTTGCTTTTATTCTAACAACCAATCAGAAGCACACAGAGCCAGATGCTTTTACGGGCTGCGGCAACCAGGTCTGTGCTTGAAATTATTATTAGAAGAAGAACTCAATCGTTATAGCCATCCATTAAACAGACAAAGAAGAGACCACGACCGAAAGAAAGTACCGTATGAAAGCACTCTGAAAAAAATGAAGACAACCCTACAGCGATGACCACGTAGCAACGCAGGAGAGACAATATTTTAAAAACTGATTTCATAGATTATATTACTCCTAGATTATTAGGATTATTCCTTAAAAACTAATCTGCTTCATCAAGGTTTTGGTTTAATCAGATTTGACTGACAACTGAAAAATGAATGAGTGCTTTTCTAGTATTCTTCCCACTACATTTCATTCATACACTGATGGCAGAGGCTACCATGCACAGCCCATCATAACTATATATTATTAATACTCATTCATACACAGCTCAAAAAACATAAACATTCTCGGATTGAAGGACTGAGCCATAGCCTGTGTCACCCTGGCAACCAAAACAGACAATCACAACTGTATTTTCAGGCCTATTTTATTTCACGGCATTGCCGGTTTCTCGTAGTTTTCCATCTGTACGATTGAATTATAATGTAATTGAAAATTAACTTTAGAAATGTAACATACTTTCTCCTCCCTGTGGCGTCTCTCCTGCTCCTGAAGCCTCAACACCTCTGCCAGCTCATTATTCCGGAGCTCTTCGAAGGCCCTCTGCTGGGCCCTCAGACAGGCCAGCTCCTCCTCCTCCATCACCTCCAAGAGAGACTGCTCCATTGTCTTTCCGACCAGGACCTCCAACACTGGCTGCACCTCCCTGTCGAAGTCAAACAACTGCAGAGGAACAAAGTAACGCCTGGTTTGACATTATTGTTTGACATTATACAACAATAAACTTGGCTTTATGTGTAGAAGCGCCTCAGAGGAGATTCCCCTTTAACCCTCCTGTTACCTTAGGGTAAATTTGACCCCATTCAATGTTTAATGTCGGTGTTCTGTCGGGTCAATTTGACCCCAGGCTGTTTTTCACTGTGTCAAACATATAAGAAATATCAACTTTTTTATATATTTAAAGGGCTATTTAGTCAACAAACAAACATAAAGTACCTCACACTTAAACTTGGAAAACAATATTAATTCTAATAATTTTCTGGAGGTTTTAATTGCTGGGGTCAAATTGA
This sequence comes from Pseudoliparis swirei, assembly GCF_029220125.1. Lineage (NCBI taxonomy): Eukaryota > Metazoa > Chordata > Actinopteri > Perciformes > Liparidae > Pseudoliparis > Pseudoliparis swirei. The sequence goes on along the minus strand of NC_079399.1, from coordinate 12,426,946 downwards.
CCCCAAGGGTAAAATATGTCAGTAAATATAAAGGTAACAGGAGGGTTAAACATTGAATGGGGTCAAATTGACCCTAAGGTAACAGGAGGGTTAAATAAAACCGGTCAAATACATTTTACTTAAACTCTATTAAATGTGTAAAGTGTGGCCAGACCTCCCACTTGGATTACCTACCTCTCCCTCCTCTATCTGGGTTTCTACATCTTTACCAGATTTGGCCGGGATGAAGAGTGGGCTTGCTGCTCTGTCCAGGAAAGCATCAGTCTGGCACTCGATATCTGTAGCCACTATAATGTCACCCAATTCTTCGAGATAATTCTCTGAAGGTCAAGAGCAGAACGAAACAGCCTTTGTTGAAAGCAGACAAACTCAGAACGAATTTAATGTATTGCAGACGTTCTGAAGATGTCCAGAGATGTACCTGTTTGTACATCGATGTGTTTTCTGCCCTGCAGGGCCTCTGCCGACCTGGTTCTTAACTCTTCCCTGGCTCGTTTCCGAGCAATGGCTCTCCTCCTGTTCTCCTGTTGTCTTTGTACCTCAACGGGGTCCGGCTGAGCCGGCTGTCAAAAGGTGGATAATATACATGTTTATGATAAAATGGCAGAAAGAAAGGCCAGCGTCCCAGGCATGAAACACATTTAGATGGTTGTTCCATACTTACAGTTGGTATGATGTGTTGGGCGTAAGTGTTTCCTCTGACAACGCGACGGTCGTACATAATGTTTCCATAAGGTGACCTACATTGTGAAGAAAAAGCAGTCATACAGTCCTTTTAGTTAGAAGCTCATCTTGTTTGCTTCATGCTGATCCATGCTGTGCTGCATTAGAGAGTTTACTGAAATGCCATTGGAGATATGTTTAAGGGACGTTCTTTCTGTCTGGGAATATCTGAACAATAATAATGACTACGGTATAGAAATGCTCAACAACAAGTAAAAATACCTCATTCAAATTGGTATAATCCAAAAGTGTGTTTAGCTAAATGTATCAAAAGTAGAAGTACTCACAGGGCAGATTGTGACATATTAGATAAAGTATAGTTTTAGATTTATGTGCAAGTATCATGAATTCAAGAACACCAGATAAAGAAGATATAAAATAAAAAATAAACAGAAAATGATTATATTTTCTTCATTTTCATAAGACATAAACAAAAACAATTAGATGAGCAGATAATTAACATTTTAACATAAAGTAATATGAGGAAAACATTGACCACCGACTATTTTTGAGCACCAAGCATCACTGACAGCCTCCTACAGGATGATGTACCGTTAGCTCCACACTGATTGTATAAGGTATTAGCGTAATTAGCTTTCTAATACAATATAATAAGTCCCTCTGAACTGTCGTATGTTTAATTGGATGCACGTGTGAGGGAGCTCGTTCGTGTGATGGTCGCTTTTCATGAGACGTACTGGTCAGGCGGAGGCTCTCTGAACTTGGAGCGGGTCTCCACCGGTCGGGGCCGACTGGAGAAGATGTAGTTTCCGTTCGGATCTCGTTGGCTTTGTGCGACAAAAGTCATTTCTACCGTCCCGTTAGTCAACGTTAATGGCGACACGACACGGACACAACCAACTGGTGTTGTAGCAACCGTCTCCAGGAAGTGTAACGTTGACGTAGCTGTCGTTACGTCACTTCCTTTAAAAACAGACGGTCTAAGGGTTATTAAAACTGGTACTAGATATTTTACAGTATTTTTAGTATTTGTATTACTACTACTTCTAGCACCGACGACTGAAACTGTTCATAAAATGTATACATAATAATAATAATCATCATAATAATCATAATAATCATAATAATAATAATAATAATAATATCTATTAAAATTACACTAAAACGTTTCTGCAGATTGAGTTTGCCCTGTTGTGGCTGTGTAGATGTGAATTATATTTATTATATTGTTATATTTAAATCGAGAACTTCTCATGCAAGTTGGCGTAAGAAGTTATATAATCAGATATAATCTTATGTAATCGCAAGCTAATTGGACCTTGTGGTGAGACTTTTTTTGCCAGGTCAAGAATAAACTGTTAATATGAAAAAAACTAAATAAATACATAAACACACCTTTTACAACTGTACAGTAGTAGTGTAACAATTCTAAAGCTGATGAGGCTATATTTAAAAACTGTCACCACCTGATTTGGCTTTTCTTCACCTTTCAGTTCTGAGTTTAACATGTTGATGCAAGGACCACTTCCTGTACAGAAAAAATTTACATTTTGTAAGTCCTTCATTTATGAGTTTATAAGTTATTGAACTGGTATTTAATTTGTAAATTTCTCCTGACATTTAAGGAGTGATTACATAGTTAGAAGTAACAAGACAAAATAGTCAGGCTTGAGTCAGGCTAGTGTTGAAATCTCCTGCCACCTCTACATGTTCTGCATACTTTACCGTTGTTCAAGCAAAAAAAAGCAGCGCGCTTGAAAACATTTATTTTGCTTACAGGGAACCCTAAAATGTGGGTGGCACAAGGCATTTGGAAAAGGAAAGCAGAAACTCAACACAGGGAGCATTTGCAGCTACATCTGCAACTATAATTATACATACTATCACTAACAGTGTAGTACTAGTAATATTATAACAGTACCACCACCACTTCTACCATAATTGCTATTTTTAATACTATTATTATTGCCCCCACTACCACTGCTACTACGTCTAATGTGACTACTACTACTACTACTAAAGCTACTATGATGATTGTGCCAATACATGACACAAACAGTTAAATATAATAGTGCTACGGCCAGTGTTATTATTACTGGGGAAACTAGTATAGCATAGTATATTGCCATGGTTTTGCATATTTTATAGTGAAGCATCATTATGTAACATGTCTATGAAAATGGTATTGTATTCACAACACAAACAGCTATAGGACAAAACCATGTTGTAGCCACTTCATGTGTTTTTGATCTTTTTTCAAAAGGAATTATGAATGTCTGTTCAACCGAGTGCAGAGGTTTCTGTGTTGAGAAGGGCTGGGATTTTTATCGCCGCATGGTTTATTGTTTATGTTTCTGCTGTCACAAGTCCTGATGAAATATTAATGGGTAAACTGTTCAGCCTGCCACTGTTATATCCTCCTCTCTTCAGTGTTGAATGTAAGCCACACGATTACGCAACCACAGGGTAGACATTGATGTCTTTTAAGTGCAGAAATGGACTTACAACAGCATATTTTTATTTTTTTATTTTTTTACACTTATATAATAAACAGAAATATGTCTGGCATTCGTAATCAACCACAGTGTAGACATGGAACAAGCACCGATTTTATAGTGTAAAGCCATCCTTATTGAGTTGTCTCGCTTGCTCTGCCTTTGGAGCAGTGGGGTTACTCTCACAATGAGGAAACGAGGTCGTCATCAAAGTGGAAAAATACTGTTAGTGAAACGTGTATCGTAAGTATTAAAAGGCAACGCGGCAATGGAAGCAATTTAGAGCTGGGAGGTTAAAACAATTGCTGTCGGCAAAAATCTGTATACAGCATATACAAAGTTATTATTTTCTAAATGTACAAAATGAGGTGGACAGGGAACAATTTGATGCACGAGACTTACATTACTATTGTGCAAAGCAGATGCAATTACAACCTTTTCTATAATCTCTTGAAACTAGAAATGATTTTTAATGTGTCAGTGCATTAACAATACAGCAGAGATTACACAGAGATTACTTTGTGTATTTTTGTTATACCATCACCACTACTGTATGTGAAACACAATGGCCAATTTCATCATCCTTTTATTTGTTATTTAAGTAAATAAAATGTAGCTAATGTTATGCTGTGTACAGTTCTGCCTTTCATATTCAATAAACAGTCAGGCAGTCATATTTACACTCATTAAAAGCCAGCTGAAGAGAAGCAGTTCATTCGTTGATGATTGCACACACTGTGCCGGTATCTTAAAGCAAGGCAGTCATGTGCTGCAACCGGCTCCAACCCTTATCTCTGAAAATTGGACTAAATGCTCATCATGACTCAAAAGCTCTGGCATGATGCTTTGAGTCTCAGAAGTAATTGAAAATTAAATCAAGCTGTTTTTGTCAGTGTTCAAGTCGAAGTGCATCGTAACCAACACAGCTGGCCAACGTCTTTCAAGAAATGTATCACAGATAGATAACAGTCGGGCTGATGACTCAAATTCCCTCACATTTACCTTTTAATGCCTTGGTAGATGTTTTCTTTGCAGATAATCAGATCAACGTGCACCTTACATTGAGCCATCTCTTTCCTCACTGAGTGGGATAAAAACACACCACAATGAAAGCTGCCGCCCCAGTCTGACTTGTTGTGCTTCCTGTAATGAGTTAAATCATCTGAGATCTGAGGATTCCATGTCCAAGTTAGTGATGCAACATGCGATGCAGAAGGTGCTGCATGATGAAAGCAATGCAGACACAACACACCTGCATTAGTCACTTTCTGGAGCTTAGAAAGGTGAATGCAGATCTGATTTAGGTGCTAATTTGGTTATTCTAATAGTGTCTTACCCTCTCCGGTGCAAGGACAGACATCGTTGTGTGCTGTAAGATTGTAAAGACCTCTGAAGCACATTTGGGATATTAGGCTGTAAAAAAAATGACATTAAAATGAAGCTAACGGTAGGTAATGAAGCTGAAGGTCGTTGTTGGATGTGTGTGGTAGTGTTGTACTATTATGATAAGATCCATAAAAGATCTTCCTGTTTTTGTTGCACCTACTCATGAAAGTAATATAGAGATTTAACAAAGGTCTCTTTGACTCAGGTTCTATAAACATGATATGCTTCACAAATGTAGTCATCCCTGCAGGTGTACTGTAACGGTTGTCGGGATTATATTGGCAATGTTGCTTTGAACTGGGTTACTGATTATGCAAAATAAGCATTTTCAGAGATTATCTTCTTTATCTTAAATTTCCCTTTGAACATTTTAATGTCATTGCAACCTTTGGATGAACTAAATAGACTTGTTGAGGGGGGAAACGATCTGTTGAAATACCAGAGGAAGGAAGGAAGAGACATGGCATCAGCTCGTTGTGCACCCAGACAAGAAAAGCAATTCAGAGAAAAACCATGCCACCCATGTGACCTCGTCTGGTTTCCTCCCGTTTCAGCATGTGTGCCAGAACATGCTGTTCTCTCAATGAGGCCTGATAGCTTCTGTTATGCAACACATCTAGCAAAGAGAAGTTGAGCCAATCAAGTCACCCTCCATTTTCTAATTATTTCCGCTGCTAATGCTTTGACTGGAGAGGATTTAGGACTTCAGCATCCATTTAACACAAGCTTTCTAGAAGTGCTTCAAAGAAACAGTAAAGAAACACAATTTTTGTACTTTGTTATTTTCTTTTATTGTGTTATTTGTCTTCCATGAGACCAAACAACAATTGCTGGTGTAATGGCATGACTGGAAGACCCATGGACAAATATTACATATCTATATACATCTCATTTTATTTACAAAGCATAGTCTATCACAAGAAAAGTGCTTTAATGTAGTGAAAGAAAAAGACCATGCAAGGTGAAAAGGATTTACAAAAAGCAACAAAAAAACACATCACTTTCCTCGACAACAACTTCAAACACAAAATCCAAACTCATAGCATATTTTATGCACAGTGAACTGTGTTTTCATAGCTTCATTGTGATAGATATCGACGTATCTTTTCAATGTTGTACTCTAAATAGTAGGCTACGACTGAGAAAGTGCAGCTGACATTCAATTAAAGTGAAACAGTGAAACATTACTTCAAGTAAGTATACAACCATTTCTGTCCCACAGAGCTGATCCATGGGGACAGCTTCAGAAGAAAAGAAGTAGTGAAAAAAAAAGCTGCTGTTATGAAGCCTCGCGTCTAAAAGAAACCATATGAAAGTCTCTGAATTAATGAAAATAAAAGAAGCTTGTCAAGTTTCTACCTGGCAGTATAAAAAACGGGTTCTTAGGCTTGGCCCACGATATTTAACTCAAAAAAAGAGTTGGTGTGAAACAGTTTCAAAGTCAATCAAACGTAAGACTCCTTGGCGTAAGAATAATCCTCAAACACGGGCTGGCTACATCTCTGTGACGCGACCTCACGATGACCTGCAGACACAGACTCGGACAGAGCTCTCTGGCGGAAAGGCTGCTGCGGATCGACATCGTTGGTTTTGTCCTGTGCTGCTTGAGCAAGGCACTCTCTGTACTGATTGACGGAACAGGGAGGTGGGCAGTCATAATTTACAGAGGATGGGCGGGACCTTCTCTCCAGCTGTATGGCGTCGTGTACGGTCATCGATCCGTACTGCGGAGGAGGACCCGTGTTCTGCACCGCCTGCTTGTATGACGGAGGCCTGCAGGGCAGCTTGCTGTCCGCCTGCTTAAACACTTGAATGGCCGACAGAGGGCGTGCTTTAAGCAGGAACTCGGCCGGTGGATCTGCTTCACTCGGAGAGTCCTCCTGGAGAGTTTCGCAAGGGAAGGCATTTTCCTTCTGAGAGTCTCTCTTCACACTGCTTCTGCTGAAGGCCCCTAAGCTCCTGGTCCTCATTAGGACTCTACTGATAACTCTCATGGACTGTGAACGCCTCTTCTCCTCTGGATTCAGTTTGACAAAGACCTGCTGAGCCTCCATTGAAGGCTGGCTGGAGGCGTTTGCTTTCCTGGGGCAGGCTGGCGACCCCACAGGGGAACTGGTGAAAACAGAGCCTTCAGATTGATTAGAGGCAGCACTCTCAAGGGAAGAGCACGAGCAGTTACCTAACATGTAGGTCACAGGATCCGTGTTAGAGTCGCTTCTCAACGCTTGTCTTGCTCCGCCTCGTTCTCTGAGCAAGAAGGAGTCGTCTGAGATCGGCTTCTTCAGAGGCTGCTCCTCAAAGTCTCTCCTCTCCACGGAGCAGTCGTCGTGGCTCCTGGAGTGACTGCACAGGCTCTCGGGGTCGGCTGAGAGGAGGAGGATGGGCTCGGAGCAGCGACGGTTAAATGCCGGCTTTGTGTTGAAGACGGCATCGGCTGGCCAAGAGGAGGCGGTGAAACTGGAACTGAGAGAGGAAGATGATCCACTCTCTCCATGTGTGGAGCTGGTGCTCTCTCCTGCCTCTGCCTCTCCATCTTGGTCGGTGCTGTCATACGCAGAGTCATGATGCTGGGAGGACTGTGAGTCTGTGGGAAACAAAGACATGAATAAGATCTCAAAATGTTAACCATAGTTATTTTCATTTACTCAGTTTGTGATGGTACCAATGAAATGTAACCTGAGTTAGGGACAGTACAGATATTATGAGGGGGAGGCTGGGTTCAGAAAAAAAGGTTTTATATTAAAGAGGATTATATTATATCTTAATATATTTATGTATTCATTTAATCATTTTTTAAAGGGAATTTGTTCTGAAAGAGAGAAAGGAAGGATGTGGCCTTCTCAGAGCCAAATATACTACATTTCATAAATAAAGCAATATCTAAGCTTTGATAAACCAGGATTGTTTGAAAAGTATTTTTTTGGTTTCACTAGACAATAATCACTTTACTCCTCATAATAACTGAACTACGGTTGTGTTATATGCATGTTATAGTTTACCCTGTAATATAATACATGTGCAGCATGAGCCAACCTGTGTTACTAATGGATGAAGCGAAACAGAATGCACCATATGTTGTGTTTACTATCATTTCGTTAATTCCACTCTTAATGTGTCATAAAACAATTATTGTTCCCTTAAGCCATTAAGCTTTAAGCTCATGGTTCAGTTGATAAGTTAGGGAGGAAGATGAGGCAAAAGTCAAGAACCCTTTTTAGAAAGTCCCACCTCAGGTTCCCCAATCATACAGTCATAACAGAGACTTAAGGGATGTGCAAATGTACCTTCATCAATATCCATCAATTGTAGGATATTCTCTCCAAGTATCTCACAATGCTCGATCAGGAACTGAGTCAGCTCTGTGATCTGCAACAAATCAGAAAAATAGGTCAAATGAACAACAATATGAGAATGAAAGCTGGGGTTTAGAATAAAAAGAGTCAGGACACAGAGCATCGCTTCAATGGACCAAGGTAGTGGTGGTTTTATTAAAACTTAAGTCAACAAACAGCTTAAAAAAGTCACTTGTAACTCTATGAAACCATTTGAGGTTTTCTGCACTGAGAAAGCACAAAGCTTCAAAAAACCAAAACCGAGAAAAGATACTCAGAACAAATCTCTCTACCTTCTTCATCTTTTCCTTCTGCTCGTCCAGCGGGGTGCAGTCCAGCTGCAGCAGCGTGGGGGCGATACACACCGCCAAGTTGTAGGCGTCCATCTTATTGGCGTCAGCGTTTTGGAGGATGTGATGGAGGACGCAGACGAGATGCTGCAGGAGGAGTTTGTTGGGTCCCGGGAGGTCGTCCACCACCCTATAGGCGGGGAGCAAAATTAGAAAGGAAGAAGGATAAGAGAACAGGAAGAAGACATTCGTTTGGCGCTCATTTTTTTCAATTTAAGGTCTCATCCTTCTTTCAAACTGAAGACAGACAAAAAAAGGAGAAGTGGTTTGTGTTCAGCCTCCAGATGGAGCACATTGGAAATGTTCTGCTAAACTTCACTCAAAATACCCATCTGTGTACTCAGCAGGTTACATTACTTACTTCTTGATTCCCAAAGCTCTCTGCTGGGCGTCTTCATTGTCCAGAGCCGCCATCCACTTGTCATACAGTTGAGACACCAGCAGGCAAAATACCCATCTGTGTACTCAGCAGGTTACATTACTTACTTCTTGATTCCCAAAGCTCTCTGCTGGGCGTCTTCATTGTCCAGAGCCGCCATCCACTTGTCATACAGCTGAGACACCAGCAGGCTGCCGGGAAGTTCCTTCAGAAAACTCTGCAACACACAAGAGACTCAACGCTTAGAAATATAAATTACCTGGTGTGCTATTCAAACTCCACCGCTGCTTACATAAAGGCAGCGAGGACGGACCTCCTGTTGCACGTACTGAGTCACTATAATATGTATTATACTGTAGCGCAGGGGTGTTCACACTTCTTCAGCATGCGAGCTACTTATAAAATGACCAAGTCAAAATGATCTACCGAGAGGACGGGGGCTCACGAGACGGAGAGCCGAGAAGTGTTAACGCCACACGTAGAGACAGAATGACATGCTGTTGTGTAAATACGATCAATAACAGACGTTTAGTTTAATAAAAGAACAAAGACGTGCTCTATAAGAAAAGGGACATTAAAGGGTGGCGGGCGGAGATTTCAGGGGGGGGCGGGCACTTTTTTTTTAATGTCATGCGATCTACCAATACTACCTTCGCGATCGACTGGTAGATCGCGATCGACGTATTGAGCACCCCTGCTGTAGCGGATGAAATGTCATAAAACATGTGGTACATTGGTGGAGAGCATCTGATGGTTCTTTACTCAAGTATCTCCATGTTGCTCTACTTTCTACTTCATTACTACACGTGTGGCAAATATTGTACATTTTGCTCCACTACATTTATATGACAGCTTCAGATTACTTTAACCCATCTTTAGCCGCTGCAATACTAAAGTGATGCGTGCACATAAATGCATAATATATACTTTTGCTACTTTAAGTGCTGTGTATATGAATACTAATACTTTTGTACTGTACTTCATTTGAATGCAGGACATGTTCTTGTATTAGAGTATCTCTACACTGTGGAAGTGTTAACATTTAACTCAAGTAAAAGATCGGAGTACTTCTCCCACCACCAATGGGAGCATTATAATAGTTGGAGCTGTGGTTGAGTTGAGGTGGTCACATATAATAACGTAGGATCAGTAGGATCAGGTGAAATGTAGTTTATTAATGCCAATGGTGGGGAAAGTACTTTAACATGAGTGGTTATATAGAAAAAGTGTGCTGTATGTAATATTACCAGGAGTTTTAATTGTATAATGTAAAATGGTAACAGTCTGGAGGTTTACTTTTAGCAAGCCGACGAGCAGAACGACCGGCTGGACCTCCATGTCCACCTCCAGGCCGTTGTTCAGCTGCTCTCGGATGTCCCGCATGTTCTTGTTGTTGCAAGGTTTCCGAAACACTCCCTCTGTGGACGGCCCTCTCTTCCTCAGCAACAGCAGCGCCTCCTGGTGAATGGACGGGGACGGAGGGGAGGAGAGGCGTGGTCAGAGACGGAAACAAGCCGTGTGTGTTGAGTGCAGTTCTGGGATGAGACCAATCAACGAGCAGCGCGTGGTTTCCTCAAGTTCAGCTCACAAGGTGTTTGTTTATTAGTCATGAGTTCACTGATATTCAGCCTTCAGTAGTTATATTCCTTTAAAACAACATGGACATCTGTCCAAAGTGCTGACAATATTTCTAAGAAACAAAGATACAAATGTGTGATGGATCAGTTCAGCTCTTCGTCCTGAAAACAGACTTGAGCGTCGAGAGGAAGAGATGAGCTCAGACATTGAAACTTACTGTGAGTGGTTTGGGGAGTGAATGTTCATCGGGGCATATTTTACAGAGGGGCTGTCCAAACAGCCGAGTCTTGGCGTCAGTATCTGATCGGCGTGCTTTGTTGATGAAGCTGGAGCCCTTCCTGAGCCTCTTCACCAGGTTCCACTTGGTTTCTGGTGGAAGCAGAAATGTTTTATTCAACACGTAGGGATTGAAGCATTTATTTAAGTCTTCACAACAATTCAAAAGTAGGGCAACACAAAAAAACAGATGTGCGAGATTGTATGCGCGAACAGTTTTCTTTGCTTCGATTTCCCTTTTCTATCTTTGTGGTTGTCCTCTGTGCTCTCATCTCTACACACACATCACACTTAATGAGCCCCTCCCTCCAAACTGGCACTTTTAAACTCACCAATGGGATGCTTGTCCTCCTGGTTGTTCAACTGCTTTGACACAGCGCATATCTTTGCATCGCCCTGGTTAAAAAAAGGATGTGGTGGTGAGTATGCAAGAGGAACAGAGTGCAAATAGGACAGAAGGGAGGAGGGTGTTGTGTTTTCTCAATCGCCCAGCCCCACACGCCCTCGCATGTTCATGCCCACGAGCACATGAGTGAGAGTAGTGAAGAGATCATGTGACAAAAGACACTTAAAGAAGCCAGCAACCAATCACATTAAAGCTTTTTATTGTGATTCAGATGTATTTATTTGCAGTATTATGCATTTCAGACTCTAATCTCAGCGCGAGTGGAAAGTTCTCTTTCACAAACAGCTTTTTCGTGGATGCCTTTAATCTCGAGGAGCCAGTAAAATGTTTTTTTTACTTACATCAAGTGGAAACTCAATGAATTGTTCCATTCCACCTCCTGTTAGAGTTTTAGTCTAAGGGAAAAGAGAGACAGAGAGAGATTATTTACTAAAAAGCTTTTTTTTAATACATTGTGGTTTCTGTTGGTCGTGGCAGAGCGAGCAGCGAGACTCACCGTGATGCTGCTACTCAAAACCTTCATGAGGACGTCTGGTGGGGAAGAAGCACAACCAGCTCTCGCTTTTGCGTCTTTAATCTTTCTGCAAAAAGATACTTATACATTTACAATGTGCACCAAACTCTTTTAGTATTCACACTTTTCAACCTATATTTGAACATAATCTCTCTTATTTGAAGTTTGGGTGTATCAAATCGTATTGTAAATCATTATAACGCTCAGTGGTTGTTTATTTATTTATTTTTAGTATTGGAGACAAAGTAAACACTGCTCTTCATTATTTATCTTGCTGGAATCGACACCACTTCATCTGAAAATATTTGTTGTTGAAGCATTGTTCTAAATTCATTTGAAACATACTCATCTGTAATGATTTAGCTGGTCATTTGATGCCTGCAGCAATATTATTGTTATCAACATTGATCAAAATGGCTGTACATTGAAGCGCGAGTACCTTCCCACTGTTATTCATTATTAGAATAAAAAAGCATATTAATTATCAAATGAATAAGCCGTGAATAATGTTTTTTTTCTTACCTGTGAAGAATATATAACCAACGTTCTTTCACCTCAGGCGAGCTGTGGGCAAAATAACAGCATCATATGAGTCCCTCATCCACAGAGGGAATCAAACCAGCGGATACAGTGGGAGGAATGAAGCGAAGCATTCACCCATTGCCACTTTTAACAACTCTGGTGGAAACTGTAACACAGTCATGGGAACAGGAAGCAGCGTCATGGCGGCCCCCGACCAGACACCTTCCACTTCCTCCTAGACTTGGTGCACTGCGGCTCGGCATCCACAGGTGGAAACACGATGGCGGAAGTGGAATGAGTGCCGACCTGTTCAGGTGGGCCTCATTCTGGACGATTGCAGTATCGTATGGCCGTGTGCATTAAAGCGTTATATAGTTTATCTTTCGCGATTAACTCCAAGTGAGTGAGAAGGACCCTTTCACACACTTAATCATAGAGACAACGTACAGAAAATTATTTAAAACTAAAATCTCACCAGGAGATTCATTAACTTCTCTGAATACATTGCGAGGCTAACTTGACTCCCACCCTTCTCTGCCTTGATGAGACAGATGACATTCACTGAATTGTTTCATTAATGTGAGTCAATTAACGCTGTCTAGACAAAAAAGTACGACACTGTGTTTCGACTGCACTTCATCTTTTTCGAAAAGGCCATGTGGTTAAAGTCATCTGATGTTGAAAATCGGATGTTTCACATGAAAGAAACGGTTCGCTGGGCAACGCCGCACTTCCTATTTTGCAACCTCTTGTCTTGTGATGCTGCGAGGATGACTTTCTCTTTGTGACTTCCCTGTTTTCATGAAGGACACAAATCATATGACCGTTCACTATCTGTGTGAATATTTCATTAGCAGCTTCAAACTTCATTTATTTCATACGTGACAAAAAAAGACTGTCAAATAAGAAAAAGGAAGCCTGTGTTTGTGTGCTGTTCTAGCACAAGTTTGATTTGAAGACAGTGGGAGGAATAGTTCAACATTAATAAGCACATAAATAAGCTTTCTGTCCAAGAGTTTCATGATTTGATCTCTCAAAAGCAGCAGTTAGCTTAGCTTAGCACAACAACTGCAAGTAGAGGAAAACTGTTCGCCTGGCTTTGACTGAAGGTCACACACTCCATCTCTAAAGCTAACTAATTAACATGTTAGTGAGTAAGGCTTGCGATAGATTTTACTAATTTAATTCCTTTGTTTGGTTTGGCAAAATATGTAAAACGTCCAAAGAATTAAACTATTCCATCATGCTCTCATCAAAATTAGGAAAATGATTCTTGGCATTTTTTTTGCACAACTGTCACAATAATCTTAGTAAGAGAAGAGAGAAATAAACTAAAGTACTGAAGGGACTGCTTGTGAACTGTGATTAAATACTCACTGCAGGGGAAGGAGCTGGCTCTGGATATCTCAACATAAAATCAATGCTTCACTTTCACAACAACGATTGGCGGAATAAAGACTCTGCGCACATTTATCTGCACTCTTGTTCTGTGTTTGTAGAAGAGTTTTTATCTCTGGTTGTGTGAAGCCACAGGAGGTGCAGCTCTACATTGCACATAATGAACCAAAAATATGACATGTTAGTCATGTTTTAGTCAAAGAAAGATTAAAACCATGATCGTCTCCAATAATAATAAAAAAATCTAAATTGCGTGGGGTTCCGACCCAAACTACCTGACCTACTAATACATGCAAGTGCCTTAATCATTTTTAGAAATCTCATTTCTTATTCACTTTTGGAGTAAAGGATTCAATTCAAAGGGAGGATTTGGTGTTAGAGGAAGAATAGCAATAAACTGAAGATCCTCAGAGTCGAACATTAGCATTATCAGGCGTGTGCACATGTATTCAGGGACGCATGCGCATGTGGATCAAATCACTCAACACAAGGCTGTTTGCATGAGAGTCAACGTGTCCGCTCACCAGAAGCACACCAAACAAACAGTGAGATCCCAGGCCAGGACGAGTGTCGCTCTGAGGTCGATATCCCCCGTCGTTCCCTCCTCTTCCTCAGCTTCATCTTCAAACCCACAAAGCCAGACGTCCTCGAGGCTCACTCAGTGCTTCAGGCGGTAGCTGCTCGTCGACCTGTTCAAACAAAAGCACGAACAAAGGCAAATGCCATCTAAATAATCGTTCTATTTCCATTTCTCACAAATGTTCCACAAGGTTGGGATACAATTATTTCCCAGTGACAGATTTCTTTCTTTTTTTAGTTTTTACAATAATTTTGGAGTGCAGTGATACAAAGAGACTGTCTGAAATGAATATATTAATTAATATATTAATATCGATATAAGATTGAATGGAGGGCTGGATTTTGAACATGAACACATCACAAGGAATAGTCTTTGATGCCATTATCGAGTGTCAGGGATTAAGAGACATAAAATATTCTTGGGATGCATTGTCAAGGAATGCTCATTCATATATTTTTTAATAAAAAAGCTTCAATAGCTCTGAACCTGAATCCTTAATTAAAATTGACTGGACTCCTTCATGAATAGCTCTTTGTGTCCTGTTGTGAGAGGCGATGGTGGAATATAAATGAAAACCTTGAAAAGTGGTTTTATAACAGCTTCCACTAAAGCGGCCTCGTAAATGATTAGAGGTCAATCGTTCCCGCTCGGTTGTTCGTGGCATTTGTTCGTGACCCCGCTGACCTCAACGTGTTTGCAGCAGAGGCGTGCTGACTGGAGCGCCAGTAGATGGACTTGATCTGCAACAGAGGTTATATTAAATGGTTGATGCTACAATGGATGGTCCGCAGGGGCGCTTGCCTGATTCTGGAAACATTTCCTCTTCCAATCCCCTAATCACCGTGCTATTCTAACCCTCCAGGCCTGTTCTTCTAGCTCCAGGAGAAAGGCTGTGAGACATAAACACGGACAGAGTAAAACCCTGGGGGTTATTCAGAATGAATTTGTTCTGTGATACTGTATTTTTAATATGACCTGGTGATCACCGCCAGCATAATAGTGAAGCCCAAGAAACAAAGGTGCAAGGGAGAGATGTTGTTTGATATTTATTGGACAGACATGAGAATGGTTTCAATCTTGGCATCTAAATCTCAGCAAGAAAAAAACGGGTATTCTCAGGTTAAATTATTCTTAAAAGATTGTTATCAGTTGATTTGATCATTTGATGATGCTCACTCCCAAACCAATTTGTACTTGAAATTATCAACTGTAAATAATCAAGATTATTTCAGACTTTAGAAAGCTTATTATAAGGCATTATGTTCTCAAAGGTACTCCACGTGACTGGTAAACTGAACTGAACATGTATATATATATATATATATATATATTTAAAAGACTCCACAGTCTGTTTACGATATGTTACTGTAGTCCCAGCTGTGCTTACCTTCTGAACCAGTGGGCAGGTTGTGGTACACAGATGAGTGTGATTGTCCTCCCACTCAGGAGCTATAAACCTCCACCGGCTTTGACAAACAGCTCTAATCTGACCAAGAAGAGCAACGATTTAAAGCTTATTTATTTGAATTTGTTCAGTTTAATTGTCGAGAAAGCTGCACGATCAAGTCTTGTTGGTTTCATCCAATAGGAACAAAGGAGGGTATAGGGTAATGCAAAGTATTGTCATAATAATAGCACAGAACAGATCAGTATGTTTAGTTTTCTCGATATCTCTAGCTGTCCAGATTCGTATCATTCACTATTGATGTTAGATGTCAGATATTGTCACTTGTCAGAACAAGCAACATTCATGAGTGGAAGTACTTATACTTACATGTAATGTTCGTCAGACCTTAAGCTGAATATATATTTAAATTATTTTTTGAGAAGACCATATTTATTCTCCCTCATGTGACTCCACTAAGAGGGAACCACCATGCTTTCCTCTTCTATCTCAAGTCAGAGTGACTAAACACAGTTGAGTGTGCCGGGAGATTCCCTAAACGTCCGCGTATGCAGACCAAAAATACACATTTGATTTGAACTTCCTCTTTCAGTCTCACATTCCAACTGTAAAACAATGTGATTAAATCAGCTGTAATTCCTACATCTGTTTTTCTTATTTTCTCCCCGTTGAGTCAGTAGTTTCCCAGTGTCAACTTTTGGTTCCGTGGAAACTGAATTGGTTTTCTTTGAAACCTTTCTGGGATGTCCATCCATATCTACACTTCTTACTTGAGTTTAGCAAAGACAAGAACATCGCTGAAGAGGAACAGGTGTCTCTCGTGGGTCTTCGAGCCCTCTGTGACCTGAATACACTCGTCCAGCAGCAGCTCTCCGTTCTCACTTGTGAGGCCGAGGACAAATGGACTCTGCTCCACTGAGACCCAACAGGAGGCCTCCTCTCTGAGGGGAAAGGACACACGAGAGGTGGATGAAAGGGACAACTCACGTCTAAATTTGGTCATTTTGTTTCTGGATTACATGCTTTTAAATTGTTATCAACATTCTCCAACCTATTATAAAACTCAGATGCCATTTATTGTCACCAGTCTTAAACTAAGTTTTTATTAAATTAGATTTTTTTGGGGTGTTATAGCAAATTAATTTGAATGGAAAACAATGACACAAAACATCCCATAAATCTGCATTTGATGGGAAACCACCAACTATATATACTATATAATATCTGTGCTTGGTTGACAGAAGTATTGTATTAACCAAACCTTTTCAACTAGTTTAAAGTTAAACATTTTGTATGCCAAGAAATAGATTATAAGATTGATACAAATCACATATGTGTCTAGGCTGCTGTGTGTGTGTGTGTGTGTGTGTGTGTGTGTGTGTGTGTGTGTGTGTGTGTGTGTGTGTGTGTGTGTGTGTGTGTGTGTGTGTGTGTGTGTGTGTGTGTGTGTGTGCTGAAGACACCTTGCAGGAACTCCTATAGGACTACTGTACACTTTACTAAACCACCAAACAATCAGCAAAGATATTGTGCAAAAACATCCAAAGTTATGTTGTTCTTTGGTGGCTTTGAGTGACCAAAAGGAAAATAAATATCACTGACTCTAATCAATAGTCTCCAACACTGTGATCCTTCACCAAATGCCACAACAGGCAAGGAATTAGATTTTAATTTCATGAAACATCAGATATGTGAGTAAAAGATTTGTCACCTTAACAGATCAATATCATGTCAATAACCTGATATTTTTTCATTATAGACTTCTTAGACATAGATACTTGTATTAACCCACTGATTTGCTTGGAGCTGAAACGAGGAGGGAGTTTTTAACGTATATATCTATAACACTCGACACAACCGGACAACAGCAAAACAGATTTAATCTGAAAACAGAAAACAAGTCGTGACTTTGGCTGCAGCTCTTCATTCTTCTACCTCTCATCTCAATTCAGTTCAGTTGAATTTAATTGAATCTCACATGATATTTTACACCATACTGGTTCACGCCTGTCTAAAGTATTTGACATCTAATATAGAATAATCTGTAATAATAACAATAAATCAATCAGGTCGCTGCTGCAGCCATGAAGAACATGTGCACCAAATCCACACACGATTAATTCAGGGTGAACAAACACAAGAAGTAAGAGTTGTTTGTGCTAAATTATTATGATAATGAACACTCCTCCCACTGACTCTGAGTTCAGGGCTGAAATTCAAATTGTTGCAGCCCAGGTGCTTTCCCTGTTACCCTTCTGGCCCACTGAAGATGACACATAAAATACCTGAAAGTAAAACTACAAGCTCAAACTGGTGGTTATCAACATGTGTATATGATAACAGAAAGAAAAAACATCATGAAAGTAGTTCTAAAAGGCACAAACAACATTATTACACAACCTGCCATATCATATGATACTACCATTTTGGGAACATTTACACACACAACAATTATGCTGTTACATAACTCAACATTGGTTAACCATTTTAATAATAATTCAACTTTTCCAGATTAAAACTTGAATAGACCACTTTCACATCCGTCTGATAAATGTGAAGACAGCCGGGAGATGTTACCGTTAGCGTGGCTTAATGGCGTAATGGTGTAATGGCTTTTTCTGTCTAAAAGTAACAAAAAACAAAGTGTAAAATATAAATACTACAAGGGTTAGGGTTCATAAATTCTTGTGTTTTACGAGCTACTTGTGGCTGTATGCTCAGATACAATGTATATGAGAGGATATTATCTATCTTCTCCTCTAACTCTCTGCAAGAACAAAAACTAACTGTCAAAATAATACTTGAATGTAACCAACATTCATATTCAAAATGTACAATAACACAGTCAGTTCTCTACACTACATCCTTGATAGGAATAATCTCATAATTTTGTAGGGTAGACTGGGAAACTATTCTGACATTTTCCTTCATAACCCACAAACTACTTGAAAGACATCAGTCTTGATTTGATGTAATTATTGTCTATATGTGCACAAATTAATAACACAATTTATATATTTTCTTGTAGAGACTTTTAAATTAAATGTAATACAAGAAGTCAATTGGCCTCTTGGTGGACAAATGTAAAAGAAAAATGTTAAAATTGATTGTACTGCAACTTATTTGAAATGTCTGATGTATTGGTTGTTTGTAATATTTGGTTGTGTTTTGTCTTTATATGAAACAATGTAATGTATATCTTGGGATCCATGGCAAATTTCAGAATATATTCTGATAATAAAATGAAACAAATCAAATATTTCATTCAATGCACAGCTCATTTTCCTCAAGGTATATTGTGATATGGTGACGTCAGTGGCAGTCCCACGACAGAGATACTAACACCCACCAAGTCCCCCGCCTCCAGGAAATATGCAATGTCTGTGTGGGACGTGTCTGACATTTCTTTTCTTTGCTATGATTGTCTGGATGCTCGTGAACAGAATATAAAAGGTTAAAGATTAACATCAGGCATAGAAGAAGAGGTGATGAAGTGCTCACACAATAAATGGTAAATGGATGACATTTACAGAGTGTTTATACCAGACCTTGACTAGACAAAAACAAACCTCAAGAAAGTGAACTATATATATATATATATATATTATATACATATATATAAATACATGTATATATATTGTGTTTATATATACACTACCGTTCAAAAGTTTGGGGTCATCCAGACAATTTAGTGTCTTCCATGAAAACTCACTTTTATTTATCAAATGAATTGAAAATTGAATAGAAAATATAGTCAAGACATTGACAAGGTTAGAATTAATGATTAATATTTGAAGTATTAATTTTGTTCTTCAAACTTCAAGCTCAAAGGAAGGCCAGTTGTATAGCTTATATCACCAGCATAACTGTTTTCAGCTGTGCTAACATAATTGCACAAGGGTTTTCTAATCGGACATTAGTCTTCTAAGATGATTAGCAAACACAATGTACCATTAGAACACTGGAGTGATAGTTGATGGAAATGGGCCTCTATACACCTATGGAGATATTTCATTAGAAACCAGACGTTTCCACCTAGAATAGTCATTTACCACATTAACAATGTATAGAGTGTATTTTTGATTAATGTAATCTTTATTGAAAAAACAGTGCTTTTCTTTGAAAAATAAAGACATTTCTAAGTGACCCCAAACTTTTGAACGGTAGTGTATATATATACAGGACTGTCTCAGAAAATTAGAATATTGTGATAAAGTTCTTTATTTTCTGTAATGCAATTAAAAAATTATTAAATATTAAAAGAATAAAAGGCTTGCAATATTTCAGTTGATTTGTAATGAATCCAGAATGCATGACATTTTTGTTTTTTTAATTGCATTACAGAAAATAAAGAACTTTATCACAATATTCTAATTTTCTGAGACAGTCCTGTATATATATTATATGTCCACGGTCTTGCTTCAGGCTCTTGTTAGTGGACACTTTCTTATATATATATATATATATATATATTTCAGTGATTTTTTTTTTTTACAGCTTTTCTTTTTTTTCACGATCTTTTGATTATAGGTTTCCTTAAGATAATTATTTGAAATAGATAGCAGATTAGATTAGTTTCAGGCAGGTCTGGTCCTCAGACTGGTTGTGAGTGAAGTGGAAGGAGTTTCTGCGGGTTACTGTTTCAAAACCCCGCTCTGTAAGTCCCCCAGAGGAATGTCTGTGACTGTTTCTGTTCCACAGTGGTGGGCACATGGATGGGAGGGGAACATCAGTTTCTTTATATGGTATGTCATGTGCTCGATTTGAGATCGGATTCCTATGTGCTGCCATCTGTAGGTCTGCGGCTGCAGTAACGGAAACAGTTGTCAGAGTGTTGTACTGTTCACGTTACGCGTGGGTCAAACACTACCAGAGCATTAGTGTTGATCACGGATATGCGAGCACTGAGCCGATGTGGGTCTGCTTCAGATCTGGGGCTTTTGTCAGGAAGCTCCAAACACTGTCAGCGAGTTGGAAATCAGGACTACATGTAGTGTAAAAAAGGCAAAACATCAATCTTTGCAACTGATAATTGAATTGGATTTGTGTCTGCAAACTCCTTTCGATACTTTTTAATTATTTAGCGCAATATTTAAAAATGCTCAATTCATCAGTGTCCAATGAAAGACATTTCCCAAATGTAAAAACCATCTAAAAGAGTCATATATTTCCTTCTTATATTAATATTTTGAGTATATGCCTGCAGATATAAAACCACCCCGTGTTTCACAAGTTAACAGAAAATAGCAAAGACAAGTAAACATGTTGAGATTCTTGTTGTTCTGAGTTTGTACTCTTGGTTGAATGCACTTATTGTCAGTCGCTTTGGATAAAAGTGTCTGCTAAATGACATGTGATGTAATGTAATGTAATGTAATATAATGCAATGTAATGTAATTAGATCACTCAACCACAGGTGTAAAGTTAGAAAGGTTTCTTAATACATTGTGATGGAATAGTCTTGTTATAACAGATGAGGCCTGCTGTGAACACCTGCTTCATAACAATTTTTCATTTCACATTTACTATGTGTCAATACCTGCTCTGTGCAGATTAGAAGTAAACATTAATTGCAAGTGCCAAAAATAGATTTAACAATGTACAGATTTGGTGGGAAATTGTTGTTTTTGTTATTGCACGATCTTCCTGTGCACTTTTATTATATTTTATAGCATTGTAAATGTAATGTTTAAATTATTGCACTATGTTGACTGTTGATGGTTTGTTTGTGTGTCTAATGTACACACCAGCAGCCAAGTCAATTTCTTCGTGTGTCTAACACACATAGTAAATAAATGTTTCCGATCCTGATTCTGATTCCTTGTCCATGTCCTTAAGGGGAAGATTTGACCTTTGACCTTTCTGGTGTTTTTAAAGCTAAAAATAAAACATGTTCTCTTCATCCCTCTTGTTTTATGTTCTTTTTCAATAAAATTTTCAATTCAGTTTATTTGTAGAGCCCAATTTCACAAATTACAAATTTGTCTCAGAGTGCTTTACAATCTGTACACATAGACATTCCTGCCCCAAAACCTCACATCGGATCAGGAAAAACTCCCAAATAACCCTTCAGGGGGGAAAAGGGAAGAAACCTTCAGGAGAGCAACAGAGGAGGATCCCTCTCCAGGATGGACAGGTGCAATTTAGCTGCTGTAACTGAAAACCAGATCCTGAGTGGATGATTCATTTGCACATATGTTAAGCAAATGTTCAATGGACTGGAAAAGGGTGAAAGCAATGAAGCTCACACCTGACAGGAGTCCATGGCTTCCCGAACGCCTTTCCGAAGACCAGCGGTGTGGCCGAGCGCCGTCTCTGAGCCAAGTGTCCGAGGTGCTGTAACAAAACACCAGAATTTTAATAGTGATACAATTTGCATTTACATATCTATGTATGTATCAAGCCTTTCTTTTATTAATTTAATCATTGTATTTGTTAAACTCTACATAGAACAAGTATCATAGAGTAATCTTTACACTCCAACGAGCTGTATGATAGCAGCTTTGAGGTATTTGACGACCCTTTTTCTCATGCAGTTGTCTCTACTGTCAGTGAAACATTTGTCTCCATATTGACTGAGGACATTTAGATGATAACATCCCCATGCAGGGATGCAACAAACCTTGTTTTTATCTAATAATCTGACCATTATTTTCTTAATTACCTTCGCATTGAAAAAACCGTTGTTATGTTTTAATCGCCGTATATTTATATATATTTTTTTATTTATTTATATGTTGTGTTCGTGTACTCAAAAAAAAAAAAAAACAAATGAACATGAAATGAAATTTTGTGATTGGTTATTATTATCCGGGGACCATTTGGTTAGATTTTGGGATCAATCGGGTCAAAGGTCAAGGTCATGGAAAGGTCAAAATCGTATGCGAAGGTATGTGCTCTACCGAGTGCCCGTTCTAGTTAATTGTTGTATTCCATACAATGTCAGAAACAGTTAAACATGTCCATCCCAGTGTCCTTCAGCAAACTTTATTTCCATCAAATCTATCAATGATACTCAATTAACAAACATATGGATGTCAGGACAGCAGTCACAGTTCAGCTCTACACCTTCCTTTTATTACTTGTTTTCATCCTGCCTGCCTCACTTACTATCATGTCTTTCCAGATCCTGCTTCCTATCTCGTTAGTCCAACTCCCTTCACCTGTTCTCTCACCTGCCTCTGATCATGCCCACAGCGTCAATCCCTCGTTACCTTCACCTGGTCCTCATGCCCGTCTCACCTGTTGCCCATTCCCTCGTTAGTTCCTGTCTACTTAGGTCCCCTCACTTGCTCTTGTCCTCTGCCAGATTGTCTTGTGTTTTCCAGCTCAAGCGTGTTATGTATTCTGTCGATATATTTCTTAGTTTTCTGTTCCTGATTATTCTTTGAGTAAAGATCATGATTTGCAGTTCTGTCTCCTGAGTGGGGCTATAGGGTTCATACTAATCGCCCTGTGACAACAGCAGTCTTTTTACAATCGAGTCGCTGGAACCATCACTTTCTCTTTACATCTTTACTTTGGAGAAAACCCTAAATTAGTTAATCAATGACCTTATCATTTGAAGCTCTAACCATGACTAATCACTAGAATTAGCCAAAAATGTGGCGCAGTTGATGTTTTTAATTAAATAAATTGTATGTCCCTTGGTTTGAGTTGCAGTATTACTGCCCCTCACTTCACTTTGTGTAAACATACAAAGTGAAGTAAATATAAGATAAACACATCTTCACACGCATTCAAAAGCAACATTTTCTCTTTGCTTTATATTAAAGTTCCCTCTCAAGATGGTTCCATGAAAGAGTGCTGTGGGAACTAAACACGCCGTCAGTGGTGGAAGTTCATTACAGCCATACCGAAGGAAATATTTATTCTTAGAAGACAGAAAGCTGCACAGAAAAAGAGATGCATGCTTCAGAAAACTTCATTTAACAAACGAGATTGCTTCTGTTCGCTCTGTTGAGCCGACAAGTCATCAAACTGAAGGCGTTTGAATCTCGCTGAAGCCACCCACCCGAGACAATAACCTATGGAGTCACAACACAATGGCGTCTTGATTTCCTGAATGTATCTGCTTCAACAACAAGGCTTTCATACTGAAACAAAGTAGATCATTCAATATGTACAAAGACACAGCTTCAAAGCTGCCAACAATGTGGGCTCCTCGGGTTATAGGAGTCGGCAGGTACAGGACCAGCATGCACCTGGGTGGGCAGCAACCGTGTATCATGTTAGCCTGTGAACATTTACTTATAAGCAATAAACAAACAAATAAGTAAAGCTGAGGTTGATGGAAAGGCCTGTATGTTAATGACATTGCGAGTGTTTGCTCATAATCAATTCAGTCATGGGATCACAAACGTTATTACAGTTCATCATGAGGAGAATGTCTTGAATGTCTCTGCTGTAATGGTAATCTATCCAAGTCGTTAAGACGTTTTTCTCAAAACAACAAATGTGAACCTCATGGTGGCGAATCAGTGAAAGTCACAAGCTCTTCAAAGTCCACAGGATTCATCCTCTGGGGAACACGAGATATTACAGCCTGGACCATTTTGCGAGCATGGCTAAACCCAAACTTTTACTTTCATCAACTCAAACCTTAAAGTCCTTGTTTAATTCAAGCAGATGTTCCATCTTGTTGCTCTTGGGCTCTAACTGCTGGATATACTGAGAAATCGGATTTAGCAGAACTGAAGACAAAAGCATGAAGACTTGACAAAGCATCTCTTTCTGGCCTCTCTCTCTGCAGCCCGTTGCACGTTGGCACGCAGACGGACTCATGACATACCAGGACCAGGACACGAAGGACCAGGGGGACTCGTCCTGGGGCCTGCACTACCAGGTGAATTCAACATACCGACATGTATCTCAGTAACTTATGCGCATATTGTGCTCAAATAATCCTTTGACATGCTGACATCGTATGTGTTTAGCTCGCTACACGCATTGTTTACATTGTTCAGCCCTTGGTTGCAAGTGTGTGTCCTAAAACTTTGAAGTTCTGGTTCCCTCGCCTTAAAATCTATGTTTTTTTAAATTGGTTTCATCCTCGCGCTCATGCAATCGTTGTTTAGTATGTCTGCCGATTGTATTCACACTTCAAAAATCATATACGCAGCGTTCATTTGGTAAACTATTATCTTGCAGAACCAAACATGTCAGCAGACTAGACTTGCGTTTGCCACCGAGATTCTAAACGTTATAACGGATCTAAAATCCAATGGAGAACTCCCATTGGTTTTCTATTGTGGTGCTGATTGTTTCCTCTCCAGTGCTGTTGATGTACTGAATACAATTCTTCGCCGCGCACAAAACTCAATATCGCCATCGCGCACCTTCTCTATATTAAAACAAGAGCCAATATAATATTTTTCAATAATCAGTCATACGTCAATAATGAAGGACTCATTTTTCCAGATAGCCCATACGAAAACGTGCACACATCCATCTTCAGGAAATTACTGAATGGTTGCTATATAAATATTGATCATTGTAATTTTATTGCAGGGGGATGTGCTCTCAAAACTTCACTATTGAACACAAATGATTATTCAAATCTGAAATGCAACACGTTCTTATAGCTATGGGTCCTATATAAAGTGTACTGCTCTGCCACCTCCATGGTTAGGGTTTGGTTTGGTTAGGCCACAAAGACTGAGTAAAGGTTAGGTCCTAAAAGCAGGGACATGATGAGAGCCGCAGTCCTCAGTGTCAAAGTCAGACACTTGCTGCACCTCATCCTTCCTTCCAGACACATTGACACCTGTTGCTAGAAACATTTACTACATCATTATTCACTTAAATGTAAACCTGCTATGATAAATGAATATTTCCTGTTGCAATTCTCCAAAACATGTCGAGGTCAGAGTTCACACTGGGCAAAGGGGAAATATACATGGATGGGGTAGCAGACTTCGACACAACACCAGGAAATCACATGGATATTTTTGGAGCTTGGCGATGAATGTTTCCACATGGCTAACATGACCGTGCCTTTGTTGAGAGGATTTTGCAGCTGTACATATTAACTGCAAGACCATAATAGTTTACTTGATCTAACAACTGTTGAACTGGGATGTTCTGGTGAAAACAGACTTTGGAAAATCAAGTTTACAGTAACACGTGATTCTTCCACTGGTATATCTAAAGCAGATACAATAT
The DNA here is from genome assembly GCF_029220125.1 of Pseudoliparis swirei. Taxonomy (NCBI): domain Eukaryota; kingdom Metazoa; phylum Chordata; class Actinopteri; order Perciformes; family Liparidae; genus Pseudoliparis; species Pseudoliparis swirei. The sequence goes on along the minus strand of NC_079399.1, from coordinate 12,401,477 downwards.
TGATTTTCTGGTCTTAATACTCACAGGCTAAGTGTATATGTTGAAGATAAGAATTGTATCTGCACTCGCAAAACCTCGTCCCATCTGCCAATCCCACCTCCGGATAGAGCCTTCAATTCTCTCCCACAAACTGTAACAGTTGCTGATGTAATCATCAGCTCCATGCGGCACTGAATCGCACGCGGCGGTCATCGCCAACAGGATCCGTTACACCTTTGCCCTTTGATGGGCTGATCAATACTCACAGGATGTAGAGGAGCTGCAGCATCATCATAGCTTCCTCTCCTCAAGGCTGCAACTCCAGAATCTGGGGAGTCCATTCTGGTGTCTCTGAGCAAGTCCTCCACCGCCTGCTTTCCTGTACTGTTAGTGTGTGTGTGTGTGTGTGTGTGTGTGTGTGTGTGTGTGTGTGTGTGTGTGTGTGTGTGCAAGTAGAGGTGAAGCAGTTTGAGGGTTCTGCTGTCAACACAACAGGGAGGGGCTGCAGGGGGGGGGGGGGGGGCTGTATTCCTGCCAAACAGATTCCTCTAACTGCTGCTAATGAGGGTTACAACAAAGGAGGCCTGGTTGGCACACACAATAGGAGAGGGGGTTGTTGTGCCTGACCTGGACCCACAGTGCTACTCTCTGATGCTCGAAGCACATACAAATATGTATACATCTCTCCCTCGATCTTTCCATCCCAGCCTGTCCTGTTCTGCTCCAGTGGGGCAGTTTCTTCCAATAATGAGATAGCCGTGCCTCCCATCAGGGCCAAACACTTCATCCCCATTTCCTGCATAATAAGGGTGAGTTACCGTGACAGCCAGTGCCTCATAGACCCCCCCCCCCCATCTCTCCACCACCACCACCTGTACGTAAATGTATAACTGCACAAACTCAGATTTACTTTCAGAGTGTTTAAGGCTACTTTCATATTACACCAAGGCTAAATATAGTGTTACCTGTGTGTTAATTACAATCATACAATTCATGGGCAAAACTGACCGCAACACGCAGGAGAAAGGTCTACTTTAAGATAAGCATCAAGGAAACCAAAAGGTCAAGGAAGATATGTATTTCTTATCTCAACAGCGGTGCTGAACTTTAAAGTGAGGAATCTATCTTGCTATTTTTATTAAGCTAGCTTGTGTTCTGTGTGTTAATGAATGGAGAGGGGCTTCTTGTGTCAGACTTAAATGTAAGTATTTCCCTTTCATAATTTATCCTACTCTTAGTCTGGTAGACGGTAAGCTGGTTGTTGTACATCCAATATGAAAGGTGATTTACATTTGTGTCTTTTGGGAAACAACCCAGAATAATGATCAGGTGGCCTCAAGTCACCTGCCTTTTTTAATTTCTCAACTTCCTGTTTATTGTCATATTCCTGGGCAACATACAAAGTTATTCACACATTCATCATGTTTTAAAGATCCGTCAGTTTTTTTCTAAGAGTGATGCTGCTTTGTCATAAAAGATATTGTTTCCTTTGATTCAACGAATATGGATAATAACCATAGAAAGTGAACCCACATATCTCAGTACCTATAGAAATATAAATGGGGTTTGCGTTAATTGTAGGACTGGTGGTTCAATCATTCGAGCAAATGAAACGGATAATAAAACTCATGTATTAGAAGATGTATTACATTTATTTTTTTACTTTTTCTGGAGGCACAATAACACCCAAATAAGGAAAATAAACACACAAAGCAGTTCATTTCTTGACCCTGTGCTGCCTGTTGCGATACCTGGAGCTTGCAGCTTCATTTTCACATTTAGCACCCACTTCATTTTCCTACAGCAGTCAGTTTAACACAACAACCAACATCGTCTGAACAACAACAACTATAACAACAGACTCCACGACATCTCAGAGGCTGTGCAGGAAGTGTCGTGACTCCCACCGTGACCAGGATATTCCTAATTATTAGTCATCACCGTCACATTGTTCAAATGTAATGCTTAGTTGGCTGTAGCATCCCTCTCACACACACACTCAGTCAGATTCATAAATGTATAGATGCTGCTGCTTCTGCAGCACTACCTCGTGGCTAAACAACATGGTTACTCGGACATCATGTCTAATGTGGTCGCAAAAGCACAAAGTAAATATGCTGTAATCCTTGAGCCCAGCATTTGAGAAAAAAACTCAGAGGGACAGCTAAAGCAAAACTGAATGAAGCATCTCAAATCAAAAAGTCCAGGATGTTCTGGACCAAATGTGGGGACGATTGCTCCCACTCTGTAGGAAAAGCAGCAACAAATAATACTAATGACAAACAATTAGAAATAGAATTAAAACGACCTATGGGTGTGGTTTATATGGGTCGATTCATCTGGTCCAAGAATGACATATTTATGGTTTCCAAGACTTCCGGTTCAAAAGTGAAAGTGGAAAAAAAGAGGAACAAAAGTAATGTAATTGTGTCAAAATGCTACATTTGCAATTTTTAACAAACAAAGACCACACTATTGGGGATGATTACTGTAATACTTCTGCAAATACATTTTTGAATACATCCACGATTAAAAATGAATAAAAATGCATTCAAAAAGACAACGCACTTGAACACGTTTTTAATTTCTTTATGTAAGAAATTAATTCCATTTTTGTTCCTCTTTTATCTTTTGGACCTTGGCGATTCGAGAATCGCCTTCCCACCCACCCTTTCTGTGAATCTCACAGAGCCCCACACCCCATTACCTCTCTTACCACACGTCGTGGTGGGGGTTTCTGTCAATTCACAGAACAAATTCCTGCTGGAAGTCACTTCTATACATAAACTCTGTTTCGGTGGTCCGTGGCGTCACTAGCGACGTCACAGAACCAGAGAACATACATGTCATGTGACTGTTTCCATGGTGACCTCGTCTGTCCGTGTAGGTTTTGTTCATCAGTTTTTTCGTTTCATTCAAAATACGGAATACGGAAATAACGTGGTTTCTTCGTTTACCGTTTGAAACCAAAAACGGAAAAACACTTGTGTATTCCGTTTCTGTCTGAAACCAAAAACGATAGAACGGAAGTGCTTAAAATGAAAGTCAAAATAAAAGCCTGTGATATATATTCAGGAGTGCACATAACTGGTATGCAGGTACGCATGCGCGAAGATAATCAACAATGCGTAATGCCACTTGTGTTACTTCGCGCCTTTGCGTACTTGACCGATCTGATATTGATCGTCTCTGCACAGCATGTCATTCTGTCTCTACGTATCGCGTTAACACTTCTCGGCTTCCTGTCTCGCACGTCGCAGAGCTCCGATGCTGGCGTGTGCGCGCACATCGGGACGGAGAGAAGAAAAAAGGTCACTTGCACCCCCCCCCCCCCACCCCCGTAGGTGGACATCACAAAAACTGACGCTACATAAGGAGTGAGTACCAAACACCATCTACCGGTACTCACCTGAGTAACTCACTGAACAAGTTATGTGCACCCCTGACAACAACATTCTTGACTGTGGAGCTTGATGCCGAGGACTAACTGGCGCCATCTGTTGCCCTCCACGATGTACTACAATACAACACACTGGTGAGAGAAAAGGGAAACAAAGACAAAGGTAGAAATGCTTTGAGTAGAAAGATAAAGTAGACTTTATTTTATGGTGAAACCTAAATAAGATCTGCGATTACAAAACAGGTTCCCCAAACAGTTTTTTTTTTTAAACGTCACAGAGGTTGGAATGCTGTACTGACAGAAAGGCATCAACAAAGACTGGACCTAAAAATATGAAGTAAGAGCAGACACTCTGGGTTCAGAGGGAACACCATTCAATTAAAAAAATAAGTCACAAGTTGTTCCTATGATCTACGGCAGTCCGATTAAGTTCATGAACATATTTATCAACTCCCAACGTCGGAAACTAAAAGCAAATGTGAGGTTACAAAGTCGGGAGATGCGGGGAGTGAACAGGCATTGATGGCAGAGATTACTTGGATTTTCCTGTGCTCAGCAGTCATTATCTGGATATCACTACTTCGTAAATGAGCCTTGTTTGGATATAAAATACAACAATACACAACACCAGCTTCTTGTGAATTGTAAAATGCCAAATAAGTGGTAAGATGACTAAGTCTTTTCAGCGTTGACGGTGAACCATTGATGTTCCCAAGCACTGACTGCACAACCTCAGAAACGATGGACTGTACACAACATCTTAAATCGAGTGGCGTTTCCCTTTAAGTAGCCTCCAAACTAACATACACGCACTCAAGCGCATCCTGCATCCCGTCAGAAACCATCCGCAAAAGGAAACATTCAAAAATATTTGCCTTGTCAATACTCTGTCGGTCTCATGTGCGTATTTTTTAATCTTCTACTTTAAGAGGGATAGCTGGACATCTTGGGAAACACTTGTATTCTCGTTCTTGTTGAGTGAGATGAGAAGATCCTACTGTGGTATGGATCTTCTGATCCAAACCCATTCCTCAAAGTTATTGAAGTTTTCCTTTAGTCCCAGTCAGGCTGAACATCTCTTGAAAGGCCCGTCTCAATACTTGAGTGTAATGTAATAAATGCAGGTGTTGTGTCACAACATTTCACATCTTTACGAACACCTGAAAACACAAACATAATCTCAAAAATGTTCCATCTTCCCTAAACTGTGAATAAAGTCACACAGAGATATCAATCCATATCTGGGGTTATTACTCTTTAGGATTTATCTTCTCGTTTTGTTTGTTTTGGCCATGAACCTCCCATCTCCATCTGTAACGTGAGACACCTGTGCTGCAGCTGCTCCTGATACCGGTCCTGTTCTGTCCATCAATGCACATTTCATGTTGAATGACGGATCTGGTCCCATCTGCACCCAAATACTCCCAAAGACCGCAGTTCCCTTCTTCCTTGAGGTTTGCACACACGTGTTGGCAGCAACAAGGAAAAGCACATTAAAAAATCGACATCTTTAAATAGCTATTCAGCTCGTCTAAGCGCAGCACAATCGGAAACATTAAATTCAAGTCATTATTATTTTCTCCCCTCCCATGTATCATACAACGAATATAAACAAAACAAAAAAAATCATTTTCAGTTCAGAAACTAAATGTGAATGGATAAATCTTTGATCAGACAAATAAACAATATACTGCAGCCACACTGTAACATCCAAAAATAGTCTTAAATTGAAATATATATATACTTTCTGCCAAAGAAATGCTGGCGTTCTAAGTCACTCTCGTAGATTTAATATACTGTTGAGGTGTAATTTGTGTTTTTTCTGTCTCCGTCAATCCTCTCCCGACAGTCCTGAACACGATGTCAAACCGTTGCGGAATAAAAAACTGCCATCCGGTGTCATTTGGCACATTGGGTGCTCTCACTGGCGGCCACCCCGCCGTCTGGATCTTTGTTGTCTGTGGGGACGGCTGCAGCCTCAGCGCTCTTGTCCTGGTTGTCATTATTATTACTATTACTATTGTTGTTGTTGTTGTTGTTGTTCTGGACACCTGGGAGCCCGTGGCTGTTGTTCTGGACCAGAGCGGCGCTGCTGAGCCTCAACTCATCCAGCTTCTTCCACAGCTCGTTCCTCTCCTGCTCCTTCTTCTTCTCCCTGGGAGAGAGAACATACAAACAAACATGAAGAGAAAAGGAACAAATAAAACACAGATGAGTTATATTCATGAAAGAAAGTCGATTTCATAAAATACTAAGTCAACTCTAATCTGATGAATCACTCAATTCATTATAAAGTATGACAGCATACATCCAAAGACCTCAAGAGGAGCTTAGAATTTTTAAAAAGGAGACATTTGGTACCGCCATAATATCCAGACTTTCATCGGCCACTCAAATGGAGCTCAGGTGCAGACTGAGATATATTTAGAGTCCACCTGGGGCGTATTCAATCAATTGGACATGATTAAGAAAGGTCGCTCAATTCACAGCGCTTGTCAGATCATGTTAATTTCTGGTTTTCAAGGTGACTGCCGGGAAGAAAACCAGCGGTACTTTGGACTCTGAGGAGCCGACAGAGAAGCTGCACTTATTCATTCTTTCAGAGTGAAGTTAAGAATTATTTTAAGCGTGCTTTGACAATCGGCCAATTTATTGAAACTGGCCCAGCAGGTGTCAAACATGAGATAAAACGGAGTTAAATCTCATTTACAGTCCACGTAAACCAGTGACTCACCGTTGCCGCTCTGCTTTGTAGGAGGAAGTCAACTCGTCAAACAGCGTGCAGTTCATCTCCATCAGAGTCTTCAGCACGTTGTACACCAGAGCTACGATTGTCCTGCAACACAGCACACACTCTTTTATGGCCAAGCCCCAAAGTAAAGACATGCGAGACACGGTGTCGCCATGGTGCCGTCTACATGTGTCAACATACTCTAAAGAACGGCAACATTACAGACGGTTTGTGTGCGTCAATGTTCATTCTTGAAGTTTGGGAACAATATATAGAATCGGATGGTCCTCTGATTCAGCGGTACTTACGGGTTCCAGTGCTCTTTGGAGATCCGGTACAGGCTACCAAACATGATGGGAAGGACCTTGTCAATGTTTTCCTCGATGAGGCTGAGAATGTACTCGTTATTCCAGAAGTACAGCGCTCGCTCCGCGACCTGCCGAGACAGAAGGGAATGAAGAACTGCTGCAGTCGGGTTGCGGTCGTGCTGCTTCATGACCCCTTTCCTTTTCAATCATTGAAGTTAACTGAAGGTGAGGACACACGCCCCTCCTGTCAGACATAAACATGATGGCAATTTCCCATGTCAGGTCTGAATGAGTGCCCAGGTCTCTTTAAAGTCACAACAGCAATCTTCAACTCTGATTGAAGGATGCAGTTTGTGCTGCTGTGAAACTGTTACTGTTTCTGTTATTCAGCCTCCGCTCATTGATATACATGGGGTGAACTAAATAATGACCGTCAGCATATAAAACAAAGGTTGTAGAGTGATTGACCCGTCTGTGTGTTTGTGGCATACCTGAAAGTGTGGATTGGCCACACATTTAGAGATCTGTTTGAACAGCGGCTCCTGGATCTTCTTGAACTGTGTTGGCTCGATGACATCAAGAATCTCCTCAATTTCCCCCAGAAACATCACCTAATTAGAGACAAGGTGCAGAACGTGAAGCAACATTAACAACTGGTTGGCACATGTGTGAAGTGTATTTCTAGACATGCTGATTACCTCTTTCTGGCTGCAGGTTTTTGGCCAAAACTTCAGCAGCCCGCGGATAACCTGCAGAGAAAAGATAGCAGAGAATTTCATGAAGAATGTCTCAGGAATAAAATAAAAAAGAGAAACCAGCCTGCTCGAGTGGGTGGCTGCTGGCACATTTTTCTGCAGCGTAGACTTATTTAATGCTCAAGGCTTTGTGCTTTGAGTGGGAGGAATGCTAAAAATAAGTACCGGTTCAGTGAGTGTAGGATCTTTCTCCAGGAACTGGACCACACAGTAGGCCAGCTGAGGGGCACAAAAGAAAAGAGTAAAAGTACACAATGTTCCCAAAAACTGCATCAGACTCATTCTGATGTCATCTGAAACAACATATGTTCTTAGATATGTATTTAGAATGAACCTATCTGATAAATGTTACTATTCTTATACATTCCCAGTATGGTCATGTCGATACATTTGAAACGGTAATAATTTGTGAAACGGTGCAGTTTCACTTCCGAGCCACCAGGGAGTGCTATAGTCCAGAAATGACATTATGACTGTGCTTAATCCTGCAGAGACAATCCTCAACAAGCTGCAATGAGATTTAAAAAAACAAAACCTAATAATTATTAAACACAGTTTCTCCTACCTGTGCGTGGAACAGGGCCAGTCCTTTCGCGGTATGCAGCGGGATGAGCACCTTCATCAGGAACTGCTTGTGCTCGGCCTTCAGAGGCAACGCAAACCCGTTGATGATACTACAAACAGAAGCACAGCAGACACTCATTGCAGTAAAGCTGGAACAAAATAAATACCAGATTTATTTTATATTGATCACTACAGTTTTTTCAAATCCAGCTTTCGTTGACAGTGATTTAAATTTTTTAATTTTTTAAACAGTGTTAACAAATAAATACACAGAGGATGTAAAGTACCCAAAGCCAGTGACTGAAAGTGTAACTTTTTCAAATGCATCCAGTAGCTTACAACCCGACGTGTTTACCATCTGCTGAATGTGTCATACAGAAGTCTTGTTTACACACTCGGCAGTGAAAGCTAGAGGACGTTCATGGTCATAGATGACTTCTACTAGTGTAGCATAAAGGGAATATACCGAGGACAGGTGTCCCCAGACTTTTTCCTGTGAGGGCCACAGAACTTTTCCGTTCTCTGATGGGGGGCCGGGGTCAGTTCGTAACAGAAAAAGTGTGACGATCGCAGGGGTGCCTAAATCATACCGGCAAACTCATGAGAGGTTAAAAGGCTGACAGGAGAGGGGGGGGGGGTTGCAGGTTCACGATCAATTGTAGTTAAAAAAAATTTTACGCCGAAGACGGTCTGTAAAGCTCCGCCACTTGACGCCACTCGCTGTGAGCGCTGCGCAGCGCAGTGCGTGCAGACAGCATTTAACGGAGCGGAGCGTGCGCTCTGATCGCGAGCTCTTTTAATGAAGTATCGATACTAAAGGTGACCCCCCCCCCTACCCCAAAACAAAAATGGATTGTTTTCCAGAAAGCCACACATAACCAAATATTAATAACCCGTTCCGGGATCTTACCTAACGTTTTCGCCATTATTCTGTTCTATTTGACAGGGGCTAGTCTAGGATTTGCGTGGCCAGACCAAAAAAACAACTAAAAAAACCAACAGAATGCATCTCTGGTATTGTTCAAGGGGCCGGGCCAAATGTGGAGGCGGGCCATAGTTTGGGGACCACTGACCTAGGACTTCGTTGCGCAACCCTGTATTGTCGAATGACAATCAATGAACCTAGATATTCAGGGATATTAATGATTGACAAAACATTATTGCTCACCTCCCCAGGATTTCTAGAAGCTCAGCAACACCGTTGAAGTGCTCAGTTTCATAGATGAACCTGCAACAGGAACAATCACACACACACACACACACACACACACCCCCCACAGAGCACAGGGATCAGAACAATGGATCCACACTGCTCCCAATACTGTGCTCCTTTCAAATAGTGACACTGCCTTGGGAGTTGGCTTGTATAAATATAATTTTCCTGGGATGCCATGATTACTACTCATGAAGACTCAAACACACTTAGAATAAAGCCTTTTTATGAAGTTTGATAAGAAAGCTTTAAGTCTGCCATGAAGGTAGGCATCAGTTGTGTGTCCTTGATCAAAAGACTGTAAATTATGTATTTGATAAGAAGTCTTGTTTATATATATCCACCAAAGAATGACTTTGGGGGGGTGGGACGACAACATGTTTATCTGTTCTCATGCGACCGAATGATCCAAACGGCGTTGGCCTCCTCTGCGTGGTAACCCTTTTCTATCTCTTGCGGGGCAACCATTGTATGTCCAGACAGAGCCTGACAACTGTGGCACTATTTTTATTCTCAGTGGCAGATGGTCGAAGTGTGTGCACCCGGTTTGCCACCTTGCCGGTTGGAAACAACATCAAGTGCTCCTGTTTCAATCATCAATAGCCCATTGTCACACAGCAACAGGGGCCATAAAGAACCAACACACTGCTGTTGAGAACATTGGATGCCTCCATCTGAACACGTTTCTTCCTCCTCGGTTTTAAAAGGCGGGGGTTAATCTGTTCGTGTTGTAATGCCAATAAGAGAAAATAGCGACAGGAAATAAAAGAAAAGGGCAGACCTTGACTGCGGGAAAGGACATGGAACATGTTTCCCTGTCACGTCGGCTGCCTTTTTTAACATTTCACTCACCGCAAGAAAATGTTGTTGATCTGCTTCCTGATGAAGGCACGCAACCCCAGGAACTTTCCATAAATCCGATGCAGAATGGTCTTCAGGAAGTCCCTCTCCCTCGGATCCTCACTGTCAAACAGCTCTAGGAGCTGAAAGGGGACACACACACACACACACACACACACACACACACACACACACACACACACACACACACACACACACACACACACACACACACACACACACACACACACACACACACACACACACACACACACACACACACACACCGAATATTAAAATAGTTGACAAAGAATTTCACGAAATTCCATGACTTTTCCATGACTGTACAAACCCTGTTTTGAACAAAGGGTTGAAAATTACAGTTTAGTTTTTTTTTATCCAATTAATCGATTAATTAAAAAAATAGTCAACAGATTAATTGATTATTAAAATAATTGTTAGTTACAGCCCTAATTCAGTAAATTGATAATACAATGCCATCTTGTAAATGCTGTGTTGTCATGATGCACTCATACTGGGATTCATTTCTTACCACGAAAGCACTTGACTGAATAGGATGAACATGTATACAATTTATCTATTTTGTACCATTTTAATTTATTTCAACACAATTGCAGACTTTTGGAAGTGAATGTAATATTGCTTGTGTGTCAAACGGGGCTATTTCCCCTGGTGTATAACACGCCTTCACTATAAAACACTGTGGATTACCCGATATTAATACTTCTGGGTGCTGCGATTACTTCTTGTGAAAATAGACTCTCCACATTGCCCACCTCTCGTTTACCATCGAAGAGGCACAGCAGTGAGGTACAGAGGCCTTTTCTGCCAGGCGGAGCAAAGTCACTACGCACTCTGTGAGGCAGTCATTTGTGAAAATGAGTATGAATAATAAAGTCATCTCACACCAGCTAGCAACAACTTATAAAACAAATACACGCGCGTCTGAATGCTCTGCATTGTAATTACATGTGTAACAGCTGGTGTGTAACAGCTATTTACAAGCAACACGCGAGGCGTCATTATTTCAGTCCCGTCGAGGGCGGCCGATGCCTCTGAGCTCAAAAGGAACGTTTACATCAGCTTCAGAGTGAGGTACTTATCTTCAACGGGCATGCCATCAGCACCTTGGTGACAGACCCGACAGTTTATTTTTACATCTGCGCAACTCCTGAAAAGATTTCCATCATCACGCACATCACCGTGCTCTTCTTCTGCACCGCAATATTATTAAATGGCGCAACACAGACATACTGTGTTGGTCAGAGAAGCTCGAGTGGTACGCCTCCTCCTGACCATCAGCTTCCATACCTGGCGGCCCAAACACTCGGTGCTGGCTGAAGGAACTGAAGTTCAGATATGCCGCCATCAACGACAGCCGTGGTGTTTATTTTTTCCAGTTGTACAATTAAAGGGAACCGTATCAACTGTTCAAGTGTTATGTTATGGGTTGTGTAAAGGCTGGGCCATAGTTTTATCCCTTATTTCAACTGCTGTTGTAACGGTAGTACAAGCCAAGTTACATCAGATTAATGGACATCGAACAAAATCACAAATTTGCCTTGCAGTGACATTTGAGTCGTTTCAGGAGCCTGACCAGTACATGACCCAGTAACTCACTGGGTGCAGAACAATTACTCATGACTCTGCTACATGTTGTGTCCATCTACAGTTGGACGCAATCATAGACGCATATTCACATCTCAATATTTAGGAAAAAGACTACGATTTTAAGAAGATCACGATTCTCCTCCATGGTTGAAAAATGAACTCTTCGCATTCTTCGCTAATCGCTTGTAAACAGTCCATATCTGTTCATCTCATAGTTGTGAGAGGAAGATTATCCGCTCTGAGATAACCAGGTCATTACTCAAATTAAATGACAAACTCACAGACTAAAAGCCTAAAAGCCTGTTTGTCCACCAGATATGATTGAGATTAAGACTTCAAATATAGACGAGAGCAAAAAAAGGGATATGCATAAGTAAAGATAATAATAACATCCAGACTAGCAAGCCAACAGACGCTTTTCTATTTAAAAACCTCAGGCTCCATCTGGTACTTGCTGGACAGAGTCCCGTGTTTCAGCCTCAGCTGAACTAAATTAAGCTCGTTTCTAAATCAACTTAAATCTGCAACTATGCTAGAAGAACTTCAAAATAATTGAAAGATAAATTGACCATAATATGATTTTACTTTCTTTTGTGATTAAATGTCTTCCCCCACCCTTCTTGTTTGAGATTTCTTCGTGTTTGTTTAGCCTGTTTCTCTTTCTGTTACTATGAGGAGAGCATCGGTTTGATGACACCTAGAAGCTGCTTGACATCCTCCTGGATCCTTTAATATATGGTCATATTATATGTTTACATATTTAATAATGACTCTCTTCTGTTGCTTATTCTGTACACGAAAGACATCCGTGTGTCCTGGGAGAGGGATCCCTCCTCAGTGGCTCTTCCTGAGGTTTCTTCCCTTTTTTCCCAGTTAAAGGTGTTTTTCCCCACATCTGAAGCGAGGATCCAAGGACAGATTGTTGTGCAGACTGTAAAGCCCCCTGAGGAAAATGTGTGATACTCGGCTATATAAATAAAGATGCAGAATCACACGACTCACACTTGATATCAACCAAAAAAATTGATTATTTTAACCACACATTGTTAGGCAACTGTGTGTACCTGGCTGCCTGTTCAATATATAGCAGGACAACGCTACCACACACACACACACAGCTTGTAGCCGTCTCCCTTCATATTCACCAACCTGCTGTCACATTGTGTGAAAAACTAATTAACCACTAAATAACTAGAGAGTCAGGTTACCAATGGTGCATTGGATCATTAGGAGCTGCTTGAAAGATGCGACACAGAGGCTACCGTCATGCTGTTTGCTACTTCGGGATGCTGTCGGACAAAAATCATAATAAACCATGTACACGGTCTAGTACAAAAGTAAAATACCAATAAGGAGCTCCAGGGTTGTCTTGTATTTATTTGCGGTGTGAAGTGTCTTAACAAATGTATGATATATCAAGTTAAACCTAACAAGGATTACCCCCCTTTGTGGCATTGTATGGATGCCCTGATCCCTCATCTTTTTGACCACGTGTTCTTAAGGGAACATTGGAAGATCTGTTCCTGCATGGTGTGTATTGATAACTTAAATGAATCTAGACGTCTTTCTCTGCTTTTATCGCTATCGAAACTAAAACCTCCTCGCTCCCATCTCTCCAACCACAATCCTCCTTTTCTCAACCTGAAGAGTAAACGACCAGCAGCTATTTAAAGCTGCCCCACGACACATTCACATCATGGAAAGTTGGTCCAGGCCCCTCAGATGTGGCCCGGCCAACATTCCTGGCCCCGTGGTCCTCCGTGAGCTGCTGCTTCACATAGGAAGTGAGGCATTCCTGGAGTCGGTGGGCAGATGCAGCTACAGCTCATTAATGGTTTGACTCAACCAACTCATAATACTGTTGGGTTGATAATTACAGTTATTCATCACATTAGAAATTCTAGTAATTTGAACAACCATCTGAAACAGCTAATGAGAGCTGCCAGGAGCAAGTCATACCCCGAACAATATGCCAACAACTCAATGGTTGAAACTTCTAGAGGAGAATATTTTGTTTTCTTATCCGTTTCCTTCTCCTCGTTATCTTTGGGTTTTGACTGTTGATCAGACAAAACACGACATTTCAAGATATCCAAATAGAGTCTATAAACAGTCAAATGTGACATTATTCATTCTAAAAAATGTATGGTTTGAGAAAATAATCCATTGATTAATAGATGAGGAAAATAATCTGTAGTTGCAGTTTTAATTCCATCACAAAACTACCAACTCAACAGCCACACATCTAAATGACAAAAATATCATTTATGGAACATTATTTATTAAGAATTTTGAGTGGACAACGTCTTTTTAAAATGTATTTTGTTGGTACTTTTTCAAAACGGTTACTGCTGTAACGGTTTCTCTAACGGCTAACCAAGCCCTGATGAATTTGCAATTACACAAACTACAAACTATTGGTAATATCGGAATCCTAATGTAACCTTGCATTAATAAATATAGATTAACGTTTGCAACTGAAAACTGTGTCTTGGTTCAATAAAATCGCTTCACTTTGAACCTGTTGGTATGTTTACACACTCATTATCCTGAAACACGACGCTAAATGTCTTTTAAAAATGTAAAAAAAGACTCCTACCTGCAGAACAAATTTCTGATCGATGTGGCGCTTTGCAATGCTGGGCTGGAAGTCTGGGTTCTCTAGAAAGCGCAGCAGAAACTCGTAGACCAGCTGGAAGATAAAAGAAAAAAGGAAATAGAATCAGCGCTTTGCAGTCTTTTTCTCCATGTCTGTTCAAAATGTAATCACATTAAGAAATTCTTCCAATTAAGACATTTTCACACATTGTCAGAATTAGCCTGTCAATTCTTGAGTTATGGCCCAAAACATGTTTAGTAAGGTCACAATGACCTTCAACCACCAAACTCTTATCAGTGCATCCTTGAGCTCAAGAGGACATTTGTGTAAAATTTGAAGAAATTTAAGAAATATTGCACAGTAATTTCCCATAATGCCTCCAGTCAAGGCTGTCGACGGCGCAGGGCCACACAAATAAACAGGAATAGCTTAAACATACAACAACACACAATGATGTCATCAAAAGCGTGCTGAGGACTCTTACTTGAATGTGAGGCCAGGAAGCCTCTAGAGTGGGTTCATCCTCCTCTGGGTCAAAATCTGGGTTGTCACTTGGTGGAAGAGTTCGGAATATATTGGTGCAGATCTGGAAGGGAGGAGAAATAAAATAATTATTTAATATATATCTATATTTTTTAAGTTTAACATCGGAGGAGAATGAGGAGGAACTGTCCCACCATGCAGAGACTTGATGGGAAGAATAGTGAAATCTAATAGGCTATAATATAATATGTATCTGCTCAATACCTATAAAGCATATGAGCGAAAGTTGAATACGGTTTCCGGTGCTTCACACGCACTATAATCATACCTGCAAACTCATGAGGGGTGAAAAAGGTGACAACGGGGGGTGTGCAGGTGACTTTTTTTTTTTGTCACCACACCACATCCACGTTGTTTGAAGCCTCAAAGCTTTTAGAACCACAACTACAGTCATTTTATTGTTCTGACCATAAATCTAAATAATGATAATAAACTGTTTAAGAACAAAAGTTCCTCCGCTCTGACTCAGCCCTATAATGATAGTAATAACAAATATACATTGTCATTATATATAATATGGTTAAAGTCATTCATGAACCAACTTCCTTTTTTTTTTGCCTGAACAGTCCTCATGGACTTTTCCCTGAATCTATTCTGTCTCTACCTGTTTGTCACGATACTCATATTATAACTTCTATAAATATTACATACCTGCCATAAATATAATTCAATACAATAAAAACAATATGGTACCATAAATACGAGACTGGTATATTTATCTATAATAGTAATAAATAAAACCTCTGTATGGTTCACTTTCTACCAACTTAACAAATGACAGTAATAATAGTATTAATACAGCCAGATATGAATGAAACTACATGGTTCCATCATAGCATTGATTATACACTATGAGGTCTCTGACCAGATGATCCACAGTTCATCAGGATGAGCAGCTGAGTTACAGAACTTTACAGACTGAAACATTTAACTTCTGGCATCTTTACTTCTCTCGTGCGGCGCTGCGCAGCGCAGTGCCGCAAGACAGTCGCCCCAGACAGCGCGTGAGCTCTGATCGCTCTCTTAATGAAGTATCGATACTAAAATGCAAATCAAATCATGTTTTTTCGCGTCTGGTCTGGTGTTAGCATCGCTACACACGTGCAGCGTGACAGCAGTAGATGTAACCTGAACCCCAAGCGCTGAAGACATCTGAGCGCTGATTGGCCGACGGCGACCGTCCCATCAAAGATGTTTATTGCGAAGAGCAACACTTCACGCAATCTCAGACGGTGACCACCCCAAAACAAAAACTCTTCGGATGATGACCTGTTTTGAGTTCAAAACGGTGAATTTCACCGAAAGGTGACAAGTTTGCAGGTATGTATAATGTATACTTAACTATATACTGGTGGTAGCGCAAATCAAAGAATGGTTCTGTATTGCTCGCCACACTCTCCTCTTTACTGGTTGTGATCAGGAACTTGAAATTGAAAAAATCTGAACCAAAGACCATCATTGTCGAAATAGCAGCGCCACCTCTATCCCACCTTGTTATCTTGAGCAAGAAGGACATTTGAGAGAGGCGCACAGAGAATCGGGGAGCTGGAAAAGCAATATTGTGATCATAACCTCTGCCCGTTGGCGCGCGGACACCATTGGACACTTGTTCTAGAGGTCTGCTTATGACCAAAAGAAAACTGTCGCAGCCTCTCCATACATTGAAAATATTGGCCTTGCTCTTAATACTCCAAACTGTAAAGCTTTTTTTGTCATTTCTATTCACTCAGGGGCCACTTCATGAGGCACACCTCACGTTTGACCGTGTTCAGTGTTTTAACGCCGACACGATGGTTTCACACATCGCCTGCCGGTTCTACGAGACTTAAATTGGACTGCAGCTCCTACACAAATGTAAAATCTTATACTATTCCTGGTAGCACCAACACGCACACACACACAAAGAGGCACACCTGGTGCAAACCCTTTGGTGCCGTGACATTCAGATGATCTGGCATGCCCAGCATGGTCTAGTGCTGCTGAAGCCCATCTCCCCTTCAAGGCTGACGGAGCATTCAGAGATGACCTTGAGCTCGCCGCTGTTGCACTGAGCTGTTATTTGCCTGCTTGTGTCCTTCCTGTTATTTTAGTGAGGTCTGACAGTGTAAGTGCAGCTGTTCCGGTGCTGATGAAAACACCATCTGGACACACCAATTGTACAACCAGTCTTACATCCAGCATCTCGTTCTTCAGCCAAACAGTAAGAGATCCTGTTGACTGCCAGCATGTTTTTTTTACACGGTCCGTCTGCAGCGGGAGGCACTTTTGACAACCTTGCAATAAAGTTGCACATATAAGCATTTGCGACACGTCCACAGATTCATCTGAAAGTCATTAATTTATGCTGCAGACTGGCAGTACTCCTTAGAGATCATACTCGTGTCAATACTACGAACTATTGATCAATTAATCCATTGAAGACACTAAATAAAGCGAATACAGCGAACGGTTACTTCTTCAAATTGCTTTTGAGGCTACACTTAAACTGCTCCGTTTCCATTTTTAAATACATACCTGCTGCTACGTTTACACTGAGCGTCCACACTCCTCCGGAATTTTAAAATCCGTAAACGGATGAGTTAGGAAGCGCTACCGAATGCCGGGTAAGTTTTAAAACACATGGGTCACCTTGTAGCGGGACGACGGAAACATATACGTTTGAAAACGATGATGTAGACCCTCGATTGTGTCGTGGCAGTATGGACGTGTCATCCTTCATTTGTCACGCTCCTCACATGAGCTTTTCCGTCAGAAAACAAACAACCAGGTGACCAATGATTCATTTCAACAAGGATAACAAATTACAAGCATTGCAGCAGACTTCTGAAGTCCTGGACTGCGACTTTAACAAGTGAGCTATTCTTTTCTTATTTATGCTCATTTTGTGCTGCACAACTATCGTGAAGAGTTGAATAAAAGCATAAATGTTCTCAGGGACTTCAGCCACCAGCAGAGCGACGAGTGAGCCACAATTGTCGACCCAAATTATTGACCCATAATGTCGTAAACTTTGATTTATAAGCGTTCATATTTAAAGTTAATTTGATGTGCGAGACCTCTGGCCTTTTAACTACATTTGAAGAATAAACCTGTCTCAGTTTACAGAGAAGATTATAGAGGAAGATCTTAAATATCAAGCATGACCCTTTTATTAAGAAGTCATACTTTCTGTAACTAAGCAACCGCTTTACACTGGCACTCACATGCCCGGGGTACATGAATAGTCATGTGATATTAGTTTTCGTTATGGATTAAAACTATAAATTATTCTCTTCGTCAATGTCATGACAAGGTCAAAATCTTCTTTGAATCGCATGAAATTTGGTGGGATGATTAGTTATTATCCGGGGACCATTTGATTAGATTTTGGGATCGATCGGTTCAAAGGTCAAGAAAAGGTCAACATCTTCTTTTTACCATAGCGCGGTCAATTTGTATCCAATTGGCAACTAATGCCAAGATGTTCATAATTCAATGCCCAATCTTGTGAGATGCGATGGTATGCGCTCTACCGAGTGCCCGTTCTAGTTTTAAATGGAAACGCAGTCGTGTGGATGTAACCTTAGAAAAACTGGGAATATTCACAGTTTGACCTTTTTAGCTTAAATAAATTCCCTTGAAGGTCATCAATATGGAATTCAGAGAATATCTCGAGACTCCATATGGCTCTCAACATGCTAACAGGCAACAATGCAAAGAGAGTGTTTACCTCAGGGTTTACCAGAGGAGGGGCACCACGCTTCTGCTACGACGCCGTGGTTGAGACGGCGTCATCAGCAGTAGCTGCTGTTTGAGCGCAGTGCAGATATATTAATGCTATGAATAGCATGTAGAGAACCGGTAAATGTTTAACAGGAAATGGAACACGCCTCTTGTCTCTCTTGTGATATAAAAATCACATACGCTGACATTGTCTTTTCTTTAGATATTTTAGAAGTACCAGCAACAGTTAGAGCAACAGCTTTCACCTGGAGCGTGGCTGAACTGCCTTTTTGACCACAGTAATGGTCCATCGTTGGTACATGCATCCGTCTGCAGATGCTGATAATGAGGCAGATAAATAAATCAGTGCGTCAGCCCTCTGTGGCATATCACTGAGCTTTCCCTGGTGTGAGGCCTCTCATTGGCTGAGCTCGACTCAGATGACTCAGAGTGGGTTGCCAAGCGGGACATTGTGTCTCAGTGTGATGACCATTTGTTGCAGGAAGAGAGCTCTCAAGCCAAATGCTCACAAAGTGAAGATGAAGGGTGGTGCTGGTGGTATTTGGGCACACACGGGCCTCAGGAGCATAAACTGAACAACATAAAGCCTGGTGTTGCCAGTGAGGTGCAGGTGTTGTCTATTCATTGGCCTTCAGCAGGAGGTGCACAGAGAGACATGGGGCCAACATACTGCATGAGATGACGGGACAAGTGGATGCTGTAGTTCTTAAAACGATGGAAAATTAGTAGTGACACGTGTATGTGAATATACACACACACACACATATATACAGGACTGTCTCAGAAAATTAGAATATTGTGATAAAGTTCTTTATTTTCTGTAATGCAATTAAAAAAACAAAAATGTCATGCATTCTGGATTCATTACAAATCAACTGAAATATTGCAAGCCTTTTATTCTTTTAATATTGCCGATTATGGCTTACAGCTTAAGAAAACTCTAAAATCCTATCTCATAAAATTTTAATATTTCCTCAGACCAAGTAAAAAAAAAGATTTATAACAGCTGAGTGTTTGTCAAGGCTCAGGAAACCCTTGCAGGTGTTTCGAGTTAATTAGACAATTCAAGTGATTTGTTTAATACCCTACTAGTATACTTTTTCATGATATTCTAATATTTAGAGATAGGATATTTGAGTTTTCTGAAGCTGTAAGCCATAATCAGCAATATTAAAAGAATAAAAGGCTTGCAATATTTCAGTTGATTTGTAATGAATCCAGAATGCATGACATTTTTGTTTTTTTAATTGCATTACAGAAAATAAAGAACTTCATCACAATATTCTAATTTTCTGAGACAGTCCTGTACATATACACACATATATTCATAACATATATACATGGTTCTGTCAGGCATCAAAGATGCACACTGTCTGTACAATCTAATGCGTTACATAATTCCCAACACAAACAATCGGCATATTTAATTCCTCCAGTCACTTCAATAAATACAAGAGAAATATATTGTGGGAGGAAGGCAAACATGGTAGTGTGTGAGAAAGAAAAAAAGGAAACCGGAATTTGTGTGTAAAGCTAACGTAGGAGGATCCAAAAGAAGGTTGTTTCTAAGTGACAGTGCTGCAAGTGAAGCCAGCGTACACATGCAGACGACACGTGTGCACTGGAGGCTGGAGCTCGGAATGAGGTCAAACTCAGGGCGACAATAGGAGCGCCAGACACCTTGCAACACAGAAAGAGAGCGAGAAAGTGGAAGCATCGAACGCAGCATGAGCAAAAAGGAACGGAAAGGAAATAAAAGGGGGAATGATGACTCAAAGAAGCTCTTTGCAACTCACCCTGCTGGCTATTCACTCATCTCTGGCACAGATGTTAGAATACAAACAAAACAGTCTGCGACATGTAGATGAAGAATACAAAAAAGAACTGATTGAGAGATGTGATTTTTTTATACACACTCATTATAGAATTGGCAAATAAGGCGAAAGCTCCCTTCACAAAGATGAGAAACCTGTCTGTTTGTACTCAGAGATCAAAGCCATCATTGCTGCAGAGGAATAATGGACAGCACTTTAAATCTTCACCTCTTCATGATAATGTGATGCCGAGAACGGAGTATCCGGGAGAGTCATTATCAACCCAGCCTTCCGAGTGCAGCTGCACTTTGCTTAACCTCATTCAGAACACCGTCTGGAGGACAGGACTGGGTTTCTCTTGAGCTCGGCCCACGCTGCTCTGGACTGCCCGTGAACAGATAAATGACATTATCAATTAGGACCACTGACCATACCGGCAAGAGTCCATCATTTAAGACACTTGAGCCGTATCAACCTGCTCATTATCCAGGTGATGACCCGCTTCTCACACATGCTTCCATTTGTGCACTTTCCCGACTGACGGGTTTTCTGCCGACGCATGAATGAAAAAGTATGATTGTTGCAGGTCAGAGCATATTTTACTTAAGTGAAGTGAAGCTATAGCGCTAGTTGAGTCAGAAGACCAGACCCCTCAAGCCCGCCATTTATGCCTCATACGTCTGCCAATCATTTCTCACACAAGCTCACTCGGTTTACTCGCTGTTAGGCGCCGTCAATCACAACACCAGCTGCACAGATCAGCTGGTCCCCTCAATCCAATAATCACAAGGAAACAATGACATGGTTAGCCTCACATCATCTTGCTGCTGGCTCTTTAAAATATGACCATTTCTCTATATCCAGTTCATTCATGTTGCTGTTACGCACCCCACCACCTCCTCATCTCCCCCCAGTCTTTGCGGGTCAATCAGCTTCATCAACTCATCAACTCATCAACTCATCAGCAGGTCTGGACTCCTCGGGGGGATTTATCTCGTTGCTGATGGTGGAAGTCGGCCCTCAATTATAAATCTCCCCGTAGAGTCCAAGCACCAAAGACTGAGACGTTATCATTTCATATCATCTGTTGACAATAAACATGATCCTTCCTCCATCGGACTGGTCTCTCCTGATTGAACAAGGATTGCAAAAACTGATAATGGAAAATTAAAAAAAGTCATACTTTCAATAATAACTACTTCTAGTTGGTGATTGCATTAGTGTGAGTGCATTCAATCACTTACATTTCCATTATATTGGATGATTTCCCTCCATGTTTACAGTCTGTGTTGGCACATTACAAAGTTAACTGTGCCGTGTTTCAGACACGGCTCAGAATCCACTATATCCATCCAGTAATTACCGCAAGATCAAATGCTTATATTTAGGAAAATAAATCCATGACATTTAAAACTTGGAAAAATAAGACCTAGTTTGAAAACTCATCTATATTTAGTGTTGCGTCTGTATATTTGAGCTCCATTTGCTTGCTGTGTAGAGCTTGTCAGGAGAGCTTTACAGCCGTATCATGAAGGTAGAGAGATGGTGTTTAGTGTAATTCTAGTGGTGTCAGCAGCCATAACTCATCATTTAAAATCCAAATGATGGTTCTGCTGTGTGTTTTGGTTGCTTTAAGGGTGGGACCGGTCCAATAACAGTGTGCAGCATGTTGCTAATAAATACTGTACCTTAAACACAGACGCTCCAGCAGTTTAAGCATCGACATTAAATGTTAAATGGCTGACACGTCAACTATTTATTTACCTTCCTTTTAAACGGTTGTATGGCCTTCCTGCATGTAGCAGCAGAACTTACATTTTCTTTTGCAGTTTTTATTACAACTGAAGAGCTTCCGGTGTTCAGGATTATTATCTTATTGGAAATGGCCTATTTCTCAATTACTGTAATCAGACATCTGAACCACAAATAAATACAGGACATATTACAGCTGCACAAGAGTTCTCTCTCTCTCTCTATATATATATATATATATATATATTGCATCGTCCTGCAGTAATTTAGTGCAACAACACATTGTCAACAACTTTCAAAGACTGCCAGCTCTAGGAGGAAACTAGGCTGCTCAGCCAGCTGCTCCATGAACACACATCGACACGAGGCTGGACTCAGACACTTTGCAGGGGGTCGGTTCTGAAACACACTCTGGTGTTATCAGATTCCTGCAGCAGCCACAGTGTTCGTCACTGTTCACTTGGCCCTGAAACTCTGACTTACTTTTCAAGTGAATGCACTCATGGAAATACTTTATATCTTCAGATAATACGTACGTAAAATATTAGTTAATGTAATTACTAAGCACTAAAATGTTAATGTCACATGCCACTGTTCAATAGGTGACTTTCTTGTCCTCAAAAACGTGCAAATAATCTCTGCACCTGAATTTGTGACACGGTGAATTGATGAAAAAGGTTGTATGGACCCAAATGATGTACATAAATAAATAAAACAGCTGTCAGACAGATATTATGAATGTGTATGGTGGAAAAATCTCTCTGGGCTTGACGATGTCATGTGACCTGCATTACCAAAACTGCCACAGAGAAGAGCCCTGCAATTTGGGGTTTGGATTCAAGAGCAAAAAAGAGGAAAATATGTTCAATAAAGATAATTGTATTCAGTTTGTTGTGTTAGACACTGCCTTTAGTTTACTGCACGTTATTTAGGTTTTAAAAGAGGTCAGAAACTAGTCTTAATCTTAGGAAGGAGATTAATGTCACACAGTGAATATAACCGTTCGTGTGACTCGACCTCAAACCTCTGGCAAACATAATCGAGGTTAGCAGTATTTTCCCTCGTGCTGGTGCATGTGTGTGTGTCATCGACTACTTTAACCCTTGTGTTGCCTTAGGGTCAATTTGACCCGAATCAATATTACACCCTCGTGTCGCCTTAGGATTAATTTGACCCCATTCAATGTTTAATGTCGGTGTTCTTTCGGTAGTCAACAAACAAACAAAGTGCCTCACACTTAAACTTGGAAAACAATATTAATTCTAATAATTTTCTGGAGGTTTTAATTGCTGGCGTCAAATTGAACCCAAAGGGTAAAATATGTTAGTAAATATAAAGGTAACAGGAGGGTGAAACATTGAATCGGGTCAAAATGACCCTAAGGCGACAGGAGGGTTAAACAGCAGCAACTGCTAATAGAAGACAGTGTTGAAAGAGAGCAGCTATTTTCTCATCATCAAACAAGTTTGAAAGAGAATAATAACAAAACCGGTGTCAGACATTATGAAACTTTATGAACTCGGCATGTACCGTATTTAGTGGGTGATGCAGTGGGGGAGAGAAAGAGTAAGAAAGCTGTATTTATGTAAACGCTCACCATATTGGTGATCTCTGGGTACGTAGATTCGACCAGCACCCCTCTGTTGGTGGAAACATAGTCCACCAGCTCGTTGAGAGTGGCCCTCTTGATCTCCTTGCTCTTCAGGTCCATCACCGAGTCCAGGAAGTCGAAGAGCATGCAGCACTGCTGGAGTTTCTGGGTGAACAGCTCCTGCTGCTCTGTGGAGGGGGCATCTGGAAACACACAAAATAAATTAAACACACGAGTCACCGCTCATACACACACATACACACAAGAAAGCATCGTGTAGAGATCTACGAAAACAGGTTATAGATGAGACGGGAGGGGTCAACGGCTGCAACCCGCCCCCGAGGTGGTGTGACTTGCTTGTGCTGAACTAAAGGAAGTGTAAACTGGTGCAATTTATTACGGCATGGGTTAAGATAGTTTGGGGTTTTGGTTTCTAACATCCGGAACCAGTTCAATGCTACAATGCAGCGATGTATTTTGTAGAGATGCACCGATCAGGTTTTTGGTGCCGATCACCCATCACTGAAATCAGTATCTGCCGATCCGATAATACCGATCACCGAGTTGATTGAAGCATTCTATTTATTGTGTAGCATTATTGCCTAGGACTATGAGGAAATACATATATAAAGCAACTCAAACATTAAAGAAATTACCGATTTCTTTAAACATTTCGGACTTTTACTTTGAAAATGTCCTAATTGATACATTAAAATTGTTTGATTGCTATTGTAGGGGATTTCAGATATGTATGGAACACATCTGCATTATTCATTTCCTGGAACTCTTGGGGAAATCTATATACAGGACTTTTCTTAACATACAAAAGTCTGACTTATTTTTATAAACTCTTCCTTGGTACAGTAAAAATGTTTTAATGTTAGCATAATTTAAGCTAAATCTCAGAAACGATCTATAAAGATACAAAATCAGTTAATTGTTTACTTTTATATGTTCGTGTATGATTTGTCGACATCTTATTTTGATAAACGGATGTTGTTTCACGTGGTTCTTTCCGCTCTTGCAAAACCGGATGTTGTCACTTAAATCCTTCCGCTAACTTTATCAAAATCCTCGCGCGCTCCCGATCGAATGTGTTTCCCGTGAGCATCAGTCTCTAGGGGCAGACATGTGAGAGTCGGCTGAGTCGACCCAGTGATTCAACTCGGGGGACGGGGACGCCGCTCGGTGGTGAGGATCCCCTCGTGGTCCTCTCACTCTGCGGCCCTCGCAGGGCGCATCGTCTCCGTTGCGGTACGCCGCAATTGAAACGTCTGACAGTTCTCGCAGATGTTACGTCTACTGATCGGCCGTTTTGAGAACGCCGATCAAAACCGATAATGGGAATATCAGCCGATATGGATCGGCGCCGATCAGATCGGTGCATCCCAATTATTAGAGCTGTCAAACTTGACCCCAGCTAAGCTATACACAGCATTGGGCAGCTGTCCAGAAATGCAGTGAGACAGTGATGTTCTGTTGCAGCTCATCGCTGCAGACACTGGCCTCTGCAATGGTGGCAAACGTACACAGTAAAGCAAACCTGCAGGTCGGATTTACAAGCCCTCAAGGAGCCGTGAGCCACGCTCTCAAGGGAGCACACTTATAGATGCCATCCATGACACGTGTTGACATCCAGGCTGTTAACTCATGTCTTCACGTCTTGTGTAATAATTAAGTTAAATCTTGATATTTTATTAGTTCATTTTAAATCTTTGTTTAAACTTTTCATTCATGCTGTTGAATATGGGGAATCACCCCTTGTGAAGCAGTTCTCAATATACTTAATAGCTAGTGACACTCAAATACACAAGTATTATTATGTGTACGGTCCTTATACAACAATTGGTGAGTTAAATGATTTGTTACTTGACAGAAAATGTTTTGATAATTGTAAAATCACTCATTTCAGCCAAAAATGCACAAACCCTGTTGGTTCCAGCTTCTCAAATGTGTAAACTTTCTGCTTTTTCCTTCACATGAGAACAAACTGAATATCTTTGCGTTTGAGATTTTGGTCGAAAGAAAAGTACACATTTGGTTCTTTTTACTATTTTCTTACATTTCACTATCAACATGATATAAATATATTAAATCATTAAAATAATTGTTTGTTGCAGCCCTAAAACAAACACTTGGGCCTCCACTCTTCAGTGCTCGATGCCACATTTCCAAAGTATCAAATCTCAAAGGATTCGACATTCAAAGAGCAGAATGAATACCAAACTGGAAGTGGAAAGGAAAGAGTCTCATGATGCCCCTGTGGCCGGATATTAACACGACGTGTGGGTGTCGTGTAACGCCGGGTATCATCACATCGGACCGGCGATTCAAACCTTCAGTGACTGTCACGTCACTGGCAGGGAAACACACAGATATAGCACTCTGACCGCACCTGAAAGGAATTCATCGACATTTTGGAAAATGTGCTTATTCGCCTTTTCTTTATTGCAGAGGCTAAGATGAGGTGAACAGTACCAATATTGTGTCTGCAAAGTAAATAACTAAGCACCTCCTTGTAGATTTATTAGCACAGAAAATGGACTAGATCGTAACATACAACCTAACTTTAAGCATTTATATCATTTGAATTCCAGAGTTGTGTATAAATTCACCTCCTCTGCAGTTGTCATGATTGGGGAAATGTGCTCGTTTTGAAGCAGGCTATAAACCTCCGTCTGCTGTGAGGTTGGGCACGTCAACATGAGGGTCGAAAGAGATGCACTCACTCTTGGAGCCAGCCTCAATTAGTCATTTGTGGCATGAAAGC
Source organism: Pseudoliparis swirei (assembly GCF_029220125.1). Lineage (NCBI taxonomy): Eukaryota > Metazoa > Chordata > Actinopteri > Perciformes > Liparidae > Pseudoliparis > Pseudoliparis swirei. The sequence goes on along the minus strand of NC_079399.1, from coordinate 12,375,263 downwards.
AAATAAGCGCATTTCCGCAAAGCTGAACCACTTCTTTAGGTCTCTAAAGATCGATTCTTCTTGTGGATATTATATAGATTTTTCTCTATAAAGCATGCTCCAAAACATGGTCATGCATGAGACAACAAACGTCTCCTCCATTGTCGTTTCTGCAAACAATGCAGTCAACAGTCAAGCGGGGCTTTCACATATTTATAATACGTTTTCTCAACAAGTAACCAAATCATTTCATTTCTGAATGGGGAATTCTCCTCATCCCACTGAGAGGAGAATATGCCGGGCCTGTTAGATGCAGTCTGACATGTAGACGCTTTTACCAATGTGAAGCTATTTTTGCTTTTCAGATGCATGAGTGCACACATTCCTCAGGGTGCAACAAAGAAGACGAAAACATCAGATAGAAAATCCAAATTTATCAAGCTGCGTATTATCTACATGGATTTAGTTTCAGAGCGATACATGGTTGTGGTAATCTGAAGGATAATATAAGATTCTTTCACTCACATATGTTATCTTTGTGTTACAATGCGAGTAGCTCTGAATTCATTACAGGGCTTTTGAATATCTCAAAGATGACAGCATGAACTCAAGTGGCATAAGAAGCATAATTCTGTCCCAAAAAACAATTAAGAACAGAAGCTGTTACAAGTCAAATGTAATAAAAACAGCATTTAAAGGGAACTTTAATGCAACATTTCTTTATTATTCATCACCCACAGCTTTCAACCATATTAGTGTTGCTGGAATAGGATCCGAGAAGAATCACAAACATCGACCGAGACCTAAAATAGGTTGGAGCTTTTTCTGTTCTCGTGTGAAAAAGACCTCAGTACAAAAAGCAACATAGCAGCTGCTCAGCATCTCGCCCCACCAGACGAGATGCTGCAGCTCATTGTAATGAACAAACCAAATGTTGCATCACTTATTTTGCCATGATTAGCCGACTGTAATTGGGTCAGTTTGTTGTGAGACACGTACTATGTTGGAGTTTGTTACGTGTCATACTTGCAGAACAAAGCATGCTTGGCACATTGTACAATAATGTTATTTCTAAATCTAACAATTGCATAAGACCTGCTGACATTAAGTTTTGTTTATGTGCTGAAATTAAAAAGGTGCCATATGCAACATTCAGAGAATTAATGTAGTAGCAAACAACTAATTGCTATAGAGTCAGTGTGTACCATTACAACCTACCAACGTCTATTTTGTCCTGCCACAGGTTCATGAACCTGAAATATTTTTACACTTCTCAGCCGGTTGTGTGGCTGACCCTCTGACTTTGACGCTTCCCGGGACCGTGAACTTCTCAATGTGTGGAGAGATGGATCCCCGTTAGCTCTACAACCAAAGCACTGCAGCGAGAACATACAAAATGGCCTTGAAAGTTACGAGATCTTTTATGTGTGGGAAGGCCAAGAATGAGTTGCCAATTTCGCAAAATTATTGCCAATGGCACCCCTTACTGCCAAGTCCTCTGGTACTCTTTTAATGCCAGGTTTCAGGTAGACATAAGCAAACACAACGGCAAACAAAAGTTATTACATCGTCATTTTACTGTACATTATGTAATAAGGCTGAGCTGGTCTACATAAAGCCCAGTTTACAACTTACACCAGAGAAACAAACACAAAGCCACGTCTAAGCAACTCAGTCCACTTTAGGAAACATGAATTCCTTAAATCCCCCGAATACATCAAGTTGGAACCAAACAATCTTATGGTGATCAGAAGTCAAACTAAACTAAATACTTAGAACTCTTTGATCATAGAAAGATGCACGAAAAAAGGAAAACAAATTTACCAGAGATGCAAACTGATGCAGGGTGAAAAATGACTTAAATGTGTTCACAAATATGTTTCAAACAGTAACTAGCCTTCTCAGCATCATAACATTAAAACAGTATGCCTCATCATTATTGAAAAATGTGTTGCATGTAAACAGAATGCAACATGAGCGATGTCGTGTGACGATAACTGCAGTTACATAACCATTTCAACATGACATGTTTCACTGCCCAAATCACTGATGTGTGCTGTGCCCTGGAAGAATAGTGTCCTGCTGCAAGGTGCATTTGTGGCTTGATTTTTCATAACACAAACTTGCATACACGACTTTTGTGTTGGCATCATTACTATTATTATACGATTAAAAATAAATTGACAAAAATAACCTTTTTGTATACAATAACGTGCTACAGAAACCGTGATGGTAAATTCTTAATAAGAAAATACTCTGTACTTTTCACATGTATTAAATTCACTGTGTGGTTATTTCATATAGACCATTTATTTATTTATTGAATTCCCAGAAAATATGGTATATACTGTTATGAAGATATGAAATTGCCTATATCATGACAAGATTTTGGACATATCACCGCGCCCCTGTATCAGGAACATTTACTGTACAAACATTGTAAGAGCTTGATAATTTGACACTGCAGATTAAGTGTCTGATCTCCATTCGCATTTTGATAACGACTGTTAAGTAGAAACAGCACTTTGCATGTTTTTACAATCCAAAATGTGGTTATGAAAGAGAAACTCATCACAGCATTAAGGTTTAATGTTGACCATGTTCACCTGACAAGCAGTCCGGCTCTCATGCTTTGGCACACCCAGATTTGTAATGTGAACATATGAACACCATGATGGTCTTGACCTATTTACAGTTAAATATACAACAAACAACATTATGTATACTTCAGAAATTCAAAACTGCTTTGCTGAACTGTTGGTGCCCATCAACATTTCAAAGAACTACAGCAAAGCAGAAAGAAACCAAAACAAACTGAAGTGAAGAATGCAGGTCAGGTGACCTCTGCACAGGGGCAGATTCATCCTGCACAGGCGCTCACAAAGGACCGAACCCGTTATAGTTTAGCGAGATTTGACTCGGTTTTGCACACTGGGTTGACCCCTATAAAGACCTACCTAGATATAAGTTCACGATGAACAAACAATATCATATTGTGTTACAAAATAAAACTCATACATGATAGCAGTGATGCCGCACACATCATACTGCAGTGGTTGAACAGGTTGGGTGAGCTGTCATTACATGCACAATTTGATTCAGACTTGCAGATTGAAATGATATCATCCATAAAATATGGATGATTTCATTTCAAGTGGTAGAATGTCATTATTTATATTATTTGTTTAATTGTTGTTGCTTCATAACCAGTCATTTATTTCAAGTCAATTGTATCTATATAAATAAAAGTGTAAATGAAGTATCGTATCTGCACCACAATCCAACACTCAAAGAGCAATTTGTGAGAAGCAGTAAAACAAGTAAAGACACAGCAGTTCTGCAATGAGCTCAAGCCCAACACCAACATGTTCCCTCACCTGTCACCCCACATAAACACCGTGTCAGCGCTCCTTTTTCGGTTTGCTAGGAAGGTGTGTGTGTGTGTGTTTGTGCGTGTGTGTGACACAATGTGGTTAAACACATGTGGTATTAAATCTCTCCAAATACAATATTTCATTATCAATCCAATTTTCTTAGAATCTTAATTCAAGCTAATTTTGGTCAAATGTAAAAACAATGGAATCATATATTCAGCACACAATTCCATGTAAATTTAATTAATGACGATCCAAAGTAGAGGTGGAAAGATTAAGAGATATGACTCAATACCAGAGTCTTATAATACGTAACAAGTTTGAATGTCCTTCCCTGCAGCTTTAACTGTGGTGCGGAAATTAAAGCCACAGCTATGACATTCTTGCTTGAGACACTAATTAGTTGCTGAAGAAAAACCAGTGGTTGAAGGAGGATGACACACACACACCCGCCAGAGCTGTGCGTGGATCTTAAGACAGTTTCCATTCAAACGGCTGGCAGCAGTGGAACGGATGCATTTGCAATATATTCTACCGAGCTGCAAACCCTTGACCTTAAATCAAAGTTGTACAGCAGCAATATTTGCATCCACGACTAATGTTAAGTACACAGCTTGAGAATAATGTAACTTTCGCTCTATAAAAAATGTGCTATTCCAATTACATAAACTCCGTGTGTCACATCATTTCCTGGAAAATGATTTATTGATTTGCCATCTGCTGGCATGAATGATGGAAACAGACTGCGCAGCACCAACTTGTCACTCAATCGGCCGACAGAGGGAACATGTTTCCACGATGAGCCAATGCGTTATAACGGTCGGTGGAATTAAAATTGGCTAATTTTCAATTATGTTGATTTCTTTTGATTAATCATTGAGGCGACAACATGTCCCTCACAATTTATAAGAAGCAACATATGGCGAGAGTTAATTCAGAGGAGACTCTGAAACGCTAACATAGATGAGTCTTCATCAAAATCTGCTGTGAGAAAAAGATGTGAAAGACATTTTGTGGCGACAGAAATCTGATCAGTTGACTCAAGTGACGTCACGGCGGGCTGATCCTGAAGACTACAAGTGTGAAAATCAAGTTAGAATTAGAAGGAAGTGAGCGTAGCAGGCCCGTGGCGCCCGCTCTCCATCTCTGCTTGAAGCTAGCAGCTCCAGGTCATTAGCTGCTACTAGCATAACACACCTGAATCTGATCAGCAGTCGAGTTGCATTGTGGGCAATGTAGGCCGGCGCCATATTTTCACAAGGTAGAACAATGGGTGAAATCCCCCCCCCCTCAAAAGAGATGTAGTAAATTAGGAAGTAAGAGAGGATTAATTAATTAATTAGTATATTCTTCAAAGTAGATTAAAACGGAGAACAAAACATCAAAAAACACACAAATTGATTTTTTTCTGTTATGGAAATTAAATTGTTTTGTACTGTATTAAACATGATTAACAAAAACTACTACACAACCCTAATGCAAGCTTAGGTCTGGTTAGGAATCATGTCTGAGCTCAACATGTCAACCTAAATAAAGCAGGCTGTATTTGGAAAGTTAAACCTCTCTGGCTTGCTCTCGAGGCTTCTGGCTGCCATGGCAACAATGTTGGTCTCAGAGTGACTCATCTTTTCAGTGTCTATCACACAACAAGAGCTTTCACCACTCCAACCTCTCCACTGCAGGAAGGAAGACGCATCTTTGCAATCCACTAGGTCCTGAAAGCGTTCCTAGTCTGATCACTCGAGGAACAGCTGGACAACGTCAACATTATTGTTGTTTTCACGTCTCCACGAATCCAAAACTACGACACTCGATAAGAGATGGCTCGAGTTGTCGGCAGGCGACAAGGATATTCTGTTGATTTTTCCGTTTGTATTAATATGGATACTTGCATCTGAACACGTAAAATATAGTGGACAGCTATGCTTGCGATTGTGGCTTTTTGTAACCACCGACTCATTCACTGTTTATGAATCATGACTCGTGACTCATGAGTCATACAATGCGTGTGCTACCAGGCAACAGAGGGTGAATCACTGAAACTTGGTTTGAACAACTGTGATTGGTACTGAAGATAACCTCAAGGTAAGGCCCAAACGTTGTCCTTCGTGAAGCAAAAAAAAAAAAAGGCATAGAAATAGGAAACCATAATATAATAAATTACTATCTTTTAATAAAATGAAAATAAAATTCCTTAAACATGGACTAGATTTTCAGAAAGCACTCAGAAGAAAGGCAATATAGTGTATGCCACCGGGCAGGAGATGCTCATCGAGTGCATGACTCTAAATCCAGAATCATGCACCTAGAGTCACATCATCTGCACTCAGTCAACAGTCCTGGTGATCATTTACAAATCGGTCCAAATTACACAGGAGAAGAACATTTAATATTATGAATCAATCTGTGATGAGGCACAACAGACTTTACTATAAAATAAATCTGCTCCACAAATTGTACAACATGTTTTAATTTCAACAGATAACACATTTGGTGATCCTACAGTCCAGGCTATGCAACATCATCGTTGGCCATCGGTCATTTAGTTTCAGAGTCAATCCGATGTATTGATGGAGCAACCGACAATGTAAGCGTTGGGTTTGTTGCAATGGAAGGCCATCGGCAGACTATTGGGTTTTTTAAGCACTACAGTATTTTAATCTTGTTTTTGAAATTGACATGCTAACATTTGCTGTGATTTGTAGAAGCTCTCTTGTAATTTCTTAAACTAATCCGCCAGTACAAAAGTCCCTTAACCTGATCCGGACTGTTCGCTCAACACCTCCATGTACATCACGTGCCAATAGCTCCGCCCCAGTCCACACTTTCTAGCTCTGCGAATAATTCATTACAAAACTTCAACACGGTAATGAAAAGTGGTTATGTAAGCTCTTTAAAAGCCTGTTTCCTACGTGGTATTAATATAAATAAAATTCTACTAACAGTCATGCAAATGACTTCAGAAGGCACACAGACTCGTGCACTATCAACAAGAATAAGGTCTTAAAGATCACCATATGTGCGTCCCTTAATAAGATGTACCTCCTTATTTCATCAAACAAGGGCTTTATGACTTTGATGTGAAAGCCAGGTGAATAATCTCCAAAACCTATTACAAAGACCCCAAAGCGAATAACTGAAATATAGATTTCCTTAATTCTACACCAACAATAGAACCATGACAAGCCTAAATCACCCTTAAGCTTATCGTGGAGTAAAGTCGGATAATTCAGCCGTCACGTTCACACTCGTCAAGAAGCAAGTTGCTTCCATTCTGGTTCCAGTCAGTTATGGGTGGTGTTGTGGTGCAACACTGAAGTTTGGGAGAACCAAGTGTTTCACATTCCCGTGCTACTTTCTGCTCTCCAAATGCATCATACGATCATGAGATTCAAAACACGACATTTTCTAAAATCTGTTAAAATGCCAATGAAAGCGGTCGCAGCTCATTTGAGATCTGTATTGTTCGTCGTCTTGAGAAGTTGCATCATGTTAAAAAGTTCCAACTACTTGACCAGACAAGTCTTCCACTTCAGTCAGAGACTGTTCCTGTTAATCCAGTAAGATAAACACTGGTGATAAGATGTTGAGGCTTGTCTATAAAATTCTGCACAATCTACTCTTTATTTTAGGATGGCATTTTGAATTAAAAAAAATAATACACTTAAACTGTTGTATGATTCGGCAAAAATAGCTAATTGTTAATACTTTAGGTTATTTGAGTGGATCACAATAGGATTTAAAATGAGTTACTGTCATGTATAGTTGTATAGGTTATTACATGTATATCCCTACTAAACTTTAGTTTCAGCAAATGCCCACATTCTGTATTTCAATTCCACTGTATTATCTTAGCTTAATGAAAACAATGTACGATATTTACTACAGTGAAATAACTTATGAAAGGGCATTCAAGCACATGTTGGAAATTGGACACATTGTTGTCAATGGAACTTAAATAAATAAACATGGATGTAGGAAGGCTCAGTTATGTACGACTTAACTGCAGAAAGACAAACAGATATATATTACATGTTAAATAGCACAACACTTGGGCCTTGGGGACCAATTTTGCTTTGGATTCATTACAGGCGCATAAAGCTACAAGTTACAGCAAATGCAAATTACAAACACAAATGTATCTGCTGCCAACTACATAAAATCATTTTTAATTAACTATAATGACCAGGGATCATTGAGGGGAAACAAACAGTCAGCTTTCACAAAACACTGTGTATAGAGAGATGCTGTATAAATGCTGAATTTACAATAAATAGAAATAATTATTTGTGTAATTTGTAGTTAGGACATTAGGAAAACCACACTATTAAACACATACACAAATCTCTCATTTTAGGAAGTGCAGTACTACACTTGACCAGTAGGAGACAGACTCCTTGACAAGGCCTGATGGCAAACCTCATCCGGCCTCCAGCTCACATGCTGTCCTGTCCACTGTACTGTTCTGAGGCTTAGAGCTTGCTAGTTGCCACTGACACCCATTCAGTCCGATAATATGAACACACACACACACACCACTTCAGGGTACAGATGAGCCCAGCTGTAGAAACTAACAAATCAAAAAGGGTCCGATCCTCAACGGGTAGTTCTAATTCTATCAGGCGGAGCATTGTGATACCTCCTACAAGGTACTTTAGTGTTTTAACGTGTTGGAATAAAACTGTAGTTTTTTTAGGAAGCTTTTGCATCAGTTTTTGATCAAGTGGCTTGTTAGCTGCAGGATACAAATTCAAATTCTTAGACTTGTTGGGATGGTTTGGATCGTGTCTCAAAATGAGTTACGCTAGCTATGATTCTTTGTTACGGCGTTTTAGCAATCTTGCATCGAGTACAACACTCAAGTTATATTACAGCATGTTTATACCGGCTATGGCTTTGTAAAATCACAAATGATGAACTTGTCAAGCCATAGAGAAAAGATTGCTGAACCTTTCTTCAACTGTTATTGTCACTATCAACAGGCTCGACCCGCATCAACATACAGGAGGAAAACACAAGCAAACTCATGCAGACCTATCACAGGTCTTTGGCTTACAATGTTTCTCCCTTGTAATCACTTTTGAGTCCTCGACAACACCTCGAAGCAAAAGCAGAAATCTCTTAACCCCTCCTTCAAACATCACTCAGGATGTGCCTCTGCATGTCAATACAGCCCAAACTGCTCCAGTGAGGCTACTCTGGGTGTCCATAAAAACACCTTGTACCTTGGCAGCGAGCACAAAGCAGCTGTGCAGCATGGGAAGTCAAAGCTTCTCTCTTTTTTAAACATGCAAATTGACAAAATGCAGCATTTTATGTCAATAGCATAAAACCTATGTAATGCTCTTTGACACACATGTCGTGTATTTTTGTGTGATGACTTGTGTGTCAACTCAAGCCGCAAATCATTTGCACAACTTTCCCCAATGTGTTCCCCTGGTAGTCAGGTTTTAACACTCATGCGCAGTACTGTCTGGGAAATGATAAACATCTGCTTAATCTACGTTTCTGGCTATTGTGGTGATGGGCTGCATGCAGAATGTTATCGCTACAGCTCGAACAGGGAGTAAACATACACCGGGCAAGATGAATAGGCTATTTTAAGCAGCAGACCCCTTCATCCTCTTACCGTACCTTTGAGCTGCGGCAGCGGCGACAGCTCCACCGGAGCGCTCTGCGTGCGGTACTGAGACGAGCCCTGGGATTTCCTCTGTTTCTGGGCCTTCCTCATGGACTTTCTCGTAAACCCGTCCACTTTCTCGGATGCAGAGATGGCCGACATTTTGATGCATAAAGCGATGGAGACTTCAGACGAGCTATTCGTATCCCTCGGACAAATCAAAGGTTTCCTCTTCTGTTCGCATTAGCACACAAAAAGGACAGCGCCAACCGCACGGCCGTAAACTCCTCTCCCCTTCCAAGTGTGATGCTATTCTGTATGATCCAACATGGTCGCTCGGTACTTGGGGGGGGGGGGGGGGGGGTTAGACTGTGCCAAAAGACCGCATCATCCGGATAACTAGCCAGTACTCTGGAACACGAGGGCAGTCTTCAAAACACGAACCAAAAAAAGGCAGATTACTACTCATGGCATTCCCGCAGTTCCAAAAACAAGAGAATTATGGCCTAACTTTTAATTTTTTTTTACTGCTTTGACATATTTCCAAAAGGTTTACCTGTTGCAAAAACGTATTAAAGACATTGCCATACAAAGTTGCACTGGTAAGTGGTAAAGTCCTGGCAGTAGCACAATACTATGCTGCTAGCATGCCTGCTAATGCACCCGACATTAGCTCGCGTGCTACAGTTAGCCGACGGTTAAGTACGCAGCTAACTCCTACAGACTGTAGGTTGTCGAGGGACAACAGGTACAAAGGGCTGCTGTCCAGGTACAGTCATGCAGTTCTTCGTGTGACATCGAGTCCAAGTCTTCAAGCACTTCTCTTGATCCTTTTTAGACTTCCGTTGAGGGTATTTTCAGAAGAGTTTACGTTATCCGCGATCGATGAAGTTGGATTTTGCTCGACGACCAAGTCTCGTTTAACGTTAGCGGTTAAAAGTTAGCAGGGTCCACGTTCAGTCGACTACCTTCATCGTTGAATGTAAAGCGGTGTTTTCGTTTTCTCGGCCTCAAAAAAACACCGATCCCTCTTTAAATACGACAAATGACTGGACGTCGTGCTCAGTAGCCTAGGTAGCCATCAAACACTCCCAGTACAGTCGTTCAGACGGCGTCTGTCTCACTTCACTGCTCGGTCGACTGCAGAGCCTGACAGGTGTACGTCACTGAGTGACATCTCGAATGGCAAATCACAAGCAGGGATTGGAAAACGGCGTAAACTCTCTAAACCAATCAAGTCAGCACAGAACGCGGGCTCTGAACATGTGAAAAATAAATTGTGACGGTATACCAGTCAATGCGTTGTACAGTTGAATGAGGAGTGGCACCTATAGTAGGCGTTAAACACATTTTAATATGATTTATTCTGTGTATTGTATGCGTATTTTATCAGAGAAAGCAATCGCCCATGTTTCATCTAACCAAAATAAAAAATGGTGGGTCAGGAGATGATTTTAATATAAAACCATTTCTAAGTTATCAAATGATAATTGAAGAATATAGCTTACAGTGCATCAATGGGTTTAAACGGTGGGATGGGTTGTGAAAAGCTTAAAAAAGGCAAAAAAAAAAAAATCAAGGCAGAAATTCCATTTGCACACTTTCCCGTTCCCTTTATCTCTTTGAATTACTTTTACCTCTATACACCAAGATGTATTCAAATAAAACAGAATACATACATGTACAACCTGTATCAGCATTGTAACAACGGCAGTGAATTGTTCATCATGATATTTCTCTCCCGTGTGTCTCACCAAGCACCCCATATCACATTCATCCCACTGATCAAATGCAACCAATACCATACATGTTGAACAAACTATTTTCAATTTAATAAAATCTGACAAAAGAAAATTAGCCATTCAATACAAATGAACCAAACAACAATTATTGGTTATTTTGTAAATCTAAACAACTGAAGAATTAGTTCAAGAAATAACATTTTGCATATTTTGGTATGGGTAAATGTAAAGAAAAGTCAAAAATCTCGTGAATAAATACACTTCGTGAAGTTCATAAAACTTTCATAAAATGTATTTTTTTAAGAAGAATTTAAAATATTTACATCAGCAGAACAAATTTTTCTCTGCAATTGAGGATTAATACCTTGTTGACCACCTGACGTACTTCATTAAATGCCTGTTCTTATATTAAACACTAATCTTTCAGTAAAATAAAAAATGTAATCAGCAACATACAACTTTTGAACATTGTGTAACAGGCAACTGCAAAACCTATGGCCCAACTAAAATATTAAATAGCCTCTTGGTTATACTGAAAACTGCAGAATAAAATATTCAGAATGACTCTTAATCAATGCAGCCCAGGTCCATGCATTAATGTTATCTGGATTGAGCTCAGTGTTCTCAGAGGCAATATTATTGTCTGTCAGTTCTGGTTAAAATAGTAAGTTTTCAACAACAAAAAATCTATAATTTCAAGCAGAAGCACAGAGCATCTAACTGGTACAAGTGTCACTCCAGAGCCCTTCTTGTGAAATACACAGAGATTTTCTTCATGGTTTGTGGTGAGCAGATGGTCTGAAAAACAAGAAACAAAAATGGTGAACTGCAATATTATTCTTAATGGCTATAAAGCACCCCCATGCACATAAACATTTGGGACAGGCCTCAATTACAAAAAGAAATCATTCTGTGCCGGTGGACCGACTGCTAGCAGTTTCCCTGCTTCCAGACTTCTTGACAAGTTCAGCTAACATGGTGCAGCTTGCTACTTTTCTGTGACCTTTTTGCCTTTATTAGATAGTACACAATAGAGGCAGACAGGAAATGCCGGAATAGCGAGAGCGGGGTATAACATGCTACAACAGTCCCCAGTAATCAAACTAAGGATGTTGCAGTTATGCGGTATGCATGGTAACCATTCAGCTTGTCTTCAGCCAACAGATACCAGAGCGGTATCGACCGAGAAAGGAAATAACCGTTTCTCGGAAAACGTCAAAATATTGCTTTCAGATAGTAGATAGCTTTTCCTAAAATAACTTAATTATTTCAGTCCTCCAAAATGTAACAGCTGTGTCAAAGACATGCATACCCTGACAAGGAAAGCCTCTTCATGACAGAGTAACACCAACTGCTGAGAAAAGGTCACGCTGATTAACTTCTGGAGCAGAGATGTTTGTGCTTACCGGTGAAGCTACTGTCTTGCGATCTTGTTTCTTAGAGGTGCTGGGGCTTCTGGAAGTACGAGGGCTTCCTTGACCTTTCCTCATCTTTTGGCCCATCGCTGACAACCAGTCCTTCTCTGTGGGAGAGTAATTCTCCTTGCCCGTCTGTCTTGATGAGACTTGCTTGTTGTCCTCTGTGTGACCGTCTGTTTGTAGCCGGCTCTCTTGAGCAGGGCAGCAGATCCCAGACAGGGCCCGGCTTCTCTTGCCTGCAGGGTAGAGTTCAGTAACACAGTCACACTGTTCGGCCCCTTCACAGCCTGCAGATGCACCGGCACCGGTCTCCAGCCTGCGTTTGGCCCGTCGTTCTGTGGGAGAGGTGCTGCTCGCCGGGCTCTGGGGACACGGACTCAGCACCCGACAGGCCAGAGGGCTGACCTGACCAGGAGATCCACAGCTCAGGGATAACCACTGTTTGATAGAAGAGGGTGTTCTCTGGCGAATCGCAGCAGCCGTAGTAGCACCCTGCGAAGGGATGGATGAGGTGGTGCTGGAGGGCAGAGGCAAGGCCGCTCCACTGGGAGCACAGGCAGCCAGCTGGGGTGACGCCAAGCCTCCGAGACTCTCTGTCCTTTGCTTCTTGGCAGGAGTTGTTTCAGCTCTGATAGAAGGCCCTTAACAAAAGCAGAAGTCCTTGTTAGTTCCTTATGGATACGTTGAATGACATATTGTGCATTCATGGGCAGTGATCTATGACAAAGCACCTCCACATATCATGCTGCGGTAAGGAAGAAAAGATACTACTTTATTCATCCCCAGGGGGAAATTTCTCAAAGCAGCAGCAAAAATGTTAACATATATACAACGCAATTAAATAAAGTTAAATAAAATAGCAGGGCATCACATATTACATTTAAGAATTTAAATAATAAATGAAATGTAAAAATAAAATACATACAACAGCCATCAAAAGACATTGTATATTTTGTGAAACGGTGGTTCATGATAGTTGTAATGCTTACTTAAGAGAGATTTAGGACGTGCCCAACCTACAAGGTTGGCCTCTCCCACTGAGGATTGTGCTCCATCCATTTCCCGGTGAAGCCTCCAGATCCGTACAGTGTGGTCATCAGAACAGGAGGCAATCTGCAAACAGCAGTTGGGATTAAAAGGAGATTTAATCCATTTTCCCAGGCTATTAAAACAGCTCAGCTTCTCAGCAGGAAAACACAAAAACCACAGAATCATAGTCAGAGACTTTGGAAAAAACTAAAAAGCATAAACGTTTGTTGGCTTACCTTCGTAAAATCAGTCGGGCACCAGGAAACAGATGTCACTTCCTCGCTGTGGCCTTGGAGCATCATGGGAGGGTGTTTAGGATCAGAGATCTGAAATGTAAAATTAGATGCAACTTGCTAAAATAGACCACCACAATCACCCTAAAACATTACCAACACAGCAACATTTAAGTATGGCAACATAAAATGGAGACAGTACCTTCCAGACGTATGCGTTATTGTCACTTGAACCACTGGCCAAGAACTGGTCATCTGGGCTAATAGTGGACTTCACATAAAATGAGGAATTCTGGTGGCCGCTGAAAACAGCCACTGTGAAGGAAAACAAACAGCAATATGAGAATAACTTGATGAAAGTGAAATTCAGAAAGCAATAGAGCAAGAAAAAACAACAACACAAAATGAAAAGGATAAAGTAATACAAACAAATCACATCCACCTTAATAAGATGAAAGAACAGAATGACCAGATAAACTCAACTGTGTGACTATTAACCAGTTTATTCAGAGCTGATTGGGGCTCCACATCCCTCAGGACTTCACATAGTTAAAGCTTTTGACTTTAAGATATTAGAACATGCTTGTGCACACACATAATCCCTGCATCTCTGCATTTCCACTGTCAAACAGTGCCCTCTTGCTTTACCCTCTGCTCCCCATGCCGGTGAGAACAAATAAAATTAGTTTGCAGCCCCATCTTGTGATAAACAATAGTCATTAAATAAATTGAGGAACAAATGTAAAATGGAAGAGTCATTGTTCACCTGGAGTTGTTTTCATTCCACTGACATTGAACATGTAGATATTATCATCAGTACAGTTACTTATGATGTTGGATCTTGTGGAGTCGAGAACTAGTCCGGAATAACCTGCAACACATGCAGAACAACATTCAGCTAATAATGGCCATTTGCATATTTCAGGTAAACTTGACGAGCAGTCTTTGTACAAAACGTACCCAGACGCACGCGCATGCAAGAACCCGGGTATGGGTACGTCTGCAGTGGAACAGGATCCTGACGGAGCGCAGTGTAGTTCTTCCTCAGATCCCACATCTTGATCACTCTGGTTCAGAGAAAGCACAAAATTAATTGTATCATGTACTATTTGTTCTTGAAAGTAATTCTATCTTGGCTTGCTGCATGTTAGAAACAAGACACAGCAGTTTCTTACCCATCAACAGCCCCAGAAGAGATGAGGGTGTGCTGATCCCGAAACAAAACCACTGTGACACTCTGCTGGGTATCCTGCAAGAGACACAAGGCGCTCAACCATCAGCCTTCCTGTCGAACAGCCCTACGGTTTACTTCACTTATGATGATGAAGAAGAAGCTCACCACACTGGGGGCCATGCCACGTGTGCTACCGCGCCTCTTCTTTGTTTTGGTGGGAGCGTTCGTCTCTGCTTTGTTATGAGCGCCACTGATCTGGTTCACCTGTCTGTAGAAACCATCTGAGAGGAGGACACAGACACATAAGAGACCCGGATTCATCGTTATAGATTTTCCCATTGATGCCTAATATTTTATAACGGTCTGACAAAACACTAAATATCAACACAATACAAAGCCAAACCTATGTAATTGAAATGTCTAATTGATACCTTTTTTGCTGCATCTGGTGTCCCAGATCATAATATTTCCATCTCGGGCTCCAGTTGAGAACACAGCTGTTTAATAGAAGACCAGGCATCAATAGGATGTACAACAAAGCATGACGAATGCAAAATATATGATATGTCAATGAAAATACAGGGTATTTTCTTGATTTTTAAATCCAATTATAATTGTATTTTTCATACTGGCAATAACATATACTACTGGTTTTATTAAAGAAACAACAACAGGGGAGATTGTATATACATATTTAAATAAATACCAAGCTTTCAAAATAGATATGGTGACTTTATAGCATACCTTTCTCCCAGGGTGTGAATGCAACAGACTTGAGGCTACAGAGGTGACCCTTGAAGCTGCCCAACAGCTCCCCAGAGTTCACGTCCCACAGCCTGGCCATCTGATCACCAGCAGCAGTCACCTAAGGAGGACACAACACCAACAAAATGTATTTTAAACAAGGCTGTATTTGTTAGAAAATAAGTTTTCAAGCCTCTTTAAATGCTACAATAGAAACAGTAGATAATGAGGAAATACAAAGTCTTAAATTAAATAAAACCAGACAACATCAATGAATGTGTAAACAATATCTGTGTAAAGATGTATTAATGCCCAATGCATTTAACTAATAATATGGCATACATTTGTATTGAACTTACCAAGTGAGGCTCCCCCGGTACCCAGGCTATGTCAAAGACAGCATTCTCATGAGCCAGCCATTCTGCAAACATTTACCCACCATTAGTCTGATATGTCCTCATAACAGAACTTTTATGAAAGAAACCCAAGTCTTCACACATACCTTTGAGAACCGGCTTATCACGGCTCTCTGTGTTGTAGATTCTAACAATGCCTTCTTCATTAGCTACTGCAAGGATGCTCTGCATGTGCACCACTGAAGAGAGACACGCTTGTTAGATGAATAAATGGCATGAACTGCTAGCTCTGTTGTGCATCAGCTGAGGATAATGTGTCATGTTTAGGTTGGTTACCAGAGGAGAAGGCCAACCCAAATGGCGGCACAGAGTCCCCCACATTGCCATAGGAGATGTGTTCATCATGCCGGACACACTCGAAGCCTCCCAGCAGAGAGCTCAGAGGGTACCTAGGCCGGGGGTCCACAGGGAGGCCTGGGGAGACCAGTGAAGAAAGTACATTTAGTCAGAAACTAGAACAAGCCATTTCCTTCCACAGCATTCAGAAGGTAAATTGCAGTAGTTATTCCACCACATCTAATTAATAGCTGTAGTTACTTATTATTTTACAGGCTGTGATTTAAACATGTGACTTCTATAACTTCATGGCTGGGCAGTACCTCAGTATGATCGACTTTCATTGGCACATTACCTAGTGTTAATCTATATGTTACTGATTAGAGTATATAGCTCAACAAGTGGTCACTGGAGGCCTTGTTTTTCAGTTTGCCATGTCGCCTGCGTTTGCCATGTTGCGGTGGCCATTGTAAGAAATGTACTTATTAAAATGGTGATAATGATTTTAGATACATTTTAAAAGTGGGGTTTTACTCTTTTACATACAACGCCGTGTTTAATTTATGTTGGTAAACTATAACGTCAGTTTGAGCTCATTTGGAGCGCTTAAATATACCCAGAGAGCGCACGCGACCAAATATATCCAACTGCGGTGGTTTTACAACAATTTACATAAAACATTAAGGTAGTATAACATTACCCTTGGTATTAACCTGGCTTGCTTGTAGATAGCACAATAAACCACATGGCAACACCCGATGAGACCCCCAAATGTTCCCAAACGCACAGATTATCTCACCGTTAAGTCTTCGTCTGCCCACTCCTCTGTTCACGATTGAGCGGAAAAGCATTATTGTGCCCGACACTTCGACAGAGGACAATCTGAAGCTACTTTCAAAGAAACGGAGAAGTGTGTCACACTAGCTAGTGGTATTTTCCCGTGCCGTTGCTGTTGCCTGTCTTTCCCGCGAACAGAGTGTGTGAACACAGCACCGAATCCCCCGCTAAACCGGCGTTACGCGCTCCCATTGGTCAAAACAGCCATATCCTCGCGCGCGCCACATCCGCTTCCTTGGTGACGGTGTTCTGTCAAATGTACCGACAGAACTACCAACCAATCAGTATTTATAATTGTATACTATTGTATTTGTCTTCCCTTAAAATAATATTATAATAATTATATATATATATATATATATTAATAATTACAGTTGACTTTTGTTCGGCTGCTGTGTCTAATGTATGTGTGTAATGTCCAATAAAACGAATGGCCCAGTACACAGAAAATGCTAAAACCTGGATCAACATATACACTCTCTGTTTTAGATGGATATAGGCATTGGTGGAGGAAGTATTAAGATCATTCACTTAAGTAGAAGTACGAAGAATACACTGTAGAAAAAAATATATACAAAGTCCTAGACAAAGAAAATGTTACTTCAATAAAATTATGAAATTAAAAACACTATCTAGAAGAATGGACCATGTGACTGTCAATAAACTGACTGATTTTATTTAATTGTTAATTGTGTAAACTATAGGGCCATTTAATTTACAGCAACGCATTATATCGTATAAGCTTTTGTAAGCAGAAAGTTTGATGACACCTCAAACATGTTTTCTTAGTTGAAGGTGCCATTTTATCTTAACTAAAAATCTGTTTGTGTTAGCACACAATTATTTTGTGATATCAAAATGAGTTTGTACAACAAGTGTAAAAAAATAAAATAGTTGCATATTCAGAGAAAAAACTTTAGCAAAAATAAATTAGTATTTAAAGCATAGTTATATTTGATTATGTCTTAAACATGTCAGTACAGTAAAAAAAAGAAGAAGAAGTAAAGTACAGAATTATTGCAATAAAATAGGTACATTGTGTCAGCACTCATATAAATACAGCATTATTAATACTCTATCAGTATAGCACTTTTGCAAGCAGTACTTAAATACTGGTTATATTCAACATATATCTCATTTTAAACACCAAGAAAGTTGGCGTTAAAATGTAACAAGTTACGAGAGCTTTATTGTGAAAACCAAGGCAAGACCGGAAATGGTGTTGTATGACACCCGGGCTGAGAGTGCCTCCCTCGCCGCCTGTAGCTGAAACGTTGGCGGCTCGTGGTGGCTGTCAAGACTGTGTGTGTTCTGGTGAAAAACACAGCTAACCCATAATGTCGATGTCAACTGCTCGTTCTTTCCTGTCAGAGGCTTGTTATGGAGAGCAAGAACTTGACGCCAATTCCGCTCTCATGGAGCTGGACAAAGGTGCGTCGCTAGCTAGCTAACGCGTTAGCTTCGGTCCTGTGTTGGTTTGCTCAACATTACTGTCTATGCGAGACCTGCCTGCTTTGTTGTGACCAGTGAAACTGCTTCATTGGCAGGGTTGCGGTCGGTTAAGCTGGGAGAGCAGTGCGAGGCGGTGGTGCTCTTCCCCAAACTCTTCCAGAAGTACCCGTTTCCCATCCTCATCAACTCTGCATTTCTGAAGCTAGCAGACATCTTCAGACTTGGGTAGGGATGCTGAAAGTGACATGAAGACGACTAATGTCAGTCAAAAGTAATTTTCAGTTAAAAGACGAGATTAAAACGGCAATACATCTAAATAATACACACACTTTTCAATAGTATACACAAAAATGGACAGGACCATGAAAAAGTATCATTTAGTTAAATTAATGCCTCTCTAAACAGTTTTTAACGAGAACGGGCACTCGGTAGAGCGCATACCTTCGCATATCACAAGATTGGGCATTGAATTCTGAACATTTTGGCATTAGTTGAATGCCAATTGGACAAAAATGTATTGTGCTATGGTAAAAAAAGATTTTGACCTTTCCGTGACCTTGACCTTTGACCCGATTGATCCCAAAATCTAATCAAATGGTCCCTGGATAATAAACAATCATCCCACCAAATTTCATGCGATTCGGTTCAATACTTTTTGAGTTTTGCGAATAACACGCATACAAATAAATAAATAAATACACGGCGATCAAAACATAACCTTCCGGCATTTTCAATGCGAAGGTAAAAACAGTGTAACCTTCATTGAGGTGGTATTTATTGCATGCCTGGTGCATTGGACAACATTACATTTACCTGTAATAATAAGTGTATGTTAAAACTGACAATCGAGATCATATCAGGTAAAACTACGTTAAGTGTGCTAGTTACAACAGCTTGCATTGATACATTTCATATCATTTTTTTGTGACTGTTGTTCTTAAAAAGCAATTTGGAAAAATGTGGCGGTCTGGTGACGCCTGATGACACATCTTTTCAAACTTTGAATAATAAACATATTAAATTAAAGGTTAGTTAATTTACAGTAAGACATATTTTGTAACGTGTGCATGGCGCGTGATTAGTTGAACTGGTTTCATTGTCACATATCTTTGTTTTATTAAAGCTTGTCCCTCTGGTTTCAGGAACAATTTTCTACGCCTCTGTGTGCTGAAAGTCACTCAACAAAGTGAGAAACATCTCGAAAAGATCCTTAATGTTGACGAATTTGTGAAAAGGGTGTTTTCAGTCATCCATAGCAACGACCCTGTGGCCAGAGCCATCACTCTGAGGTAATGACCCATAACATACCACCAACTGGTAATGTACTACTCTACAGACCTGATACTGGTACCTCTTGTTTCTGTTCAGGATGCTTGGCAGTTTGGCCTCTATTATCCCAGACAGGAAGAATGCCCACCACAGTATTCGCCAAAGTCTGGACTCTCATGACAATGTAGAAGTAGAGGCTGCCATATTTGCTGCTGCAAGCTTCTCTGCACAGTCAAAGTAAGGGAACCTGTAGCATCACTTGAGCTGTAGTGCACATATATGGCATGATGTTTTCTATAAGATACATTTGGTTTGTTCTTTTCAGAGACTTTGCAGCAGGGATTTGCAACAAAGTCAGTGAGATGATTCAAGGTAAATTACATATATCCAATACCTAAAAGGTCACAGATCACTTTACTAAAACACGAGCCGTCCTGATTACCTTTTTTCAAACTTGAAATATGGAGAAATATTCCAAACTTCTATCCAACATTTAATTTAAAAAAAAGTCAAGGGCTAAACAGGTTATTAAATGGAATTGCATCCACAGACTTCATAGTTTACAACTTTTTTTATATAAGTGAGCATTAACATGTGGTCAGTGTTTTCCACACTAAAATAAATACACTGTATTATACTCAAAATGAAACATGCAACTCTAGAAATATTGTACATTTTAATGCCAACTGAAGAAGTATCTGACTGTTTGGACATTTGGAGCTAGCAGTAAGGGATATTCTGTGATTTCATATTTCATGTAGTCCACAGATCCCTCAGTCATTGGCTGGTTTTGTGTTCTCTGTAGAAACCAGCCTCTTTAACTTATTTCTCAACCTCAGGGTTAGACACGCCAGTGGAACTGAAGCTGAAGTTGATCCCCATGCTGCAGCACATGCACCACGATGCCAGCTTGGCCTCCAGCAGCAGAGAGCTTCTACAGCACCTGGTAAACTCTTACCCCTCCACCCCCATGGTCATCGTCACCCTGCACACCTTCACCCAGCTGGCTGCCTCCTCCCTCATTGATATCCCAAAGCAGGTAATAACAGAGCTGTACCTCTTTGTTATAGGTTAGTTTCTGTATCGTGACGTTCACACATACAAATGTATATCTTTGACGTTCGGCTGTTAATGAGATTGTTCTCAAGAGATTTTATTATAGTGGCCAAATAAATATAAACTTCTGTAGTCTTTTATACCTGCAGTACACAATTGAGCCACATGAGGGAATCTGAATGTTTCTACTAGTCTGATTATTGTCGCCTACTTTACAATTAATTTAATATGAAAGGCTAGCGTACATTCTGTTTGGATTAACTTCGCCTATTTGATATGCATTTATTTGGTCTCATTTATAAGGTATTTAACATGGGCATATGTTTTCAATATCTCTGCATAAAACAACATTTTGATGAATCTCTTTAAAATGGCTTGTTTACCTATTCATTATGTAAAATTGTCATGAAGTTTAATTTTTGCAAAAATATGCTCCTTTCACGGTTCATAGAAGGGCCTGTTGTGAATATGGTTGTGATGGTTTTTAAAAAGTGGGTCCCCAGAAACGCTGGTCTCAGTGATCGACTTTCCATTTGATTCCTTTTCTGTACAGTTGCAGCTCCTCCTTCAATACCTGAGAGATGACCCAAGAAAAGCTGTGAAGAGACTCGCAATTAATGACCTGAAGCTTTTGGCTAAAAAGGCTCCTCACCTTTGGATCAGAGAAAACACTCAGGTAGAGTTTCCGATTCTGACATTGCAGTGTTAAGTCGATGGTGGTTTAAACTCTGGAGATAATCTATTGAGTTTCATCTCTGCAGACCCTGTGTGAATGTGCCTTGACCAGCCCTTACAACAGTTTGAAGCTGGGGATGTTGTCTGTCCTCTCCACCCTCTCTGGAACAATTGCAATCAAGCAGTACTTTAATAATTTGACAGGTTGGGTTCACTTTTAACTATAAAACATGATTGTGTCACACACTGAATTTCTTATTTTTAAACAGTATGTCAGACGTTTATTTTGACCAGGCTTCAATGGCTGTTATTTCTGTTGTGAAGGAGGGATGGACTCTCGACTGATGGGTACTTCTCTCAAACATTCTTCTCAGGTGGCTCTTCAGTTTCCCCTCGGCTCACTGACCTGGTTAAACTGGCACAGGAATGCTGTTACCACAGCAACCTGGCAGTGGCTGCTCATGGGGTCATAGTGCTTTCAAACATTGCTATTTCCTGTCCGGAAAAAGGTTAGTTACATCAAGTAATGCCCTGGGTTAGTTATTCTTCTTATGACAAACAAACACACACACACACACAACCCACTGGTGTGCTTCTGTGTGCCACGGTGTAAGTGTTACCGTATTTCTTATCTTCAGATATATTACAGTTGGAGCAGGACACAGTTTTGGGAGTGGAGTCCCTTCTGATGCTCTGCAGTCAGGACGGCAGTTCCAGCGCCCAGGCCACACTCAAAGTGAGACGACTTTATAGCCAAGCACATAGGACTGAAAACTTTCTTCAAATGCCTGGTCAGATTTGTAATTTTGTTGATCAGAAAGTTGATCATTTAAATCAAAATGTTGGCAATTATAGTTGTTGTGTGACAACAAGTATAATGTTGGTAAACCATTGAAACGATGTGGCCTCTTTTGGTAAATTAAAATTACCTTTAGTAAAAAAACATGAAAACTGGTATCTTATTGATAATAGTATCACATTTAAAACTAGAACGGGCACTTGGTAGAGCGCATACCTTCGCATATCACAAGATTGGGCATTGAATTATGAACATTTTGGCATTAGTTGCATGTCAATTAGATAAAAATTGACCGCGGTATGGTAAAAAGAAGATGTTGACCTTTTCATGACCTTGACCTTTGACCCGATCGATCCCAAAATCAAATCAAATGGTCCCCGGATAATAACCAATCATCCCACCAAATTTCATGCGATTCGGTTTAAAACTTTTTTTGTTATGCGAATAACACGCATACAAATAAATACACGGCGATCAAAACATAACCTTCCGCATTTTGAATGCAAAGGTAATTATATCCATTCTTAGTCGGTAGCAGTGCCCTCCAGAATGAATGGCACCCTTTAGTAAACATGAGTGAGTGATGCCCATTCTTCTACTTTCCCTTTCCCACCCTAGACGGCCCTCACCTCGTTGGTCAAACTGCTGAAGAGTCGGCCACATCTCAGTCAATCAGCGGTGGAATTCCTGCTCGGTCAGCTCCATTTATCCTGCGACTCCTCTCGCGTTCTCATGTGCCACGCTCTGGCCGCCATCGCCACCCACCTGCCGGTGTTGGGCGACGGTATGCTGGGAGATCTGGTGGACCTCTACAGAGTTGCCAGTCACTCCTCCACTGACAAGCAGCAAGAGCTTCTGGTGAGAGATTGTGCATCAGCTCCAACAGTACATTAAAGATTCAAGAGACTCCTAACAGCTCCTAAATGTGGCCTCTATGCACAGGAGACTCACAGCAGCGTTTACGTGACACTTGTGTTGTACCTGTGTTATATCTGTGTTCTACAGCATTCTTTAGCATTACTGCAAACCCGCAGCCGTTAGAATAGCTGACATGTCATTCAGCTCTAAAATGTTCTCGTATTTATACTTGTATGTCTCTTTGAGGTTTCAACACTCATCCTTCCCATGGTGGCTGCTGTAGGTTTCCTTGGCAACAGTGATTTTTGTTGCCAGCCAGTCGTCTCTGTCAGCTGAAGTGAAGACTGTCATCAAGCAGCAGCTGGAGAATGTTGCTAATGGCTGGACGGTGTACCGCATTGCACGACAAGCCTCGCGCATGGTAATCTCCTCTGCTTGTCCTTAACCAGACCTATACTGTCAAATGGCTTAATTAAGTCTTCGGCATCCATTTGTGTGACTTGAAAGGCGTCACGAGTGCAGAAGAAGCCACAGAGATGGCGCTGCCAAATCCTGCTCCCGAAACCTAATGGAATATGTTTATGAATGTGCAGGGATGCCATGACTTCTCCAGTGAGCTGTACCAGAGCCTCCGGACCCGTGTGGCATCGGAGCACTTCTACTTCTGGCTGAACAGCTTGAAGGAGTTTTCCCAGGCAGAGCAGTGCCTCAGTCCTGTGGAGGACGGAAACTACAGTGGCGCCATGAGCGCCATCGCCGAGGCCCTGCGCTCCTACCAAAAGGGCATCGCTTCCCTCACAGTCAGTTCTCTTTCAGGCATCTGCTTGTCAAAAATCATTCATGCAATCCATCCTTCTACTTCTCAAACGGTAGATGCTAAAAGCAGGTGATCCTCAGTCTGGAGAGATCTCATTTCACAGGATCTGACATTGTTCATGAATTAGGCCAACTCAACAAGACCCTGTGACACTATTCAACTGTCGTGTTGATCTGATCTGAATAATCCCTCCCTCCAGGCTGCCAGCACTCCTCTGAGCCCGCTTACATTCCAGTGCGAGTTCATCAAGCTGCGGATCGACACCCTGCAAGCTCTGTCACAGCTCATTTGTACCTGCAACAGCTTGAAGACCAGCCCCCCTCCCGCCATTGCCACCACCATCGCCCAGACCTCAGGCCATGACCTGCAGCGGTGCGGCCGCATCGCCATGCAGGTAAACACTCGAATGTTTAGTGATCGGTGAATAACACGGGATGGATAAAACAAACAATGGGGATGGCCGGGTGACGAAAGGAAACGCGCATGACAATATGTTGCTGTGGTGATGGAATAGAACATATTAAATACAAATATTTTGTGTCTACTTTTTTGTTATTTTAATAATACAAGAAGCGGTATGATGCAGCGTGCACTAAATGTTCTCTTGCTAACGTAAACAACTTTGGGAGCAAGCTACAGAATATCCATTTCCAAATTCTAAAATATTTTAACTGCCAACGGCAATGCCGTCTATCGTATTGTTGCTGCTACTCTTTGCCGCTGTTTCCTAATTTGACCATCCTTCTCTCTTCGACTAAAATGATATCCGGTTAGCCTGATTCCATGTGAGGCAGCACACCACAAACTCACCAAATTGCTAGATGGGATAAAAAAAAATTAACGTTTGGGGGAAATTTTGGCACGTATCATTATCCAGGACCTAAAGTTAACGAGATGGAGATGAAATGATTGATAGCCCAAGTGTTCAAATGTTCATCCTCGAGCCTCTGCGTCGTTTCCTCTTGTTTCCAGATGAAGGTATGCATGGATGAGTTCAGAAGTCTTGCAGCTCGCTACGCTGACCTCCACCAGTCGTCGTTTGATGCCGATTATGCCACTCTTCGCAATGTGGAGCTGTATCCTCAAACATGCCTCGGTCACATCTCACTTTAGTCTCTTTCTGACAATCCTGGTGCCTCTGCTGTAGTTGTCTTTAACTGCCTGCTGCTCAGACAACAACAGAGCTGTTTGCTTGTCTCCCATGTTATCGAAGCTCTGATACTGGACCCACAGGCAGCAAGGTGACAACAACAGAGCGGGGGCAATGTGAATTATTTTGTTTGGTGTTCTTGTGGTGGACATTTTTTAATTAAATTGTTTCTCGATTTCATAGTGTATGGTTCATAAACGTTAAAGAAAAGTGCTTTATAGTATAATTACTGTTTTATTTCTCTGATTCACTGCTCTGTTCTTGCTTACGTAGCATATTATACCTTTTTTAAAGGTTTCATATTGAGAGAAATGCCAACCTCTTTTAACCAACTACAGCATGGTGTAGTTTTTTCTGAAAGCTGTACATTTTAACTTTATTTAATTTGAATAAAAAGATGCCATTTCTATTGAAAGTGCTGTGCAATGACACGCCTCCCTGAAGACTTCCTCCTGGCACATATTTGTAACAAGTTTTCTGTCTCTCTTTCTATCCTAGTTTTCAGGAGTATGGCGACCTGGGGTCGGTCCAGACCGAGAGTGAATATGAGCGACGGATGATGTCGGTATTTAGCCGTGTGTTGGAGGAAGTGGAGGGCCTCACCCAAAAACACCCTCCGGTTTCACACCTGGTAATTACTACAAAATACACATGTGGTCAACATTACTTCTGCTAACAATTCAGCTGCAAGGTGTCCAGATTCACAAAGTGAAAATGCTCTGCTTTTATGAAGTAGTACATGTGTTGAGTCGAGGTTATTTTGCTGCTCTACTTTATTTTTGGAAACTTATACCTGTTTGTCTGGATGTGGATATTTTCCATTCTGGCCTGTTAATGTTTTTTTCAATCTCAACAAGATTTTTATCTTGGATATAAAGCACAATCTGATATGTACTTTAAAGTATGCAGCAACAGACTTCTCCTAATGTCAATCATTGTTGTTGTTGTTGTTATGCAGCATACAGGTTGTCTTTGTGGTGCCGTCATAGCTCTGCTCAAGGTCCCGCTGTCGTTCCAGAGGTATTTCTTCCAAAAGCTCCAGTCAACAAGCATTAAGGTACAGCAACACATTGTATGTTCACTTTAATTAGAAAACAAACAATAAACGTCACAATTGAAAACAATAGATGCCAAACTGGTTGTAAAGCTTTATAAATAATGGAGCTGGCTGTACTACTTTCTATAACTGATGTATGATTTTTCTCTTCATTACTCATGTGTAGTTTTAGTAGATTTACACATCCTCAGGGCAACATAATTGTACTGTAATTTTTATCAATTAAAAAAGGAAGAATGGCCACACCCTCAAACGATCAACAGTTCTAACTCCCTCAGACCTTCCCTTTCAGTCTTTCTTTAGCTCTTTTAAAGCCGACTGTATTTATTTATTTATTTTTGTATGTCCAGCTTGCCCTCTCTCCTTCCCCTCGAACGCCGAGTGAACCGATCCCAGTGCAGAGCAACCAGCAGCTGACGTTGAAGGTGGAGGGGGTGGTGCAGCATGGTTCAACACCAGGACTCTTCAGGAAGATCCAGTCCGTCTGTCTCAATGTCACGTCGGTCCTCCAGAGCAAGACAGGACCTGACCACAAGGTATCTAGTTTTAGCCGTCCTCTATGGTTATAGCTCAGATATTTGGGGAAATGCAAAACTTTTCTAAAATCCGAAGCGTTTTAAATATATAGCTCTTTGTTTCCATGTATTGAAGCTAACATTTTTTCCCTTTTTAAGGTTCCACTCGACACTAAAACTAATGAGATCGAGCAGCAGGTGGAACCCCACAACGACTACTTCAGCATCCAGTTCTTGCTGAATTTCTCCATCCTGGGCACTCACACCGTCACTGTGGAGGCCTCTGTGGTGGATGAGAGTGGTATCGAGTGGAAGACTGGGCCCAAGACGACGGTGTCGGTCAAATCCCTGGAGGACCCTTACTCCCAGCAGCTCCGCCAGCAGCTGCAACAGGGGGCGACTCAGCCGGCTGCACAGAGGGGGGCATACGCTCGCTTCTAACGAATGTCCTCTCAGTGCTCCAGCCTTAGGAACTGTTTTAGCGTATGTTCTTGACCTGAATATGTACATACCTTTTTGATTAAAAGATCAGATTTAATTTTAACGGTACATATTGTGTATAGTCGTTCCTAGAAGGGATGCTTAATAATGCAGTTTGACAGTACACCCAAAGTCCACACATTATTGGCCTGAAATATATATGATGAGGATTATATGATCACCATAAAGGTCGGCCACCAGAGAAAGTTACATTGATTTTCATTCCCTGTCCATATTCTTAATCAAACAGTATTTTTGAAATGATGCTATAATTTCTTGCACAGTCTTTGGATCTATTCTATATTAAGCATAATACCATAAAAAGCCAACAGGGGGCAGATAATGGTCATTCAATGGACATCATAAAATCTCGTTTTTATAATGTTGGTATAACAACTTTAATATGTTAGCGTTTAGATTTGTTGATTGCACAGTTGCACGTGTGTATTTCTACAGTGTAACATTTAATATCACCCTATATAATTTGAACCGTAAGCTTTTCATATGTCCGCCAACAATATTCTTAATCTCCAAACTAGCTTCACTTATATTATATCAAAATAGAATACAAAATGTATGCAAACTCTAATAACCCCATCTTTTCTCCGGTTAAAATTAAACTGAATTCATGGATTTTAACGGCAAACTCACCCATCCGCACTGGTGACGTAACATGACAATGACTCGCCGTCGAAAATGAGTAGGCCTACAGAAGATTATAGAGTGGGTCAT
Organism: Pseudoliparis swirei; assembly: GCF_029220125.1. NCBI lineage: Eukaryota > Metazoa > Chordata > Actinopteri > Perciformes > Liparidae > Pseudoliparis > Pseudoliparis swirei. The sequence continues at coordinate 12,347,561 of NC_079399.1, read as the reverse complement.
AAAAGATAGTCACTGAATTAGAAAAGCGTTCTTGTTCATAGATACTGAAACCATCAGCACTTGACGTTGGAGTTTGCGCCCTTAAGTGACAAAGAATACAAATACAAGTTACGCACCGTGGTTACAAAATAAAACGTTTTACTGAACACACAATTCCCATTTTCCTACCACATTAAAACCAAGGAAATACATTTCAAAATCGTACTAAATGTTGGTCCCACCCAATTCTGATGATTAATTTATTCAGACCATTTAGCAACGTTAAGAAACAATAATTGCTTTTCTTATTTGCAGACTTAGTATTTCTGTTGGTACATCTTTATTTCGTTTTCCAAAATGTCCACTTATTTATGATATATGTATTCGTTTCCCCTCTTTGTGTTAAGATGCATTGATGCAGTTCTCCAACGCTGTCCACTCTTCATACTGTATCACATTGGATATTGATAATCTCATTACGTTTGATGGAATTTAGTATATATATTCTAAATTAAGATAGATAGATGGATACTTTATTAATCCCGAGGGAAATTTAGGTCATCCAGTAGCTTATACACTTAACTTAACTCACAAACATACATACACAAATCACAGTAGAAAAACAATACACATAGGGAGAACATGTTCACAGGGAGTAGGGTGTATACAGATATTATACAGATATTACAGTGCAAAGTGATATAAATAGTACAGTCAGTGCAATGGGATAGTATAGCCAGTAAAAAGATTAAAAAGATGGACAGTGGGATGGAAAAATAAAGAGCTGAGAAGAGGCCGAGGTAGACTCATGCAGAGAAGTCCATCTCCCTCCCCCTCCCCCTCCGCGTGGCGTTGTAAAGTTGTATTGCCCTGGGGACAAAGGACTTCCTCAGCCTGTCCGATGAGCATGACAGTGACAGGAGTCTGCCACTGAAAATGCTCCTCTGTCCGTTAAGAGTACTGTGTAGTGGGTGGTGGTCATTGTCCAAGATGGTCAGCAGCCTACTCAATGTCCTTTTCTCCGCCACTGATGTTAGGCAGTCCAGTTCCATGCCAACAACAGCTCCTGCCCATGGACGGATTAAGAAACCACGGGCCCCTGGGCCTGGACGTGTCAAGGGCCCCCCCCCCCCCACCCGCAAAAAAAAAAAAATGTTAACAAATTGTTTTTATTATTTAAATATATATATTTTTTACATCGCTAACAAAACAGTCCGTATGGAACAACGATACCGGAGCTGAGCAGACAACATAACGCGAATTATATGACCATGACATGAATGACTTAAGCCTAGCATATACCGGCTATGGCGCATCGTGTCATATCATCATATCAATACAAAGTTAATAACAGCTACTTCACGCAGAGGCTCTGGATTAGGGGCCCCCTGAGCTCATGGGCCCCTGGTGCCGGTAGGCTCGTTCGGTAATCCATCCCTCAGTAGGACTATTGGGGCCCTGTTACTGACATGAATGACTTAAGCCTAGCATATACCGGCTACGGCGCATCGTGTCATATCATCATATTCATATCATTACAATACAATGTTAATAACAGCGATGTCACGCGCGGAGGCTCAGGCCCAGGGGCCCCCTGAGCTCAAGGGCCCCCTGAGCTCACGGGCCCCTGAACTCACGGGCCCCTGAGCTCATGGGCCCCTAAACTCAGGGCCCCTGGGCTCATGGGCACCTGGGCTTAGGGGCCCCCTGAGCTCATGGGCCCCTGGTGCCGGTAGGCTCGTTCGGTAATCCATCCCTCAGTAGGACTATTGGGGCCCTGTTACTGACATGAATGACTTAAGCCTAGCATATACCGGCATACGGCGCATCGTGTCATATCATCATATTCATATCAATACAATGTTAATCACAGCGACATCACGCGCGGAGGCTCAGGCCCAGGGGCCCCCTGAGCTCATGGGCCCCTGGGCCTGGGCCCGGTAGGCCCGTTGGTTAATCCATCCCTGCTCCTGCCCTTCTCACCAGCCTGTCTAGTCGCCCTGCATCCCTCTTCTTCATGCTGCCTCCCCAGCACACCACCGCATAAAAAAGGACGAAGAGATGAAGATCTTGCAATATCATATACATATGTTTCATTGGATATGTTGCTATTATTATTTTTAAATTAAAAAAGTGTTGGATAAATTCCTCTCTTTACACTTTCCTACACATCACGTTTTATTCTGAAAGTAACGGGACTCGTTTCCGCCCGTGCTCCTTTGATCTTTTGTGTACATTGGCGCTGCGTGAATCGAGGTCTGGAGGAAGATAACGGGTCCCCGCCAGCAGAGAAACTAAACATCGCTGTCCTCAGTTCTTCATGTTCATATGTCGTTTACAGTTTGTGTTTGCGTCCGTGTAACCGGCAGCGTTGATTTCAGGCCCGGACCAACCCGCCTCTCGTCCATAATCTCAAATGGGAGCTCAGTAGCTAGCTAACTTGACGACGACGATGATGATGATGGTGCATCGGTGGAATTACCCCGTTATCTCTGGCTGAGATGGAGCCACCGACGCTCAAGAGGAGCTGCTCGCGAGCTAGCTAGCGAGCTGACGGTGCCCGCCGGGGTCCTGTGAGCCCGAGCAGCCCTGGATCACGAGAGCTAAATGGGCGCTGCTGCGGTTGCATCGGCTCGTTGTACCGTTACCGGAATACGTTTCCATCCCCGTGCCCGGATTTGAGAGAGACCGACCATGTCGGCGGGTCAAACGATGCTAACGTAACCGTTTATGGGTAGCTGCACGTGACACCGTTTATCTCGTTTCAGCCATTCGACACATCTCGCCCCCTGGGTGCTTCAGTTATATTACTTTGGTGAGTATACGCCGCCAGATTTGTCCTAATTTTACAGGCTCTGACTATAGTCTGGATGAGGAGAACTGCTCTTTGCGCCAGACATCATAGAGACCATTCGATGTTGCCTCGTAAAATACCCGAATACTTCCGTTTATTCTTATCTGTTATTCTTGCGAGTGTGTTTTGTCGTCATGCTAGAGGGTTGTCGTCACACCCGACACATTTCCTAACGTCTGCTCCCGTTATGCTAACGCCGACTGCTAGCTCGCGAGTCATTAAGTGATCAACCCCGTCACGTGCGACTGGTCCTTCTAAGGTTCGACCTGTGCGTTCATTGCTTCAAGAACCGGGCCGCGAGCTAGCCGGCAGTCACGAACAACCAATGGCCACAGGTCACAATAAACCCGCTTGACCGAGTAACCCGAAGAAGACGTCGACTACGCGCGTGTCACGTTTACATTCCGTGAGATAGCCTCACCCTCGTGTGTGTGTGTGTCTCTCTCTCTCTCTCTGTGTGTGTGTGTGTCTCTCTCTCTCTCTGTCTCTGTGTGTGTGTGTGTGTGTGTGTGTGTGTCTCTCTCTCTCTCTGTGTGTGTGTGTGTGTGACCGTTGATTCGTCCTGCTCTGACCGCATTAGTTTGTTTACAGTAAGAATGGACGATGAGGACCTGCGTGACTCGTAGTGTGTTTGGTCAGAGGAGGTTCTGACTGTCTCGTGTCTCTGTTGCAGACGGCGTGCATCAGGATGGCACAGCTCCTGGACGGGTCCGGCACGCTGGGCTGGGTCCTGCTCAAGTGTGTGTTCCGTTTTGCGTTTATGATTTATAACAACTGTGTCGCCATCCCATCCTACTGCTTGTACATGGTGCTTCTCCAGCCACTCAGGATATGGGATAGCTCCACTTTCTGGCACGTCGAAGGAATCATGTTCAAATGGTTGCTGTCCATGGTGTCTTCATGGGGCTGGATCGCAGGTTATACAGGTGAGTGTCAATGATTCAAACACATAGCCATTGTTCCACGTACTGCCTTACATGCAAATCTTATTATTATTTTTTGCATGCTGGACTTGATAACAGCTTTTTGATGCACGCACAATATTGCTATTCAACCAGTTGCTCTACAGTTTGATTTGTGTCTTTACTTTTGAGTCAACATGTGTTTCACTGAAAGAGAAACCTGATATGTGAAAATCGCAGAAATGTGGTGAACAACTTTTATGTTTAAACCATCTGAATGGAGAATGTTCACTTTGCTCCACAATATCAAAGTTGTGTGTCTGTTTTCCGGCCCAAACTAAAAGGTAGCTCTCAAACGACACACGTCTTTGCATTATAAATACAGTGTGAACCACAATGTTGTTGTTTTAACATCGATTTTATTTGATATATCGATGTTCATACTTCCTCTGTGTTGCACAAAAAGAGCGGGGACATATCCCATTTCTTTTTTTGTCATGGAATATTTTTTTCATCGAGATGGCGAAGAAGAGTTTTGCGGATTTTGGAAATGTATCTTCAGTACCCCAGAAGGTCTTTTTTAACGACCTTCTGGGATTTTCTATGCTTACCTGACTCAATGTAATACAAGAGGCACACACCAGGGCTGTTGCTCCTCAACTGCTGTGGACCTGGACACAAATAGGGAGTTACTATAAGTTACGGGCAGCTTTATCAGTCGCTAAAAGAAGTGATCTTGAAGTGATTCCGGCAGCCGGTGGTGTTTGGTTCCTCTGAGCAGCGAGCAAAAGGCTTACAAATTGCTTGGTGGGGAACATGAGGACCAACAAGGTATACTGATTAATAATGCAAAGCGTGCAGCCTCACACCTGGTCTGGCGTTGAGTGATTAGTGTTACAGACCTTGATTGACTGTTTGTGAGTGAGATACCATTTGACCATGTCATGCAAATGGTGCCTTAAATTACATTTGGACTATTGGATATAACATCCCCTTTTCTATCTGGCACTCCTTAAATTGATTTGATGTGCTTGTTTATAGAGCTGTGTGTATTGGGCTTTATCCCACATGCGCTCATGTGAACGTAGTCTGAATGTGTGCTTTGTCTTCAGCTACAGTGTGCCATCTTTAATCAGTTATGATGGAACAGTGAATTATCAGGCCACATAATACTTAGAAACGTCACTTCAATGCAGCAACACTTGTGAAGTATTTAGGAAAAGCTTGCTGATGGTGGTCACAGGATAATGGGAGGCCCTTACAACATCTTTACACAAAGTTAAGAGCCTCGAAAAGATGTTTAAGAAGCCACACACACACAAAAGTAGAGATGGGTCATATGAAGTTTTTCACTGTTACACTGTATTTTACGATGCGCTCAGCTACGGTAAAGTGCAGCGACATGATGACACGCCATGCGCAGCCATTTTAATTAAAGTGTCCATTTTATTAGTATTCGTCTGCACAGGCATGCCAAGTGTTGCATCTTTGGTTTTGTATAGTTTGGCACATGCGGATCAGCTCCGAAGGTCAACTTGCCGTCAGTACACTGCTGTCGGATATTTGTAGCATTACAAAAAATAGATCTGACTCGTCATTCCGTATGGGATAGTAAATAATGGCTATATCAACATGGTACCCAATATGTTGTTTGAGTGTCGGGATCAGAGGCATGTGACCTACTGTCAAGGACACTTTGACAACGATGGTTCGATCCACTCTGTTACCTTTCCCTCAGTCTTGTGTAACTACCGCTTCCCTGTAATGTGAACGACCTTTGAATCTGTACGACACGTCTCATTTAGATGCTCCAGGTTGCGGTTTTATTGTCTCATTTTCGGTGCGCCATTGGCTGCAATGTATGTCTGTGTCGGTATCTGTGCCACTGGCCTCCGATGCAAACCATTTATACACAACTTCTCCCTGCTTGGATGTTGAATCTAAAAAAGGCTCGAGGCCAATATGACATTTTGGTTGCGTAGTTACAGGTTGAGCATGATTTTTCTAATGCCGTTTGGTTCAGCCTGCACTTGCACTAAAAAAATAGTCAATGTGTGTCAGGGAAACGGGGATCCTCGCTGCGGTCTGGAAACTGAGCTTCAGTCAACATCAAAGATGGAGGATGTTGCATCACCTCCACAAGGGGAAGCGGAACAATGGTACTTGGAAACTGTACAGTCATGTCAGTTTTCGGTCAACCTCGTATACCTTTAGGTTTTAGCCAGCGACAAAAAAACGCCCAGGCTCTCTTCAGGTGGGCTGCTGTTACCTTTTGGTTCCAGAAGCAAAACTGGAGCAAGCGGGGGAAACGCACGTTATGAGATGCGTGAGATTTTTTTTAAATCTCTCTTTTTGTCGCTGGCTAAATCTTAAAGGCAGACGAGGTTGACCGAGGACCTTGGCTCGTGTCTGGAAATGGAAGCATTTATTCACACGTCGGTCACAGCTGTGAGGTTCCTGCTAACTACGTACGACTCATCACACACACATGCGCTCTCTTGACGTGGGACTTTCAATACACCGGCGTCAACTCCACAGACACACAGCTGACCACCGTAAAGCTGATCACGTACGAGCTTGGACAATGTGCTTGTAAAAGTGTCTGCATGTGTCCACCACAAGGCCCGCAGTCTCATGGCGGCGCCCTCTCCCTGAATGATGGAATTCATTTGTTCTCTTCACAGTGAGTCGCCTTGTTGGGCACTTCCACCGCGGTTAACGCTTAGTGATCGGTTTACACGGGTCAGCTATCGGTCAGAGAAATTAAAGCGTCTCACAAGTTCTGCAAAATTGTACTTCAGTAAATGTGCTGAGTTGCATTCCAGAGCTTAGTTTGACTCAAGTGACGGTAAGAGTGTCTGGGTGCTGCGTGGTGAACACACTTGTTGTTCTCCAGTGTCGGTCATTAAATGTTAAATGTGTCTTGACTAACTTGAAACTCGAGAGCTGTGCTCTGCATGCAGGACTGAGGATACACAGGTGTGTACAAGAATATTTTATTAACTCGCCAGAGAGACGAGATCAGACTAGTTCTAAAGGTGTTAACTTTCTTTGTGTATATATATATATATAAGAAAGGCTGTAATATTTGATTCAAAGAAAGATGATTCATATTAATGTTGCTCCTGAGATGTATTCCCTGTTGTTTCTGTCAAAGTTTAGTCAAGGCAACTGCTGTCGTAATCTTTCATCCATAACAAACAATCGAGCTTCATTCCTCTCTCTGGTGAACCACAACCGCACGTGTAGCCGAGGGTGACGTCGGCCTCTACTTTCATGAATGCAATCAAATAACGGCAAACACTTTATTATTCAACAGCGGTGCATAACCGCTTCTCTCCTTCCGTTCCGACCTTTTTCAAAAATAAAAGCCGTAGACATATGCTGCATTAGGAGGCAACTCGACTCAATAGCTTAATCGTCTGTTTTGTCCCTGTGTTCTGCGCGTATCGAACACCTGCCCGCCCCCTCCGCAGATCTCAAGAGATATTGAGTACGCAAAATATCTGGACCTGTCGGGGAGTCAGTGAGCTACAGCCGATGGGGGCGCACGCCGCGGGTGGTGTGTGAACGATACGACCACTTTGAAAGGCTGGTTGTGTGAATTTGGCTTTAGAGCTGTTCATCTGTAATTCGATCACCCGAGACACCTGTTGGTGCCATGTCTGAACATATTTTGAAAGTGGTGTTAAAACAGAGTAACCCGGTTATTCAGCTCTGTGCACATGAACATGATCCAGACTTCTGATCCTGTTCTGGGTGAGTTTGTGAAACACCTGGATATTTCCACAAGGGTTGCAACTAACTTTAATTACTTTCATCAGTTATTCTGAACATTATTTCTTTTGAATAATTGAGGTATCATTCCTCATAGCCAGAGTTGATTTCCAAAACCCCATAATATTCGGTTTAAAAAATAAATAAAAAATCCTCACATTTGAGCTACAGGGACCAGAGATTTGTTTTATCACCATTGCTTTAAAAAAAAGGAAATAAAAGATTGCTGTCTCATATTTCTCAACCAGGAGACCATTTCTGTGCTTTGGTACAAGAATAATCTGATCTCAGATGTGCAGTAGTGAGGGCTGGAGTAAATTCAATGTCAATCACCTCACTGAAGCTATAAAAGAAACGGCTCTGTTTGTTCCAGCCTCCATGCGCCCACACGCGTGTTATCGGCTACTTGGCTGATTAGACTTCTCTGGACTGCGTGGGCAGATCCGACTTGATTGACATCTCCCTCACTGTCCTGAGTTTTTTTAATTTGCGCCTGTTTGACCGAGACAATTTACAGCTTTATGTTTTCGCTCCGTATATTGACCTCCGCTGAGCGCCGGTTAATGTCAGCTGTGTCAAATCTTTTCTCCTGTTTGATGTGAACGTTTTTGGTATTTTGATTATTTTTTCTGTCTTCGTTTTCGTTGGAAATATCTGCAAATAAAATCACTAATTTTTGCATTAGTATGATTGCAAGTGGAAGCTGACGTCTCATTCCCCCGTGTACAGAAATTCTGTACCGTATTGATGTGGCTGAACAACACAATATGTGGTAAATCCACATTTTATTTGTTGATGTGATGTAAATGATACAACATAGTACTTTTAAAAGCAGTGCACAGTCAATTTATCTTATCTTTTGATGAGCGCCATCTACTCCATTAAACCAACATGGAGACTACTGGACTACGACAGTAACCTGTTCCTTAGAAAGACCCAATGCCCTGAAACAGTGTGGGCGTGTCCCCTGATGTTGCCATGACCACGTTGACGAACCATATCACGGTTTCATAACCATTAGAATTGTAGAAGCGTGTGTGAGTGTTGTTCTCATTTCACCATGTGTGACATAGCCGATGATGATAACAATCAAAATTCCTAACTATATTAAGCGGTATTAAAATCTCTCATATCTCATTTAAAATCGTGCAAATTATGCCCACATAATAATGTGCCTCCTAGTAATTAAAAATGTAAGTAGGCCACGTTGAGATTTCAAACAAATGTATCGGCCTACTTTTGTAATGACTGGAGCATTTAACGCCAGATAAAAGGAACGGTAAACCGTTTAGCTGACCACAGATACCGGATGAGTCGGTGTGCCTGCAGCGTCCATCCTGCTGCGCTAATAACTGTCATCTCGCTAAGACAATTTCCCTGATGTATTCCACCTGACGGATGACCCATCTCCCTGATATCATTTCTGCCCGTCTCCTGCAACAATGGGGACTTCAGCGCGTATGAATTCATGCTCCTTATGAAATGACGTTGCCTTCAGGGGACGTACGCCCCACACACCGCTGTTGGGCGTCACGTTTCCAGAGGTGTGCTCTTGATTCCCGTCCTCGTGAGCGTCGAGCAAAGTCTCCGGTGAACAGGAAGTGAAACTAAGGCCAAAATTGAACATGCCAAAACATGCGTCTCCTTGAGATCTCCTTGCGAGGTTGTTGGAAAGATTCGTCAGATTGCCGTGTTGCCAGGCTACGGCACCGAAGTCAAAGTGCATTCGAGAAGCTGCAATGAACAATGATTAACGCGGTGCCGCTTGTATCCTGTACGCCGCGCTCACCCTCAAGCGGAGACGCTGCCATGGAGTGGGTTCTGTCATGTCTGCTAATGAACTGTAGGATACATTAGGAATACATGACGGCAAATCTTATATCTCATTCAATTGAGAGTCTTCATTTGCTCATAATTGCAGTTTTTAACATAAAAGGCCGACTGTAGCTGTGAGAGAACTGAGACTGCAATGGTAGGCCTCGGTTAACGTGGTATTTAAGAAGGTTGTCGTTTCCTGTTGATGATTTTCTCCGAGTGGAACGATCAATGAAAGGATTCCTTGAAGATGCACTTCAAGGAATCTCATCTCTTAGCAACGGCCTCGGTTATCTGGTGTTGGCGTAGCTGGTATGGAAAAGAGTCAAATGGCTCAGTCGGTCATATTCAAGAGGCGACGTGTGAGGAGAAACTCACAGACGTCGCAGATTAGTATTGTCAATGCAAAATGTGCCATGCAGCATAGTATGTTACGGCCACACGGCAGGTTCTTCACAATAGTTGTATGCAAGCTGTGGAATGGTCTTAGAGCATCCCAGTGGTGGTGTGTGTGCTGCACTGGTGCACTTTGACCTTTATATTTTCTAGCAATCCATTTTCAACATGAACCCGTCACGTTCAGCCTTCTTCATAAACGTGACCATACCACTACGACTCGCATACTTGTCTTCTTCCGCAACCTAACGCTTTGGTTTAAACTCGTGTCTCATATTCATGGACACCTGTGTCGCCTTGGTACAAGCTTGTAAAGAAACAAGTCAAGTATTAAATTTAATATAAGAAAACAAATGTTGAATATCCTGTAAACGATTTGATTTGGCCACAACACATATACTCAAGATAGAGTGAAGACCACCTGTTTTTAAGGCATTTAAAAGCAAATTGGTCTTCTTTGTATAATCCCTACACATGTAAATAGTGCTTTTATCAAGTAACTTTAACAGTCACGTGATCGCATGCGTCAGTTTACAAACACTCACAAGTGCACAACAAAGTGCCGTGGAGCCTTTACTACAGAGTCTAAACGAAGCTTCAGGCCTGAGCGATGCAACGTTTGCATTCCACAGGCTGGATTCGGTCGGACCCGCCCAGAACTGTGGGGATTCCCAACAAACTACTGCAGCCCCGGCTGAAGCTCGTCACCTCCGGGGTTCTCTGTTAATATGCAGCTGTTGACGTGCATTTTAAATTGCAAAGCAAGCTCATGCGGTCTCTCGGAGGGCTGTTGTGTCCCCCCCCTCCTCTCTAAGCCGTGTTTATTCCTACTGTTGCAGCTCCTCTGTATTGCGTCAACAATAAGACGGCTGGCGAAGGAGCCTGAAGGCTCTGAGGCTTTGCCATGTCAATGATGCAGGAGAGCGCAGGGCGCTGCTGGAGACGCGGGTCATCGGCGGCTTGAAGGCGTGGGACGAGTAGGAGCACGGCATCGCTGCAGGAAATAACCAGACGGGTTCAATGATTTATCACATCGTAGACTCCCGTTGAAGCCCACGCCATTAGTCATTTTCATTAAACATTAATGATGCGTCTCTCCCTGTTTCAAACTATTTGTCTTCACGATCTGATACAAAGAGCAGGAACAGTACATTTATATTTAATAACTCACTCACAAGGTACACGCTAACACATACCTCGCGTCATTGGCTATTCTTCTACAATGGGACAATGATTTAAAGAATGAAAGCAATGTATCAAAGAATATGTGAAACTATGAAGAGGCATCTGACGGATAACTCCTTATTTCAACTTGGCCTATGAGGCGTTTCTCGACAATTCCTTCCCCACTTTTTTAAGGCGAGCAACAGGAATATAGAAGCGGGACTAAGCGGCTCACGATGTGTGAAGTTATTTTTACGGTTACTTTAAAGGTATAATTGCTGTATCTCAGAATGTTAAATCAGTTTTCTTAAATATTGCACATTCCACTGAAAACATAAAGGAATTGTTTCATGTTGTTATAGTTCTTCAGATCACGGTCCTTTTACTCAAGTTCAGTTGAGAAAAGGTCTGGCGTGACTTGGTAGAAAACAATTTAACATTTATGTTTACATTGCTAATAAGCCTTGATCTAAAGCCCAAGTAAATGTAATGCCTCATTTTAGTGCTTATGTTTTATTTATATGTTCTCAGGTTGTTTGTCTGTACCTCGAATTTACCACAAATGTCCACTGAAACTCAAGGATGATGAGCTCGTTAGAATTTAGTGGTCAAAGATTACTGCAAACTCACAAAGCATGTTGTTGGCCATAACTCAAGAACTAATATGCTGATTAGGACAATACCACACAAATGTCGAATAGGACTCGGCACCTCCTTCAGAAATGAAGTGTTGACATTTTGAACAGACACAGATGTAGCTGCCACTTTACTGGGTAGCACAGCCATACAAACGCCAGACGGTAATTCTATTTTTTTTCCTTTTTAAAATGTATTGGTCCAAGATAACGGCGCCATCCGTGATCGATTAGCAACTGACAATCTTACGGCTGCTTCAGAAACCACTCATGACGGTACAATGTGCGGATGATCGTTCAGATGATCGGAAGCATTTGAAAATGTGTGACAATGAAATGAAATGACAGACCATCTCTTTTGTTCTTGGGCTGTTTCCTCTGCTCCGAGTGGTCAATAGTGAGTGACTGTGGTTCCATTTCCTGAAACTCACTTCTCATTTCTAACCACATCGCCAACATGTTGTCATTCTCTTTCAACAAGGATTAATACACATGAAGACTAATCCAATACTCTAGTTTAAAATGTTCCTTTTCATGATTTATTCATCTGCGACTCAAGAAGCAACAATAACAACGACAACGTGAACACTTTCCTTCTGCAACCTACTTGTCGCAGCTGGAAGCATGGGAACAAATGTTTGCTCTCTGATCTTTGCAGCGAAGATATCAGACATCCGCCCGATAGGATTGTCGGGACACTTTTTGGAGTTTCAGAACAATAAACGATGAGTCGGTCGGTTTCAAAGGGTGTAACATTTACTGTTGCTATAGAAATTGGATTTCAGGGTTTATACACCAGAAATATCTTACTTCACTCTATTGTAATTATTTTGATGCAATGAGTCACAAGTGGCTGTTTGGAGCAAACGAGTTGCCACCACTAAAGAGTTTGTTTGGTCTTGAATGTTAATTACTTTGCATAATACCTTTTTTTTTTTTTTTTTTAAACCTTGTCAACCGTTTTCAGTGAAACTGTTTTGTTGACTATTCAACTCGTGGAGCACCTGTAAAAGATCTGATTTACAACCTTGTTTAATAATGTTCTATATTTTTTACCTTGAAGTAACGGAGTGGGGCGATGACGTTCGGCCCATCTCTGAAGAAGAAGCCATGGTCATCGTCAACCACCAATCCACAGGAGATGTGTGCACCCTCATGATGTGCCTGCAAGACAAGGGCATGGTAAGAACAGAGAGAAATGTGTTACTTCATTCCATCCCTTTTGAGGAAATCCAGGAATATAACATCAAGATTGAACCGGGGTCACGTCAGAGTTTAACCCTGCAGGGTCCTTTTCTTCATGTGTATTTTTGCTGAACAACTGCGAGTTGGAGAATTGCACACATTGCTCTAAAACACCCTGACGTTGAGTCCACACTGCCTGCCGGAGAAGCCTTGTGAGTGTGCTGCCGCCACGTAAAAGTGGCCTTTCATAATGGCCCGAATGTTTGATTTCATTAGAAATGTAAATAATTGTCAGACAGAAAAGGCGTAAGAAGTGTGTGTGCCCTTTATTTGTACATTATGATAATACAGTAATGGCACACGTAATCACAGAAAGTGTTTAAACTACATATTTTACTTTTTCTACACAGATATTGATGAAAACATACAGTGAAGGATGATTTGTTTTTAGTCAACCGTGCACGTCACGCCCAAAAGAAATAGGCAAGACCTTGTTTAAGAGACGCACCTGAGCCACACTGCACTCTCAGACGGTGTGTGTGCAGTGTGGCTCAGGCGTGAGCTGAAGCTCACATGTTTGGATGGTTGTCAAAAGTTAGCCACGGCCTCGATAGTCAGTTAGTTTAACCAAAGGGTAGTTTACTTTAAATCAAGGGAAAGGTCATCTTTCAATTATTTATTGCTTATCAAGTTGTTTCGTGAATAAAAGAGTTGGTTTGTAATGAACTTTTTCAGTTTAAGATGTTGACCGGCGGCATGGCAGGAGGGAGTACTTTTTGTAGAACCAGAGAGATGGTGACAGGACGATGGCTCTATCGAGTGAAAACAAGTCGAGACGGACGGCGTCGCAGAGCAGTGTTGCATTACAATGACAACATTCGGGTTCCAGCATCCAGCCTCTCGTACAGCCGACAACAGATTTGCAAAGTTTTGAGTGTTTGCTGCTTTGCTTTCACACCGAGAATGTTCAACCCGGCCAGGAAGTGAAACGTGTCCAAACATCAGTGTGTGCACACACCGAACACACTCTGCTGTTCCTCTGTTTGAATGGGATACGTCTTGTTTTACGCAACACTCAGATTAAAAAATATAAGCAACAAATAGAGTTTAACAATACATCTGTATTACATAATTCAATACAACAAATTTGCTACGACAGGAGTTATTTTGGGGGAAACAATGATCTGTTTTGGTCTTTAGACATTAACGGAGAGAAAGATAATGATTGATGTGTGACAGGGACACGACAGCAGAGCGTACTCTTCATGCCACCTCACGCGCCACTTAGCTCACGGTTAATCAGGCATTGTTTAGGGCTCAGTCGCTTGCCTAATTGATGTGAGTTGATGTGTAGCCACTATATGTCGTTAATAACAAGATGTACAAACACACGATTAGCTTATTTTCCTCAAACATCGTGTCAGTGGCAGAAGTGAGTTTGAAAAGTCTCGTTATCTGCTCATTTTGCACTGTGTGTGTGTGTCTCTCTCTCACTGGTTCTGCCTAGCTGCACTGACATGATCCGCATCCCAGACCCAGGTTATCCTCTTAGCACTGAAAGGCCCGTAAGCCAAAGCTGCGTGGTTCCAGGTCATGAGGGGCGTGGTCAGTTGCGGACGCTCGAACCAAAGACTCACTCCTGTGCTTTTGATTACAGGTGAATTTATAGATTTTAATTTGATTTCTCTTTTCTTTTTTTTAAAATGTGTTTTTTAGGTGATACAAAAAATGATGTGGTTGATGGACCATGTGTTCAAATACACCAACTTTGGCCTAGTGTCCCTGATTCATGGGGACTTCTTCATCAAACAGGTAAGACACCTGGCAACAAAAGGCCGTAATACTTTCAACATTGTGTGAAATGTCTGTTTCGTTGTCGCGCCTGTTATTTGAGCATCAGAAGTTGAACATTAACACGCTGTGCATCACATTAACACTACACGTTCTTTTTTGTTGTTGGTTAATTGGCCTCAAGAACTACATTGTAAATTCTCGCTGGTACAAGAAAGAAGTCCACACCTTGTCTTTCCCTAAAGGTTTCCAAACGACACGTAACCCTTTCAGCCATAACTCTCTTAACCTCCCGTCTACTGCGAGCCTGTTTTTTTTCGGCACACTGCAAAGTGGAGTCACAACCCATCTGCTTGTCCCAGCTGGACAGCAGATATGTTAGTAGGATTCCTACGGCGTCCTCTGAGACGGATAACTGCAGTGGACAGTAGTGTGGGAGCGCTGCTGAGCTCCGCTGGGTCACGCTGGCCCGTTGGAGAGGAAGCTGGAACGGAGCGGCCTGCTTTGACAGGCTGACGGGGCTCCTCTTGGCCGGGGTATTCCTGGAATATCATGCCAGTTTAGGAGGTTTGGCCCCACAGCTCAATAAGACTTGTTGGCACCAGCTTCAATAGAACAAAGATATAAATTAAATGTTATTTAAAGAACAGCACTGCTGACGGCACTTTTTGAGCTGCAGTAATGCCACACCCACGGCAAAGATGAGTTAAATTTTTGAGGTCATGGAAATTGTTTGCCATGGAATTTCACATCAGGCACTGTGCCGAGGGCGAAGCACCCCGAGCCTGCTGGCAGAAGGGCCGTGTTGCCCTCTCCTCTCTGTGATCCCCTCTGGCATTCTTGTGGGTGCATTCCTGACATCCTTCCCCAGAATACCTCATGTCCACACGGCACAGCCAGCGTCTGCCCCAGGCCTCCGAGCATCTGCTGTCCACTCAGGCCGACGGACACGTCGATGACATCATCACACAGCGGGCTTCGATGGCCGTAGCACACGTACTTGTTGCGCACACCAACTTCAAGGAATTCCCTTTTGTATTGAAATCTAAAGGGCAACAAACTGTGCAATACTCGTATCAAATGACATAGCCATTTGCTCATATGAAGGCCTATAAACAAATGCATAAATAAATAGGCTGTAGCCTATCAGGGAGCTTGATTTGTTGAGACCGTCTGTCTATTGATCTCCTTGTTTCAGTGTACACACAACAAACTGGAGCTATCCGTCTGAGAATAACTCATTATAATTCACGTTGATTCACAATGAATATTGTTGGTATACTATTTCTTATTTATTGTGCTTTTTAGGATTTTTGGGGTAATGCATATATACAAAAAGAATGCACACTATGTATTTGAATACTGATTTGGACGTTGTTTACTATGCCTAGTCAAAGCTCCGAAGCCTTTTGCTCGGCCTTTGTTCAAATGCAATCCATTTCTGACGTTAGGAAAGCAGGGAGGTACCCTCCTCTTCCTCACTAAGGTCTCACTGTAAAGGCAACATCGTGGAGTACATTTCCTTTGATTCATGTGGCTGTTGTAGCCGCAGTAAAACCACAGAAACGGTCTCAAGGTCATGTATAGGTTTGTGGATGCTTGTTTCTCTCTTTTAATCAGAGATCCTGCAACTATGACATTTTTGAAACTTTTTATTTCGACAAAATAATCCATATATTTTGTCATTGTGTTGAAAGCACTTTTACTACACATAGCTGCATGTGTGCTCACGCGACACCCAGAGTCCAGGCCGGTCTGCTCATGCATTAAACATGGCTTCTGACCGAGCGCTACTAAAAATCAATCCCGCTTTGCATCCATTTCTGTCGTGCCATTAATACGACTATAAGTGCTCAACATTATTTCTGCATCTATCTCATCCTTTGTGTTGGCTTGTTTTCATTTGTCTGGTTGTGCTGACAAAAAAGTTGAGTTATTTAATTTAGCGCTTGGCCCAGGGCTCCAGACTAACTTTTTTAACTAGGAGCACAGTCGCTCCTAACTTAAAATGTTAGGGGCGCAAGCAGAAAATTTAGGGGCGCACTTTTTCCTGGGTCAAAATGGGTCTTGCGCGCACCTTCTATTCATGCAGTCGAGCTATTGAGTGCGTGATCAGCAGCTGGCCGCTCTGCCGTGATACGCGCACACAGGTGAGCACACCTCCTTGAAACATACTATTGAGAACATATTCGCTGACATGAACCTGATGAACACAGTTGTTTTTTGTTTTTTCAACGCAGACTTTTTTTTGCCTTAGGCGCTCGGAATTTGTCATAGGCGCTCGGGAAAACGGCTTAGGCGCGCACCCACATTTCCTCTATGCAGGAAAAACCCTGCGCACACTATGAATCGACTTGCAAAGTTTTCCCATCATTTTTACTGTATTACTGATAAATAATTTGACAATATACAATCTTATGCCTGTTTGCCTTCATGAACTGCAAAAAATTCACAACAGAACTCTTCAGAAGTTACTGTATTGAGTTTAAACATATTTTAAGAGAAAACATACCTTGAGCATGTGCATGTTGCACTTCGATGTGGCCAATCAAAACATTTATTGGTTTCTAGAGCTGCACCGATCAGGTTTTTGGTGCCGATCACTGAAATCAGTATCTGCCGATCCGATAATACCGATCACCGATCACGGTGTTGATTGAAGCATTCTATTTATTGTGTAGCATTATTGCTATGAGGACTATGAGGAAATACATATATAAAGCAACTCAAACATTAAATAAATTACCGATTTCTTTAAACATTTAGGACTTTTACAGCTAAATCTCAGAAACGATCTATAAAGATACAAAATCAGTTCATTGTTTACTTTTATATGTTCGTGTATGATTTGTCGATATCTTATTTTGAAAAACGGATGTTGTTTCACGTGGTTCTTTCCGCTAACTTTGCAAAACCGGATGTTGTCACTTAAATCCTTCCGCTAACTTTATCAAAACCCTCGCGCGCTCCTGATCGAATGCGTTTACCGTGAACATCAGTCTGTAGGGGCAGACATGTGAGAGTCGGCTGAGTTGACCCAGAGATTCAACTCGGGGGACGGGGACGCTGCTCGGTGGTGAAGATCCCCTCTGACCTCTCACTCTGCGGCCCTCGCCCTCGTTGCGTCTCCGCTGCGGTGCGCCTCTTTTCACACATTAGCCCCCCCGCTCTCACACACAGGCCAGCCTTATTATTCGGTTTTCGTCTCCTTTCTTCTTCTTCTGGAGTTAATGTCGGTTAGCAAACCAGTCATTCAGGCATTACCGCTAACTATAGTGGGCTAAAGTCTAGAACAAGTTTGTCAGCAACAAAAATATTTAATTAAAAAAAATAAAAATCTGCTAATTTACTGGTCGCGCATGCGCGAGTTGATGAAAAATTTACTCGCACTGTGTCTAATTTTAGGCGCAAAATGCGACCATTTGGTCGCAGTCTGGAGCCCTGGCTTGGCCTCAATCATTTTGTTTAATTCGGGGAAACGACTGAAACTGCGCTGAAAACACTCGTGGCATTGCTATTCCACCTGGGACTAAACTATAATACTTGTTCTCAACATGTGGTCATTGTTCCCACAGGGTAAAGCTCACCGAGACAAGCAGCTGATTTACCTGAAGGATCACCTAGAGAAATACTACCACAGCCGCAACAGGAAGTGGATAGTGCTGTTCCCAGAGGGTGGCTTCCTGCGCAAGCGGCGGGAAACCAGCCAATTGTTTGCCAAGAAACATTCTCTCCCCCACCTGAACCACGTCACGTTGCCACGTCTCGGGGCCACCCAGGTTATACTGAAAACCCTGTCGGCCCAGCAGGAGAACGGCAGCGTGGGCAGCGAGACACGGACCACGAACCAGACGGGTAACTCACCTAAACTCAACCTTTTCTGACTATCTTTGGGTTTTGTTTTACTGGATTTTGTGAGATCTCTTTGGATCTATGAAGTTTGTCCTTCTTAGGACTGGGTTTAAAGACCTTTATTTGTTTGTTTTTGTTTCTTGGCCTTTTTTATGTCCTGATTGGAGAGTAGGAAGTAGATGCAGGTTGGAGAGTAGGAAGTAGATATAGGTTGGAGAGTAGGAAGTAGATATAGGTTGGAGAGTAGGAAGTAGATACAGGTTGGAGAGTAGGAAGTAGATGCAGGTTGGAGAGTAGGAAGTAGATATAGGTTGGAGAGTAGGAAGTAGATGCAGGTTGGAGAGTAGGAAGTAGATGCAGGTTGGAGAGTAGGAAGTAGATATAGGTTGGAGAGTAGGAAGTAGATGCAGGTTGGAGAGTAGGAAGTAGATACAGGTTGGAGAGTAGGAAGTAGATATAGGTTGGAGAGTAGGAAGTAGATGCAGGTTGGAGAGTAGGAAGTAGATGCAGGTTGGAGAGTAGGAAGTAGTTACAGGTTGGAGAGTAGGAAGTAGATACAGGTTGGAGAGTAGGAAGTAGATGCAGGTTGGAGAGTAGGAAGTAGATACAGGTTGGAGAGTAGGAAGTAGATACAGGTTGGAGAGTAGGAAGTAGATACAGGTTGTAGAGTATGAAGTAGATGCAGGTTGGAGAGTAGGAAGTAGAAACAGGTTGGAGAGTAGGAAGTAGATACGGGTTGGAGAGTAGGAAGTAGAAACAGGTTGAGAGTAGGAAGTAGATACAGGTTGGAGAGTAGGAAGTAGATGCAGGTTGGGGAATTGCATGCAACACAGGTCGTCAGCTGTACTTTATTTTGGTTGCATTGTCTGTTCCTTAAACCCAGAGGCCACCAGTGGACCCGATCCCTCTTCCCTTTTAAAATGAACCTTTCAGTAAAGCTATGAATAAAATCCACCATTTCTAAAATACCAGTTCATTATAAGTGGGCAGCCATTAATACCTGTTGGGTTTTTCAGTCTTGTGCTCGTCTCTGTGTCTCGTTGCATCTTGAAATGAGATAAAACTGCATGCTCGCCATTCAGAGGCAGATCTGCTGCTCTCTTTTCTGTGAGGGGATTTTTTAATTGTCACGAATCTGCAAAAACAGACAGATTTATTGTTTTTTTTGTGGCCATGGATCTGAAATGTTAAATATATTTTGTGTATGTTGGGATTGAATTTGGTGATGAGAAGTTGCAGGATGTTTTGTTCTCCTATTGATTGAATGCTATTCCTGTGGAGGTCTGGCAACAGTGATGTCTTTTTGTCTTCCTTTACTTCAATCTCTGTGAAATGGAGCTCAAATGTGATGTTGCGTTGGCTGCAAGGCCACGGATGGAGACTGCTTCAGACATGAAGCATTAAATCATTGCCTCCATTTCCCCCCGTCTTCTGGGAGTCCTTTTTTAAATGGGGGTAAAGATTGCCAGCGGAGGTAAGCGGTGACGTGCAGAGAGGGGCCAGAAATTGCATGAATGTCCCTGAAACCTCGGTGGTTATTTGCAGGAGAGTAATTTTTCAAGTGGTCAAGAGACCAGCCCCAATTACAGCCAGTGAGCAGGAAGATAATGACAATTAACCACCTTGAGAGGGACATTTCTTATTTTACATCAACAGTACGGGAGGAACAAACTGCGGTGGAAATTTCTTGCGCTATTGACTTTGCCATATATATTTTTTTACATCGATTCCAATCCAGATATTATACCATTGTCTGTCTTTGAAATAAAGGTGGCCAATTTTCTGAGATGGGTCTTTGCTTCTACTTTGAGACGAGCAAGATGTGTTCACCAAAAATACATGATATAAGTAAAGAATATCCCGATAACGCAGTAAAACGCACAGCGTTAAAATAGCCATAAACGTAGAGCACAATGTACCCAGCGGACTCTCCTGGCGCTGGTTCAAAATCCATTTTACGGATGTGCTGCGTTCATAGTAATTTAGAGGGCCAGCATTATTGAGACTGTGGCGATGGGACTTTAAACTCCCACAAGTTTGCTAACGCAGCTCTGGGTCCAACGGCCTCAGCACGAACAGCAAGAGGCTGTCTGTCCGTCTGCAGGGCAGACTGTCAAAGGAGGAGGATTTCTCAATCAGCTGTCGTAAAATGTAGATCAAGACGAGAACTGCTTCATCTATTATGCTGCATGTGCAAGTTTTTGTTTTGGCTTTTTTGCTAATTTAGCACGAAGTCTCTACAAAGTCAACAAACTCTGACGACCGGAGATGTTTTGTCAATAAGCTCGGGCACGAATGGGGTTTTAAAGACATTCTAGAGTTTTAGACGTGTCAATCCTTTTAATGTCTCATTATATTTCCCCCCGCTTCTGGGTCGTGTGGTTCCAGTTCTTTCTTGTTCTCCCGGTGTCCTTTGGTCTGTTCCTGCAGCTCAGGAGGGGAGGAAGCTGGTTGCTGCAGTAGAGTGTGTCCTTCCTGTTGAATCTAGCTAATGGCATTAAAACCGAGGGCGAAAAAAATAAAAATACAATGTCCCTCACTCGTGTGTGTGTGTGTGTGTGTGTGGCTGATCAAAGACACAGCTCTGTCTGCCGCTGACCCTCCCTGATGCTCTGCAGAGGTGCCCAGAGCTTGCTGACTCACTCTGAGACAAATGGGCCACTTAGAGAAAATAGGATTTGATGTAAATGTGTGTGTCGCTGTGTATCAGCTATGCATTGTCAACTGGGCTACATCCACTGCTCGGCACAGATACAAGGCACATGGGTCACTCGTCACCGGGGAAGTTCACAGCCTGCAGAAAAGCTCTGTGTGCAGCTAAGACTGATTAGGTTTGTGTGTATAAAACTGTTTACAGCTATCAGGTTTGCAAAGTTCATAGCTGTGAGTCATTTAGGGTGGGAATGGAGCTCCATGTGACCCAAAGGTAAATGTGTTTTAATAGCACCACCCAATCAGAGGCTGTTGTAGTCAGTGGGAGGGGACATGTGTGGGTTTCAAGTGTTGTAATTGGCCTGCAGAGTGGCCTGATGGAGAGCCAGCTATCTGCCAGCGTGTTCCCCTTCGACTGTTTACAGAAGCACAGGGCCTCTCTGATACCATTTTAAATGACCGCGTCTGCTGTTATGACAGTATTGTTTGTCACAGCACACAGGGTACCAGCGATAGCTTGGCTCAGGGCCTCGCTCTTCAGCCGTCCACTCACAAGAGACGATGGCCGCTTTTCATCACGCTCGGACAGACTTCTAGATCCAGTTCCCCACGCAGGGATCGCTGTGGCGTTCGCCTTTCCCTTCGGTACCAAGGAGGCCTATCCAGGCTCTGTAACACTGATGGGAATGAGTCGGCAGCTGTTTTGTTGTTGTTGGTATATACACTAAGTAAACCAAGATGTGTATTCATTTTAAGGCCTTGTGTCATTCATGCCCTCACTTTGCATGTTGAGCAAAACATGCGCAAAAAAATATTTGAGGACAGGCCTGCGGTTCCATATCAAGAAAAGGTTGAGATATTGTAAACCAGAGCTAAACTAACAGTATTGTAAAAGGGAATTTGTTGTGACACGCATGGAATTTTACAAGAGCTTTTAATTGATGCAAAACATGGGTAAACATCCAATATCGTCAAAGGAGTATAAACAACACGGCAAAGTCTATTTCCATTGTTATATTCTCTCATGGTCTCACTTCATATTCAAGATATTCCTGTAGCTAGCACTCCAAAATGACTTTTATTTTCTATTTGTAGCATTTTCTGTTGTGAGGGAAGGACTATAACTGGCAGCCAATGTATACTAAGAGCCATGAAGCGGTGTTATTGTTCCAACATCGAGGATGCAATAATGTCTGTTCTCCAATAAATTGGTAATGTCTCATTTAAAAGAGTCAGATTTGACTGCATGTGAAAATGTTTGAATTCCTACTGATTAGCCACATTTCCAGTTTTACTGCTGTTGACTTATGGTGTGATAACTTGGCCAATCAGTTGTAAAACTGGAGCGCGGCTCTGTCACACAGGCGCGGTATGTTTAACTGGCATAAAGACGCCAGTGTGCTCGGAGGGCAGTGACGGCAGCCTGCGACATGAGAGAAGCCGGCAAATATCAACCTCACTTTAGATATGGCCACGCCGACTGAGGCTGCTGGTGTTTTCTCCTCCATGTTTGACAAGCTTGTTGAGCTGAAAGGAACACCTCAGCGTTTAGCTCATGCACTTGTTTGCCCCCCCCCCCCCTTAGGCAGGTGTTCAGGTCGTTTTATATCTGTGTACAGTACAAGGGCAGATCTGGGATTCTCTTGAAATGGCTCAGGTCGAATGCTGGATGCAAGAGGAAGTGCGGCTTTCAACAGTGCTGGTTTGTTTCTCAGCCCTCCCAATAGTCACACAGTGAAGACTACAGTGCATCGTGTAACCTCAGTCCTGCAATGAGTAACAAGAGGTTTACCGGGGAGAAAGTACAGCATCCTTTCTTTTGCTTGACCTTATTTGATCTTATTTGTGGTTGCATAGAGGTGAGCACAGAACTGACTCTGCATAGTGTTTATAAATCCGCATAAAATATTCAATTTCTGTCAGCTTCCGTCCTGCTGTCTTTTCCACCTGTCGCCTTCTAGTCCGCTTGTCTTTTTTTTTTTTTTTTTTTTTTTTGTCAGCTGTTTTTGTTTTCATGTTTATCTCACTGACTCATAATTGTAACTGCCAGTCTCTGCTCTTAAGCTGGATGGCCAGGGTTCATTGAAGCGCCATTGAATCTCAATCAGCCGTGTGCCCTTGACCTCAGAGCCTTGTTGGCTGTGGCTAACCAACACGGCTTTACTGTGTGGATTATTTGAGGATACTGTCCTTCAAATACTGGCTCAACTTTGAGCCTCGATGCCCTTTTTAAGGTGTGTGCTGACTTCCTATATTTGCATTTCCTCCGTGGCAGGTAATAAAGGTAAAGGCCTGCAGTGGGTAGTAGACGTGACCATCGCGTACCCCAAAGCGAGACCCATGGACATCCAGACCTGGATCTTCGGCTACAGACCTCCGACAGTCACACATGTACACTACAGGTAAGAATAACACGTCGATCCTTACATTCACCGGCTGACATGCAAAGGAACTGCATCACATGAAGATGCACCTCATTGTATCATTGGATAAGTGCAACATAGGTCTCGACGTTTTCTGTCATTGCATTTTCAATAATGAATATTCGTATTGATCAGGTCATTATTGCTAATATACTCTGAACAGTTGCAGTTTGCTCCTGCCCTCCTCCTTGTAGACCTCGTATTTGTGTCTTCACAACAAACCCGACTAAAATATACATTTCATCATAGGAGGAATCTATAGAACCAGAAAGTCTCAGCACAGGTCTGTAATGGAGGTTATGGTCACTTTGGTCTGGAACACTGACTTTGAGACTGTTGGTGTGATGCATTTCCCATCCTGTATTCTGTTGCCAAGAACATACCTTCTCTAATAGAGCTAATGCATTTGCCCCTCCATATTGTCCTGCCGTCGGTGTTCTCCAGGTTGCCCTCTGTTGCTAATCCAGACCACTCGAGGATATGATAAAGGTGGGCCAGGATTACACTTTCTGTAGGCTCCGCTCGGGATATATGTGGCCCTCTGTGCATTGTCTAGACAGGGCTGATCAGAAGTGATGTAACCGAACTCAAGCAGCAGTCAACCAGTGCCGTTGTCCTGAACAGCCTGCTGACTAAAGTGTTTGCGTGTGTGCTAGGGATGGGCGATATGGCCTAAAATCCATATTGCGATATACATTGCAGCTATTGCGATACCGATATATATCACGATATATACTGTAAATCATAATAGAACCATTTCAGAACAGGTTACATAGACTCTAAGGAAAGCCAAACTGCTAAATGTATAAAACAAAAGAAGAAAGAAACTTAGTATGTCGTTTTGAGAACATTTATTGTGCACACATACAATTTTGAAATGAACATGAAATTAGTATAATACATTTTTTGAATAAAGAATACACTTCCAGTATAAGGGACATATATGTCAACTAAAGAACATGTTTACTTTCAAGTATAAAATTGGAGGACTGGATCGGTTCCTGTTTTTTCTTTACTGCGTTCTTCGGACTTGAGCTTGGGGTTGGCTGCATTGCCTGGCTCTCATGGTATTCACCGATATGTTTCGTTTTGAGGTGGTAAAACAGGTTAGTCGTGTTACCGCTCTTAGCCAGAATTGTTGCCCCACACACTCTACAGAGTATAGCTTGCTGCTGCTCGTCGGTCCGCTTAAATCCGAACCAATTCCAAATGATGGAAGTTGCACCTTTCGTTTTCACCAGCTCCTCCATTTGGCTTTCAGCCATATTTACTTAGATGATGATGCGTTGATGCCGGTCGCAGCTCGTGGCTCTTTTTAAATTTCGCGGGTCGCGGACGATGCGTTGCAGACGGTTGCAGCTCGTTGTCACGGTCGCGACCGTGTCACCGGGCTTGACGCGGTGGGGGCGTGGCCGGACTCCGCTGCCGCGCGCACACACCGACAAGCAATCACAAATCAACGGGACTATAAGAACCCCAGCTTGACACCCACGAGTTGTGGGATCATTGTACTATTGTCACATGCGTTATTGTTATACGTAATGTACACCCGCCAGAGGATTACTCGTTCCGTTAGCAGCCAGCCGATCATCCGTCTGCCTAGTGCCTACCCGTTCCTGCCTCGCGCCTCCCGCGATCACCGCCCGTCCCGCTGGGTCCACATCCGCTGGGTCCACATCCTGTACACATCGTGACACTCGTGGCACTTTATATTTCGCGGGTCATGGCTAGATCGCGTCAAACATGCAATATCGCGATAGAGCAATATAACTAAGATCTCTATCGTAGGCCATTTTTTATCGTTTATATCGTATATCGTTTATATCGCGCATTCCTAGTGTGTGCACGTGCGTACCTCTGTTAAGGATATAATCGGGTAAAGTTAAAGATGATTTATGAACCTTGGCTTACTCGCTCCTGTCTTGAGGCTTCTCTTTACACGTGGGCTAAAGCTAAGCACTCATTACGTCTATTAGAAGAGCAGAGGCTGCACTAGTCCCACCCCACCTTTTGAGACTCATCGGCCGTTGATACAATCGGCTATCTTCGCTTGGTCAACAGCTCTGCAGGCAACGAACAGGGCGGCCCCTAACCGAGCTCACGGCGCCGCTGTTCCTGTGACAAGCGTGCACAATCGGTTCCAGTTGCGTAGATGACGCTGATCATTCAGAAGTTAGGCCCATGCAGAGGTTCAGAGTCAACAAGAGGATTAATCTGCCTGCCGATCAAGGGAACACTGGGGGGGAGTGAGCCATGTGATGCACTTTGCTGACGCAGACGGGAGGGCCACCCAACATGACAAGAATAACTCAAACAATTAGTTTCACTCTGAAGAAGTTAAAAAGCTTCTATTGAGCTGTCTTCGACTCAAAAACAAACAAACAACCTAAGATTCCCCCCTCAGGGTGTGTGAGTTATTGCTATTCTCTTCTAACCTTCCAGTTCATGGTGTTTGGTCAGAACAGAGAAACCTCAGGCCTCGCACGCAGCAGAAGGGCAGTGACGGCGAGCAGAGTGTCAGCTGTCGGCTCCGATTGGTGATTCGGCATGTTGGATCTGCAGCTGGCATACTGTGTGATTTAGAGCTCCCTGATTGGATGTTCAGCTTTGCAAATCAGTGACTTAACCCATTCAGTGAGGTGTCTCCTTTTATTTTTTTGCATATGCCTCCAAGCAGAGGAAGACCGTTGCACTACAATATCATGAAAATGGTTGGCAAGCTTTGTTTTTAGTTTTATCTTTGTGGGGCGTTTGCTCTTTTTGTCTTTGGGGCTATTGATACAGACCATTGACGAGTTCTATCCTCCCTCATAGGCACTGAATGTAGATGTACAGGAGTCGGCTGTAGTCTCTCTGGTGCGTTAAAGTCCAAAGCTGGAACAGACGACATGGCGTTGGTGTGTCGGGGCCCTAAAGCCGCCTGCCTCAGCCTGGTGGTTTCTATGTGATCTGACCTTTTGCTGGGCTCTATAGATCCCTCCTGCACTTCAAACAGGCAGCTGAGAATTTAGCAATATTCTAGAAGAATCCATGTCAAGTATTTTTCATTAATACCTCCAGCTGCCTCGCGGTGTCTCCTGCTCTCTCGCCATATAATCTGTCTCCCAGATTGCAGCATCATAAGCCCTCTATGAATGGGAGAGCTAGGTGGGTGTATAAAGGCAGAGCGAGGGCAGCGGTGGGGGTTAAATATGTTGAAATACTTTTCTTTTAAATGCACCATCTCCTCTCTTTCTTTTTGTGCTGATGTGTGTGTTTCTGAAAGCTGCTGTTTGAGAGTATCTGAAAGGTGACATGATTTATTGTGTCCGAGTCTGCCTGGTCATCACGAAGATGCTTTCTAGCTGCACACCTGGCTTTCTCTCCGAGACGAGGGACTCGCACAGAAGAGTTGAGCTCACGGCCGTTCCCGCTGTGAGATACCTGAGGCAGATTTTTTATTTTCTCGTGTGTGTGTGTGACATCGGTTGCCATAGAAACACATTACAGGAGTCATCCCCCACCATTATTGACTTTATTCAATAGATGGGGGGGGGAAGACGGGGTATCTGCAGGTCTTAGAATACAGAGACATTACTTCACCGAAAAAGCAAATCCCTTAGAAGCTGAATTGATCTCAATTTAGTCTTTGGTTTATTACACAGAGCCAACTTTGGAAACCGTTTGTAGGGCAGCCTTTTCAAAAAATACTTGGCAGGTGATGGGATGAATCATCTATTTTATCAAGCTTCTGCATATGCAGGTTGGGAGAAACACCACGGAAATCTTAGGTTTTTTTGTTTTGTAACTTTGGTGTTTTAAAGGATTTGCTCTGATTTGCCAAAGAGAAAACGAGTATCGTAGACCAGAGGGTTCGTCTTTGAAAGGAGCATCCTACTTTACACTGAAGCTGTCGTCAAGCATGCTCCCTCATAAAGATCAGGTTGTGCTGACATCAGTGACTCAAACTGATGTCATCACAAAGTCGCCGCAGTTGATATCCACCTGTGACGGAGGTGTTATGCCCTCCTACATCTGACCTCTGGACCCATAAGAGGTCGACGCTCCCGTGTAGAGCTGTTGTTCACCTCCACGCACTTTCACCTGGTCACAGTGACCAGGGGAAAGGGTGCTCCGGCCACGTAGGGCGCCACGGCGATATTTACGGGGTCTTGAATACCTGATGGCAACAGGACACTAGTGCAGTGTGACATCATGTGTGTGAGCTGAGGCTGCCACCAGCTGTTTATAACTGTAGAACATAATGAAAGTGCATTCATCAGTCGCCAACAATACTGAGCAGCAATGCAACAGCTCATTAAAAGAAGATTCACTGATGCAATTTGTGATTGGGTCTGTGATTTGTTCTTGTCCAAACTATTTCCTGGAACATAGACGGCCTTGAGCAAACGAGGAAGGCGATTAAAGACTAAATGGAGCGATTAATAAGTGGACTCCAACTGTCCCTCAACTTTTCTCTCATTGTTTGCACGATACCAAACTTTTATCTGCAGAGCGGTTTACTTTGGGAAAGGGAAGTTATACAAGGACAGCAGCATTGTAATTAAAACCTTGTAAATTCTTCAGCATAATTCATGTAATATTTGTTTTAGTGCATCGCTTTAGCTGGTAAAACTGACCCTCTTGCCACAAGAGGATTGAGAGAAAGAACTCAAAGGCAGCAGTTTGTGATTTTGAGCTTCATTGCTCAGATATGAGCGCTGATCTCTAGAAAGAGACGGGAAGCCGGATGAGAGACTTCTCTGCTCCCCAAGCAACACTGGCTGTTCATTTCAATATTCACCTTCTGTAACGTTTTGCCCGAGAGCCGGCCTCCCAGGGCCTCCCAGGGCCTCCCAGGGCCCCTCCTTTTGCTTCTCAAGATTTCACAGCAAGAGAGATTTAGGAAAAACCCTGGTTTACTGCAAGACCACCATTTTATCCTGTGGGCACGTTTAGACTTGTCATGGGATGAAAACAAGGTAGTAACTTTTTTAATATGACTTTACATGAGTAATCCAGGATGACAACTTGATGAAAATGGATTATATCGTTTAATTTATTGAACTAAAGCAGAACTCAAACAGCTTAACTTTGCCCCCCCCCCACACACACACACACACACACATGGGGTACAAGTCAGATTAATGGTTATTTACAGAAGAAACTGCATCTCCCTCTTGCAGCTGTCCGTGGTGTCCGGTTAACAAGCCGGCCGCTGCCAAGTGGGTTAGGGAGGAAATGAGAGCGCTGCCGTGGCCGCCGGCCAACACGTCGCCACCAACACCGCGACTACTACCGCCCAACCTTTGCTCACTCCAGCTTCTCAAATGTGAGGATTTAATGACGGGGACTTGTCGCCCTAATCTGTAACGACCTATATGACTGGAGCCAGACGGCACTATTGACAGCCGCCTGAACGCAGCAAGTCGTTGAGTTTTGGCAAAATGAGTCCTGTGAACTTCAACATGCGGTTTGATTTTTGCCGTCAGGGTCGAAAGACATTTGTTCCTCAAACAAACCTGGTTCCTAAGCCAATGAGCATATTTGCTCTGGAACGGAATCAGCAGCTCCTCCGTTAACCTCAACTTGATGCCAAAAGATACAGATTTATACCTAATTGTCCCAAACCGACTTAACGGGATTACGTGCTTCATGTTTACATTGAAGAGTACAGTAGAAGGACGACTGGAGCTGCTGTGACGTCTCCAGGCTCCCATGTGTTTTATAATGAATTCATTTATTTACTTATATTTAATGACAACGCCTTCCCCAATCCCTGCTGTGAAGTAATATACTCTTAATGGGAAATGCATGTACAGCCCAAAACGACAACAGAACAGGACACAATCGGCGCTGTTTTTGTTCTCGTGGTGGTTTGCTTGAGTTCTACTTTGCGTCCACATATCATGTCGGTTTTATTTTGAAGGGGCACTGGTGCGTCTTTCATTTTCAGCCTCTTTCTGAATGACTTCTCCTTTCTGGTGCTTTGAGGATCCATCGGTGCTCGTGGTTGGTTCCTACGGCCCACCAGGAACATAAAAGACGATATCCACCGACGCGGTGGGAGAAAGCTCGTGGAACGTCTTGCTTTACACTGATCAGCCTATCGGGAGGCCACGGCAGCCAGGCTCCAGTTTTGGGAAGCCAGATCCACTCGGAGGGCCTGGTGGTGTTGAAAGTTGTTTCATCTTCAAACGGTCAGCTTGGTGGATGTTCGTCTTTAACTAGAGGGCCATGCCTCTCGGGACATACAAGTTGCTCTACTCAAAGAGGATCTTGTTCAAACTTTCCACAGAGCAACACCCGCACCATGAACTGACGGATAATAAGTAGAGGGGTCTGTAGATGGCCACTTAAAATACTGTAACCTAGCGGAGGTCTGCTGAGTCGTCAGCGCCTGCCCGTCTGACCTGTGGCACCAGGACGCCCAGCCTCTTCCTGGGTTGGTCGTACAGGCCGCTTCAGGACTCAGACCATGGTGTACTGCTCTGTGTCCTCGCCTTTTACACCAATCATATTCAGATATGAGCTTGGCGAGAAAAAGAAAGCTTTATGGAAACCTTTTAATCAGACTGGCTCATGTCCAGGAAAATATATTCTAGAAGGGTTATGTTTTTTACAAAATGTGTTTCACTTGTCATAACATTTGTCATGTGGACAGCCCTATGTATTTTCATTGCGTTTATCGTTTTATTTAGTCAATAATATTATGTTTATAATTTTGAGTCCAAAATTCCAGAGATCAAAATCTGTTGGGCATTTTTGCTGAAACAATAGCGTGATGATCAATTAATCATTCATAAAATTAGTTGCAGATTCACTTTCTGCCTCATTTTAGATCACTAATTATCAGAAGAAAGCCTCATTCTGAGCACAAATACCTCATTTATGACCCTTTTTCAAATACTCACTCCTGATTATAATCTATTTTTGTAATAATGGTAATTAATTTGTATGTATGGTGGCTCATGTATTGATATGTTTTTACCTGCAACACAGTGGGGAAACATGTGTTCTTGAACCGGAGTTAAGACATCGTCCTGAAAGGAATGCTGTTAGTTTAATTAGATTGCATTTAAAATGTATATATTGATCAATACTGTAACACGTATTACAACCGTCTTACAGGATTTCCCCCCTAAGCACAGATACACTTTAATGGTTAAGATTATTATCCAAATGTTGAGTGGAGAGGAAGCTCTGGTCTTGGGTTGGAGACTCCACCCTCCACATGAAGGTGACCAGTGTGGGAGTGCAGCCCACTAGGGACCCCTTCTGGCTGGAGACGAGACTTCATCAGACCCGATTAATGGCTCCTAAAAGGGATTCTTCATCATCTTCACAATGTGAACCAGTGCATCATCAGTCATTGTGTTTCAGCCGACTTGAGATGTTTCATTTGAGAAATAAACCGCTCATGGAGCTCATCAATTAGATGTCAGCCAGGCTAAAGAATAGAGATGGAACTTTTTTACTTTTATTTTATTGATTTGAAGGAAAAAATATTTTCCACTTCTCTAATTTAAGGATTTGGTTGTTTCTGTCATCCTCTGATGGTAAAGTGAATATTTGAGGGGTTTTGGGCTATTTCTAACTTTGAGAAGGAACAAATGGGAGGTGCAAACTAGTGAGCTAAAAGGGAGCCGATCCAAATGTTTCGGCAGTGCACCGTGTTGCATTCAGTGTGTTGGTCATGTGGTCTTTGACCAGGACGTCTGAGGCTGTTTCTAGTTTCCTCAATTGCACCGTTCATGTCACTGTTAAATCACCATGGATACAGAGTAAACGAAACATTATCGGCCCGCTTTTATTTATTTTTATGTTTACAAAATATAATTTCTCATCGTGGATACAAACAATGTGTAAAACAAAAAACATAATTTGTTTTAGATCAGTAAATCTTTCAACTAAATACACTTAATTGGTAAAAAATGTGAATTTAAACTTTTCAATTCTAGAAACATTCTGTAATCTTAATCCATCGGTTTAAAAAAAAACTTATTTTTCTTTTCCCCGGTCAAAACTGACGAGCCGACCGGCTCATGAAGCCACGAGACATGTTGAACTCCAGTAAACACACAGGCTGCTGCACTGGAGTCCAGTTTGAAACCGACACCCTGAGTTTGGACCGCAGCCTTCACGGCGGATCAATGCTTGTGCCGATCGAGGCTTCAGTCTTTCCCTCGTGTGTTTTCCTTCAGGATGTACCCAATAAGAGAAGTCCCCGTGGAGGCGGCGGCCCTGACTGACTGGCTGTATCAGAGGTTTGTGGAGAAGGAAGAGTTGCTGACCCACTTCTACAACACAGGTCAGTCAAACATGTCACTTTGTTGAAGTTCAACTGAAATCTGAGGTCTCCTCAATTTGCTGAAAAGACAAATACGTTCAATGAAACGGCAGCTATGGTGCCTTTCTAGTTTTCTACTTTCCAATACTTAGTATTGTATACAATCATTATCTTGGCTTCAACCCTCTTGAGTGGGCGTTGCCCATGCCAACAGTGACTGACCTTTGAGGGACACTATTGCTAGGAGACATAATGACTGTTTACATGCACAATGTCTTTATTCATCCATTACGGCCCCGAGTGGCTGCAGGGCAACGGTTTGGTGAGCAGGCATGTGGAGAACGGAGATGCGGAGCATCTGATAAACCAATTAAAAATGTGACTCGGCATGCATGATCAAGAAATGGTGTTTCTCCAGGAAACCCCGATTATGGAAAGCGGGTTTCTTGGCACACGGTGATCAATATATCTGCTTTATCGAGAAAGCAACGTGTGTTTTATGACGGACACCTCCATGCAAAGAGAGGTTCTACTGAAGCTAGCGTTGGCCGTCTCTCATGGGTCCAGATGTCGTGGCTTCAAATGACGAGACGGTCCCACAACAATCATGCCCCGCCCACATCGTATTGACACGAGCTGAAAGAAATATGGGAACTTTCACTCTCACAATAAGTACACAAGTTAAGACAAACGCCAAAGACATTAATTGTAATATTTAGGGGGGGAAATGTTGACAGTTCTGACGCGTCTGTTCTCCTCGCCTCCTCCTCAGGATCATTCCCCTCTCAAGACGGGCAGAAGGAGGCGGTTTCCCGGAAGATGACCCTGGACCCCATGTGGCTGTGCATCATCCAGTCGTTTGCGTTCGCCTCCGGCTACGTGTGGTACAGCGTCCTCCAGTACCTGTACCGCTGTTTATTCTGAGTGCGCTGATGAGCCGAGAGTCTTTATTGGACCACTGGAAAAGCCTTAGGATCCGCTGGTGTGTGGCCCAGCGTCAAACCTGCCCCCTACGATGGGTGAATGTACATTTACAACAGTGGAGAGACGTAACAATAAAAAAAAATTTAACGTATGAAGAAGACAAACCCACCAATACAATAGGAACCTGGTCACAGGCGCAGCTAACTTGCACACAGCCCTAACACTACACACTCGCTCCAACGGCCGAGCAGAAGAATCTCTCGCACTCGTCAAGACACACATTTTGATGTTTACACGTCCTCATACACGTAGACGCTCCCAGGTACATCACTTTGTATTCGCAGTGAACTAAATGAGGCTCAGGACTCCTCCAGACGACGCTCTGGACCGGACGCTCTCTGTTCCCCTCCTAGGCTTTCGCCGTAGTAGTTTTACAGAGTATAAAGTTTGTATGGACGCGTGCGTGTGAGTGAATATTTGTGACTAGAAGCATAATGTCTGCCCTTACTCTTCCCGGCGAGAGTCGATGAAGCCCACTGGACCTCTCTTTCAGCTGCTACTAGCCGGCTGGCCACACCTTCCAGAGCGAGCCGTATGAACGTTGAGGCGCCGCTGCTCCTCTGGCCTTCCTTGCCCGAAGGATCCGTACTGCCCCGACCGCTCCCCCTCCCAGGAAATATTCCTGCGTGGTAGCGGCCGATGTTTTCATCTCTTTTGTTTTCTTCCCTTAACCTGCATATCTCCACAACAACGGCCATTGTATTTGTTGTTGACGTCTTTTTGTTGACTTTACTCCCCGGTTTCTCCCCGTTGAGGCAGTATTCTGAGCTCACTGAAAACGGAGGATCATGTTTACACTGGCAGCCCTGCTGAAAGCCCGTAGGAATGGCGGCTATGACGCGGCTCTTGATTCACGTATTTTTTCTTTGACGGGCGTTGACGGGAGGAAGAGGAGACGGTGCTGAAGTGCTTATTTAGAAAGAAGAAAAAAAAGGAAGGGGAAAATAAGATGGCGGCACATAGAGCAAGAATTGCAGTCTGATCCCCGAAAGAGGAACACCCCCGTTGTGGATGTGCTCTTCAACCTCCATACACACAAACATGTGCACACAGCCATGTGCAGCTACACACCGCAGAGCAAACGTCTGTCGTGAAGGATCATCTCAGCAAGCCAGACTGAGAAGGTAGAAACTCTACTCCCCCCCCCCCCCCCCATTGGACTACATTTTACAAATATTTAAGCCATATGCTTTGTGTTGTCAGGAGGGGAAAAGAAATGGGGGGGGAAAATCAGATTTTTATAAAAAGCAACTCTAATGTTCAGCATTCTAAAATGGAGATTTTGGCTTCCAGAACTATAGGTGTCATTACTGTACATTTACAGCATAACCTGCCTAAGTGAGTGTGTGTGGTTGTCCTTCCCCCCCCCCCCCTCCCCCTTTTTTTGAGATTTATGATTCATGTCGTGTCGCTCTGTGATATCGGAGTGTGGCGGCAATTTCACCTCTAGTGGTCAAATTTCATTTCATTTTAAATTACATGAAACTGTCGTCCTCATGTCACGGTCTGTTTAAATATTGTACATAACAAAGCTGAGGAAGAGTTTTCATTGTTGGAAATGACGATGGCGTTTCTCTCTTTTGTTCTGCGATAACTATAAAGAATTTTAGTTTGAAAATAATCTGTTTAAAAATAATAATAATAAGAAGAAGAAAACGAGGATTTCCCCTTCATTTCTCAGTGTTGACCTTGTTTTTTTTTGTTTGTTTTTGTCGAGTTCCTGACAGGAAGTTGTTGTGTGCTTCAAGACATTAGAGCGTCTGGACGTCCGCGTGCTGCTGGACACACGGGCCCAGTTCCAAACTTGTACCATTGTACATTTTTAACTCATCAGGATTTAGTGGAACACCTTGAACATCAAGCCTTACCTGATATCCCGGTGGACCGCGACCCCAAATAATGCTGTTTCTTCACACTTCTTCGGCAAGCGTGTGTTTAAAGATCGCGTGTCGGTGACGAGCCGGTGAGGAAGAGATGGCTCTTCACTTAACGAGGGAAACTCTGGCAGGGCCCTGCAGTGACGCAGCTGCTCTCTCTCTCAAATACACTTGTGTAGTGGTTGTGAGGTCCATTAAATGTAATTTGCTTAGCCTGCTTAAATTCGGGAAACTATAGAGGAGCAGCCATCGTTATCGTCGTAAACGAATGCATAAAATGTGCATTTGAGTATTTCACAGCGCCCGTGTGCCACTGTTAGTAGAAACTGTGTGAAATGGAGAGAAAAAGGGCTCCGACTGGGAAGGAAAAGCACTTCTTGAATCAGGCTGTCGATGCGACTCGTCCAGCGGCCCCGCCAGAGTCCCTCCACCGCCAGAGCCACTTGAAATAAAGCTTCATTTTTCGTTTTCTCCACCTTTTCACTTCTTTTTTTTCTAACATTTTTTTTCTGACCATGTTTCCAAAGAAGGCAGGGAAATGATGTTTTCCTAGATGTGGTTTTAGGAAAAAAACACAATAGGGATTTAAAGAGATTATACTAGAGCTGTCTGTAATTTTCCATTTTGTACTTCTCCTTTAATTCCTAGCTACACAGCCATTTTACCACACAAACGAATTGTGCTGGAATAAAACATAATAAAGAAGCCCAACAGTCTTCTGCTTTTCTTTAACTCGTTTAAGATACTTGAACAGTGAATTCCTTTGGGTTTCGGGTCCTCAAGTCAAAAGTGTTCAGGTATTAATGCGTTGGACATTTGAAGGGAAGCGTAAAGGATTATTTCAACATTTTTGGAATTATACATACTCTCTATCTTGCTGAGAATTAGACGATGAAATGAATACAATGTCTTTAAATATGTAGCTGCAGCTGAGCTCGGCATAAAGACTGCAAGCAGCGGGGGAAGGTGAGCCTTTAAGAACCACTTCAATGTGATCAGGGAAGGTTCACATTGACAGAACAATAAGAAAGAGATAACGGAGCTGAGAAAATGTTTTTTGTTTTATTGAACCGATTGGAAGTTAAAGGGAAAAATATAAAAAGGCTGAATACTTATTTTTACATTTAATTTTAAGTATATTATTTCTTGTATTTGTGACTTGATCTGATCATTTTTAATTCTGCATCCATATTATTAAGGGGTTTATGTTCCAGCCAAGAAAAAGAGCAAAACATAATCTCTAGAAAAATCACAACTTGCTTTAATACTTTTTTATGTGTCATGTTAACTGACCTCGGAGGTGTATGTAACTTGGATATTTATTTATTTTTACTACTCCCTGATTCCTGGCTCATGTTTAATCAAGCTGGCTTCGTATTTAACGTATTTAATTATTTTAGTCGTATCATGATCTCATCTAAAGTGAACTCTGCAAAAAACAATAAGCATGCTTCCCTCTACATCCCCTATTCTTTCATTCTTTTCACAGAAAGTCTGGATCCTGAGGGTCTTCTAGACATTTAAACAAACGAGAGCGTCCTTTGTAGCTGACTTTAAATCCCACTCTTGTTCCAGATGTTCTCTGTCTGCAAATGTAAACGTCAACGTTCCCATTGTCTGGTCCCTCTTCCCGGCTGAGAATGGTCTCCAGTGTTCGCTCCGTGCTGAGCTCGTCGTTTAACTGGTGTCGGTCACCAGAGATGAAAGTCGTTGCTTTGTGTCCGAGTTGTGAGTCCAGCTGGTGTGACCTCTCCTGACCCGGCGGACTGCTGCATCAACCACGGAGGGGTGGTTGGTGTTTCCTGTCTGGAACAACCCGATTGTACATGTGTAGTACTAGTACTGTATGGAGAACTATATTGAGGTTGGCTAGAGGGCAGTCAGATATTCAGGAAGATAGTAATAAATACCTCAAGGTGAAAGTACTCAGGCCTGCATTCAAAATCACAGTATTCTAAAGTATCAAAAGTGAAAGTATACTCACTAATACTGTTATATACAGTATATTACAGAATGTGTTATCAGCTGTGCAATAATATGAGACGTGTTTTTTTTCTTCCACTGAATAATCCATGATGTTATTAATATAATCAGTTTTGGTTGATACCGCGCTGTCTGTATAATAGATATGAAGATATTGATAAGCAGGCTGCCAGTTAGCTTAGCTTACTTTAGCTTAGCACAAAGACTGGAAACTGAAGCAAACAGCTAGCCTTACACTGTCCAAATATGTGTCTAATAGTTTCCCTCATTAAGATGTACTGTATTGTCTGACTGGGACCAGTGCTCCGGCAACCAGTAAAGACCTCAGGACAATAAATTGTTTCATAACCACCATCAGGGTGAGCCATAATATCAAAGAATGGACGTAGTGTACTCGGGTAAATGGGTTTAGTTGCAGTCGCCGGCTGACGAGTTCCTATCAGCACCAACAGGTTGAGATATGTGGAGGGTCTCCCGGAAAGCCACAGCTTCAAGCAAAATCCCTAGAAATAGTGTCTCCTTTGCCCCTGGTAGTGTCAAACTATGCAGATGACTTCAGTTGTCTGTCTGCAGCCCAATACAATGGAGGTAAACTGAATTTAATTTGAAAACGTCTCCCCAGCATCATCTCTCAGTATAAACCTCTGCACATAAAAAGGAAACTATACTTTTGTTGTGGTAATTGTTGTTCCTGTACTTTGTTTGGCACAAATGAAACATCCATATTATACGTGTTGATTTGTGAGCTTTAGGGGCGCAGATATGGATTTAGTTAATACATTTTATTTATTTAGTTAACCAGACAGGAGTGGTATTAATCTTCTCATCTAACTCTTGCCAAAAAATGCAAAAGTGACAAACTATTCCTTTAACATTCCCGTTTAGCCTAATTATTAGCATTTCATTCTGGAGTCTGAAGGTCCAAAGAAAAGAAAGCAGCCAGTGGAAACCCTCCGTTATCTTGTCTTGAGAAGGCTCTTTGTGGGGAAACCACTCAAAAAGAAAGTCAAATGGAAACCGACATAAAGCTGCACGGTGACCTCGGCAAAGGTCATGAGGTCATCCTGTGATGTAGCTGTGTCACGCTTTCTTAACTCCCGGCCTTTAACAGGAGCAGCTGATGTTGGAGCGGCCTCAGGCACCTGACTGTCTCTGTTGTTTTTAACTGTAGGTCTTCTGCTCCTCCCTCTCCCTCACTCCCCCCTTCCTCCCTCCACTGTTCCTGCTCTTTGTAGGAGTGACCTTTGCAGAGGCAGACTGACGGCTCCGGCGCTCACGCTCTCGTGGCGTGAGTTTTGTCCGTGTGTGGAGAGCAGAGAGGATCCCTTGAACACAACTGTTACTGAGGGAGACGTTACCGACAGATGACGTGTAGCAGGGATCACATATCAAAATTAAACTCATGAGAAAATAATCCTTTATCTGTATAATGGAGGAATTCCGAAATGTAATAAAAAACCATCATGATATTTCTCGAGCCAATAACCAGATCTAACCAATTTGATCTCTGTGTGTTTCAACGAGATGATATTTATGTCAATGCAATTTAGACATAATATTGCTCTGATGTGAAGGCCAATATCACGACATAAGCTCCGTGCAGAGGAGACGAAATTTGTTCTTTGTAAAACTAAATTGATATCTGGGTGTTCACTCAACTTACATTTTAAGGGAAAAATACATATTTGAATATCTAAAAAGGGCTGTTTGAATATAGTAAATGTTATATTTATGAATTAAATCTGTAACTTTTACAATCAATAGTTTGGTTTGTAAAATGTCAGATATACTTGTGAAAAGTGCCCCTCTCTCACGGTAACATCTCAAAATAGCTTATTCTCTCTGCCTTACAACCCAAAGACGATCAATTTACAGAAACATTCAAGAGAGAGAAGCTGAAGCCAACATATCTTTGGAATTCTTGCTTAATTCATGGCGCAAGCAAGGAATCGATCATGAAAACGTTTGAGGATTAATTGTTCGTCAATCGACTAAATGATGCTGACACTGAGACTCATCAGCCTCCCCTGTGTCTCTCATATGCAGCCATAGAAACTCTGACGACAGACAGCCTGCAACCTTTTACTGTAATCAGGAATATTGGGGATTACACGAAAACAAAACCCTGAAGATCACATCAGTCACTATCATAGACTTTTTGATTGCAATAAAAATCATGTTTACTCCTCTTATTTACAAATGTATTCATCACGCAAGGACAGTTAGCCTGATTATTTTCGTTGAAATGCTTTTAGAGCATACAAAATAATATCCTCAAATGTGACTTGGTCTTTGGATATTTTTAGTGAGCTATTCTTACCTTTGCTTGATTAATTTTCTAGACAGCTACTTTTACTCTGCCTTGAGAAAACGGAAGTCCCAGGGCTTCAGCTCGGAGAAAATGTCCCCAGTTAAAGGGCCCACTCTGCCAGTATGCAGCACACCTGGGCACATGGCGAATGAAGCTTCACATCTTTCATCTTTAATTGAATAGTGTTGTTTAAGTACTGAATGGAGAAGTGTTAGGCACAGTCCAACAAATGGAAGCCTTATTATAAAATACAAAAGGGGAACACAGTCAGTTAATGAAACAATCAGAATTCCCTTTAGCAGGCCTACCATACAATGTCATCAAAAAGTATGTGACTATACTGCCTATATATACAGTATCTAAACAGATAATGACATTGTTTATGGTGTCCTATATAGACAAGCCATTTGTATATGGGGCAGTGGTCAAACAGGAATGAACCTCAACAAGTTTTGATTAGTTGTCCAAATACTACCACATGTTGCATTCAAGTGAGACCTTGACAAATCTATTGAACATCAATGAGAAATGTACCGTCATCCATCTTACTTTTTTTTCAAAATGATCTTCCAAATCTTTTTGGGATCAATTGTTCTAAATAATTGAATGCGCCAAATGATCTTAACATTATTTCCTGGAAACGTGGCTATGACGTGCCCGTGTTTTCAGCGCCAACCCGTGGCGAGATGAGCGTGCAACATCCACCCGCTCTACTCTCGCGGGTTTCAGGCGCTTAGCAACCACCTCAATTGTATCCCCACCCTGTCCAATCAGGAATCCCCTTGAGAAGAGAGCTGACCAATCACGATTGAGGATTCGGGCACCAATTTAAACCTAGAGCAAACGCTTCCTGTTTTGGTTACTTCAAAACACACTCGTGAACGACCAAAGAAACCAAACATTTGGTCTATTTCAGACTCTTCAACGGGAATAAAAACAACCCCGGCAGAAACGTGAAGTTTGAGACTAATTCTGAAGTCGATGGTTCCGCTTTATGTTCAGCTGCAACTATGTTAAACGTAACGTTAGCTTAAGTCCGGTAACTTTCAACGTTAGATTCGGGTTTTAAAAAGTAAGATGCCCTCCCGTGTCGAGGACTACGAGGTGTTGTTCACGATAGGCTCAGGCTCCTATGGAAGGTGCCAGAAAATAAGACGGAAACATGATGGCAAAGTGAGTAACGTTCACACGCTTAGTTTGCACATGACGCTAGATAACCACTGCCCACCTGTAACGTTAGCTACGTCACGTTTAACGTTACCTGTCGTTGGCTATCGGTACTCGATTAAAAGTTAACGTTAACTAACGTTAGTTGAGTACAAACTGCCGTCTGTGATACGATTAATAGTGTGATATGTGTAATATATATTTAACCTGTGAGTGTTTGAGCACAACCTGAAATAAAAACGGTCGAGCAACAACCTCCGTTGAGTAACTAACTGGAAGATGAATGAAAATAGTGTTTAGGCACTCAAATTCTGTATTTTAAGGGTAATGTGTGCTGAAAAGGCAATATAAATAGATGGCAGGTCATGTTACGTTATTCTA
Organism: Pseudoliparis swirei; assembly: GCF_029220125.1. Lineage (NCBI taxonomy): Eukaryota > Metazoa > Chordata > Actinopteri > Perciformes > Liparidae > Pseudoliparis > Pseudoliparis swirei. The sequence goes on along the minus strand of NC_079399.1, from coordinate 12,307,164 downwards.
GTTACCAAAACCAACAAATATCCGCACAAACGTTAAAAGCCAGGAGAAGAGGTCAGTCCTGGTGTCGGTAGACAAACCCCAGGTGTGCATAGTTACGTAAATTAATTACAATTTCATGTCGGCTTCTTTCCATTCAGGTGCTCTAGTAATTGCTGACTCTTTGATCTACTGCCAACATTTACAGCTAAACAGATTAGTCTTGTGGGCTTTGGGGTTAAAGGTACTTCTGTGTCTGACAAGTAAAAAATAGCCATGGTATAGGTTTAAAGCAAGACTGTAGCTTTTGAAACGAGAATAAACACAATCCCTGACTTGTAACAGTGGTGAAATCATGATGGACTTGTTTCACACTCCATTTTTATCTTAAATGTTAAGTTCTCTTTTAATAATTAAACCTTTTTTGCCCCTAGATCCTCGTGTGGAAGGAGCTGGACTATGGCACCATGGCGGAGAGTGAAAAGCAGATGTTGGTGTCGGAGGTGAACCTCCTGAGGGAGCTCAAGCACCCAAACATAGTTCGGTACTACGACCGCATCATCGACCGGACCAATGCAACGTTATACATTGTTATGGAGCACTGTGAAGGTGGGGACCTGTCCAGTCTCATCACCCGGTGTATCAAGGAAAGGTGACTATGATCCGTCGTCTTGAATTACACAAGTACTGCAGGTTATGTGTTGTCAGTTATGTATTCTTTCCTTATACACGACCGTTCAAAAGTTTGGGATCACTTAGAAATGACTTTATTTTTCAAAGAAAAGCACTTTTTTTCAATAAAGATAACATTAAATTAATCAGAAATACACTCTCTACATTGTTAATGTGGTAAATGACTATTCTAGGTGGAAGTGTCTGGTTTCTAATGAAATATCTCCATAGGTGTATAGAGGCCCATTTCCATCAACTATCACTCCAGTGTTCTAATGGTACATTGTGTTTGCTAATCGCCTTAGAAGACTAATGTCTGATTAGAAAACCCGTGCAATTATGTTAGCACAGCTGAAAACAGTTATGATGGTGATATAAGCTATACAACTGGCCTTCCTTTGAGCTTGAAGTTTGTAGAACAAAATTAATACTTCAAATATTAATCATTATTTCTAACCTTGTCAATGTCTTGACTATATTTTATATTCATTTGATAAATAAAAGTGTGATTTTTCATGGAAGACACAAAATTGTCTGGGTGATCCCAAACTTTTGAACGGTACTGTACATCTATGCTTCCTAAAAATATATGCAGAATTAAGAGCATGTGTTCTTACCATGGCAGGCGTTATTTGGATGAGAACTTTGTCCTGCGCGTCACGGCACAGCTCATGTTGGCCCTGAAGGAGTGCCACAGACGCAGTGATGGCAGAGCAACGGTTCTTCATCGAGACCTGAAACCAGCCAACATCTTCCTCGACATCAAACAGAATGTGAAGCTCGGGGATTTTGGCCTCGCAAGAATCCTGAATCATGACACCAGTTTTGCAAAGACATTTGTCGGAACACCTTACTACATGTCTCCAGTGAGTTGTTTAATCCTGCCGTGTCTACATTTTCACTTGCAAACTAGCTTTTTGTTCATATTTGACCTGATCCCTTGGCCTTATTGATGGAAGTCTCATTTGTCACTATCTTTCAACAATTCTTTTCTTTCAGGAACAAATAGATCGTATGTCATACAACGAAAAATCTGATATTTGGTCACTGGGATGTTTGCTGTATGAACTTTGTGCTTTATCGTAAGTAAAAAAATATTTAAATCGCCTCCTGAGTGGATTTCCCCACTATGTGGTTTGTTGACTGAATCTGACATGTTCCCTGAATTCTTCCTGTTTAGCCCTCCGTTTACTGCTCACAACCAAAAAGAGCTGGCAGAGAAGATCAGAGAGGGCAAGTTCAGGAGGATCCCATTCCGATATTCTGAGGAACTGAACACCTTACTCTGCAAAATGCTCAACCTGAAGGTTGGAAATTAATAATTTTTCTCTGAATCTTTACGTGTTCTTCCAGCGAAACAGATTGTGTTTTCATTCAAGTAGGGTTCAGGTTTGTTTCTTTGTTGTCAGGACTATTTGAGGCCCTCTGTGGAGTCTATTCTGCAGAGCAGCCTGTTGGCTTCTGCAGTTGCTGAGGAGGAGAGGAGGGCACAAGTGCGGCTCCGGAGGAGGTCGATAGACTCTGACTGTCCCCTTAACAGGCCGGCTGCACCGCTGCCCGCTGCTGCTGCACCGATTCCTACCGCTGCTGCACCGCTGCCCACCGCTGCTGCACCGCTGCCCACCGCTGCTGCACCGCTGCCCACCGCTGCTGCACCGATGCCCACCGCTGCTGCAGAGCTCAAACTCAGAGAACGAGCACTGCGAGACCGAGAAAAGGCACTGAAGGAACGTGAGGAGAGGCTGGAGAGTAAGACTTTTAAAATGTATTTCTACTCCGTGCCATCCTGACCCACATTTGTGTGACATTATGGCTCCTGCTCACCTGTAGCTGGGATTGTCACAACATTGAAAAACATTCTTTTGTAAAAAATATTTTTATAATATCGTTCTGGTGCTAAATTATATTTTTTAAAGTCGTGTGTTTTTAACATTAAAACTCGAGGCCTAAGATGCATTTTCTACAAGTAAACTTGCAACTGGAACAATTGTTTGTAGCTTGTGACAAGTTTTGCATCCAAATGTTGTAAAATGTTTATGTGCAAATACAGAAAGGTTACTGTCACACGGCAAGCAGGGGAAATTTGAGAAATAAAGGCTTTTATTTTGTCCCTCGACGCAGAGAGAGAGCAGGAGCTTTGTGGACGTGAACGACTGTCAAATGAGAGGCTTGCCAGGTAAAATGTTTCTTTAATGGCGAGAAATCAAACAATAATTACTTTTGTCATGTATCCTATTTTTATCATTCTAAACTGTCAATCTTACCAACTGATTGGCGAAAACGCTTTATCCCAATCTGCTGTTACAGGGCAGAGAGCTTGCTGAATAATTACCATCGACAGCAGCAGAGGGATCTGGCACTCTGCTATGGCAAAGATATAGGTATGGGAATTAGAAGACCTCTGGACTTACTGAACCGAGACCAGAACTGACCAATTTGTATGGGTTCATGCTTCTCTTTTAAGTGTGGATATTTTTTATTTTATCACTTTTTAAATCATGTTAAGTGTGTTTTGTATATCAATAAAGAATTATTACCCACCTGAAATATCGCGCATGTTGGATTGTTGTATGGGCCACCTGATATAAAGTTGATCCATGTTAATCGGTGACTCCTTACTGTTTGTTCCTAGATGTGGAGAACCTCTCCCCTGGCAAGAAGAAGGTCCACTTTGCTGGTGAGAGTAAGGAGAACCTGCGGCCTGACAGCCGTCAGAGTGTGGCATCCCAGGAGCTGATTATGAGGAGGTTGCACGCGGCTAATCTACGAGCTCAAACACTGAATGAAGTGGAGAAGACCTGCCAGTTCAAGAGCAGGCAGATACTGGGCATCCGCTGAGCATACATCTCTGTCTGACTTGTGACTGATCTGTGGAAGAGAGTAGCCATAATAACTGGATCTAATTTAAGTTTTATTTATAATAATATGGTAGTGAAGACAAATATTTCAATCCTGTGTATGATATTACATGGTTGGTAGTGTCTGATTATTTTATTTTTTTGACATTGATGCAGATGTGTTCCTTTTTGATAGACGGAACTGATTGTTTTCCACTTAAATATAATAGAAAATATAAAAATGATTAGACAAGAGTGCTGAACCTTTGAGAATGAACTCTGCTGAAAGAATGATTGAAACTTGTGTCTTGCATATTTTTGATTTAATGTAGTTATACGATTATTTATTGTTTGTCCTTAATGACATCTTCTGCAAAAAATACTCGGTATGCAGAGTAAAATGTACTATTTATCCAGTCAAATGAAACATACCAATCTACTTTATAAAAGTTTGCCAAAAAATTATTATAAACTTAATCTTTTTCAATTTTGACTACAATTTACTACAAATACACATGTTTTATACAAACAACCCCCACAAGTGGTCATCAGTTACTCAGTTGAGCTTTTGCCAATGATTATTGGCCACAGGGAATACAATCCGCCTTCACACCTGATAGTCGTTTGGTCTTGATTAATAGCAGATTAAAGGGTATCATTATAGTGAGCTTTTGTCCAATAACAGGACTCCAAGATATGGTTGATTGAATAAAAAGATTTTTGATAGTTGTTTAAACAATGAAAGATAGGTCTAATTGTTTCCATATATATTTTATTTTGACAAAGACATAACCACTTTTGGTTTAACATCATTGCAAAATAGTGAATATATTTCTGTATTCACACCAGTACAGTAGGAGAACACAACTATCACATTGTCACTAATAACAAATTATTATCTCATCAATAAAAAAAGATTTAGGCTGTATTTAATGAACAAAAATAAATAATTGACCAAAGCAATATTTAACAGACAGTTATACAAATGATAACTTTTTTTCTTCTTCTATAGCCTCGTTTATTGATGATAATCACTACGGTAATCAATTTAAATGATGAATATGTCAAAGGACAAGCGCTTCCCCGCTTAAAACATGCAGAATGTAATCTTAATCAGGTTTATTAAACGAGGTGCCGCTATTTAGATTCATACACATCGCGAGATTACAGGCGCATATAGCGTGCTTAGCAACCGCTGTTGTCTGGTTCGTTTACTCCGCCTACTTCGGAGAGTCGCACGATCTGACCAATCAGATTAAATCTTGTGTCATGTCTACCAATAAGAATCGTCCGGAGAGCGGCATTATCCTGCCGTGTTCCGTGTGGAAAGTTTACCGGTTCGGGTGCAAAGTTTCAGCCGTCTGCAAACCTGAGCTCGTCGGCAAACGTATCTGGAATACGCTGGTGTCGACCTCGGTATATGTGAACGGGAACTCGAATAATTTGCCGGATTAATTTGACTTTTGGTTGTCTTCAGCTCTAGCCGAGTGATGCTTCCGTCGCTGGGTAACAGCAGTGTGTAAAGACGATGTTAGCATCGACCGTATTGTCTCAGGGCGCCAGCTAGCTTAACACCAGTCGTTAGCACGGATCGGTGTTCTAACTGAGAGATAGCGAACGGTAGCTGATGTTCCGGTGAGCTCGTTACAAGACGAAGTAAAACGTTATTTAACGTTAACTCGAAACTTTACTCGACAAAAAGGACCGAGGAGAAGAAAACATGGATTGCGAGCCTAATCGTTTGCGGCTGCTCTGCATGCTCTCATTGACTTTTATTTTTTTTATTGTGGAGGTGGTGGTCAGTCGGATGACTTCATCCCTGTCGATGCTGTCGGACTCCTTTCATATGTTGTCGGACGTTATTGCGCTGATCGTGGCTCTGGTCGCGGTGCGTTTTGCCGAGAAAACCCACGCGACCAACAAAAACACCTTCGGGTGGATCCGGGCGGAGGTGATGGGGGCGCTCGTCAACGCCGTCTTCCTCACGGCGCTGTGCTTCACCATCGTCCTGGAGGCTGTCGAGCGGTTCACCGAGCCCCAGGAGATCGACAGCCCGCTGGTGGTCGCCGGAGTCGGTGCCGCGGGGCTTCTGGTCAACCTGCTCGGACTCTGCTTGTTCCGCGGCCACGCCGGCCACGGGCACTCGCACGGAGGTCACTCGCATGGGAATAAAAACAAGAGGGGCAAAACCGGTAAGTCCCAGAAGGCTGGCAACGGGTCTTCAGGAGAGGAAACGAACAACCTGGTGGGGAATCACAACAGCCCGGGTGACGTGAGACTGAGAAATGGTATGTACCGGTAGCCATTGTGCGTAAAGAGTGTCGAGTCGTATCTTCCCATGTAGAAGAATGTGATGTTAAGTGTACTGCGCATGTCTGTATGTAGTGCCCCACAGCGACACATGTGCCATACTTCTCCATTGTTGGCCGTCCTGGTTGCATAACATCTCTTCACTGTCCCAGGAGGACACCCGGTCTCAATGACTAATCCTCATCGTGTCAGCGGTGGAACACGCATTTAGACAATTGCGTGTGTTATCATGCATTTATCGGTGGGTTATTCTATCCTTGGAAACGTGGCCACCCTTTAGTGACGGCCTCGTATTTCAGGCTTTGAAACAATGACGACTATCGGATGGCTTGTAGTTGGAGAGACGTACACGCTGCGTCCGGCGTTTCACAGCCACACCGTGAAGTGATAGTTCAGCGTCTCATCGATCACATTCCTAAAGCCCTCGTGCTCGAATCTTAATGTTCGCAATTTCTGAGACAAAGTACCCTTGGATTCATACACTAGTTAAAAACTGACCATACACGCACCCGACCAACCCCCAAAAGTTCGCCCGTGTCCCCGGAAGGGTTGAGCCGTGCATCAAACCGTTGCTCCCCCCCCACACACACACACACACCCCACTGATGGCTGTTACTGGGTCATACATCAGTGTAATGTGGAGTCGACAGCCCCAGCCACACCATTAGCTGCTGATGAATGACCCGGTGGCATCCTGGGATTGGAGGGGAGCAGCCATTGCTCGGGTCCCTTCCCCTCGGCGGTGGACGCCACCGCGGCCTGCCAGGACGAATTGAATTTGCTTGACGTGAATAACTGCAGGTTGTTTCGTCGCGTTTAGGATCCTAAATGCTGGGCGTTTCCTTTCACATAATTCAGCATGGCCGTTGTAGCGCTGACCGGTTATAGTACCGACTCAGTCAGTCATTGTCTCCCAAGGTCAAAGCTGGAGCTTTGTTGGCAAGGCAACGCATCACCGCTGTCGACTCAATGGACTGAATGTCTTCGTCAATGGCCCGGAGTCATCATCCTCTGCACTTTCTGATGCAGCAGCTCCAACATGTTTCACCCGATGACATCAGAGGTCAAGTTCTGGCCTTTGTTTAACGTTTCAAATGGGCCTGGGCTTTGACCCCAAATGATGTAACTCGGCAATTAAGCAACTGGCTGCCTCTGATCAGTGCATCGCGTGTCTGGTTGGCTAAGTCGTTTTGGATTTCCTGTGAGCGTTATTTGTTAACCTGGAATTTCTCAAAGAAATATTTCTATTTTTAATAGTTCCAGTTTTGTCTGTACATCTATTTTGAATGCTGCAGTCGTATATCAGTGTTCAAGTTCTGGTAACCTAAACTTTAGTTTTTATCTTCAGAAATCGGCTGTAAGGACGACACCGAAGTGCAGATCAATGGAAACCCCCACTATGAGGATATGGACCATGACGCCGCGGGGCAGCTCAACATGCGTGGCGTCTTCCTGCACGTCTTGGGCGACGCCCTCGGCTCCGTCATTGTGGTGGTCAATTCCTTAATATTTACCTTTGTGTGGCAGCCCTGCATAGAAGGCGAGGCCTGTGTGAACCGGTGCATCAACAGCCACAGCACCGACCACCATCATGTCAACCACACTCTGGTGGACCTGCTGGACGGCCCCACCGTGTCGGCCATGAAGTTTGCGGGCCCTTGCTGGGTTCTCTACCTGGACCCCACCCTCTGCATCATCATGGTGTGCATCCTGCTGTACACCACCTACCCGCTGCTCAAGGAGTCCGCCCTCATCCTGCTGCAGACCGTGCCCAAGCAGATCAACGTGCACGGGCTCAACGAGCGCCTCCTCTGTCTGGACGGCGTCCTGGCGATCCACGAGCTGCACATCTGGCAGCTGGCCGGCAGTCGCATCATCGCTACGGCGCATATCAAGTGCCACGACCCCACGTCTTACATGGAGGTGGCGAAGCGCATCAAGGACTTCTTCCACGACGAGGGCATTCACGCCACCACGATCCAGCCCGAGTTCGTCACGTTCACCTCCGAGTCTCGGGACTCGCTCTGCGAGCTCTCCTGTCGGACTCAGTGCGCTCCCAAGCTGTGCTGCGGCTCTGCAGACAAGCCCAACGCCGGCGCCGACAGGAGCGCCAGCGACGATTGCCGGGCTGTCGCCGGTTCCGCCCTGGAGGTGATCCTCGAGACCCCGGAGCAGGCTGCAGTGGCGCAGGCGCTCCCTCGATCGGAGGCCGAGACCACCGTCACCAGAGAGGTGGAGTCGTCTCTGTGAGATGGAGGGGGTGGAGCGCAACGAAGGAAACGCTGGGAAACCACACTGGGCTGCCATCGAGGTCATGGCCGCTGTTATCGTTTTGACCTGCGGCCCGATCGAGAAAGCATTTCCCATAGCTTTTGTTCCGTCATTACCCCGTTATGGCTGAACCCCCCCCCACACACACACACACTCACTGAAACCCTGTGCCCTTGTGTTTGAGTCGTTCTCGTCGCCGTTCCTCTCTCTGTACCTCTTTCCATTCCCTCTCTCGAGGCGTTGATGCATGTTGGGGTTCACATCCCGTGTTTCCTCCAGGACTGGAGCGAGACTTGCATGATTGTTCCTCCTTGTGATGCGGCATCTCGTCCGCCGGTGTTTACGTGCCAAAGCTTCACGCTGCCAGACCGAAGGGATGCGAGAGACGGCCTCTCCTCTAACGGACGACACATGCCGGTCGGAGCGCACGCCACGAGGTTCTGCCGTTTAGCCCGTCGGCCGGTTGGCACACGTTTCTTTGAGCAGAGCTTTTTTTCGTTCCCTCTGGCCCCAAATGGAAGAGTATTGTTTAATAATTTAAGTTATTAGAAAGGATATATTTCTCTCTGTAAATGCCGTTTGGATGATAGCAACACTTTTGCAATGTTTCCGTCTCAAACTTTTTGACAGACCATCTATGCTGTAGGCAGTTTTTCAAATGTGACATTTTCTAATGATTCTTTGTTTCTCACGGCGCTTCTCTGGCCGCGACTCGGTTTGACTCGCAGTCCTTAGTTGGATACAGTTGCCGTGCCTTTTTAAATGCAAAGACCTGCTGCCGGTAGAGCACCAAGTATTATTGGGCCAGCCCCCGGCCCGAAGGTCGGCTGTGTTGTGGAGGAATGAGCGCTGGATGCGGTCACGCAAACACGACTGTTTCAATCTGAACCGGAGAGCGTCCTGCTGGTCGTTGTTCATTCTACGTTCTTCTACGTTTGCATGACCACACTGAGACCTAGTGTTCAGGAGCACCAGTTGCTGCTTACCAGTACCTGCTGGTATCCGCCAACATTACGCATAACTTAGAGAATGACTCGTTCTTTAGCTTTTCCGTCTTCTCCTTTGGACTGCCGAGCAGGCTGTTTCTTTTCTTTCTGAACTGAAGTCCATACGGTGGCCTTTTTGCAATTGGTGAATTTCCCCTCATCACCACATATTTCATCTCTTGGTGGTCCATTGATGTCGTTAACATTTCCACTCCTGAGTAAATGTGTATGCAATATAGACATGTATTATGACTCATTCGTTCATGTTTGGTCACTTTTATTCTGTTTTTAAGACTTGAGCTCTGTGTGCAAATTGAAAACAAGTGTTTTTTTAATTTTAGATATGACATGTCAACTGATGTGTTTTGATATACTATATATATATATCTACAGTACCTGTCCAATGTGTCATTGTGAAATAAATCAAAAAAACTGTCTGTTTGGTACAGTTGAAGACCCCATCTGTGTCCTTTGCCTTATTTTTTTTATTTCTAGAGACTAATCAAAATAAAAGCTGGTAAGACAACGACCACAAAGATGACAAATGTCGTGAAACTGTTATTGCTGTCTGTATGGGGGGGGGGGGTTCTGTGAATGTACACATGTATTTTATGTGTATCTGGGGGCCTGTTGATGACAATCTGTACATGCCTATCTTAAGACCACGCCCTCATTGGTCTCCTCTGTGGTGGACAGTTTGCTTTTGTATCTTCTTTTACTCATTCGAGTTCTCAAGTCCTGCTGTCCTCTAAAGACGACGTCCTGGGCTTTCCAGTGATGCCGCGTGTGTGGCGGGGTGGGATGACGACTACTTCCTGTTCCGTTTGACGCTCGTCAGCACACTTGAGGTAAAGTCAAATATTGCTTTAGTGTCTTTTTTACAACATTAGCATGTATTGTTTATTAAAATGTCAGGAATGATATCTAGTTCTGAAAGAATTTCAGTTGTTTATTAAATTTATAGTCCTTTTTTGAATGTCAATTATCGTGGACACCAGGACCAAATGTATGTATTTAATGACTCGGCATCGTTGTGTGAGGTGAACCAAATGCATGATATTCCTCTATATCCAGGAATATCACCGCTAAAAATAAAACATGCAAAATAATAAATGGAGAACACTAAAGAATGATCAACAAAAGATTAGTTTAGGAAAATAAAGTAAATGTATAAGTTAGTTCTGGACATAAAACGTTCAGTTTTAATATACAATGTTCTAGCATCCTTCAACCAACAAGTGAAACAATCCAGATGACATTTGATTTTGTTTAATAATCAAGTTGAATAAATTATTAGTTTATCACTCTACAGCCATAATTTATTAGTTTATCTTCGATATTTTTCTGTCTTTTCGAATGAAAATCGTCCTCTGGTCCACGACAGTGGGCATGCTGTAAAATTTAAAAGCAAAAATAATTTTCAAGATGTTCATTTAACTCTAAATAGGTAGGAAATCACAACAAATAAGAAGTTGGAAGACACTATTTCCCCTCAGTTCCCAGGAGGATCTATAGATTAGTTGCTATAGTTTCATGTTATGATACTTTACGTTTATTTAGTGTTCATTTATTCCACTGAGTTAATACTGTGCGGTGCGTTATTGTCAAGAAGCCGTCCTTTAAATTGGTCACAACGTTTTGGGCTACAGCTGCTTTAGGTGCCTGACCATGTGATGGTGCCTTATACGTATGTTGAGTAAAATTTAGAAATCAATCCCTAAAAGTGAAACTGGTGTAACTTATTTTTGTTTTAAAGTCTTGAATTACCTTTTACTGATCCAAACTTTAAGTCTGAAGTTGACTTTTGCCGAGTTAACCCACAAAAAAAGGAGATTAAAGAGGCGATTCAGGTTTAAAGGAGCCGTGGTTGTGCACAGGACGGCATCATTTAATAAACTCAAATAGCCTAACCTCCAGTTTCTTTTAAAAGGCTTCTTCACAAGAATTAAGCAAAGGTTTGCAACAATTTGATTTGCATTGACACAGTTTAAAAATACTTTTCCTTTTTACTTACTTTTTAATCTTACTTATTTCACTGAACAATGCATCGTAGTTTAGAAGAAGAATATTCAACTAAACATAACACAATGACTACTGATAAATGTATAATATTCACTTGAAATGTGGTGGAGTTTAAGTTTAGTGTCTCAAAACTATACTAACACTGTGCTACTTAAGGAAATGTATGTTTTTTAATGTATGTTAAAACAAGTTGATTGAGGTAAAGAATAGAATGACAGTAACAGACCATAGATCATGTATTGATAATAACTGATATCATCAACAGAGTGTAACTCAAACTGACGTTGAAAACAACTTGAACAAACTGATTCATCTCCAAGGCCCACAGGAAGCGTGTGGCTCATGTCTTCTGTCCAGCTACCGAACCGCAGACCGTTAAACAGTAATAATGGTCACAAGTAAGTCAGAAGAGTTGTGAAGTGTTACGCTGCAATTACATTTAGTCCATAATTGCAGCGTCCCAAAGGAGCGGCTGCTGGGTTAAATGTGAATGTGTAAGAGGCCCGGGGGCATTCCAAAGGCAACAAGCAAGGGGCTCTACCCAGCATTCCTCACTGCTGCTGGGCCGCGCTCTCCTCGCTGCGTGTCCCTTTTCATGTGGACAGAAAGCGTTTCTATTGTTGTGCTCTTTGTTAAAGTCAGGTGTTCTTCACTGCAGACGGTAGAGTCTGCATCCACTGCTGACCACAGTCTGGATCATTGACCCCTGCTTCTTAAAACATGAAGCCAATCGGGTTATGATTTTTATTAACATAATGATTAAGTGACTATTCAACTTATCTGGCTAATTGCAAAATGGTTGAATGGCTTTTTAATTCTTCTCAAAAATAGTGTCTTTAGCATTTTCAAACTTGTTCATTGTGAAATGTCTATTTCTGCCAAATGGCGGACATTCCCAAGTGCTAAGATCTCTTCCTTTAGAGACTCTTTAGAGCTGATCCAATAAGCATCCGAGCTGATGTACTCGTCTGACCCTACTGTGTGTAGCTGTGTGTGTGTGTGTGTGTGTGTGTGTGTGTGTGTGTGTGTGTGTGTGTGTGTGTGTGTGTGTGTGTGTGTGTGTGTGTGTGTGTGTGTGTGTGTGTGTGTGTGTGTGTGTGTGTGTGTGTGTGTGTGTGTGTGTGTGTGTGTGGACGGTCACACAAGGCCATCTGTCTCTGGCTTTGTCCCTGTGTATTTTCTAACAGAGTGAGCAGGACATGAGGCTGAGTTTAAGGGGCGTGTGGGGGAGGGGCGGAGGGAACACTGGATTTGAGGGTGAGAGGTCACTCTGCCGCTAAATGGATTCACCTTTACCAACACGCCGTACACACAGAACCCCCGAAGAGGCGTCCCGATGAAGCTTAACTCCTGCACGTTCTCTCTCTTGTGTCAGAGATTTGTGTGACACTTGAGAGCCCTGCAGCATATTTAATCAATGCCATCAACACTGGACTGTTGTGCATACAGTTTAAATGGATACAATACATGCACTATATGAGGTCATAAATAGGGATTGCTTTTGGGCAGAGTCACAGTTTCTCCTCTGTCCCGTTCAGACAGAAGGGGAATCACACTGAGAGTGAAAGTACGAGTTGTAGCTGCAGTCTGTGACCCCGGAGCTTTGAGAGCCCACCGTGTCTTATTGTCCCGTTTATAGACGACACCGTTTCACTGCTGCGGGAGCTCAATTCACTCGAGAGCTGGACTTGTCTGGACTTGTGCCGCAACAATGATCGAAACAATTTGTCTCCAAAGGGCCTGATAAACTTCTGTTTTTTACTAAATCACCTAAAACAACAACAGCTTCAGCAGCTCTTGCTAACATATGTTTTTGTTTGGATTTCACTTGTTCTCCTTGATCAGAATGTGACAGTGAGCTGTGTGGCTGGTATGTCTCATGTTTTCTTTAATGGAACAAATACAGAAATAGTGAACTGAAACACTGACATGTGGCCCAAAACAAACACATGTTGACCATTTAACCAGTTAATATGTAATAAAGGCTGTTTCATCGGTCAGTGTCAGCTTGTTTTGCTTCCTTTTTCTGCACCTTCTCACGGCACTTTTTTTCCTCCTTCATTCAGTGTCGGGCTTTTTAAAACTCTGTAGTAACCGGACTGAACCGACACCATGCTGTTTATTCCTTTGTATTTGTTTCATTACGTTTTGGTTTTGGTTTTGGCAATGTGAGCAGTGTGGCTCCATTGATTATAATGTTGGGCTCCCTGGACTGAAACATCTCAACTATTAAATGGATTGATTAATTCCTGAGGATGAATCCTGACTTCGGTGATCCCCTGATTTTCCATCAACCATGCCACCATGAAGTGGAAATGTAAGGTTGTGAGTGAAATGGATGGATGATTGCCTTTGCCATTTGGTACACGTATTCACGTCCCCCTCATGAATTATGAATTATAATGATATTAGTAATCCACTAACATCAATAAAATGCACTACATGAATGTTCTATCGTTTTTGTTGGGTAATGTTTCCTTGTGTATTAAATGGACTTCTACATTTGGTTGTGCGAGCCTGTGTTGCATAATGGCAATACATTATCCTTAAATACTTGATGACTAGATAAATACCTGCGACAACAACAACATTACCATCAGCTTCAGCTGTAATTTGCATTTTGCACTTAACTTTTGTCTCAGTTTATTAGAGGGAGATCCAAAACTTCTGTCTCATAGAGTGAAAGAAAACGAGAGTGACTGGGTTAGCAGGTCTGTCATTCAGGGGGTTGGCGGTTCAATCCCCGCCCTAGTCGATGTGTCCTTAAGCAAGATATTTAACCCTTTGTACCCACAAAACGTGTCTATCTCTGAGAGATTAAGAGAACCAGCTCTCTGGTTGTGATGGTCAGCCTTAAATTCTTTATGAAGATAGACACACTGCAAAATCATAACTTTAAAGCTCACTCTTTAACCATTAAAAAATATATTTTTGTTTAGTCCGTACAAACCAAAAGAGTAAAAACAGCAATTGTGTGTCTCTACTGGAGGCTATGTGCGAAACTTTTAATTATGAATTAGTGAGCTTTATAGTGGTGGTATGCATATTTTGTTCCCTCGAGGGGAGACGTCGTGACCTCAGAAAACCCAGAAACCTGGCTACAACTCTTTGACTGATAACATCAATACTTTACGATCCCATGCTATGTTAAATGTAAATAATTAATAGAAAAAGAAGCTAAGGATGTAAGATGAATCAGAAAGGTTTTAGTTTCCTCTCTGTATGATAAAAACCAATCAAGAGTGCTTTGTAAGGGCAGTGTTGGGGGGAAATATGTTTGGGTTAATGTTTCACTGATTGCCCATACTGTACCGTCACTCACTAAGCTCTCAGACTTTGATCATGGAGTGAGTGGGTTGAACCAGCAATAATCAATTCATCCCAGTGACAGAAAGAGTGCGAACAACTCCAGGAAGAGAGGAGATCAACACGAGACATGCCCCCCCCCCCCCCCAGGCACGTGCACAGATAGAGCCCTAGTGGTGCTCAAGCACCAGCCCTTTTGCCCTGGATGAGAAAAGTGCCCTTTTTGCTGGAGCCCACTTTTTTTATTCATCAGTATTTAAGAATAAAATTTACTCTTTCTGTCATCAAGTCACCCCAAATGTGTTTTAATATCCGACGAGACATTTATCTGAGAACTTCGCCCCGACATGCTCCGCGGCGCTCACGAGCTCACGTGCCCCCCCCACCCCTCCCTCCTCTTCCACTTCCTCCTCCGCGCTTAAAATGACAAGTATAAATAAATAAATGCATGAATAAATACAAGAATAAATAAATAAATGCTTAAATAAATGTATAAATAAATACAGAAATAAATACAGAAATTAATAAATATAAGTTATAACTCAACAGTACATCATTAAATAAATGTATTTCTTCATTTCTGTATTTCTTCATTTATTTATATCTCTATTTATGTGTCCACACGTATTTCTTCATTTATTTATGTGTGACATTTACGTGTCCGTATATTCAAATGAGCTGGGCGGTCCGAACCTCATTGTTGAACAGGATTGGTCAAGTCAGGGAGCAAGACAGAAGCAATCGATCCCTAGCACTTGGATCTGTAGACGAACAGCGTTTATTATGCATTCTTGTCTGTACATTCTAAATACTACTGTTGTTGAGTCACGGAATGTAATTTAAGGATGTTTTCAGCCGAGAAGTTAGTAGTTTAAGCATCAAATCTGTGGTCGGTTTCTCGAGATTCAGCCTAATAAGGATATGCGACGGAGATTTGAGGTCCTGCTCGCGGGACCACTGAGTTCCGGACCCTCAGCGCGCTGTGTGGCCGCCGAGAGAAGCCTGATCTCGGCAGGACTTTTTGAAATGCTCCGCTGGCTCTGACGTCTCCGTAGCGGCTAAACATGAGATATAATTAGGTTTTTGAGGATCTAAAGAGCACAACGAGTTTATTATTTACTAAAAGATAACGTTACGTCAATTTGACTGAGGGTTAAGATTCATAACTTCATATTGTAGCGACCCTGGGTCAGGAAAGCTACGAGACGTTGTATATTTATTACCGTTTATTCGTAGCCTACGCCAAACAACAGTGAACACCGCAACACATTCTACTCCACTGTAAAGTATTTTACAGTGAATAATTGGAGTAAATTCATGCGCAAGAACAGTTGATGTGGTGACGTCACAAGACCAGAAAGACCGTCCTGCGTCCTCGAGAGTCTGGACTCCAAAGACCAGACTCCAGGAAAACACGAGTCTGTACTCAGTGTACTTGGAAATGATAAACGGCTGAAGTCAAAAAGCTGTCTAGGCTAACTTCTGCTAACGGTGAGCTGAGCGAGCCAACTTCAGCTTCATGTGCCAGGCAGAAGTAGTAGAGCACAACACACCAGGTGCATCACACTCCTGTGACCAATCATGCTTTAGACAGAGGTTCGGACCGCCCCAGCTCATTTGAATATACGGACACATAAATGTCACACATAAATAAATGAAGAAATACGTGTGGACACATAAATAGATAAATAAATAAATGAAGAAATACAGAAATGCAGAAATATATTTATTTAATGATGTCCTGTTGATTTATAACATATTTATTCATTCCTGTATTTATTTATTTATTTATACATTTATTTAAGCATTTATTTATTTATAGATTTATTTAAGCATTTATTTATTTATTTATACATTTATTTAAACATTTATTCATTTATTCCTATATTTATTCATGCATTTATTTATTTATTTATACTTAAGTCATTTTGAGTCCTCCATACACATAAATAAATGAAGAAATACGTGTGGACACATAAATAGAGATATAAATAAATGAAGAAATACAGAAATGTAGAAATACATTTATTTAATGAGCTCGTGAGCGCCGCGGAGCATGTCGGGGCGAAGTTCTCAGATAAATGCCCCGTCGGATATTAAAACACATTTGGGGGGACTTGATGACAGAAAGAGTAACTTTTATTCTTAAATACTGATGAATAAAAAAAGTGGGCTCCAGCAAAAAGGGCACTTTTCTCATCCAGGGAAAAAGGGCTGGTGCTTGAGCACCACTAGGGCTCTATCTGTGCACGTGCCTGTATATATATATACTTTAATTGAATCTACCTATTTGACAGTATCTCCGTGACCCACTAGATGCACCAATGAGAGGCTCAAGAACTCCGACTGTCTATTCACTCCATATGGTTAAGGGCGAGGTGCGGGTGAATGCTCAACACACCCTGCAGACTGCTGTTTAGGACCCGTGTGAAACCAATCATCTGGACTGATTTCAGGTTTTGCTATCAGGCCTAATCAGTGATTACTCTGATGTGATGCATTTTGTTTCACACAATGCAGTCAACTCTGGCTGTTACACAATGTGTTCGCAGCTCTTTCTCACTCCTGATGTCCTCCTCCTCCAGCTCACAGATCTCTATGGTTCACATTTATCTTTGAAAACAAACAAAGGCTGCTGTTGCATAGCTCATCCCTTCCCACACCAAAACACAAACAGACACACACACACACACACACACACACACACACACACACACACACACACACACACTATCACAATGATGTGTGTGATAGTTGAAACAAGGAATTATGTGAGAGCAGCAGATTCACTGCTCATGGCACATTTCTGACTTATTTGCCTTTGATTTACTTCCACCCCCCACACACAAACACAGATATACAGACACATTTGTGAATAGATATCGCTCACACAATCATGTATCTCTGTCTTCTGCCGGTCTCGTCCCTCATCTCCCTTGCAGCTTATATAGCAAAGAGACAATGAACCTGGTTCCCCACATCTGAGGCCGATTAGGCCTCTTCCCGGCACCTGTTCCTTGAGCCACTCCCCCACACACCTCCACAGCTGATACTAACTACACCCAGCCACCACATACCCCCACCGCCCGACTTAGGCCTAACCTACTCCCCCTCCCCCCCATGAGAGCGGGAGAGGAAGTCATCAACAAAGTTCCCCACAGAGAGCTTGCTTTACCTCCTCAAACACCAACTGGCACCGCTCCGTCCACTGGACCGGATCTGAGGCACCTTGCCGGGTCAGGTCAGTCAAGGGGCTGGTCAGCTCTGCAAAGTTGGGGATGAACCGTCTGTAATAACCCGCCAGCAACAGAAACGGCCACACCCCTTGGCAGGCGGTCTTGTCTATCTGCAGGCGCACCTGCCCAAAGCCCAAGTGGTACTCCAGATACCGTACCTCCCGCCGTCCAACTGCACACTTCCCCGGGTTGGCGGTGAGCCCCGCCTGCCTCAGGGACTCCAGCACCGCACCCACCCGCTGCACATGCTTCGCCAAGGTGGTGCTGTGTATGATCACATCATCCAAGTAGGCGGCAGCATATGCAGTGTGCGGACGCAGCACCCGGTCCATGAGGCGTTGAAAAGGGTCTGGGACCCCAAACAACCCAAAGGGAAGTGCGGTGAATTGGTATAAACCAAACGGAGTGAAGGCCGTTTTTTCCTTGGACTCTGGCGACAGAGGAATCTGCCAGTAGCCCTTGGTTAAATCCTCCATCATCATGGGAAACGTGAGGTCTCTCGTCAACAAGGTGGACTGTACAGAGCGAGTACCGGGAGTGTAGCCTCACGGTGTTCACGGAGACTTGGCTCACGGAGCTAACTCCTGCACTCGACGGGTTCCGCATCATACGGGCGAATAGGACAACGGAGAGCGGCAAGAGAAAGGGAGGAGGCCTGGCTGTGTTTGTGAATGTTCGATGGTGTAACTCTGTTCAGGAGCAGACATGCACATCGGACATTGAGCCGTTAGCTGAATCTGCCGAGGGAATTCTCGCACGTTATTGTGATAGCTGCGTATGTCCCTCCCTCTCCTAACGCTGGAGCGGCCTGTGACGCCATCCACTCAGGAACCAGCAGGCTGTTGACACAACACCCCGATGCCCTCCTTCTCTCTGGGGACTTCAATCATGCCCCTCCGTCCTCCACTCTGCCCACCTTCACCCAGTATGTCACATGCCCCACCAGAGACAATAAGACACTGGATCTCCTCTCTGCTAACACCAAGGAGGCATATTCATCATCACCTCTCCCTCCCTTGGGCAGATCTCCTGCCTGTGTACACCACCCGTGCACAGAAGCAGCCAGCTGTGACCCGCACAGTTAGACGATGGTCTGAGGGAACCGAGGAGGCTCTGAGGGACTGTTTTGAGTCTACTGTGTGGAAGGTATTTAGTGACGCCCATGGGGAGGACATTGACGGTCTCACCGACTGCATCACGGACGACATCAACTTCTGTGTTGAGAGCACTGTACCCACCAGGACTGTACGGTGCTTCTCAAATGGCAAACCCTGCGTCTCTCCGGAGATAACGGCCCTCTTCAATCAGAATAAGAGGGTCTTTAGATCTGGTAATAAGGAGGATCTGAGGACTGTGCAGAGGGAGCTGAGGATGAAGATCAGGGAGGGGAAAGATGTCTACAGGGCGAAGATGGAGGACCAGCTGCATCAGCGGGGTCTGGAAGGGCCTCAAGGCGATGTCTGGGTTCAAGGGGCCCAACCAACAGCCTGTGGGGGACCAAAAGTGGGTGAACTTCAACAGATTTGATGCTGCTGCAACCCCCATCACCTACACCTCTTGTGGATTCCCCCCCCCCCCTTTCCAAAACATTCGGCTCCCCTTCACACCTCTCATACTCAGCACTCTACGACCAGCAACCCATCCCACTCCAACACGTCACAGCACCCCACCCCCCAGCGTGTCCCTTATCCAGGTGAGGAGGATAAAAAGGTGAGAAGCCACGGCCCAGAAACTTCAGCTCAAGGCTACTCGAACCCTGCGCAGACCAGCTGTGCGGGATCGTGGAGCCTGTCTTCAACTTGACCTTGAGGTTGGGGAAAGTACCACAGCTATGGTAGACCTCATGTGTGGTACCAGTACCAAAGACTCTGCGGCCCAAGGACCTCTACAGCTTCAGGCCGGTGGCATTAACATCCCACCCGATGAAGACCCTCGGGAGGTGAGCTTGTCCCTGGTGAGGTCATCCCTGGACCTGCTTCAGTTCGCCTACCAACCTGGCATCAGGGTGGATGACGCCTTCATCTTCCTGCGACAGCGATGCCTCTCACCTAGAAATGGCTGGAAGCACTGTGAGAGTCATGTTCTTTGACTTCTCCAGTGTCTTCTATACCATCCAGCCTTTGCTTCTGAGGGACAAGCTAAGCAGACCGGGGTGGGCCACCACCTCACTGCATGGATCCTGGACTACCTCACTAACCGTCCATAGTATGTGAGGATAAGGGGGTGTGAGTCAGACCGGGTCTCCTGCAGCACGGGGGCTCTTCAAGGAACCGTTCTGGCTCCATTCCTCTTCAATTCAATTCAATTCAGTTTATTTGTATAGCCCAATTTCACAAATTACAAATTTGTCTCGGAGTGCTTTACAATCTGTACACATAGACATCCCTGCCCCAAAACCTCACATCGGACCAGGAAAAACTCCCAAATAACCCTTCAGGGGGGAAAAAAGGGAAGAAACCTGGAGGAGAGCAACAGAGGAGGATCCCTCTCCTAGGATGGACAGATGCAATAGATGTAATGTGTACAGAAGGACAGATTTAGAGTTAAAATACATTCAATGAATATGACAGAGTGTATGAATAGTTCATAGTAGGCATATTCCACGATGGAGACCTCCACGATCCATCAGGCAGATGGCGGTGGGGAGGAGGAGTCTCAACAGGACAGTGGCGTAGTCATGAGCAGGAATTCCACGACCCAGACGATCCATCAGGCAGATAGGATCTATGCCGTCTCATAGGGTCCGATGACCCCATGAGACGTAAAGTCAAAAGGACTTCCGGGGAGAAAGCAGAGTTAGTAACGTGTGATTGAGAGATGAAAATTCATCCTTAAGGAGAGAAAAAAGAGGAGATAGGTACTCAGTGCCATTTTCATGATCCCCCGGCAGCTATAAGCCTATAGCAGCATATCAAGGGGCTGGACCAGGGCAAACCTGATTCAGCCCTAACTATAAGCTCTGTCAAAGAGGAAGGTCTTAAGTCTACTCTTAAACGAGGTGACTGTGTCTGCCTCCCGGACTGAAATTGGAAGCTGGTTCCATACAAGAGGAGCTTGATAACTAAAGGCTCTGGCTCCCATTCTACTTTTAAGACTCTAGGAACTACAAGTAGTCCCGCATTTAGTAGCTCTCTAGTGGGGCAATATGGTACGACAAGCTCCTTAAGATATGATGGAGCATCACCAATCAAGGCTTTGTAGGTTAAGAGAAGAATTTTAAAAGTGATTCTTGATTTTACTGGGAGCCAGTGCAGAGCAGCTAGTGCAGGAGTGATGTGATCTTTTTTCTTAGTTTTAGTGAGAACACGAGCTGCAGCATTCTGGATCAACTGGAGGGACCTAAGAGATTTATTAGAGCAGCCTGCTAATAAGGAGTTGCAGTAATCCAGTCTCGAAGTAACGAACGTGAACCAATTTTCTGCATCTTTTGAGACAAGATGTGCCTGATTTTTGAAATATTACGTAGATGAAAGAATGCAGTCCTTGAGATTTGCTTTACGTGGGAGTTAAAGGACAAGTCCCCATCAAAGATAACGCCAAGATTCTTTACAGTGGTGTTGGATGCCAGGGCAATGCCGTCTACAGAATCCACATCACCAGATAATTGATCTCTGAGGTGCTCAGGGCCGATTAAAATTACGGTTTTGTCTGAGTTTAACATCAAGAAGTTGCAGGTCATCCATGTTTTATGTCTTTAAGACATGCTTGAATTTTACAGAGTTGGTTGCTCTCCTCTGGTTTTATCGATAAATATAGTTGAGTGTCATCTGCATAACAATGAAAGTTTATGGAGTGTTTCCTGATAATATTGCCCAAAGGAAGCATGTATAAGGTAAATAAAATTGGTCCAAGCACAGAACCTTGTGGAACTCCGTGATTAACGTTGGTGGTTATCGAGGTCATCGTTTACAAATACAAACTGAGATCGATCTGATAAATAGGATTTAAACCAAATTAGTGCCGTGCCTGAAATGCCAATCGACTGCTCCAGTCTCTGTAACAGGATGTCATGGTCAATGGTGTCGAATGCAGCACTAAGGTCTAACAAGACCAGGACAGAGAGGAGTCCTTTATCTGCTGCCATTAAGAGGTCATTTGTAATTTTCACCAGTGCCGTCTCGGTGCTGTGGTGTTTTCTAAATCCTGATTGAAATTTCTCAAATAAACTATTATGATGTAGAAAGTCGCACAACTGATTTGCGACCACTTTCTCAAGGATCTTGGAGAGGAAGGGGAGGTTAGAGATCGGTCTGTAGTTAGCCAATACCTCTGGATCCAGAGTGGGCTTCTTCAGGAGAGGTGGCCTGTTAGCAGAGACACATTGATAATATCTAATAGAGAGCCGCCAATTAAAGGCAAAACGTCTTTAAGCAGCCTCGTCGGGATGGGGTCCAAGAGACAGGTAGGTAGAAACCGTTGAAAATAATTGGTCACGGTTGATAGGAGAAAATCCTCAAATATACACCAGGGCATACAGCGGTTTCCAAGGCCATTCCACTTGAGAACAGATTGGCACTGGTTATGGGCAAGAGATTATTAATCTTGTCCCTAATAGTTAAAATCTTTTCATTAAAGAAGTTCATAAAGTCATTACCACTAAGGTTTATAGGAATGCTCGGCTCCACAGAGCTGTGACTCTCTGTCAGCCTGGCTACAGTGCTGAAGAGAAACCTGGGGTTGTTTTTATTTTTTTCTATTATTGATGAGTAATAGGCTGCTCTGGCATTACGGAGGGCCTTCTTATATGTTTTAAGACTATCTTCACCATCTACACCTCGGACTTCAAGCACAACTCTGACAACGTCTACCTGGAAAAGTTCTCTGACGACTCTGCAATCGTCGGCCTCATCTCTGCCGACGATGACAGGGAGTACAGATAACTAAACCAGGACTTTTTAATTAATGATATAATACTTCATATTTAAACCTCTTCTACTATGACTACTACTACTAATACTACTAATACTTTTATTTATGGTAAATCATGTCCTTGACCCAATGAAGCATAGTCGTCCAGTATTTTCATGTGCACCTCAGAAAATAGACATGAGGGACTGATATTGTCGACTCCCTAAGAATTTAAAGACAGTGGGGAGATGTTGCAATTTTGCTTTAACTGTTAACGGTTTAAACTGTCATACTTTATCGGACTTTACAAAAAAAATGTTTAATCCACATAAACTATGAATGGTATTTAAAACATACAACCTCTGTAGCACAGAGTTTCAACAAGTACTTTGAAAATAAATTCATTGTCAATACTTCGGTGTTTTGTGAAAAAAAAATTAATAAAACATTGAGACACACTTATTTTTGTCTTGTGCGGTAATAACATATTTCTGCCAAATGTTGCCAGACCAGGACTCTAAAGGCAACAGTTACTTTGCCCGATGTGACACTAATCGACAGGCAGACCAGCTACAGGCCATAGAAAACCTTGAAAAAGAACATGCAGGGGAGGAAGAAGAAGAAGACAACAAAGCAGCACAAAGGCTCTTTGTCTTGAACTTTGAATATCAGAGTGAATATGACATGTTTTGTGAGGAGTTCATGCACAAGAGCTACAAGGTGGATGGTTCGTTTTAGCTGTGTGATTAGATAGAGGTTGCAACATGCAACCTCACCGCCAGACAGACACAGCATTTTTTGTGAGCAGAATTTCTGGCATGTTTATTTATTAATTTGTAGGTAAATTCTTATGTTGTTTTTATATGTTTAAATGGAGTTTCTCATATTTTTTGACCTGTTCAGTTTCATTTTCATTAGGATAGATGACATATTTACAAATACTGTGAACTCTGTTTCCTGACTTTCTCTGCGTCTGGTTCTTTCCATCTACTGTTCACACCCATGACAACTGTAGCTTTATTGATTCAGCAAATATATGTGCTTTAATGTGTAACTAATGTTGGCTTAGTATTTAATTATTAACCATCACATTAATTGCATAAAGTTTCAACAGCACTTTTCATTGAAAGCAGAATAAAACAAAACCTAACTCAAGCGTCACAGAACCTCAGAAATTCTTTTTCCAAATAAACTGACATCTTGGCAGTCCTGAGGAAGCTTGGCACTTCTGATTATTCAATTCAAATGAGTTTCTATTGTCCAAATTAAGAAATTACAAATGTGCCTCAGAGGGCTTTACAATCTGTACACATACAACATCTTCTGACTTTTGACCCTCACATTAAAAACAATAATGGGGAGAAAAAATTAAGAAACCTTCAGAAGAGCATTAGGAGGATCCCATCATCAGGGTGGACATAAGCACAATAGATGTCATATGTACAGAATGAACATCATAACAGTCACAGCACATTCAATGAATATGACAATGATTCTTATGATGAGGAGTAGGCTTTAGCTCAGTGGGGGTGGCTTTAGCTCAGTATAACTAAGGATGGGTTAAATGCAGAGAACTAATTTCCCCTTGGGGATTAATAAAAGTGTATATTCTTATATTCTTATTCTTAAATACTAGCAGCAGGGGATATAGGAGAATAATAATGAAAGAAGAAGTAAGGGAATTGCCAACGCTAATGGTAATAACTAACAACTAATAATAATAAAAATGTTAATAGTCCATCCAGAAATAACTACGCTCCACGTAAACGTGGTTGGAGTTGTCTGACAACTACTGGCACTCCTGAGCACGGTCACACTTAAGAGGTGTGCATGTTAAGGTTTACCTGGTGGAACAAATATTCCAGTGTTTAGCTCGGACTTAACAGTGCCGTCTCCTCAAAGTAGAGTCTCATAATGGTGATATAACAGTATGACATGACATGGAAAAATATATATATTTTTTTTATTTAAAAAAGGCGAGTACAGTAAACATATTATGGTATATAAGTGTAATATATTATGAAGTGAAACATAGTAGCAAAACAATATTCAATATAGTACAGCAATATCTTATTGCATCTTGTAGTAATCTCCAAAAAGACACTCATTATCTATCCATCTCGGCAGCTGTCGTAACAACAATGGTTGTTTCCATGAAATGTGGCTCCACCCACAGCTTCTTCCGCTGTCCTAGCACTTGCCACCGAGTCGCGTAGGTCTGCCTCTCAGTCTGGTCCTGGACTGGAGTGCCTCCAGGAACTGGCTGGTTTGCCTCCGCCTGGTCCCGCTGCATCGCTGCGATCAAACCGAGCATCTGCCCCAACGATGATCGGCTGCTCTGGCATATTTGGGTGTTGCTCCTCTCCTTCCATATGCTTTTTAATTCAGGGGGGGGGGCCCTGTTGGGCGCCAGTGTATCAGGACTTGTTAGTCTCCCCGGGTTTCCCCCCAGCACCAAGGAATGAAGACACGTAGTGTAACATTTGGCAAGATACTTTATTTGTAGCTCTGCTCTGCCGGTCTCATCCCTCCATCTCCCTCGCAGCTTATATAGCAGAGAGAAGATCAACCTGATTCCCCACATCTGAGGCCAATTAGGCTTCTTCCCGGCACCTGTTCCTTGAGCCTCCACATCACCACAGAAACCGATTGACTTACGTGATCCTCTGACTTCTCCTCTTGCACCACCGGCAGAGTTCCGATGTGCTTACATTGAAAACAATAGAGGCGTCAGCCGCAACCGGTCTCTGTGTGAAACCGCCTTTAGTCTTGTTCCAAGAAGGCTTTTCGATCTCTACACATATGATATCCTCTGTCCCGGGAAACCCATAAACAAACATTTCAATATTTGACTGATAACAGTCAGGTGGATGGAGCTTAAAGTTCGGTCATTTTCTTGCACAAAACATGCTATTTAAAAACAATCTTGAGCAAGGTTTAAAAAAGCATGTATTTCATCAGGATATTGGATGCTTGGATGCCGTGCTTTTCACAAGGTCATGAGGCAACTGTTCAGCAAACATTGACTGCAGCTGAGATTGCAGTGTGATCAAATACTTTCAAGACAGACACAATCAATAAGCCGATCATTCCTGGAGCTCAAACAGCCCGGCAAGTTTAACGAGCTGATATCCTGTCCCACCGTCAGGACAGAAATTCAATCAAATAAAAAAAAAGCCGTTGGGTTTGTCAGGTCTGTCCTGCAGGTGGTGGTCAGTTCTGTTCATTTGCTCATCAATCTTTGGCCAAGGGTGTTCTGGTACCAAGTACACGTATGAAGTGCCCGATGCTCCGACATGGTGTTTGTTAAGGTCAATCCATGATTTGCACAGAAATACAACAACAAAGCCACATTTAAGTTCAGGCAGCCCTTTACTAACAGGCACGTTGTTTATATCCCCCAGCAGAATGATAGAGACCTCGGTTGGCGCCCTTTCCAGGACGCCACCAGTGACTCTCCGTCGAACAGAGGGAGACACTCCCATTACCCCTCTCGAGGAGTTTGGGTCCAGAACCAGTGCTATGCCTGGAGGTGAGTCCAACTGGATTTAGTTGCACCAGCTACAGTTCCTTCCCCGCCATGAAGGTGGCATTGCACATCCACGGACTCAATCTGCCAGAGGTTAGACACCTAGATCCACGCTTTTGCCTAGTGCCTGCCTCACAATGCACCTGACCCTAATGCCGTGGTTGGCCCACAGGACGACGACCCCAAGGTTTTATTGAAGGTGCATGCGTTCGGGAAGTAGCGATCATACGACTGGAAAAACGAGACGTTGATTATTCTAAATGAGTTGGGTGAGAGTTTGTAAATGGATGTTTTGATATAGTTTTGCTGTCGTTGAACGTGGCCCGTTACTGCACTTCATCCAGACTTTTCAGCCGTTTTTTGATTCCCTGTTCACGTGGGAGAAAATCATACAGGGTGAGTATTTGATAAACAAATTATGATTTTGTGATTAAAATATTCTTTTATTTCACACACATGAGATGTTAATCTTCTTATCTAACTTTTGGCCAGAAAGGGAGAAATGCCACGCTCCTGTCATATCGGAGTGTCTGACTTCATCAGCCTGAAAAAACCCAACATGGATGTCTCATGTCAGGAACGGAATTTCAACCACACAATTAACTTGAAAGTCTTAAACGTAGCATTCTTCTACCATTCCACATGGCGTAAGCATTATTCTCAAAATGTTAAACTTTTCCTTTAAATTTGCAATTATATACAGGGACACCTCATGGGTCATAAATGGATAGTATAATACATGGGATCAATTACGTAGGACCTGTAAAATAGATAGATAGATAGATAGATATATACTTTATTAATCCCCAAGGGGAAATTTGTCAAAATGGTGAACCTTCTGGCCATTGCGAGGTGTCACTGATCTTAATTGTTCTTTATGCCGGCTTATCCAACATCCATATGAGCTACGAGAGTTTTCAGCTCCCAGTACAGAGTGACCTTAGTACTCAGTCCACAGAGGCTTTTCTAGTGCAACGGGATGCTGGACAAAGGCCAATGAAAAAATGGATGTCAGCAAATCCGAGTTGTTCTTTTTTTCACTGCACTCATGTGATCTGCCCTGAACTTCCCTCCCTCCAGTCACAGCAGAAAGCAGCGAGGCGATTTCAGATCCAGTCAGAAGTTATAGGACATGTCTGTCATTTCATGGCTTTTAGATTACATCATGAACTTTGAGCACGGGGGTATTCTTAGTGACTGTTCACTGAGAAAGATAAGGAAGAAGCTCATGGAAGAAGAATAAATGATTTCAAGCTTGTAAGACCAGAGTTAATGTACTGAACAGGCAGTGACATGTGACTATGCAGCTTTAGATTGGTGTACTAAGCCGTTCACACCCTGAGGTGTTTTGAAGATCATAATCCTTCTGTTTAAATGTCTTCCCCTCTGTTTCCAGGAACTCCCTCCTTATCCTGCTGCTGCAGCTTTTTATCTTGTAATTCTCACTAACTGATGATATTATTTGGAGGAATAATCAGTTCAGCAAGTACTATTTATAGCGGTCGGAGTAAAAAAGACCTCTCAAGTGTACCTAAGTGCACTACGTAAATGTAAATGTACTTATTAATGTTGTAGTGACTTTTTAAAATCTAAAGACACTATTCAACATTTTGGAAAGTACATTTATTTACATCTTCTCATCTAACCTTTGACAAGAAAAGAGAACTAAGTGTCAAAATGTGTCTTCCTTATATTGAGTCTAACATATTCTGGAATCAGTCTTTAATGTAGTTTATTCCAGTTGTTTGATAATGATCTTGACATTTAGATTAATAAGAAGTGCAATTTGTCACACAAATATATATGAGTTCAACGATTATCACATAAATACACAGATGGACACTCCTATTGATCTCGAGAAGCGAGATCTCAACAACAGGGAATATCTTCCATGTCTTTTTGGAATGGACCTTGAATGTGTTTATGTTGTGAGATCGGCTCATCATGTGATTGTTGCTCACTTCAGTGTGGAGTGCACAAAGAGTGGGGCGGCTCAATGTTATGCAAAGAGTCTGTTTCTGTTCACTTATCTCACTAACTTTCTCTGCCTGATGTTCCTGTGAAGCCCCTCCCCCTCCCCCTGCTCTGTTGTTATAGCTCCGTACAGGAATGTGTTCATGTTTGGAGATGGATATTTATTCAGGAGGTGTGGTGACATCTTTGTTTGATCAAACTTATTATGTTTTTCATCTCAAGAATGTGAAGTAGCCGATGAGTTCTCAAAAAAATAAAAGTTTATTTTCTTCTTTCTTCTCCCCAATACTGTACAACACCACCTGGGAGGATTAGCTTCCCACCAAACTGAGATATTACAGCCGAGATAAAGAAATAATGAGGCTACCAGCTTCCATGAAGCCTCTGCAGCTGAAGTGGTGAGAAGCTCCCCTCTAGTGGCGGTGTGTGTGCAGACAAGCTGCTTTAAACGTCAACATGTCAGAGGGGTTTCCCATCCAAAATAGATGGCATCCAAAAATAGATTTCATGTTTCATCTATTAATTATTTACGAAAGATACTTAACAGGGGGAAGTTATTTATATCTCACCCGTCAAACACAGATTCAACTTAAAGTGCTTTACATAAGGTAAAGCAAATCATTAGAATAACATGTAAGATCATGATAAAATAATTAATTAAAATAGAATACAATTAGTAAGTAAATAATCTATTATTACAATATCATAAACATAAAATGCATATAAAGTACAGCACTGCAGTGATAAGTTGCAACACATATATAAAAAAGGAATTAAAAGTGCAGAAGATAAATTAATACATTTATTTAATTTTACCTGGAAGTGAAGGGACATCCTGTTCTAGTTTCAAAATAAAAGCTGTGTCAGTTGCATTTTATAACCACCATAGTGACTAAGAGCAGTATTTGTTATCTTTGAAATGGTTTATGTTAAGGGAATGAGTTGAACCAGAATTTCTTTTCAGAATTTTATTCACACACCAGGCTTAATTTAAAAAAACATCTGCATTTCATAGCATGCTGGAGATTGTTGGTCCCATCAGTGTTGTGTGTTGTTCAGGCTCTTCTTGTGTTTTCCTTTGAGTCACACTGACTCACTGTCTATATATACATGCCATCCGTTGATCCCCTCTCGGCAATAAAGAGGCGTACATATCAGGATCAGCATCTGTGTCTCTATTACAGTAAAAGAAAAGACCATCGGATGCAGTTTTAACATGAAATTTAAAAACAAAAATAATGGCAAAGAAAATTTTACTTTAACCACTTCACTTTCAGTTTCCCTATTTAGCGGATTACACGTGTTTGACCAACCAGGAAGGAGGAAGATATCTATTAAATGACATATCTGATATCCGGTGAGCAATAACATCAGAGCAAAGTGTAATTCCAATTATCGCAAAGACGCAAAGAGAGCTTCATGTCCGATCCTAATGTCATTCATCTATCAAGCAATGAAAGAGACACCAACACCTGGTGTCACCCTGGTGCAATCCATTTGAATAGCACCGGGCTCTTTTCAGGCACAGGTGTCTCTCCAGCCCCCCCCCCCCACACACATCAGAGCCCGGTGACAGTGAGGTAAACATGGAGTGGGTGGAGGGAATCACTCTAGAGGATTATCCCAGTCATCTGTGTGGATTACAGGGAGAGCTTCCCATCTGTCACCTTCAAGATGAGCTCAGAACACTGTCTTCACGTGACGGAGGCCTTTGTTTTAAAAATCTTTTTAGGTTAGATTCATGACCCTGTGGCCCTGAACTGGACCGCGTCGTTGTTTGGATTGAGCTCCTCGTCTTCGTTAGCTTCTTACCTCTCATGTACTTCATGTACTGTTTGTAAACTGGCTGAATGAGATGAGGAAAGTCAGGGATTTATTTTACGGTAAACCCACCAAAACTCAACCTGGACTCCAATAATACTGTAAGTCAGTTTTATGCATCTAGCTCGACTGATCAATACCTCTTTCTAATTAGGTACATGTTTGAAATGGTTAATAAAGTCTAATATGTTCATGGTAAATGAGGCTCGGCAGACATTTTTCTTCAGTTAAAAAGATCAAACTTTATACCTATATAGTCACAAAAAAGTGCAGAAGATAAGTTAATCAATTAATTTAGGACATATAGGTTACTAGGTTGCTTCATATAGCTGCTGTATGTCTATCATTTATAATAAAGACTCTTCAGGTGGAAATATATTTATTTGTTTTCTTACTTGATTATTGTTGTTCTTACTTGTGTCATTATTACTACAGTGTGTTATGTTAACAAACACATGTGTGCGAGCATATTTTATTCGTGTCATGACTTGCTTTGAGATGGATAGATGGTTTGAACACAATTGTCTTAAAATAATTTCTTGTTTTAAATTCAAGAGCTCTAAGGACCAGTTGAAGCTATTTATAAATCACAATGTTCTTCTGTTCACCCTGTTGGATGTTGCTGTTTCTGCACTGACTTCATAGAGTTCAGATTTCACCCCATATTCTATTTAGCAACACTAAGGAGGAGGAGGTGGAGGAGGATGGTGGTGGTGGTGTTGTGATGGTGGTGTGACTGGGATGTCAAGGTTACTGTAAATATATGCAGAAGGAAACCAGCTTTCTGCTCACACCTACACTCAGAGGAAGCCAACACGCCTCGGTATATCCTCCTACACAACGGCTGCACATCCACCTCTCTGCTTCTCTATCATCACACACACACACACACCACACACACACACACATTTCCTCTTCCAATTAGCCGTTTTAGCCTGTTGGGCCGCTGGGACTCGTCCTCTGTGTGAGTTACACCGGCTGACCTCTCGCTGTGAGCACTAACCCTAAACTACATCCTTTTGATTTATCTCCCTCTTTCCATCTCGCCGCTCACCCCGCTGTGTGTGTACTCTTTATCTGCCTCCTCGTCGCTCTCCAGCTCCCTTTCAGCTGATGGAGCTTATTGTGGACAAATAGGCTTAGGACCGTCACTATAGCAACTGCGGAATCGTAAAAAGCTTCATAAGCACTTCATCAGGGGCTGTGATCCATTGGCGGCTCCATTTGGAGATAGTGCCCCCCACCTCCTGCAACAAGTACAGGCAGGACAGAGAGGCTCATGGGAGGAGGAGGAGGGAGGGAGGGAGAAGGGAGGAGAGAGAGAGATAATGCTGTGGGACTGAGAGCGGACGGGAGAATCCATTTCTCCTCTCTCTCCCTGCTCTCGCCGGTCTCGTCTCTTCAGCATCCGTCGACCCTTCGGATGTCTGGCAACCTTTTATATTCTGCTTTTCATCAATTCTGTTTCTCGTGGAGTCTAAGAAAACTTTCAAAAGACAAAGAGGTAAGACAACTGTTCATTTTCAATTCTGCTTTGGAGTAAAAACTGCAACACATTGGACCAAAAAAAGATGGTTCAACACATGAGAATCAGTCAAAGGCCGCATGGGTACATGTTGTGTAACTGAACCCTGAGGATATGAAGAGGGAGAGAAAGTTCAAGCCAGTTGGAAAATGTATTTTCTCTTTTGTGACCAGTTTTCTATAATCTCCGGGAAATAAGTCAAATTTGAACAGGTTACAGGTTACTGTTACAGGTTCCTCGCCCTGGCTTGATAATAAATGTAATATTTTGTCTGTTTTTGTTGGTCAGGCAAAACAAGACACTCAAATACATCACGTCGGGCTCTGTTTTCATTGTTTTCTGTTTGTCAGATTATTTAGCAATGAAGACATCATGAGTGCAGCCTTGCTCATGTATTTCTTATGTAAACACTTATGGAAAACACAAACTGGTCTACAAACGTGTTTGAAAGACTTGTGTGCATGTGAGTGAGTCCATTTTGAAGGGCCAGTCAGTGAAGCTGTTGTGTCCAGAGGTTAGAGCAGCTACAGGCTTCTACTAATCCAACTTTTTAATCTAAACTGCAGAACCAGAAACAGAAAAAACCCTTCGAGGAGTCAAAGGAAGCTTTTACAGCTGCTGTAGTTTGGAGGACGAACAGATTAACTCAAGATTAGGAGAGCTACGAAACTAAATGGAGCGAGAAAAGAAGATAGTACAGAATGAAGAGATTAGACAATGTGTAAAGGTACAACACGAAGGTAACGTGTATGCCTGCTGAGCTACACAGTTTAAGCTTTGAATCACTTTTGAGGAGATCTCTGCTGCAATTAATGATTATTTTCATTACCGATCTTTCCTTTATGAATCAGTAATTTGACTTTAATAATGTCAGAAAAATGAAGAATGCTAATCACAGTATCAGAAAAGATCAATGCTTGATTCTTCAAGTTGCTGATTTGTCTGTTCACGAATATTCAGTGTATGGCTGCAGCTGAAGATTACTTTCATTATCAATTAATCTGATGGATATTCTTTTGATTAACTGATTAACCGCTTGTCATAGAAATCCCATTGCTAAGCCCAGAGTGACATCTTAAAATGTCTTGTTTGGTTGGATAGCTCAAAACCAAAAATATTCAGTGTGCAACCTGAAATGACAAAGAAAAGCAGCAAAAAGCTAGAACGAGAGAATATTTAACATTATTGAAAAATGGCAAACAATTATTTGAATATTGAAATCGATGCCGATATATTTCCTGTCGATCGTTGAATCATTTCAGCACTAATCGTTGTCATGTCTTCCCGTTGAAACCTTTTACTCTGAATTAAATCTCTACATCTTCCTCAGACTCCTCTTCTGTTACGTAATCGTCCTTTCATCTCAAAAAGAAACGCAAACAAAAGGCTCACCGATATGAATACAGCGGCTGTGACAGCTGTAGAACAAAGAGTCATTTGGGGGGGGGGGGGGGGTCCAGATGTTGAAACAGCATGTGGTGATATAAATGACGCCTGATTATGCAACACCAAGCTTCCTCTTTGTGGTAAACACCTTGAGAAGACCCGCTTATTCAACTGAGTTTCACAATCAATGACATGCTTATTATGACAGGCATCACTGTCACTCTGAACGGTTTCTTTGGTTTTACCTTTCATTGACAAACCATTACATTTCATAAAAGCAGCTAATCTAATAAGCATAATTAAAAAAAACTCCAGTTTTTTTTCTACTTTTATTCTCCAGTCACCTCGAAACAAATTAATCTGAGCCACTATTTCAACAGCTCAGGAGTATTGTTGGTGTGATCTCAAATGCATCCAGTGATCGTCTCCTCAGGGGCTGTGAAGGAGGACAAGGCCATGGCCTCCTGGTTCAGCTGGAACGAGCCGTATCACCGGAGCCCCCGGCGGGACCCGGTGGACGTGGTCACAGACACCCTGATGCTGGAGTTCAGCTGGCAGCTGAAGGAGGCCGAGAGGCAGCAGCGAGAGCGGGAGAACGAGGACCGGCGCCTGAAGACCGGAGTGGACTACAGCTGGCTGGCCAACCCGCCGCGGTGCTCCTACAACATCAGCACCGGGGAGCGGCTCGGCCTGGAGGAGCTCTGCTCCAAGGTGCCGGCGCCGTGCTGCGGCCCGGTCGTACTCAAGTAAGGAGAAACCATGAATATAACTTGACGAAGAGGACATTCAGGGTCTTGGCCATGAAGGTCCACTGTTGGGAATATCTTTTAGTTACTTATGGTCCACGTTGTAACAGGCTCGGGGTTTTCACAGGCAGGTCTCCCCCCCAGAGAACCCAAGAATTAGCAAACACCAATATTATTGCGCCTGCAGACCGAGCCTCTGCTCTCCACTCCATCGCTCCTCAGTCCCTACTGCTCCTCCTCTATGGGGACAGAGGCACCCACACACAGATTAGCCCCAGCTGGGCTGATAAACAATCAGCAAACAGCTGAGGCCAATTAAACATTAAATCCGGTCCAAACACTGTTCCGGTTCTTTGAGAAACAGTTTGACTGCTGGTGTTAATGGGAGGAGCTAAACACTGAACAACGCTGGACAACACACACACACACACACATTTCCTGCTGCAATTAACGTGTGTGTATCTGTGTGTGTGTGTGTCTTTATCTCTTATTCTTATTCTATATTTTGAATCCCATTAACTTCCATGAAGCAGGATGCACAAAATGATAATATTTTGGATAGACACATACATGAAAAAGGGGAAGAATGAGTTTTAATTGCGTGATGGTTATTTTATTTTATTCTTACTTTTTTCTTTCCCTTATACCACACATACAGTAAAAATTATAATTGTATTTTCCTATCCAACAATTATTACAAAAAAATGGAAAATTAAAATAGTTCCATGAGAAAGATGGCTTCTATTGTAATACTCAATTATATATGTGAATTTACATAAGTTATATATGTGAATTCACAGAAGTGCAGCTTTAAGAAATATTACCAAAAAATGAGACTGGGTCATAAACGACATGATGAATTAAAAGTGTGAATAAATAGTGTAACAGAGACAGCAGAGACAGGTGTTTTAGAACTGTTTTCAAGAATGACCTTTCATGCTTAATCAATAACTTTCATTCAGTCATTATCGAGTGTAAATTGAGGGTCAAACAATGAATTTGAGGCTGACAGCAGCTCTCAGTCCTGCATTTTCAAGTTGTCATCCTCAATTCAACCATGAATTGAGCCTTTTAATTGAATTTCTTTCCACTTTCATCTGAACACATTAAAACATTTAGCTCAATGCTAACAATGCCAGTTATAGTTCAACTTGAAAGGTTTCGGTGAATGAATATGATTCTGACCCTTAATGTGTCCTCAGAGCTAACACGTGTTTGTGTCAAAGTGGAGTCAAGTGGGACAATCATCAACTGGGAACACTTACTGGGAAGCAGATTCATAAATAGCCATCTATTTAAAGGTCTGCTGAGGCCTCTGCTCCTCTTGTTCAGGAGAGCAGTAATTGGGGTAATAGCCGGAGTGTGCAGGTCACTAATAATACATCAACCCTGTGATGCATTATATGCATTTCCTAAAACTGTTTCATTATTTAATTGACATATTTGTGTTTATACATTTATGTTTCAGTTGTGTACTTCCTTGTCATCTGTTACAGAAGGTCAGGTGTAACATTGGGGTTCAGTCTTGCTCTTAGTCGTCGTGTATGTGGAGGCAGACAACCGAATACATTGGTTTTGTACTTCTGACCAAATATTTTTCCTATTAAATGTCAACATGCTGTATATACATTATACTGTATAATTGAAATAGCTCACAGGACTTAATGTGTGAATTGGCACCAGTTGAGTTGCATTGTGGATGATGTAGGCTCCGGGTTTTGACAAGAAAGAAGAATGGCTGTAATTTTAGGAAGTCCATATCTCTGCTTCAATGTCGGCGGAGTCCTCCAAACCTAAAAGCTGATCCGTGGTCCCGTACAGGTTCAGGGAGGTCCTGCAGGCCAATGAGCCCGAGGTGCAGGAGGTGTCCGAGCTGTTTCGCGCTGTCCTCCTGGACACTTTGGACAACCTGAAGGAGGAGCAGGAGGCGCAGCGGCTCTCCCACCAGTGGAACAACAAACGCGCCGTGAGCATGTCCCTCATGAACTTCAGGTCCCGGATCAAGATCAACCCGTTTGGAAGCACGGTGGGCCTGACCTCCGCTGTGACGGACGGGACCGGGTTGAGTGACCTCAAGACCGTGTCGGCGGATGTGGAGAAGGGGATGGAGCGGTCCCAGAGGGTGTGGAGCATGCCCGACTTCAGATACAAAGGAGCCAGCAGCAGTAAGGTCGTCTGACGCGGGGCGTTCAGGGACAGGAGCCGCCGCTGCAGCAAATCCACCGAGCACCAGACGAGGCCGTCCTCCTCTTCTCGGTGCGAGGCCCAGTTACTGATTTACCTTCACCGGGCGTCTTCTTCAGATCTTCTGTAACTTGACACTTTTTTTGTAACTGAAACGGTTCAAATGTTGCGTAAGAGTATCGCCTCTGGTGGTGATGCATCTTATATTTTGTAGACGTTGGTATCGAGGCATTAAGGGCCGTTTCCTGTTGGCCTCGGGTATCAGGGCTCCAGACTGCGACCAAATGGTCGCATTTTGCGCCTAAAATTAGACACAGTGCGAGTAAATTTTTCATCAACTCGTGCATGCGCGACCAGTAAATTAGCAGGTTTCTTTTTTTTGTTATTAAATATTTTTGTTGCTTACAAACTTGTTCTACACTTCAGCCCACTATAGTTAGCGGTAATGCCTGAATGACTGGTTTGCTAACCGACATTAACTCCAGAAGAAGAAGAAAGGAGACGAAAACCGAAGAAGAAGAAGGCTGGCCTGTGTGTGAGAGGGGGGGGGGGGGGGGCTAATGTGTGAAAAGAGGCGCACCGCAGCGGAGACGCAACGAGGGCCGCAGAGTGAGAGGTCCACGAGGGGATCCTCACCACCGAGCGGCGTCCCCGTCCCCCGAGTTGAATCACTGGGTCAACTCAGCCGACTCTCACATGTCTGCCCCTATAGACTGATGCTCACGGTAAACACATTCGATCGGGAGCGCGCGAGGATTTTAATAAAGTTAGCGGAAGGATTTAAGTGACAACATCCGGTTTTGCAAAGTTAGCGGAAAGAACCACGTGAAACAACATCCGTTTATCAAAATAAGATGTCGACAAATCATACACTAACATATAAAAGTAAACAATGAACTGATGTTGTATCTTTATAGATAGTTTCTGAGATTTAGCTTAAATTATGCTAACATTAAAACATTTTTACTGGACCAAGGAAGAGTTTATAAAAATTAGTCAGTCTTTTGTATGTTAAGAAAAGTCCTGTCTATAGATTCCCCAAGAGTTCCAGGAAATGAATAATGCAGATGTGTTCCATACATATCTGAAATCCCCTACAATAGCAATCAAACAATTTTAATGTATCAATTAGGACATTTTTCAAAGTAAAAGTCCTAAATGTTTAAAGAAATCGGTAATTTCTTTAATGTTTGAGTTGCTTTATATATGTATTTCCTCATAGTCCTAGGCAATAATGCTACACAATAAATAGAATGCTTCAATCAACACCGTGATTGGTATTATCGGATCGGCAGATACTGATTTCAGTGATCGGTGATCGGTATTATCGGTGATCGGCAGATACTGATTTCAGTGATCGGTGATCGGCACCAAAAACCTGATCGGTGCATCTCTAGAAACCAACACATGTTTTGATTGGCCACATCGAAATGCAACATGCACATGCTCAAGGTATGTTTTCTCTTAAAATATGTTTAAACTCAATACAGTAACTTCTGAAGAGTTCTCTGTTGTGAATGTTTTGCAGTTCATGAAGGCAA
The DNA here is from genome assembly GCF_029220125.1 of Pseudoliparis swirei. Classification (NCBI taxonomy): domain Eukaryota; kingdom Metazoa; phylum Chordata; class Actinopteri; order Perciformes; family Liparidae; genus Pseudoliparis; species Pseudoliparis swirei. The sequence goes on along the minus strand of NC_079399.1, from coordinate 12,269,994 downwards.
ACAGGCATAAGATTGTATATTGTCAAATTATTTATCAGTAATACAGTAAAAATGATGGGAAAACTTTGCAAGTCGATTTATAGTGTGTCAGGGTTTTTCCTGCAGAGAAAATTTGGGCGCGCGCCTAAGCCGTTTTCCCGAGCGCCTAAGGCAAAAAAAAGTCTGCGATTAAAAAAACTACGAACTTCGATGTCGGCGCGCGCATCGCTCTGTCACGCGAGCCGAGAATTGTTGACGGGGGGGGGGGGGTAGACGAAAATTACAGAGTGGCGGGTGGAGATTTCACCCTGTTATAATAGTAGGGGAAACACTGGAGTTGATAAGCGTGTCTTCTTGTCTGATCAATATACAACTGTGAGGTGCGTGAATGGACAGAGCGGCCAGCTGCTGATCACTCACTCAACAGCTCGACCTGCATGAATAGACGGTGCGCGCACAGCGCGCAAACATTTTTTTTGGGGAGCACCGAAGACCCATTTTCACCCAGGAAAAACCCTGTGTGCGCCCCTAAATTTTCTGCTTGCGCCCCTAAAATTTTAAGTTAGGGGCCACTGTGCTCCTAGTAAAAAAAGTTAGTCTGGAGCCCTGGGTATTCATGTAATTTTAAGGCTTTCTTGACTCCTAAATAATGCAGGAGCGCACACAATATGTAGGTCTGGATGCAGAGCTGACCGGTCTTTTGTGACAGTACGTATGTATACAGAAACACAGATATATAAATTGTATTTTCAAGTTATTGTAAATAGTCAACGTCATTCAGAGGGTGGTTCATGCTCCCTTTGTACATCCTGCAGTTTTCTCCAAACACAAAGACTCTGAACAATATTTCATCATTCAAGGTCGACAAATTGAAAGCTTATTTGAGGGCGTAAAAAAAGAAAAGAAAAGACGCTTAGAAATGATCAATAAAGTTACCAGACCTTTGTAAGTAAAGAAGAATCTTCCCAGCAGTTAATTGTGGTTTCTGTTCCGTTTGTCCCGCATCACAACTCTACAGGTTTACTCCATGAGCTTTCAAGTGGATTGATTTATTTCAATTTAACAAAATGACTGATGTTGAAACAATATTTACGAATTTGGGGGAATGAATGTTCAAAATAAGACATACAGTGACCATCAAAGTTGATTCCCATATAATTTGAAACAAAATGTACACATTTAAATATCAGTACACGCTGATAACACTCTGGCTCTCACATTTACTGTGGAAACATCATGGTTATTATCTACAAAAACAGGATAATTATGGGCAATCTTACATGTAGAACGGTTAACGGAGCCCGCAGGTAAACCATATTCTGAACTTTAAAGGAGAATGAATTTTACACATGAAAGTGTGTTTCAGGGGTTGAGTACTGCTGCGCATGCGAGAGTACAAGTGGTGTGAGGCCTTTTGAGTCTTCAGAAGGAGCTGCGTGAAGTCTGATAGAGTGACTCAAGTGATGTCACTCGAGTCAGAGTGGGTCCGGCTGGTTAGAAAGATGTTTACCAGATCTCTGCGGCTTGTCAAGTTTCCTTGGCGACTGGTTTTAAAGAAGAATGCATAAAATGAAATAGATGGAAGAAGAATATTTCTCTGGTCCACTGTGAGTCCGACAATGTCATAGGAATAAAAAGCTCAAATGGTGGAGTACACTTTTGAAGGGGTGACCGTACATTCAAACCACAAAGTTGAGAAGCTGATCGCTGGCAGTCACTGGCCTTCCTCTGATGTAGTTAATTACAATGTTTCACGGCACTGCTCATCATAAACATTCTCAGATCACAAAAGCTACCGGGCCAAGCTGAAGAATCCGCCCCCTGGACAGCGCCGCGGTGGAAGCCAGTGGTCTGAACACAGCTCCTTCCCTTCGTCACACTTGGTGCTGCGTGTGTGTCAATGCAAGGTGTATTCACCATCTCTCTCTCAGAAAACTCTTCATTGTTGTTCTCCTGGAAAGCCAAATTGTTGTTTCCTGAGTTCTGCCGACGTGTCGGAGCACTATTACTGCCTTCCACCGTGGCATCACACGGTGGAGTTCAGGAACTCAAGAAGTTGTGCTCGATTTTTATCGCGCTGTAACAAAAAAAAAGAAGCAAATAACAATCCATCCTCACACATGGCTGCCTCCATGATAGCAACAATGTGAGATTACCTGTTTGTCTTTCTTTGACTTCTTTAATTTCATCTTTATCTTCTTCCCTGAAATCATGCTGTACTTGCCCTTTTTCTTGTCATTCAAGTACTGAAAGAAAACAAATGTAAGTTTACAGGATTTGATTTCAACAAATTGACAAAAACACAAAGCTGTTGATTACAAATGTAACTCGGTAAGTGCATTTCATACTAGCACATGTGAGGACTGGCAAACACTTCCAAAGATGTTCTATAACGGTCAACATCCACAACCATTGGAATCCCATTAAATTGCTTTGAGATAAAGAAAGATAACAACCGTGTGTGGTTTGATGCATTTTGGAGCCTGTTTGGGTTTAACGTATCGGGTTGGACTTAATTTAAGAACTCAGTGGAATTCAATCAAACAAATAGTGACAACGTAATGTAGAAACCGTCTAGAATAATGTGTAGAATGTATTTTTTTTACATTATTTCGTTGTCTACTGGGACCTTGATGGGTAGTTTACCTTGGAGATTTGTACAGGTCCCGTGTTTTCCTCGACTCCTTTTGCTTTCTTGTCTTTTTTACGTTTGTGCCGTTTTTCTTTCTTTCCTTTCTGCTGCAGGTCACAAAAGACTTAGTTTTACATTATGTTCCATTATGAAACCATTCAGCCACTTACACTGAAACTTGCTGTTAATTATAAATTCATGAGATAAAAATGATCAGAATTACTTTTTTCTGTGGTTTCTCCTTTTTCCGTTTCTTAGACTGCTTTCTGGATTTACTGTCAGAGTCTACAAACAACAAAACACATCGAGTTAATTTATTAATATTTATTCCGTTACGATAACACATTTGCAAAACATGTGGATAAACAAAGCACAACGTTCATTAAAAAAACATCTGACATTAATACAATTCAACAATGATAAAACTATAACAAAGATGTTCCTGCCAAACATGTTCAGCCGATAGCAGACTTTACAGACACACTTACCGCTACTGCTCGAGCTACTCCGGCTGTTGCTCGATGAGTCTGATGAGCCCGAGGAAGAAGAGGAGGATGCCGATGACGATGAAGACGACCTAGAAGAGGATGACGAGGAAGACCTACTTCGACTGCGTTTCCGCTTCGTTTTTTCTCGACCTGAATAAACAGAAGACAGACGCATTAAAAGATACACTTTTGTTTTTGTATTTGCACAGAAAATGACATTAAAAACGAGACATAAGAAAACGTTAACTGGCGGTCTACTCATCTGTCGTTACTAATAACTGCACATTTAGAAGATGAACTACACTGTGACCTGATGCTATTCTCCTTTGGTGCCACGATACAAGTCTACAAATACAACGTTGTAACCAGGTTAGAGGGACATTCAGAAGACGAGACTAAAAAGGGCAATCAGAAGATGTCTAAAGCAGTTCTAGAGTAACAAGCACACCACAATGCACTTGAGACCGCAGTGGAAGTCGCAGAAACTGTGACTGGAGGTATTTTAGTCGTGACGGTGAGCTCCGTGTGTCGAGGATCTTGCCTGTGCTCCGCGATCTCCTCCTCTCGTCTGTTCTGGAGCTGGAGCTGGACACCCTCGACTCCGCTTTCGTTGACTAAAAACAAAGACACATATGTGATACCACATGTATTCGAGTAAGTCTCCGTCCTGGAAGTGACACGAGGCAGTTGTTTTATTGAAATCTGATCTTCGCTCCGTGGAAGAAATCGCTAACATTAGCTCACGTGATAAAGCTACACATGGCAACATCTACGTAACCGTTCAAAACAGGGACACCATTGCATATAATCGTTTATTTGTTGAGACACAAATCTGATAACTGATACTCAGAAATGATTGACGCTTACCTTAAATGTCCTTTCACTTGTGATTAACAAGGCTACGTTTACTAAGCTAAAGCTAAAATGCGCTTTACGCTATCGGCGTTGAATGATCTAATGCTGGTGAAAGAAGTTCTGTACTCACCATGGCGACAGCAGAACACCGTTAATTTATCATATATGTACACTAACACGTTAACAGCTGAAAGAACAGTCATATATATATATGCATTCGCGATTATCTCTCGCAAATTAGCATTAGCCAGCACTCTTGGGAGACATTTTGTATCCCATGATGCACCGCGGAACGTACGTTCACAACAACGGAGCGAAGAGTGACCACAGCGCCGAGGAAGAGGAAGAGGAAGAGGAACTGGTTACAGTGCTGCTGTGTACTTTGAGTTAAAGCTGTAACTTCAGAGAAGCAACGTCACACGTCACGTAAACTGAAAGGAAAGCAGTCTAACACTGTAGCTTTGCAATAACTACATATAACCATCGAAATGCTTCTGATGTTCAGGATACAGGATTTATTTGGAGTATTCATTGTGACCAAGATGTCGAACATTTTACAGTTAAAAGTTAAACTTGCATCTTTTTCTTTTACAAACACATGTTTCTCCATACAAATTAGTTTAATCCGCTTTCTGACGTGTTGGTTAATGCATCGAGCTCTAGTACAAGTTGGTGCTCAACGCAAAGTAGACACATTTGTACCAATGCCAATGTTGTCCTGCTGGTGGTGCTCGAGGTGACGTCGGGATCATCGGAGGGGCAAGATGTCTGAACCACTTTTCATGTTCATAGATGTGATGGTTAATGAGATATTTCACTCAAAACCACACTTTGCACAATTAAGTCAAAGTGAAAAGTTACAGTCAAATGTAAAGAAGTTATTCAACTGATATCTGCAAATAAATGCAAGAGCACTAACACAAGAATCGCTGGTATTGTACAAAACCATATTTATTATGACAGTATTAGTATATTATACAAATATGAGCACATCCTCACTGTATAAAAAGACAAAATCTTGATGTGTTCCCGACATAATACATAATTTGACAAACCAAAATATTGATTAACTCGACTATGTGTGTGGTCAGTTCCATCTTGCCCTGCAGTTCTATGTTTAATGTAAAATACAAACAATCTGTCCTTCATCACTCAGACACCATGTAGCTTAAAGAGATAGAAGTAAGCAAATGCTGCGCTTCAATCCAGTGATGTACACGGGAGGTTTGTTGCAAGTGGCACAGTTCAAAACTAAACTAACTAAAATCCCATAAAAGAATCCAACAGTAACTCAGCTACAGAGACGAGGGGCGGAAAAGGATATAATGGTACAATGAATATGGTATAAAAAAGTGTATTATTTGTCACATTTCCATCTTCTATAACTGCCAGTTCCTGTTGAAATCTTTTAGGCATCTGAAAAATATACAGTACCAGTTTTTTTTTTTTTTTACATTGCAGGACTTCAATAAAACTGACCTTGTCAATTCATGTATACACTAAACTATATGTACATGTAAGAATACATGGGATATAAATTGAAAACCCAAAAAATAACGTTAGCTTGCCCAGTGACAGGCAATCTAATGCTCAATGCATTCCTCTTTGCTTTAAAGAAATGGTTACGCTGCCGTTGGATGGATAGAAAATGATTGTAAGCAGTGGGAGCAACGCAGAGCTTCATTAGTTGTCAACATGTCTTGTGACTCCGTGTGCATGTCAGAGCCTCGCTGCTGGTCTCCCACAGTCGGACTCTGACTCCCTGCAGTAGGACGGGCTCCGGTGAGGTGGCGTGAAGCAGAAGATCAAAGCAGATTCAACTCCTCTTTGACCCAAGCTTCAGCCGACATACACATGAGGTGTCTGGAAATATCAAATAATGTATGAAGAAAACTATTCTAATATCTAAAAACATAGTTTAATGCGTCATTGTATTATATAAAAACGACATAAAGGAAAGGCTTGTGGGATGTAGTTTTGTATCAGCAGTGAATCTATGGAGTGACCTACTGGGCTTTCAAAATGATTGATTACAATTTTTTGTGTAAAAAATCCCTAAAGGTCCTTGTTTCAAATTCTTAAAAAGTAGTTTTTTAATGTAAATTAAATGAATAAAATCTAACAATAAAACTAAAATACTTGTGTGTTTTGGAGACTTGTGTAAAACCTTCACTGCCCACATTTCACATTTAAACTGTACGTTGAGATTCACTGCTGTAGATCTCACTAAACAGTTTCAAAGTGTACGTGTGTTGGTTAGTACAACAAATCATCTATTTAACAAACAAAAAAACACTTTACATTTATTGACAGATTGGTATGAGTGGACATGGTGGAGCAGGTTAATAGTCCTTTCCTTTTATAGTTTCCAAGCTGAATGGATGGTGAGCAGATATTTAAACCTCTGCTTTGTTCTTTGAGTGATCGGCGTGAGTCAAGCTCTCCTCATGCTCCTCATGCTCCTCCTCAGGAACCTGGAAAACATCCAAATGATTGGTCCGTAGCACAATGAAAGAGACTTCATAAAACATGGGTGAACGTCATGTGGACATCGAACAGCTATTGGCTCGTGTGTCAGCAGGAGAGAAACAAGCGTCACCCTGGAGCTGCCATGTCCACAGGATGAACTCTAATCTATCAATGTCATCTTGAATCACCTCGTACCATCCTAACCTCACGTATAATAATAATATATACATAAATAAATAATGCAGGCTACTGCTTCTATTACTTGTGATGCTCGGCAGTCAAGAACTAGAGGTAATATTAATGAGAAGTGGGATGTCTTACCTCCCAGTATATAGAGTCATCATAGCAGTTCTTATCTGGAGGCTGGCCCCAGAACGGCAACTTCATTATTAAACCTTGAAGAAGAAAAGGCATTGTTTGATTGCTCTGACTTTTAAAGAAATCACAAGAGGACACGAGCACACACTCTCTGTGCTTATGAATGTAACTGTTGTGTCACGTTGATGGCCTCAAGTTTCATCTCCACCCACCTGTAACAGCCCCTCCAACCAAGGCGAACCCGAGGGATGAAGCCAAGGCAGCAGCTTGCATGGCAGCATCACCTCTGAGGGGGAGGAGGAAGAGGAAGAGGAGGAGGAGGGAGGACGTGAATGTAGAATGTAAGCGCTGACATTTAACTGAAGCATACAATTACTTCAAGCCCACAATATATGTGTGTGCGTGTGTGTGTGTTATGGCTGTGTAATTATTCAATTTGATAATTTACTGTCTTTCCATGGAATCGTATTGGGATGAGATTATATATTTAGATATCGTGATGCACAATTACATTCTTTGAATTGAAAATAACAAGCCTGTGATAACTCAGGTGTCTCCTCCGGTCTGATCATTTCACACTCAAGTTCTTGTTTCAATGAGAATATACTTGATTGTCAAATATGTACATGTAGAAACATTTTGGAGTTTCCAGAGAACATACCATATATTGTCATAAAGATATGAAATGAGTCTATGACCGACAGTTTTTTTTAACTAGAAGCTCAGCCCTAGTATATATATGTATATATACACACACACACACACATATATATATATATATATATATATATATATATTCACATGTATCTGTGAGATTTGCGGCCCTTACCCGTCTTTTTTTCCCAGAGCCACGGCCACAATTCCAGCCAATCCACCGAGGATGCCAGGCATGCCGTGCAGATTGTGGACGCCACAGGTATCCTGGATGCCCAGTTTGGATGACAGGATCGGCTGCAGAGGAGAAAAAAGGTCCCTTGTTGTCACCAAATTAGTGTCTTTTTTGGACCTGTATTTGTGGAGCGCTTTTCGAGTCGAGTCACCACCTGCACATCAGCAGTAACTAACATTCAAGGACATGTCGACATTTCAAAGACAGCTGACATACATTTTTGGGCCAGGATTAGTTTACCTAATATTCTATTGTTTTATTGTTGGTAAATAAATATGGAAACAGATTTCCCATCACAGCTTCCCAGAGCCAGAGGCGATGCATTCAAATGTTTGTTTTGTCGGACAAAAAGTCCCAAACTCTGAGATATTCAATTAACTATCATAGAAGAGTAGAACACCAGAAACATCCACACTTGAGAAACTGAAATTAATACATTTGTTAAAAAATGGACTGAAACAATTACTCCATCATTACGTTTATAGGGGGGAAAGATGAATTGATTAATTGACTCATCAAATATGTCATAACACCTAAAATCAGCCTTTTTTATGTTGCACCTTGGCTTGACTTTCAACTTACAGAGAGGAACTTGAAGCCCAGGGTGGAGATGATGCCGGCCACTAAACCAATCAGCATGGCCCCAAATGGCCCGATGTTCATGTCGGCACACGTTCCCACAGCAACGCCACCGGCCAAGGTGGCATTCTGAATGTGCACCTGTCGTAAATAAATATATGTAAATAAGTATATGATGTTTTACTTTTCAACGAGTGTTATTAGATGTGAATTGAAGGTTCTCTGACCATGTCCAGTTTTCCTCGGTGCTCCACCAGACTGGAGATGGCGTAGGCAGAGAGCACACAGGCCGCCAGGGAGAAGTAGGTGTTGATCACTGCTGTGAGCTGAGGTAAGCCCGGCTCGGCTATGGCCGAGTTAAAACTGGGCCAGAACATCCACAGGAAGACGGTTCCTGAAGAAGAGGGTGATGAAAAAAACGCATTTGTATCACTTGGTCTTAAAAATCTCATTCCTATCAAATCACACTGCAACGTACTTATAGATTTAAGGATTTATGCAATTTCCTGAACAGGATGGATAACATCGCTGCACACGCTGCATAGTTATTCGGTCCACGAGGTGACATAAGTCGTACATGTTCAGGAGGCCAGTGAAGAACCCGCGAGGGAAGATTTGAACCTGTCTCTTACCGATCATGGCAAACAGGTCGGAGTGGTAAACAGAGCCGTCGTTATCATGTCCGTTTTTCAAACCCGGTCGGTAAAGTACTCGAGCCACTGCCAGGCCAAAGTAGGCTCCAAAAGCATGGATGATCATGGAGGCACCGACGTCATTAGCCTGGGGAAGACGAGGTGATGCACTTCATTCAAATTCAGGACACACGATGAACTCTCCGGGTCGTACCGCAGGGATCGACAGCGTACTTTGCTCGTCTAGTTCAGCAACGCATGCACGTGTCATTGTTTGCTTACTGCGAGGACATTGGCCACCAGATGTTCATTGATGGAGAAGATGGTGATCTCCATTATGGTCATGATGAGGAGCTGTACAGGGCTGGTCTTACCCAGAACCGCTCCGAAGGAGATCAGGACTGTGGCTGTGCTGAAGTCTGCGTTGATTATTCTGCAGGATAGTGAGGAACACAAGTCTTTAGGAGAACATCATTATAGGATGATGAGGAGAAGAGTGTCTCCAAACCAGCACAGTTCAACATTCAGCATTGACTGAAGCTAATTATGTTCGTTACTCAGCAGTCAACATGACAGGTCGTTGAGAAGCTCCTCAGTTGCTGATGTATGTATCACTGTATAATTGTTCATCAGGGAGTTGCTGAAAATCAACAGGTGTAGAGAAAAAAAGTCCTACTTTAGGATGTTAACTTTGATCTTGCCATCTTCCAGGTGCCAGAGACCCTGCATGAGAAGGCCCCACTGCAGGCCGAAGGCCGCCAGGAGTAAGTTGACGCCGACGCTGCTGAACCCATATCTCTTCAGGAACGTCATCAGGAACCCGAAGCCGATGAAGATCATGACGTGGACATCCTGAAACACTGGAGACATGAGAAGGGAGGTCACTTCTGCTGCTTCGTTGTGAGAGGGCCACTTGAGCTAAATGCTGACATGGAATTTAACTACATGACACACTTTCATGTTTCTTTTCCCCCGCCTTTAATTATAAATTAAACTTTGCCTGACATGGTGGTATTATTTTGACTTTGAGATGATTTACTGAGCAGTTGCTGCACTTCGCTTGAGTCTCTTCCCTCCACAGGGGCTGTGGGTCAGCCGTGACCTGTCAGCTGCAAAAGCAATTCAATCACACTATGAATGGGATTTTGGGTAAATGCTTCTGCTGTTTCGGTCTCTATTAAGTGCATATGACCCTAATACATTTCACTTATGGTTGAGCACACACTTATCTATTGCTCTGTGTTAACAGTCGGACAAAGACAACCGGGTTTGGAGTCTATTTCATCCTCAGTTCCTGGTGTTTTCTATATTTTCAGCAATAAGAACACAAGACAAGGGTCTATAAGAGGAGGTTATACGTTGTACGGCAGACCTACGTAGAACTCCTATTTCCTAAAAGCCTTTAATCTTGATAGATTGAGCCCTGCATGTGGTAAATACATCACGGTGAAGGTGTGCCGGCTAAGAAACTATGTGCTGCATTCCCTATTGTCTAGACCGGCCTCTAGGGTTCAGCGGATCTCACAACACCATTCCTTTAAATAAAAATAAACATGCAATTGGTATGCATTACACATTATTTTAATATGAGTACATATGATTTTTGTTTGTTTATTAGAAAAACCTCTAACACTGGCATCATTTAAATATTTGTATCTACTTCATATAAAACACTGAATATCTTGCAGGCACTCATGCAGCCACTTCAGAATGATAGTATGAGGGAGATTAAATTCATCCAGATCTATTTTCAAAAGCAATATTTACATGTCAGCTGATTTTAATATGTCATGAAATAAAGTGAAACACCTATATCTACTTTAGTTAGGCTAAATCCAAATACGCTACAGAGTAAAAACTGTGTTGTGTTTCACTTGATTTTTATAATAAAGAAAACAGATGTTATGCTGCAGGCTGATTTAATCATGAACCAATCAGATAAAAACACAACTGCTCCAATCTCACTGAGTGCTCCATATTCAAAATATCTATTTAGTGGTTTTAGGGTTTTACAAATTAAAGGGATTAATGTTTTACCACTTCCCCTTTTTTCAACTGAAAAAATACCCTATTTCACTCAGATAAAAACAACACAACAAAACAACACATGGCAACGTTTTAACTTTGAGTATCTTATCATACATTTGTATTCAGGGATGATTAAAGTCATTATAGTCAACAACAAAGCTGGACTGATGAAATAAAGAATATACAGGACTGTTTTATACACAAATAGGTGGAAACATAATTATCATATCCATATATAAAATAATAATAATACAAATAATAATAAATGAAGTGTTCTTTAAGTTGTAAGTAATGTATTTGTATTGCGTGTAATGGTATATTGAGTCTGTATAATTTACCAAGAAAATAATAATCATGAAATATGTGTTAATGATCCTCTTAAAAAGGTCCTGATGTACTCATAGCGCTGCGTAACATGTGGTCAGCGCTGATGTCGCCACAGGCCAATTGAGGTGTAAATATTGATTTGGCTCACATCCACAGAGCTGAAAAAAACCTTCAATTTGGACTCCGACCCCCCTCCCAAACTCAGTCGGGTGACAGACTTGTTTTCTTGTAGTATTTTGCATTTCTATTCTTCCAGTGAACAGTAGGCGGAGGATGGGGAGCATGTAAAGCTGGAAAGCAGCCACCGTGTCTGGCACCACGCCCAGATGTTGGGTAACACCCAGTCGTCTCCTGAAGAACTGGGTGAGCCAATCCGAGAACCAGAGAATCCCCTCAGGACCGACTGCCGAGCAGACGCTCGAGGACGGATGCAACCGGTGTTGAAACATCAATTATGACTTCATTTTTTTAAATGCTGGAGCTGTCGTCTTTAATGATTTCATTCTTCAAATCCACTCCTTATTAAGATAAAATGATTTTCAAAGCGTCTTAATTATAAATACATGCAGTATTTTGTCCGTTAACATTTTTTCATGATTGATTTGAGCCGCCTGTGCTTTAACTCACTCCAAGTGGTCCACCTGGCTCTGCTTATACGTCTTCCTTTGATCCCGTAGCTACAGATGCCTGGTATGCCGATCTCTTTGCACGCAACCACAAGTCTTCACGGTATCCAATTACATTATAAATGGTCATGGCTCATTCATCACAATTTGAATTCTTGATAAAAAAAAATGTAAAAGCTTTTGCAGATATGTCCTTCAACAGTTTGAAGGTAGACCTTCTTTTTTTAATGGCTTATGGTTACCTCCCTTAGATGTTGGCATGTGAATAATTTTAGGAATGTTTAACATTGCAGCATAAACATTTTGGGGGGGAAACCGTATTACAGAGAGAGGAGAGGATTAATGTGTGTCATGAAGACCGTCACTCAGTGTGATCCAAAAGTAAAGAGGAACCCACAATAGTGATATAAATTCCGAATGACTATAATGCCCGGCATGTTTTTTCCGACTATATCTGGATTAAAACACAGATTTTCACTTCAGTGGCACTTAAATAGCTCTTACTTATGGTACTTTAGTCGTTCGACTATGTTGAGGAAATGTTACTTCCTGTATTCTGGTTGTTCTTAGTTTGTACTCTAGGTTGAAATGCACTTATTGTAAGTCGCTTTGGATAAAAGCGTTTGCTAAATGACATGCAATGTAATGTAATGTAATGTTGTAGTAGCCTATCCTACTTAAAGTAGAAGGTATAATGAGCTGATGGTCAATAAGCTAATCTCTTTGGCGCACACCTGCCCCACCCAATCATGAGCAGACATGCAACAGCTGTGACATCTTAATGCAGATAACTCCCCCCATAACTGCAGAAGCCGCTCTCTGCTCAATGAGTACCTTAGTTTAATAAAACACACAGTATTCAGTATTCTTCCCCCATATCTATAATCTGCTAATACTCTCTGTTATCTGTGTGTTTGGCACATTGATTGAAATCACATGTGACCTCCACTCTATGAGACCTGACACTTTTCCCAGTAGGATCCTCTTTTAGTCTCCAGCTGCATGTGTGTGAATAGACTTTGTGAGAAATGGGAATGTGACCCCGTGACTCCTTATCGCAATCAGCAGACCTGTTCTGGAAACAGCCTCCAAATTCTTCTATTTCTGTTTGAAAATAATTGGAACATTATACCCTTAAAACAGCATTAACATTCTTCCAATGAAGGAAAGATAGCCCCTTTTCAGTTTGATCAACTCTTCAAAGAAGCTTAGAAATATGGGAGATTCATAGATTGATTGATTTTTAAAATAATTTTTTTCTCTTAGTTTTAGCATATTCCCAAACACACACTATTGTGTCATATTCTACGGAAAATCTGCACAACAATGACCTTTTTTTCCTCTGTCAATATCAAAGCTTCAATGAAGGCAATGTGTTAGAACCATCTGACAAAAAATATTATTTTCCATCCTTTTGAGCCTAATGACCCAATAGAGGCATCCAGTAGCAGAGCATCCCTCTTTCAGCAGCCCCCCCCCCCGTAGACTTACTGGGGTAGAGTTCCATGGGCTGTGCCGGTTTAGGATGAGTCTCATTGGAGTGTGCGTCGTGCCCGTGACCGTGACCTTTCCCATCATCATAGACCACAAACACGGCAAACAGGATAATGGTGATAATCTCCAAAGCCAAGGCTATAATGGGGAACTTCATCCTCATGTTGGTGGCGTACGCAGGCATCCTGAGACCAGCGTATCTCTCACAGTCTCCCTTTCTGTGTTTTTTTAGGGGTAGTGCTGTGTGAAGGGAGAGAAGAAACTGGTGTCTGGTTTTAAACTGATGCAGATTTTGGTGGTGACCAATGACAGGGCAGAATACCAGGGTCTGGGTGGGGAACACCCGCCTCATGGACTTTGCTCATGGGGATGGGTTTCCTCTCTGGGCGTCAGTGGACAAAGCAAAACACAAACGTAAAGACAGTCGGCCAATGAGCGGACATGAGACCAATACTTAATGAGTGCCCCCATAACTCATTCTTCACTGTCAAAGTTTTGTTTGTTGACTTAACTTAAATGTAAGGACGGGTGCATTTCTTTCATGTCTTACATTAGAAGAAGAACACTCTTTGACATGTTTAATATTTAGAGCTGTTGTTTGCTCAAGACAATATTCTGTACCTTTCCTACAAATTCAGTTTGTGAGATTTCTCTTTTGTCTGCTCTCCTGATCACTGTTCCTCTTTCTTAGTGCAGAAGACTTTATTCCGTTGACATGAACCCCTTTTTAATGCACCTGCTTTTGGATACACAACTTAACTAAAAGTAGTAATGCAACAATGTGTAACATTAAAAGTAATACCTGTTTTTTAAGTTTCTTATACAGATAAAAGTATAGAAGTAGCAGCAAAAAACTGAGTAAAAGTACTTTTATGGGGTATGGACCGATTATAACTAATGCATTCATGTATGAGAAGTGTTTTAGCTGGTTTAGGTGGCGCTAACGTGTCTGTCCATAAATGCTTCGGAAATACGTTTTTTGTATGTAGAATTCTGATTTGCATATCCAATTGTAATTTATATGCAGTGAAACACATTCAGAAAATAATTAATAAAACTAAATAGCCATTTTATTTAGTGCTGTGAAAAATAACGCGTTAACTCAGTTAATCCAATTACAGGTTTAACTAGTTTTTTTTTTTAAACGCATTTAACGCATGCGCAGAATGAGCTTCCAATCCGTCTGTTGTTGGTCGTTGGGACGAAAAAAAAGTCACTTGCAAAATGAGCTTCCAATCCACCACTTCAATCTGAACTCTGTCCGCTCTCATGCAGACGGTCTGTTCATCGGTAATGATCCTTCCGCAGGTTCACCTACGGAAACCTTGTTACGACTTTTACTTCCTGTAGATCAGGGTCTCAACACGTCGATCGCGACCTGCCAGTCGATCGCGGCGTAGTGTTGGTAGATCGCATGACATTAAAGAGATTGGCCCGCCCTGACATGTTCTCTAGAGCACGTCTTTGTTCTTTTATTAAACTAAACGTCTGTTGTTGATCGTATCTCCACAGCAGCATGTCATTTCTGTCTCTTCGCGTTGCGTTAACACTTATCGATCTCCGTCTCGCGCGCCACAGAGCTCCGTGCGCGCATCGGGACCGACAAAAAAAGTCACTTGTCAATCTGTCCACCTTTAGATTGTATCATGGTGGAGTTAATGGTTGACAAACAAGAGAAAATGCTCTGTTTAACCCTCCTGTTACCTTTACATTTACTAACATATTTTACCCTCGGGTCAATTTGACCCCAGCAATTAAAACCTCCAGAAAATTATTAGAATTAATATTGTTTCCCAAGTTTAAGTGTGAGGTACTTTATGTTTGTTTGTTGACTACCTAAATAGCCCTTTAAATAAATAAAAAGTTGATATTTCTGATATGTTTGACACAGTGAAAAACAGCCTGGGGTCAAATTGACCCCAAAGAACACCGACATTAAACATTGAATGGGGTCAAATTGACCCGAAAGGTAACAGGAGGGTTAAACATTCTGTTTAGGATGAAGATGTATTAATGTTCCATATGGAAGAAAACTGCTAAATAACTGCTGAGTTGCAGCACCATTGTATAGAAGAATGTATAAATGTATATATCCGTCTTTTGTCATAAATCTCTATGTTCTCACAAAATATACCGAGAATATCGGTAATATGTGATTAATCATGATTAATCCACAAAAACCTGTGATTAACCCGATTAAAAATTTTAATCGTTTCACAGCCCTAATTTTATTGTCATTGCACACAGTCAGAATAAGAGCAAAACAATGCAGTTTAGCATGTAACCAAAAGCTAGAAATAGTGGATATAGATATATTTTAGGAAAGACTAATTCACAGACTGAATAATAAACCAGTTGGATACGAACGCTAACAATTTATCTAATTGTGCTAAATATGTAATAAACAAAACAATAACAAAGTATATATAATTGTACAGTATAGATTTGGGTATTTCAGTAATATAGCTGATGTAGTATGTCCAGTATGCACAGAGACATACAATATGAATATATATATACATATATATATATATACAGTATGAACAGCAGAAGTATTAAAGTTCTGCAGTACAAACAGCTGTAAAATAATATGTACAGTGACCAGACAAATATCTCATTCAAAAGCCAATTAATACATATCATGAAAACTGCAACTGTCAAATAAATGACAAATGGAAAAAATATTGCGCTGAAATCCAAAGCATTCAAGTAAAAGTATTTTCAAATGGTGCTTGAGTACATCATTTCTGTTATCTCAACTGTCCACCACTGGATCCAGGTGAGGCTGCTGTGGCCCACTGCTGCTCTGCTCGTTGCATCACGTTGTGTTCCGTGACCCCGACACGCGGCGTGAGCCACTGTGATCACGTTGCATCGCAGTTCGAGCCCTTCACATGCAGAACGTGCCTGTGCTTCCTTTCCCACATGGAAACCATCCAGGCAATCTCCTCTGATTGGCTTGTAGGTCTTGATTCAGCCATTTGGCTCCCTCGGGGACTGTGGTGACAATCTGAGGCCTCTCAACAAATGACCTCAGGCCAGAGGTCCTTCACTTGGATCCAAGAGCTTTATGAATGAGCAGAGTTGTTAATCACTGCCAGCAACACATTTCTGTTTGTCTTGGAGCCAAGCTCAGGGAATGTTTTCCCAGACCCTTTTGGGAAATTACTTCCAAATGTTGAGAGATATTAAAAACTTTGCAGCACTCCCAGAACTAATCCACTCGTGCTGAGCATGTGCTTTACAGCGTTTAGTTGTTTGGCAGACGATGGAGGCTTTTTCATTGGGTGGCGCCACGCTTTTTTGTATATATATATACATTTTTTACAAACGAGCTAACCGTAAAACTTGCAGAGCACGAGATTTGTGGTCCAACTGCTGACAGTCACAGATACTTCCTCATTAGCTTTCTCTTATTTTCCATCTATTCATTACAAAACACACGGTGGTCATTTGACATCTCCCTTTTAACAAATAGATTATTGTTGCATTCAGAGTAGCTCTAGTCCTGGGAAATGTTTGTATGTTATAATGTAAAATGAAACTCTTATCTGCAATTATTGAATCAATTATTATGTCTGTAGTTTCGCGATCAATTTTTCTCCACTCTGCTGTAATATGTCAGAGTTTTGACTGAGAGCCTGAGAACTGTTTGTATAGTCAAGACTCTTCAATAAGAGTAAACGCTCTGAGTCTCACATATCCCAGAGGTACCAGAGCCCGAATGTTGTTGCTTTACGTTTTATGACCTCCCGAAGAAGCACGATTGAGTGTTTTGATTAGACATTGAGGCTGACAGTGGTAACATCGCCAAGTATACAGGGATCTCTGCAAGATGGATGACACGTTTACATTTATTTATTTATTTAAGATGAGAAGGCTCACGCATGGACCTTAACTATGCCGTTACAAGCAGGAGACAATAGGCTATATTCACACTACTTCTTTGTGCATATGAAGACATCTGTTTTGTTTCGGCTCCTTGTTTGCTTTGTTGCTCCTTCAGTCTTGAATGGAATATTTAGGCAATTTCAACAAACAATCCCTATCATCACTACTGGTGTTGGCTTGTTTAGGTTCACAGAATCTGCGAACATTGAAACTTTGAACATTAAAGACAAAACCAGCTAAGCTAAACAGCTCATTTGTTTATCAGCACAAATGAGTTTGAATCTGGCCTCCCTGTGAACCTTTAGAAACATTCCAGGAAAACCAATTAAGCGATTTTCAGTATCTCTGTTCACTCACGTGGTTGTGAGTGAGCAGAGATAAATCGCTTAATCTGCGCCATAATGCATAAAGCGTAGAAAATAAACATAGTCTGAGATCCCCGTGCAACATACATGACGACACAGACCTCTCTGATGTCTGGCTGCTTTGAAACCACACGGACTGAGTATTTGATACTTGTTCACTCGGTCCATCCGTCACAGATGGAGTCTCAGTGGAGTGGCGGACGACTTGCTGAGCGTGAGGGATCAAAGAGCGAAGGAGCGGGATGAATGAAGCCTACTTTAGTTCGCTTTAGTTTTCAGCGTCAGGCCATTCCCGAGCAGGCTTTAGTCTGCCGCATGTAAAGGTCAAACTGAGGTTCATATGCTGTTAATCATAGCATTTTGATAACAAAATCCTGGAAAACCATTAGTTTATCTGAGTTGCTCGAGCAGATCTCGTAGATGTATTTGATGTTCATGATGAAAAAGTTCTGATAATTTCTTGAAAAGTTGCATGTCATGTTTTAATTTATCAAATAACTTTACTCTCAGTATTTCTGCTCTTATCTCATGTGGGGGCACCACCTTGCAGCAGATATTTGTGCATGGACATTCCTCTGTGTGGTTGTTTGCTCAGCTCATTCACATGCAAAGGTCAAGTCCACATGCATCGTTAATATTGCGTGCCCCTCCTCAAAATATTCACTTTTTAACACATCTAATGAGGACCAGTATATCTTCACAAGGAGTCCTCCTTTTGAACTACATCACACATACCTCTGCAGTCCTGTGAAGCGACTCAGGAGATCAGCATCACATTCCTCGGGAGGATTCCTCCATGAGGAGATATGTAAGTGGTTGATTGGAAACAGGCCCGGTGGTGTGACAGACAAAACCCAGGTCTTTTCTTCTCATTAATCTCAACTGTCTTTCGTTTGGTGGGATAAAATCTGAAACAGGGTTTCTACATACATGTGCATGAGCACAAGCAGTATTTTATACAATCCCGACTGATTTATGAGGCCTAATAAATAAATGAAGCGGAGTTGCTCGAGTGAGGTTGACCTTGCTTCAAAGTAAAGCCGTGGAGATGCTTTCACGTCTTCAATAAAGCCAGTGCATCCACTGGGAAACCTTTGTTACCTTCGCATTGAAAATGCGGAAGGTTATGTTTTGATCACTGTGTATTTATTTATATATTTGTATGCATATTACTCGCATAGCTAAAAAAGTATTAAACCGAATTGCATGAAATTTGGTGGGATGATTGGTTATTATCCGGGGACCATTTGATTAGATTTTGGGATCGATCGGGTCAAAGGTCAAGGTCAAGGTCATCAAAAGGTCAAAATCTTCTTTTTACCATAGCGTGGTCAATTTCTATCCAATTGGCATGCAACTAATGCCAAAATGTTCATAATTCAATGCCCAATCTTGTGATATGCGAAGGTATGCGCTCTACCGAGTGCCGTTCTAGTTATTGCTGTTTCTGGTTTCAATCTGTGGCAGATTCATAGCAGCGCTGGAGGTTTGCTCTTGCTCTGCCTCTGGAGCTCACGATGCCAGAAGCTGAAAGTTAAAACTGCATGTTTGACTAAGATATGTTGTATCTGTAATATTAACTGGTGTCTATTGAGCCGTAGCTGTGAGTTTACAGTGATACTGGAGAGAAAACTAACTAAATGTCCACTGAAGGTCAAGCATTTTATTTCATATATTTTTTCATGATAAGAAAACTGAGCTGATATAACCTCCTGGATTATATAGTCACACACACATCACCATAACTCCAGTAGGTACACTACCATTCAAAAGTTTGGGATCACTTAGAAATGTCCTTATTTTTCAAAGAAAATCATTGTTTATTTCAATGAAGATAACATTAAATCAATCAGAGATACACTCTATACATTGTTAATGTGGTAAATGACTATTCTAGGTGGAAACGTCTGGTTTCTAATGAAATATCTCCATAGATGTATAGAGGCCCATTTCCATCAACTATCACTCCAGTGTTCTAATGGTACATTGTGTTTGCTAATCGCCTTACAAGACTAATGGATGATTAGAAAACTCTTGAAAACCCTTGTGCAATTATGTTAGCACAGCTGAAAACAGTTATGCTGGAGATATAAGCTATACAACTGGCCTTCCTTTGAGCTAGTTGATCATCTGGAGCATCACATTTGTGGGTTCGATAACTCTCAAAATGGCCAGAAAAAAAGAAGTTTCATGTGAAACTCGCCAGTCTATTCTTGTTCTTAGAAATGAAGGCTATTCCATGCGAGAAATTGCAAAGAAACTGAAAATGTCCTCCAGCGGTGTGTACTACTCCCTTCAGAGAACAGCACAAACGGGCTCTAACCAGAGCAGAAAGAGAAGTGGGAGGCCCCGGTGCACAACTCAGCAAGAAGACAAGTACATTAGAGTCTCTAGTTTGAGAAATAGACGCCTCACAGGTCCTCAACTGGCAGCTTCTTTAAATGGTACCCAAAGCGCCAGTGTCAACGTCGACAGTGAAGAGGCGACTCCGGGATGCTGGCCTTCTAGGCAGAGTGGCAAAGAAAAGCCATATCTGAGACTGGCCAATAAAAGAAAAGATTGGTATGGGCAAAAGAACACAGGCATTGGACAGAGGAAGATTGGAAAAAGGTGTTCTGGACAGATGAATCCAAGTTTGAGGTGTTTGGATCACACAGAAGAACATTTGTGAGATGCAGAACAGGTGAAAAGATGCTGGAAGAGTGCCTGACACCATCTGTCAAGCATGGTGGAGGTAATGTGATGGTCTGGGGCTGCTTTGGTGCTGGTAAAGTGGGAGATTTGTACCAGGTAAAAGGGATTTTAAATAAGGAAGGCTATCACTCCATTTTGCAACACCATGCCATACCCTGTGGGCAGCGCTTGATTGGAGCCAATTTCCTCCTCCAACAGGACAATGACCCAAAGCACACCTCCAAATTGTGCAAGAACTATTGAGGGAAGAAGCAGGCAGCTGGCATGCTGTCTGTAATGGAGTGGCCAGCACAGTCACCAGATCTCAACCCCATTGAGCTGTTGTGGGAGCAGCTTGACCGTATGGTCCGCAAGAAGTGCCCATCAAGCCAATCCAACTTGTGGCAGGTGCTTCAGGAAGCGTGGGGTGACATTTCAACAGATTACCTCAACAAATTAACAGCTAGAATGCCAAAGGTCTGCAATGCTGTAATTGCTGCAAAAGGAGCATTCTTTGACGAAAGCAAAGTTTGAAGAAAAAAATGAATACTTCAAATACAAATCATTATTTCTAACCTTGTCAATGTCTTGACTATATTTTCTATACATTTTGCAACTCATTTGATAAATAAAAGTGTGAGTTTTCATGGAAAACACGAAATTGTCTGGGTGATCCCAAACTTTTGAACGGTAGTGTAAGTAGTAATCCCTATTCATAATTTATGAATGTGCACCATATGTGCGCACAGATGTTACATGATGCATCATTATATGGTGAACAAATCAATCCTCAAACTGCTTTCAAACAACCAAATTAACTGGATGAGAATAAACAGGATTATAGTAGCCTGATAACTGCATGTTATGAAGAACAGAGGACTTCATAACAAGGACTTCTCTACAGAAGAACAGAAGGAGTGAGCTACACATTATAATGCAGTTTTGGACACATTGGGTGTCCCTATATGTGACATTGTTGAAAATACTGAATGCACGTCCCCACAGAGGTCAGGGCCAGCTTGGATCATAGAGCAGATACAGTTTAGTGTTCTGCTCAAGGACACTGTGACAGGTGTGAATGTGTCGCCGCTCACTGGGATTCAACAGACACGTGTGTTATGGCAGTTATGAAACTGTGTCAGTCCCCACTGTAGTGAGCCTTAGTCAAGCAACGAGCATGCAATCTCTTTGAAAATAAACACGTATTTGGGCATTAGACACTAACGGGATTGTATTTCTATGTGCGGTAGTGTGACAAATGGAGCCGGGGTCAGTATGCCTACGGGGGTCAAAGAGGCAGTCGACATTAGACGCTCTGTGGGGGACTGCTGTTGAAGCGAAAGATGAAACGCATGGGGTGAGGAGAGGGGGTGAGTCTTCAGAAGAAACCGCAGAAGACCAGACTAAAAGGCCCAGGCTGAAGAGGTGCACTAGAGACGGTATTGGATGTCTGTCCCTCATACAAAGTTTACGTGCAACCCGAACAGCTGTGTCAAACTCATCCATTGCTAATTTTGCTGATGTAGCTAGAATATAGGAAGATGACGTCCCTATTCGTAATCCTGCCTCCGATGCTCCGGTTGGCCGACACAGTGAACACAACATCAGACTAACCCACAGGCTGGAACCCTCTCCTAGGACCACGACTACATTCAATAGTGATCTGGTCTGTAGATTTTGAGAACTCTTGCTCTGATCACAAGATCACAAGATTAATTTAGGCCTCCACATTTAATTCCCAACACCCCCTGATGCGTCATGTGGGTGTGAACTGGAATGGAAAGGATGATAGTGCATGGACACTCCTCCTCTCTCACCACAGCCCCCAACCCCCCTGAAATTACCCCACCCCTTATTTCCTGTGGCTGAGGGGAACAGTTGCACACCCTGATAAGCCTGCTCGAAGGGAAGCCTGTGCACGCCGGCAATCAGCATGTTAGACGCTAGCAATCAAGAACAATTACAAGCTCTCATCATGTTTATGTTGTGGCCCTTTTGTGCTGTTTAAGTGAAGGGCAACTGTAGAGCATCCCGTAGCGTTTCACGTCACACGGTTAAGGAAGCACACATCTGATAGAATTTGTTCAGATGACATGAAAATAAACTCATTTCAACAAGTAGAGGCCAAATAGAGAGTAATGTGAGGTTTTATAAATACGGTTCTGTCATTCAAACGTTGACCCTCACGCCAGCACCTGTGTACCTGAAAGGCGGTGCAAACAACAGCAGATGCTAGAAAGGCAGCCATGTTTGAAAAAGGCTGAGAGATCTGGAATGGTCAACAGCTGTGTGGACGACTTAGCGCCGTACCGATCGAGTTACTGCTGGATTTGAAATGGGCATCTGGCAAAGCAGAGTGCCGACAGAGGAGCGTGAGTACAGTACGAGCGCCGTGGGGCCACATGTGCAAAATGTGATACGGAGAACTTCCAGTAGATGTGCAGTAACTGACCCTCTGATGCCCTATCATTCGTTTTAAAGAGGCATGGTGGTTCCTGGAGGGTTAGATATTTAAATCAGTTAAACGTTCAGCAGTATGTGGGACACATTGTGGGCCTTTACAAAAGATTTAAAGAGAATAGTCATTGTCTGGTAATTAGACTAACGTAACAGTTTGATGGCATTCGCTTGTTTCCTGTGTGGATTTGGCTCCACGTAGACCTTATATGTCTACAAGTGCATTTCAACCCATGCGTACCGTTTACAGATACACTATGCGGCCTATTAGAGGGGGGAGGGGTTAGTTTGGTAACTTTGCAGTGCCATGGGACTTCTTCCATTTGCTTGCACACAGAGATAAATCTTTGCTTTACTTTCTAGTTTCCTCAATTATAAAGATAACAGCAGCAAGTTGTGGTCCCAGGCCACCGCAAGTATGAAATATATGATAAAACTCATTAACATTTCTTCTGCTAGAGAAAGTGTCAAGAAATGCGTCAAAAGAACTACAGTGTCACTCTGAATGTTATTTTTTCATTTTTAAATGTCGAGCTAATAGAAAAGTGCAGAGCAGAGTGACAGCATGAGCAGCACCTCTGTTGTTGTTGTTTTTGTTTTTCCCCACAGTGTTTCTCTGTTTGAATCCTCCCAGCCTTGAAACCTGTCATATTACCGTTGGATCAAAGCCTTCGGTCGACCGCGCGTCGGCTTCCTCAGTAGTGCATCCTGATGCCAGGCGGCTGCATTTTAAACACATCCTCCCCACAGTGATGTTATTATTGCTTTATCTAGCGCAGGCTTCTTTAAATGACGCCTAATTGAGGGTCTTCACCGCACCCTTTCCTCATGTGGCAATCAACCTGCTACGTTATCACCGCATCTTAATAAAAGCTAAAATGATTGGACCACAACCCAGGACTTCCCATAGAAATAGGAAAACTAGGGAGGAGGGATGCGGTAGAAGAGCAACTGAAATAAGAAAAAAAACATCCTGACCTAAACAATGTGGAGTGGACTTTCAATACACAGGATGTAGAGAGATTGGTAGTTTGAGGCATGTGAAGTAAAAGAGGGATGGAAAAAGAGAGAATTACTTGTCACGCAAACGACAGAGTAGACCACACAGCAGGGAGGAGCTTTGTGTATATATACATATGATTAACGACTACAGTATTTAAAACATTTACACTGTAAAGTGCTTGGTATCCAGTAGAAACACAGAACAGTCATGCAAGTTTCAGCTGTGTAATGAAATCCCTCGTGAAATAAAGCAATTAAGCATTATCAAAGAATTTACAGCCGCATGAAACAGAATATATGTTGAATTTGTCTTTTTGATCCAGATGTTTTAAATACTCCACATGTTAGTTATTATAGGAGGCATGTTAATTACATGAGAGCTAGACACAGATGTTCAGTAAAGGGTTCATGTACTGTTCATGGGAAACCACGTTTGTTCTCTCCTCTTGAAGCTTTTCTCCTGACAGTTTAAAACCTCAAAGCCAGATCCGTAAGAGAAACACCATAAATCTGATTGTGTGTGTGATAATCTTTGAACTTTTCTTGGAAGTTATGTGTTTGTATATGTGCGTGTGCATTTAATGTTGGTTGAAGTTCACAGTTCAGGTCGCAGTGAGGTTTATCGAAACGTACGCACTACTAGTGATGCTTATTCTTGTGGCACTAAAGTGACGTTAACATCAACTTGTATCAGAAAAGCATTATTTAGGTCTTTGTGGGGAAATGAGGACTTATTGTCCAGATAATTCCTCATGTCAACTTCACCGTTCAGCTATTCATCTTCCATCGCGGCACGTTGAACACAAATGACATTAATACATATAAACAGGGCGTCGACAAATGTGTAGTGCAAAACGGAGCTGAGCTCAACATCACACAAATTGACGGTTTTACAGTGTTATTTTGTGTTTTTCAATTTTCTGAGAAATTCAATAGCTGGCCTCCCGTTTTATTATGTAACTGGCAGAACATTTACTGTACATTTTCAGTTTAACTTGTTATCCTTTAAGTCACCGGGAATTCAAAAATACTTCAAACTTTTGATTAAAATGTGTTTATTTGTGCAAGTTTAGCATGAATAAATGTTACCATATACTATATACAGGGGTGCACATAACTGGTACGCAGGTACGCATGCGCGAAAATAATCAACAATGCGTAATGCCACTTGTGTTACTTCGCGCCTTTGCGTACTGACCGATCTGATATTGATGTCATTTCTGTCTCTACGTGTCGCGTTAACACTTCTCGGCTCTCCGACTCGCGCGTCACAGAGCTCCGACGAAAAAAAGTCACTTGCAATAAGTTGATGTCATACACACTTTTCTTTGCTTTAATGCTATACTTTTCCCCACAAACTTTATTGCGCCTGGCAGAATGGAGCAGATCCTGAAATGAAATGGAAATTGAATGAAGAATCAACTTTTAATCCGGAATTGCTTTGAATTGAGAATCAATTTTGATCATGAAATACTGAAAGATTGCTAGTTTAATAAGTAAACTTTATCATATAGGCACTCAAAGTGTTTGTAACGGTTAAAAGACTTGAAACCAAATTTAGTGAATCACTCGTTTGAAACTAGCGAGTATAGTTACTAAGACTTTATTAAGGACGTTAAACACAAATAGTGCTGCAACCCAATCCTGAACTTTAACCTTTGAACTTTCTTCTCTCGTGTCACATAACTCCTGTAACATGAATGCATTGGTTGCCACAGAAATAATGAAGTGGCTGATTGACCCCTGCATGACCAAGCCATTCCTGAGTGAAGCTTATGGATTTGGTACCTGCATCTGTCTGACACAGCTAATAGCAAACAGACTTACCAGGATGGAAACAGGGAGCGTTCTCCCTGTCTTCTGTTTAAATGTCAGGCCCAGCAAACATCTGTGGCAGATTACTGTGGGAGCAGCGATAAGCAGATGTAAAGACCCGTGGGTCTTATTTATTATTAAGGCAAAGAGTGGGGAACAAGTAACCAGAGCACTGCAGTGAGAACAGCGCTCTGGAGAAAACAACACACTCTCATGTAATATTTGTCAGGGCATTGCGCTCCTTCTCACCAGATTGGATCGGAGAGATTGGGGAGTTGTTCATGATCCGATGTGAGGTCCCGTGACAGGGATGCCATACGTGTACAGATCGTAAAGCCCTCTGTTGAAAATGTGTCATTTGTGATTCTGGGCTATCCAAAATAAACTGAATTGAATTGAATACACAGTTTATGCATTTTTCCCAGATTTCAACGGTCAAGAGTTTACAGGTAGAAATAATACATGTGAAAGTTGACAGTGAAGTTTGAAAAGACACATGAGTCAAACTTTGAAAAGACCAGAAGGTGGCTCTGAGGATATATGAGGAAACATTGAGTTACTGAGCAAAACTATGACTCAGTGCGGTAGAAACGTTGAAGTTGCAGTATTCAGAAATGCCATGAATCCTCCCATTGAGGGGTTTAATAATGTACTATGGCAAAGATCAATATATTGTGAGACAAAAATGTGAATATGCACTCTCTGTTGGAATGGTATCAGTAATATTGTTTTGAAAAATCCCATTATCATAAGAATTCTGCACATCACACTTCACTATGCACAGGGTTCTGGAGGGGGGGGGGGGGCAGTCTGTGGGAGTTAAGCTAAAATATTGTAAAATAGCAGTTTACTATAAACTTAATCACTTAAGTGCAACATTCTCTCCTTTTTGGTTTGGATTTCATAACGAGGTGAAATTAAAGACTTAGGCTACAGGCTTCAAAAACATAATAAATAGTGCGATCGCTCAAGAGGCCTTTCGGTCAGGTGACTTCTGATGACGTCGGCTGCTGCTGTTGCGACACACAGAGGTTTACTGCCAGGATTTTTCATTACATAACATGTATGTCTACCTTGCACCACGACCGATTATCTTATGCCTCCTCATGCCCTGTAGGACGAGTGCAGCATCAATCCATCGCGTACATTCCCTGACTAAACAACCCGTGTCTGTGTCGTTACACGTCTGTTGTCCTGAACGCAAACT
Organism: Pseudoliparis swirei; assembly: GCF_029220125.1. Lineage (NCBI taxonomy): Eukaryota > Metazoa > Chordata > Actinopteri > Perciformes > Liparidae > Pseudoliparis > Pseudoliparis swirei. The sequence continues at coordinate 12,243,268 of NC_079399.1, read as the reverse complement.
GATCGGATGTTTGTTCAAAACTGGAAATTATTTCTTGATTCATTCTCTCTCCTGATTTTATTTGCTTCAGTTGTGATCGTGTGTGAAGGGATGTTTTGCCCTACATTGTGTTTAGGATATGCCGACGCCCACTTTAACTATTTCCTCCACTGCTGCCTCGGGACCCCACTCCCAGTGTTTGTTCAATGTATATTTGCTGGACCATTGAGTGAGAGTTGCTAGCAACATGTCTGCGGCTAGGAGGGAAAGAACAACACCCGTCTGCTAATGGCTGACATGATCCAGGCCCAGGCACGTGCACAGACATTTTGGGGGGCAGGTGCTCAAACCAAAAAAAAGGGCACCCAATGCCAAAAAAAAATTCTGACAGAGTTGAAGCATAAGCAGCAATACACTGATGATGCTGTCCTCGACCTGCGTTTCCTCTGGCAGCATCAGACAGCTATCTTACATTTTCTTTATGAATAAAGATGAATTATTAGATAGCAACAACAGTACAAGCGTTCTGATTGGCTAATGGGTCGTCATCCCAGCCACGTATTGCCCTCCTTGCTGGTCTGATACGGATCCGTATTGCCCTCTTACGTCATTTTCAAAATGAGCGATATTGATAGACATCAACAGCCAAGAGCAGTGGTCCTCAAACTAAGGCCCGCGGGCCGGATACGGCCCGCCTCCACATTTGGCCCGGCCCTCTAAACAAGAGAGGCCTTATGATTTTTTTTCAGTCTGGCCACGCAAATCCTAGACTAGCCCCTGTTGAATAGAACGGAATAAGAATTCTCTCTCTCTCTCTCTTTCTCTCTCTCTCTTCTCTCTCTCCTCTCTCCCTCTCTCTCTTCTCTCTCTCCCTCTATCTTTTCTCTTGAATTCTCTCTCCCTCTCTCTCTTCTCTCTCTCTCCCTCTCTCTATTCTCTAAACATAACTAACGTCAGTAAACAGCTGGACGAGGCTTTGAAATCACGGAGTTTTTGTTTGTTTATTTTTTTAGGAACCGTCGGACCAGTGATGTCATGTTTTCAGCAGCGCTAATGTTGTGGTTGATTTATCACAAAACAACGTTAGGGGACAAACACCGTCAGGTGTGTCTGGTGCTGCGGGTCAGAGGAGAAGGAGGTGCAGCCGTTCGGTGGCGCGAGGAGCACTGAGCGGAGGAGGAAGTGGAGGAGGAGGGAGGGGCGCGGCGGGGGAGGGAGAGGAGGGGGGGCTCGTGAGCGCCGCGGAGCGGGTCTAGGCGAAATTCTCACAAGAACTCAAATAAATGCCCCGTCGGATATTAAAACACATTTGGGGGGACTTGATGACAGAAAGAGTAACGTTTATTCTTAAATACGGATGAATAAAAAAAATGTGTCTCCAGCAAAAAGGGCACTTTACTCATCCAGGGCAAAGGGGCTGGTGCTTGAGCACCACTCGGGCTCTATCTGTGCACGTGCCTGTCCAGGCCTGTTTTATTTTGCTGGGTGTGCTGGGATATCTCAGTCTTTGGCCACTGGTTGGACTTGTGGCCATCACGCCAGCCCACGCAACAATGACCAGACCAACAGGCACTAGAGGAAGCACACACCAGCCCCATACTGTGCACCCAGGTTAGAGGTTGTAAACCTCCCAGAATAATATTGGGAAGTATGCGTGTAGCAGCTCTTGCGCCGCTACCCGTGGGTTTCCCCCAAAAGCTCCAAGGATTATCAGACCACAACGAGGTTCCGTTCGATAACATGGCTTTATTGTGCGCCACACGCAACACACAGCAGACTGCACGACGACGCGTCTGCTCACTTGCCTCCCAACCTCCAGCTCTGCTGCCCTTTTATATGAGCAGCATCGGCTGCTGACTGATTGGCAATCAGCCAGCAGCCGAGGCCAAATTGGAGACAGCTGCCACAATGCCTATTCTATGGAACCAGCGACCACATAGGGGTTAGCAGTTTAGTGTTTGCCATGGCGACAATCCCCCTTCCTTCAGGGGCTCGATGAAGGTGATTGACTGTGAAGGCTTTGGGATGTGGCAGAGATCCGTTTTCAGAAGGCTTTGGTTTGACGGGGATCCTGCGATGTTCCTGTATTTGTGAAGAAAGCTGCTGATGGGCCTGTTGGCACGTTTCAAAGCACTCAATGAAAAGGAAGGAAGCAACACTCTGCTCTCATGAGAGGGAGCTCTGCATGTTTCTGCAACACTCAGTGGGCAGGAGCTCACTTCCCACAGGTAACACAAGACCATGTGGCATTGGACCGTCTAGGAGAAAGGTCCGAGAGGGCAACGTTTCGGTCAGTCGGGCCATCATGAAATGAGTTAGGGGAGTGTTAGTAGTAGGCGATCTTGTTAGCGACTTATATACAGAAGTATCCGTGTCAGGTGGGTATAAAGTAGATTTAACACGGTTCACAAACCTTATAAAAATGAAAGAGAGCTGACTGTGTGGAATGGGTAGCTGGGATATAATGTTGTTATCCAACCCCATCACCTAAAAGGAACTTTAACATTGGGCAATTCGATAAATCTTTGGATTACATCCAATAATAATGCAGTTTAAGTGCCTCAGATGAAAGGATACATACATGATACTGGTAGTAACATCAGGCCAAAGAACTGGACTTGAAAAATCAAATATAAGTATTTTATGCCAACATGACCCTGAACTTTAGACTAAGCCAAAGGGTTCTTTAAATAAAGAAATGCTCATATTTGATATTGCATTAGAGATTTAATCCATTTATTTTCCCTTTTAGTACGATTGTTTAATGTATATTAGATCAGTGTGAGTTGACTATATTTTAAGGAATGTTTCTTTGTAACAGTGAGACGATTTCGTAGGACTTTATGTAAAGTATTTATTTGTTGCCAACATTTCTGATTCGGGTTCAGGTGTTGGTCAAAATGCTCCCATAAACTCATTTATCATGAGCTGTGGAGTATTTAATCTCGGTCTTGGAGTCAGTTTCAGTCATTTCAGTTTTCTGCACTGATCCCTGAGATCTTTGGTCAGATTCAAATGGAGTGAGCGCCTTTTTCAGCATCCTGTTTGTGATGTGTTGAGATAGCAGCCCAGACTAAATGAACCGTCTTCAGTCAGGAGACTGATGGAACTGATCCCCCTGTCTCTGCCTGCTTGTATCTTTTGTTTTCCGCCAGATTATTTCCATTTTTTTCTCTTCTCTCTCTTTCCTCCCGTATTCTTCTTTCACCGTTTTATCTCCTTCTTTTCTCACACTATTCAAATAAATAGCGAGGGACATGTATCCTCTGCACATGATTACATGTTCTGCTGCTCGAGATGCAGAGAGCTGTCCGACAGAGCTAAAGAAAATGTTGTTAGCATATCTGATTTGGACCTGAATGAGACGCAGCACAACCGCTGCTGCAGAAACTTGGAGGATTAACTTCGTCACATTCTTGATTTACATCAAATGTACAACAATGCATGCGCAAAGTCACTATTAACTCATATTACACAAACTACTGTTCAGGAAGTCAAACTGATGCCAAAGTCATAAACATGGGACCAACAGTCGAGGCTTGCTGCTGGAGTTGATAAGCCCCACAGGATGGCAGAGCCGCGCTTATCGAGCCCGGCCGAGCCAGAAGACCTCTGCTATCGCTCGACGCACTGGCAGAGAAAAAAACTCATCCCTTTATCTCCCCTCCGCTGGGGGAATAGCACTCCTCCATCCAGCTCCCGTCAGCTCACATCAGGTGGTGCTCTCATCGGCCTTCTTGGTGGACCTCATGGAGATCGCAGTGACGGAGCAGAAACAACAAGCTCAGACTTTTGCATGCTGTGGTATGAAGAGCGAGGCTTTTTTGGCATGCAGACAAGATTATAGACCTTTAGCCCAAGTGTTTATTTTCAATGGAAGACATTTGCTATCACATAAAAGAGAGCAATGTTCGACACAATAGCTGTGCGTGTGACAATGTGGCAACAGGAAATGTCCTGTTGAAGTGAGAGCGTATTATTTAGGGAAACAAACTCGCCCGTGAGTGCAGGGTGGAAACCCAGAACAAAAACATCCACTTGGACTCAAGGATTAACTGATCAAAATGTGGAGGTCAAAGGTCACTTGGAACTCACTAAACATATTTTTGGTCATAACTCAAGAATTGATATACTTCTTATTACAATTTCACTTAAATTTCTAACAGGATAAAATTATGAAGAGATGACGTATTGGATGGGAAGGGATGTAAACTGCAACTTGACTGTGGGCAGAGGAGGTTTTTTGGTATTAATACCGGAGGCATAAAGGTCATTTCGAGAAGGAAAGGAGAGGTAGTCATTCAACTTTAAGCACACATGTTCAAGTTGAAACCCAAAATACAAGTAGAAAATCCGATGTTTCTCACAAGCAATCATAAAGGCCTTTCACTTGACCAATAAGACATCACAATAATGCAAAATACACACCTAGTCCGAAAGAGTTCGGTTCTTCGCAAGTTTGAAAATGCATTATTGATATGAGCTGTATTTAACATTCAGAACATCTATATAGCAACACACAACTAATATCTGATATAGTGCAGATAGTAGTGTTGTTACGAGATGTGCCGACGCTTCGAAGCGTGTGTCGAGTAATGGAGGGGGCGTTTCCTCGAAGCGCGTATCGAGGCTTGCTTCATTTAGGGGAGGAGCCAAAAATGAAGACGTCCGAAGCCTCGCTGCGCGGCTGTACCACGTGACTGCTTCGGGAAGTGGTTCAGATATTGCCGGGAGGTTTGACAGCAATATAAACCCCCCAGGCTCCATTCAAAATGTGGGTTGTTGGTTGAGAGTTTGGAGAGTTTAGAGAGAGAGAGATAGTTTGTAGAGTTAGGAGAGTGAGGAGAGAAGGATAGGTGATAAGATGGAACTTTTGAGAAACTGTTATTTCTGAATTAAAATGAATAAAATGTCCCCTGTCCTGGACATCACTGACATTGCTGATTATGGCTTACAGCTTAAGAAAACTCAAATATCCTATCTCTAAATATTAGAATATCATGAAAAAGTATACTAGTAGGGTATTAAACAAATCACTTGAATTGTCTAATTAACTCGAAACACCTGCAAGGGTTTCCTGAGCCTTGACAAACACTCAGCTGTTATAAATCTTTTTTTTAACTTGGTCTGAGGAAATATTAAAATTTTATGAGATAGGATTTTAGAGTTTTCTTAAGCTGTAAGCCATAATCAGCAATATAAAAAAAAATAAAAGGCTTGCAATATTTCAGTTGATTTGTAATGAATCCAGAATGCATGACATTTTTGTTTTTTTAATTGCATTACAGAAAATAAAGAACTTTATCACAATATTCTAATTTTCTGAGACGGTCCTGTAATTTGTATGGATGTCAGTGTCAAGTTTAACGTCACATGATGGTCTAAAATTATGTTTCCGATTATTTCAAGCTCTGATAAGGATAAAATTCTTGAAAGACATCATTCAAACTTACGAAGTAACGCAGCTGCTCTCACTTATCTCGTTCAACAGTGTGGCTGAATATTGTGTGAAGTATAGTTTTTACAACAAGATGTGTTATAATAAACATATTCTTTATGGAGTTGCGAGGGCTGTAGTTCATGCAGGTGTTTTCCTATTTCTGAGCTTTACACGCAGCCTCGATGATCCAACTCATTTGGGAGCAGAGGAGGATCTGCCGTCAGCACATGGCGAACACGACTATGGATTCACCAGAACATCTCCCAAGTGCTGTGGTGTGCTTGTCTGGAGAATGATTTGATCTTTTACTAATATGCTGCACGAGGGAGCATGTGTAATATCAAATCAAGCACTAATATGCTGGATCAAGTGATACTCCATGCTCAGAATAATGATCAGAGGCATATTATGCTGTTGAGATTATTGAATCATTTTAATTTATTATTAGGATTTGACCCTTTTCATCATGTTGCTAGCAGTATACGCTGTACACTTCCTCTCAGTTTGTCTGTGCACACGCTCACTTGTGTTCACACGTACTGTGGATACAAAGGATGTTTGGGATTTTCCTCAATAAACACAATTTAATTGAAAAAACAAGATTTCCTGAAGTGTGAATGTGTATGACGATACTTCAACTTCTGCTAACATAAAGAACTATACGCTCAATATAATTTTCTCGCAGAGTGGACGTTTTCTCTTACAAACGATGCCGAGGTGCTTGGAACCTGAAGAGACTTGAAAAGAAAGAAAGCGTAAACGCATCCTGGAGTCCAGGACTTCCTCCTCTGAAAGCCACAGGGGTCAGTTATATGTCCGCAAGGCCACACAGACATGTGACAAATAAACACACACTCATGGTAATTGTTTTGTATTTTGTTTGGTTTCTTGCAGCCTGCATGTTGTATTGTTCATTCGTTTTGATTTACAACTCGGATCAGGAGAAACATCATGTTGTCCCTCTCTGTATTTAACGGCACTGTATACACATTGGTGACAACAAACCAGAATATGTTGTGTGCTGATGGCTTAATTTCAAGTCCACATCAAAAAAAGAAACGCTTTGTGACGTGATTGTAAGATTATCTGTGGATAGCTAAGCGCTTCCCTACGCTGTGACAAGAGTGTGTTTGGATGAAGCACTGCATTGACTACTCAGTGTGTGCAGGAAGGCCTGCGTAGAGCCAGTAGATTGGCCCTTCAAGGAATAGCACAAACAATAGGGGAAAGAATAAAGAATAATAAAAGAGCGGTGTTGTAGTTGTGTTGCCTCTTTGTGCTGCGCGTCTGTGAACAACTTGGTTCGCTAGTGAGCCTTTGTGTCAGAGGAACCTTCTGGATGCTACTTCGGATTAACACTTATGGTCGTACTGTTATGTGTCTGGACATTATTGACATTTCAGTTCTGTGTGTTCCTCAAGCGTTCCTGCTTCTCTGTGCATGAATGGGCCCTCCTGAGAACTTGCTGTTCAATCTGGTGCTTCATATGCGGGGACAACTCTCCGGCCTTCCTTCCTCCTCAGCTCTCACTCTTAGATGCTTCTCCACATGTTGGAGTGGCTTTGGATTGATTGGCGGGAGGGAAGATGCAATAAGACCGGTAAGGAATCTGTGAACATGAAATCTATCCGTTTGCATTAAAAAGTTAAGTGTTCCTGGTGGGAACACTGTTTTTATGGAGCGGGTGCGATGACCCCTCTTGTCCACTAGGGGTCTGGGTCCTGTTTGCTGTGTGTTTTGTCTTTCATGCTGTTCATCAGCTGATAATCCACACCTGAGCCTGGTGGCTGCTATACAGACACAGCACCTGAAGACAGAGCTGCCTTGTCTGGCTGCTCTGCTGTGGGTGACACTGCAGCTTCTTTGTTTTAAGTTGTGTTCTTTAAATAAATGTCTTTATCACTGTTAACTCGTCTAGTCTCCCATCCATGTTGCAGCTTTTGCGTCAGGTTGTGACAATATATATTCTTAAATAGACTGATTTATATGCAATATTATATATTTAACAAATATATGAATACATGTTGTTGTGGCAAGATTTTACTTTAACAGATGTTAAAGTCTTTATAAGCTAAAATGACAAATATCAAAAATCGAAATTTATCTCTCAAGTATTCTTGCAAGAGGATTCTGTGTAATTGCGTGCAACAGATTGAATATCACACAGTGTGATGAAGACGGTTTAAAAGGGGTTATTGGCATATTCTGCTTTGACATTTACAAATAAAGAGGGCGTTGTCAAGGTCCATACAGCCATAACATGTGTTGTCCTCTATTCATCAGCAGAAGATGAAGTGCATGCTACTGACTGCTGCTGCACAAACCACAAGCCTCACAATGCAGTCCTTGATAGTTTTACTCAATAACAAACTTATTTACCAGTTGACCTCTATAAGATACTTCATAATTAAAAAATCCCATTGCATACAGAAATATGTATTTAATGTTTCATTCCTTTCTATATTTGCACATTAATGTCCTCATACTTTTACAGATGTATTTGTTTGTCTGAGTCCACACACCCCAACCAGTTGCAACTTGCAACAGCTTACATGCATCGTAATAATGCTGATTGTGAATAAACACTTTTACTTTAACATTTTAAATCCAGGACTTTTACTTTACATAGTATGTTTCCATAGTGTTTGTACTTTTATAAAGGATCTGAATACCTCTTCCCGCACTGATAAAATATGGCAAAAATATATCGTAATCCCTAATATTATTCATTAATTTCATACATTTTTGCCGTTGCTCTCAATGTTATGAAAAGTTCCAAGAACAATTAGAACATTTATTACTAAAAATGAAATACAGCAGAAAAACAAGGACAACTAAGCTGAACAAAGGTAAAACTTAACTATATGGTAAAAAGATAGATGCCTCTATAAGTATACACATAAAAAGCTACAATGAACAACCACAAACATTGTTTATATTCAAGTCAAACTTTCTGTAAATTGTAAACGACCATTAATATTGCAAACAGAGCTGAAATATACATGCAATGATTAATGTATACATATACTTTATACACATGAAGTAGATGGCTGTGTCTGTCCTGAGAGGGATTTCTTTTCATGCTATTCCTGAGCTGTCTTTCATTTCCCCTTCAAAGGTTTTATTATAGGGTTTTCCCTGATCTGTATAAAGAGGTTACAGATATTGATATTGTTTTATGATATACAGATTGTACGGTTCCTAGAGGCAAATGTGTGATTTGGGGCTATATAAATCTAATTGACCCAAATTGATACATGTACATTGTATGTGATTTTAATTGTAGGGTCCAGGAGAAACCCTAATATAAATCTGAAATAGTTCAAAGAACATGTTATTCCAACAAAAAAAACATTTCATGTTCCTTTTATTGTTTTGCATTTTTGTTATTTTAAATTGTGGTTTTGTAAAGCTCTCGCCAATATTACTAATATCATCACTACCACAGTATAATAATAATAACAACAGTGCGTTGTTCTGCTCCCCTCCTGCGATGAACACTTGTCGGTACAACATCCACTGAGCATGCGCAGAGCCGTCGGGAGACTGGAGATGTTGCCAGACGTCCTCACAGGTTGAGCTTCATCCTCCTCCACAACGACGGATCTTCTTCATTTCACGGTGCCCGTTTCTACCTCCGCTGCCGCGGCCGCGGTGTAGCAACGAGCCGCACGGAGGGAGCAGAAGCCATAAGATGAAGAAACGTTACGTGGACGCGAGCAGGCTACGGAAAATGAAAAAAATGAAGATAACGGAGAGGCTGTCTGAAAGGTAGCTACCATTAGCGCTGCGAGCCGCGTCGCCTGGCGGAGGCAGCTTTTGTTGTGGTGCCTCGTCTTTGTGTAAATTTCCGCCGTCGTCATCGTGCTCACCTGTCCGCCTCGCGCCGCGCCGGTCCGGGGCTGTTGTCCGCTTCACGAGGGCTGAGCTGCGCAGACAAGGCGCGAGGAGATGTTGTTGTGCGACTCTTCCCCCGATATTGTTTTGCTGAGAGGCAAAAACCAGCCGCGGTGCAAGTTGCCGTCGGCCTGCTCCGCTTGTGGCATCGGCTTCGCGCCGTCTCCTGCGTCCCAAAATAGGCGAAAGGCTTCGTGCAATGGGCGTGTTGTTGTGTTTTTATCCGCTGTATTTCCCCTTTGGGGCGAAATGAAAAGCAGCAACTTTTGCACATAAAAAATAAAAATAAAAAAACTGAATTCGAAAACGTCTAGACAAGAGTCCAGATGAGAGGAGACTGCCTCAAGAGAAAGAAGCCACTTGTTTTAATGTCATTGTTACACACCAGAAATTCACTCAATAAAAACAGATGAGACGAGGCTATTGTTTATTAAAATACAAACACTACCTTCTTTATTTTTATGGATCCTGCTCCTTTCATTGTGGTATACCTTCTGTATTTGATACATAAATACATTAAAACGAATGAAAATATTAGAACGTGTTTTCAAACTTGATTTATAATTTAAGGCTCTATAGTCCTTCATATATCCTTCTTACTCTTAAAGATTAACTTGCATATTATTGTAGATATTACAATATTGGTCGTTATAGTTAAAATAGCAGTGGGATTAATTAACATTGTCCTTAGTAACGTAAAGCACATGAACTTGTATAATGTAAAATAAATTATAGTGTGTTATTGTTGCATATTTAGTATTTTACTCTGTAGGTATTATATTCAAATCACTAAGATTAAAAGAGCACATTTAAAACTACCATGTGCAATAGGATGGTGTGGTGCTGCCTCTCTCCTCCAGATGAAACATTGCCATGGTTACCAAACAAAGAAGGGGTGATGTGATTCCACGGGTGAGCAGAACAAAGGAGGAAACCACAGCTCCTGCTTGGCTCTTGTGGTCGCCTCGTGAAATGAAAGAGGGAACAGTCATTGTTCTGTCGTGGCTCTCCTTAAAGGCACGGACTGCAATTCTGAGATGCAGCTGCTCAATTATAGGTTCAGCAACATGCATCCAATGTGTCTCTTACTGGCATCTGTTTGTGTGTTTAATGTGTTGACTTAAAAGGCTTTATTGGCTAGAATCAGAGCTGATAACACTAATTTATTAACCCCCCCCCCCCCTGCTGAGGCTTTATTTATAATAACGTCATCCGTCTATTTCCAGTGCGTACACCTTCCTGAAGTTTATGATGATGTGGACGTTGGTGCTGCTGGCAGATTTCTTGCTTGAATTCAGACTGGAGTACCTGTGGCCATGCTGGCTCTTCTTTGGCAGTGTGTACACCACTTTCCACTGCCACGGGCTGGTGAGAACCCCGACTGAGGGATTCAATATAGTGTGCAAAGTCAATCATTATGCCACGGAATGAATCCGGTGCATTTAACTGAAATTAATGTGTGCTTGTTTTGCAGGTTATTTGTGTTGTTTTTGTCTGTGCTGCCTTCACTCTGGACATCTTTTGTTTAATTTTTGTGCCTTTGCACTGGCTATTCTTTGTGGCAAGCACCTATGTGTTATTCAATTACATCTGGCATACAGGTGAGCGTGACTGGTTAGTTTTATTCAGTTTATAACGCGTATATGACAAAATATGACCAAACTCTATGACTGTCATAAACAATTAAGCCTTGTTTGTAATAAATATTTGATTTGATTTGATATTCCTTTATTAGTCCCACAGTTGGAAAATTTCAAAATTCACAGCAGTGGTGCACATCAGAGCATTAATAGAAAAATAAATATGAAACACAATACGAAATACTAATCTTAAAATACAAAATATACAGAGGAAAAATAAAAAAATATGAAGCTTTTATAGTGAGTTACTCACTATTTCATTGAATTATTAGTGATTTTATTTGAGCAAGTATTCTTTCACTCTCTTCACATGTGATCGTTTCATATTTGCCTGCAGAGAAAGGCATCTGCATCTCGACGGTGTCCCTGTGGATTCTGTTTGTGTACACAGAGGCTTCCCTTCGACTCAAAGACCTTAAAACCTCTCATGCCAACCTGTCTCATTTTTTTGCTGCACACTGGTATGTTCACTCAACATTAATCTTTCAGCTCTGAAGGGATTTCTTTTTACATGAAATTAATTGAGTTGCGACTCTAAAAAAAGAATCATTATTAAACTCCCCGTACGTGATATTATGACTTTTTCTAGATGTTTGTGAACCATTTAATAGAGGAGTAAATTAAATTTTATGCAACTAGCTAATGAACTATCAGGTAAAAAAAGAAAGATAGTTATCTTTAAATAAATAAATCTATAATTGGACCAATCATTACTAATATAAATCTGTTTGCCAAGATGTGTTTTAATCATTTGAATGTGGCTCACATATTGTAACTGTGTCTTCCCCTTTGACGTTCAGCATCGGATATCCTGTCGTGTATTTGGGGTTTGATGCCACCTGCTACTTCACCAACATCTTCAAGCTGCGCATACAGAAAGCTGTTCAGAGTGAGAATGACTTCCACATGCACCTCCTGCAGCATTCGCTGCCTCCGGCCCTGCAGGTCTACCCCAAGACCGCCACCGAGGGCAGCAGCAGTAAGTCATCTGCAAATCTGTTAGGAACACGTGTGTTTTACTTATGAGATCAGAGGTCCGCACACTTTGGTTTGTGTGATCACTAAAAGAAACAACTCAGTCCTCAACGGGTCCACTCAGTCCTCAACAGGTCCACTCAGTCCTCAACAGGGACGACCTGCCAGAAACCGGGTTGTGTTTCTGTGTATTCTCTGATTTCTCAGAAATGCCTTCAAAGAATCTCTTCAAATCTGGCACAAAGGTCCACTTTCACTCAAGGTTGAACTGATTGGTGTTTAAAAGTCACAAGTCAACATGTGTTCTGCCAATGCCTCAATAATTGATAATGATGACAATTTCAGACAAATGTCTGATAGGATCAGATGATTAAGTGATGACATTTGGAAAGACATTGTGGGCGGAGTCGGTAATACTAGTTTATACATCGTATATACCGGAGGTATTAAAGGTCCGTTCGAGATGGAGTACAGATGACTCAACCCTATTTTGGGGAATCCTCATCAAAATGCAAGACGTTCTAATATCCCGACAGCACAGCTGAGATCATATTTGATGGATCCTTTTGTTTCCTGCCTGTACCTGCAGGCTCAAAATGGAAGATGAAGCCCGAGTCGACTCAGTATCAATGTCAGAACGACGGCACTGCCGTGGCCCATGATGAGGTGCACACTGTGGACTGCCTCCAGATCCACAGTGAGGACAGACCGACCGAGAAGGGATCACAGGAGGTGAGGTCAGCTGAATCAAACCGGCGGCCGGTATCAACCAAACCTGCCGAGTCCAGAGATCTGCTCCACTGCGGGGCAGGAGGACAAGAATCCTCCGCAGCCCCCGAAAATCTACCTCAAGATGAGCAAGGCAGCAAAGCCACGCGAGCGGCCAAAGGCTCCTCTCCAAAAGCCCGCAGGAGCAGCACAAACACCCCTTCACCGCCTGCAGGAAGGACTGAGAAGAAGCAGAGAACCAGCTCAAAAACGTTCTGCCTCAACCAGGACACGGCCGAGAAGAACGCCACCGCAGCGCAGCATCACCACGCTGAGCAGATGACCAAGTAGGCCACCGTCGGCTCGCGTTCACTGTGAAAATGGGCATAAGAAGGTTAAACCTGAGCTCGACGATCTCTTTCTTTCATTGTTGTTGTGTTTCAGGCTGGAGCAGGAGCTGAGGAGGCTGAAGGGCGAGCTGCAGGTGAGCAGGCAGAGCGAGCAGGAGCTGCGAAGCCACATCTGCAACTTGACGAACAGCGAGAGGAGCCTGAGACCGGAGGTCTCCCTGCTCAGACAGTCCAATATGCTTCTCCAGAGCAAGTGAGTCATCCACCACGTCCCCGGCTGAGAGCTTGTCTTTGGCGCCCTCTGTGGGCGGCTGGACGCACGACATCGGCCGATAAATAACAAAGAAAGACGGATGAGTGTCTGCAGAATAGCTGCCAGAGCTGTGGTCATCTGTGTGAAAGCAGATCCATGTGGGCTGATGTTTGAATCTTAAAACGTATCAATGGATCTCTTTTTGAGAAAAAGTTATATTTCATGTTGAGGGATTGAGGTTCATAATTTCCATTTTACCAATACACAATCAATCGGACCCCGTGAATCATTGTGATAAGCATGAATTTAATCATGCTATTTATTGCTGTGCAATTGGTGTATTTCTTCAACACATTGTCCCCCATCCTGAGGCTTGAATGTTGTGTGAGAGGAGGACGTTGTACGCCACCAGTTCGAAGAAGACATGCTCCAGTTTTTAAAGCACGGGGCTGCTTGTGATTCAGCTGTGACGTTAATCTCAAGCCAGTCTGTCTGGATGCGGCCCCATTTCTGGGATTATGTAAAGTGAGATTATTGCTTTTCTTTCAGGATTCTGTGTCTGACTAAAACCAAGCAACGGGACAAACAGAGCAGTGCGATGCTGGAGAAGAAGACCAGAGCGGAGACGGAGGCCAGACTCTCCGTAGAGAAACAGTTGGCTGAGCTTCAGGCTCAGAAACTGGAGGAAGCAGCCATCACAGCACGCAGTCTCACAAACAGGTCAAGCACCGCTGTCAGACCTGCCTACATCTTGCTGTATCTGCATTTGTATTCTACTGAGTACAATATGTACGGCCAAACATTTGAGGAAATACTTTGAGTTATTGTTATTTGCTTTCTTGCCAAGAGGAAGATGTATGTTCTCAGCTTGACGGTGGAGCCAACAGCTGACGAGCTTCAGTTCTGCTTCAAGTCTTTGTGCTAAGCTAAGCTAATTGTAACGACGGCCTTATATTAAACATGTAGATATGACAGTGGCATCAACAGGGATACTTTGAAAATATAATCTGATATAATTACGAGAACTAATAGGATTTCTCCCTTTTATCTGTAACTAACAGAATACAGGAAAACATTTTGGATCCTAATTACATAACACTATTTAGTCACTCTTGGCAAAAAAGCGTATTTTCCAAAATGTTGCACTATACCTTTTAATGCACACATTACAGTTAATTTGAATGTGTGTAATACAATAGTTGTTTTGTAAACAATGCTGATGAAATGTTCTGTTTATTTCTGTGCAAACTGGAAACTTCATTTCCAGTAAAACCGTCTCCTACTGCTCAAAACTGTGATTTCTTCCATCTCCAACACCAGGCAGGAACACTGTGAAACCCAAATGTTGAGGAAGAGAGTTAAAGATCTAGAGACAGAGTACAAACAACTACAGCTGGAGTGTCAAGTGAAAGAGAGTCGCGTGCTAGATCTAGAGAATGATGTTGAGGTATCTTTTTACTCTATTTGGGAATGAGCTTGTGAGTTTACATGTCTGTGGTCCAGTACTTGGTCGTCCTCAGTTTGGTCGTGGAGTTGTTTGTCTGTAATTGTGTTTGTAAAATCTCTTAGAAAACCGAATTGTTCATGCAGATCATTTAGTGTTTTTTAAAATCTGTTTTATTTTGGCCTGCAGTCAACATATTGCACTTTGTCATCGTAACAGTATGCAGTGATATTGAATGGTTGTTTTGTTGTCGTTACATCAGGTGTGTCAACTGTTGTTTGGTAATTGATTTAATTTGCACTCTCCATGAAGCATGCCGAAGCAAAAGCCCGGTCGTTCATTACAACATGGATGTAATATACACTACCGTTCAAAAGTTTGGGGTCATCCAGACAATTTTGTGTCTTCCATGAAAACTCACTTTTATTTATCAAATGAATTGAAAATTGAATAGTAAATATAGTCAAGACATTGACAAGGTTAGAAATAATGATTAATATTTGAAGTATTAATTTTGTTCTTCAAACTTCAAGCTCAAAGGAAGGCCAGTTGTATAGCTTATATCACCAGCATAACTGTTTTCAGCTGTGCTAACATAATTGCACGGGTTTTCTAATCAGACATTAGTCTTCTAAGGCGATTAGCAAACACAATGTACCATTAGAACACTGGAGTGATAGTTGATGGAAATGGGCCTCTATACACCTCTGGAGATATTTCATTAGAAACCAGACGTTTCCACCTAGAATAGTCATTTACCACATTAACAATGTAGAGTGTGTATTTTTGATTAACGTTATCTTGATTGAAAAAACAGTGCTTTTCTTTGAAAAATAAAGACATTTCTAAGTGACCCCAAACTTTTGAACGGTAGTGTACAATCAAATGCAGCGTTCATGTTTTTTGAATGGCTGGCCAATCGTGGAAATGATGTCCTCTCTCTGTGGTGCGTTGGTTTCCTAAGTCAGTGAGCACGACCACGCTAACAACACATAGCAACGGCCTCACGATGGAATACAAAGACTTCGGAAACCAAAGCGCGTGATCCCTCCGGTGGTCACGGCCCACGGCCGATTGGTGCGTTGACATTCCCCCTGTTCTTACTGCCGGTGTGTTTTTCCTCAGGCTCTGGGAATGTACCGCTGTGTGGCGAGAGAGACCGACATGCTGCTGTCCACGCTGTCGGCCATGCAGGAGAAGGCTCAACATCTGGAGTACAACCTGAGCGCCGAGACTCGCATCAAACTGGACCTGTTCTCGGCTCTGGGCGACGCCCGCCGGCAGCTGGAGATCGCTCAAGGTTCCCACCTCTCTTTGGTCACGCGTTCCGTGTCCTTGTGCGACGGCATTTCAGACGCACGCGTGTTGTTTGTGCGTGTGTGTGTGTGTGTGTGTGGCTGTGCGCTCATGGACTCCCCTTTGCTTGTCCGGCAGATAAAGCGATGAGGCAGGACCGGGAGATCAAGGAGATGAAGCAGAAGATCGCGGAGGTGATGGCCGTCAGTCCCGCCGTGTCCTACATGGCGCCTCGGCCTCCGGTGCCGCAGTATCTCACCAAGTTACTCAGCTCTGAGCGCTACATGCTGAATCCACGAGCGCTGATGTACCAGTGTCTGAAGAAGTGAAGGAGGCCGTCGGACCCCCGGATCATAAGACGTTAGGGAAAGGGGCTCGTGGATTTGTATTACGGAGCTGAATGACACCGTGTCGTCGCCTCCTTTCCGCCATGGACCAGAACGCACCACAACACAAGTCGAATGCCTTTTGCTGCACTGATGGTGCTAACTTTACATCGGGTGGAAGTGTTTCACTCCAAAATATGAAATCTGATATGCAGAGCTGCTGTAGGCACATGTTTTATGTCAAGGAACAGCATGAACCATCAAGTTGGGATGCAACAGAGAAAAGCACAACACGTATTCACATTCAGACCCTGAAGGTTTTAATCTAAGTGATGATTTCTGGATAGATGAGTTCAGATGTACAAGTGGATGAATCGTGCTGCCCTGCAGACCCCCCCCGTCTAACTCTGTACAATATATTTTCTTGGCATGACAGTAGAACGTCACACGTTGTTTATGTTGTTGTCAAAGGTATTATACTTACCAAGTTTCCAAACTTTAGGGACTACAATAGCCTTTAGTTTAATTCTACTGAATGATTTTGTTCTGGAGGAATATTGACACAAATATTTTAACATGGGATACTTTTTTTAAATCTACTTTATCCCTTTGAGTCAAATGATCTTTAGTAATAATTGGAATGAAAATAGGTATGTAAGCTAATTTCTGGCATGATAAAAAAAGAAAGATCCTCCATGTCTCTAAATAATGAAAAGTATCTCAGAACGAGGGCAATTAGATATAACTTTATTTAAAAAGAAAATAACATTTCTTAAAGTGTTCTACATGCTTACATCATGTTCATGCTTGTTGAACTTGTGTCAATTACACCAACACGTTTGAAAGTAATGGTTCAAAAAAAGAACTGTTTGTGTAGAAGCTCATCAATAATCCAGTGTTATTAATAGTTTATTACTGGTGCCATACCCTTCCCTACACAATGATCTTATTTTAAACATCTGATATTGTGCAGCCCTCGTTATGACTTACAGGATTGTTTTTTCAGGCCAGGTTGGATCATTATTCTCTCTTACAGCCAGGAATGGTTTTCCATAAATGAGCCTTGGACTTCGTCATAAATTCAGAATGATGTCATCGTATAGCGACGAGTCAAAATATCTTTTGTGAAAAATCGCCCTTAAATTATTCCGATAGTTTCTGATCATGCAGCGACAGATTTAGGTGAAACTGATTCAGCATCCACGAACGCACCGTTCAAAACTATTCAATCTCCATATGAACACAGAGAGATGAAAATACTGAATCAACCCCAGTTGTGTTTATGACCTCCTTTTTAATTTCGGGGATAAAATAGTCCTTTATTTGATCAAATACAAACAAGGTCGACACAATAGTCTATTTACAAAGATAAAACAATAAGACATCAATATAAATATTACCCAACAACATAAAAGAAAATGCTAAATAAGGAAAGTATGCCTGTGCCTGTAAATAATGGATTACGATTATTTGAATTGTGCTGAAATTAATATCAAATTAACGGTTTAAAATGTGTTCAGAGTTGCAGACGTGGAGGTGAGGCGGGTTGTTGTCGTGTGAGGTTTCCTGGCAGCGAACAAGGTGCCGTGTAATAGTCGGAGTGGGAAGAAGCGGTAAAACAGAAGCTCACACTTTGGCCCACAGCGGCAAACAGCTGGAAAAGAGAGCGAGCGGGACAAAGATGAACCGAGTGGTTCGTTTGCCAGAGCGAGACTTCATTTTTGAGTTAAAGCGGATTTGTGAATAACAAAGAATGGTGTTGACCAAACATGGTTCATGAATTTAATTATTGTGCCTAAATGCATTACTTTCAAACTGGGAGGTAAAACACAGATTTAATGTGAAAGAGTAATGTGTTTGAATTGAAGTGCTATGTACTGTTTTTGTAGATTGTTTTCTTTGTTTTTACCCACATTGTACAGAATTCAAAAGACCCACGCAGCTGAAAAACACTCATGAACTGGATGTCGCCATTTTGGTAGCTTTTTATTTAGAGCGTGTTTCTAGGGTGTTTTATATCAAAAATATTTTTTAGTCTTGCTGTACCTTTTATTATACTGCTGTAATTTTGTACAGCAATGTGTTTGTCGGCATGAAATGTGTTTTATTCAACCGTTATTCGAGCACACATTGTGACTTTAAGTATGTACATGGACTTACTTGTACAAGGGCTACAGTTTCTTAACATTTTGAACAAATGAAATGAAATCGAACAGTGACGCTCGGAGGGGAGGGGTCACGCTCCTGATACACCAGGATGGGGTTTTTGTATAAATAATTTAAACAATTGAATTGTGTCTCAATTGGTTTCTGTGTGTACATTATTTCATTTTTTTGAATATACGTTTGAACTTCCTATACCAATTTTATTTTTCGGCAAGATTTAAAAACATTCACATGTTTCTATAAATGCTTTAGAATGTAATTTCCTACAATGGAAAGCTTTGCCTTCCAAGCTCACGACCCCTTCAGGATAAATAGATGTTCCCATCTCAGACTATTATTTTAACGGTCTTTGTTAGTCCCAAAAAGGTGAACAAAATCAACATTTTCTGCAGGAGAGAGACGGGTTTCTGTTCCTCTTTCTTCGCTTGTTCCCCATCGTCGTTCCTCCATGGCTGAACCCTCAGGATGGGGCTGCTCCTCGCTGTCATCAGCTGTGATATTTGACTTTTTAAGCTCCATGAAAACGAGGAGTTGTGGCCCAGTGTGTTGGTTGCTACTCTGGGTTGGACTGAAATTTACAGATCGGCATCCTCAGTTTATTGTTCTTGTAATGAATAATGTGTCAAAATTCATTTATTGTTTTTGGTGAGTGACTTCTGAAAGCCCTGGTGTTGTTTCCCGTGGGCCCGAAGCCGATGACGTCATGCTCTACTTTTCACAGTTTCTCTAACTGGGAATGTTCGGAAGTGGTTAAACGAGTTCGATGATGTGTTTCACGACCACTATTCGTCCTCTACACGAATATGTTTCAGAGCCGGTATGAAACATAGGACCATTTTAAAATATGCATGATTCTTTTTACAGATAAAATAAAGCTTTATGGCATGTGTTTTTGGTCTCTGTAGCCCTAGGAATCTCCCCGTTATAGGCGTTTGAATGCCGCTCTCTAGCGCCACCATCGGGTGGAACTTTATAACGCTATAACTCCTCGAGGAAAGGTCCGATCTACCGCAAATTTGGCAGGCATGGTCCGGGTAAGTAGCTGCAATGTACCCTGGTCAAATATTTTTTTTAAAGGGGTAATTTCGATTTAAACCCCCCAGAGATTCGGTCTCTTTTCCGAGGGACACTTGTCGTACCCTGGTCCCTATCGAACGACCTTTAGGCTGGTTAGGAGACTGTCCTATTACCTTAAGACATTCAGGTCTTGCTGACTAAATGAACCAGTGTCTGAAGGAATAAAGGATGTTATTGCCTTCCCTGAACTCCTGAACTAGGATCAATGAACAGGTGATCCAAACAGAGCAGTGCAGATAAAAAGGTGTAGAAATGTTTCACCTCGCCTAATTTGCTCAAAGCACACTTTATTTAAAATAGTGCTTAAGCACTTTAACAGGACTGCACACCGCAGGATCATTTTTAATAACAGGATCATCTTACGGCCAATCCTATTGATGACACTTACGGCATTTATGGACATGACAGAAATCATAATATTGCTCTTCGGTCTTTCGTGGTCTTCATATTCCTTGAGCATGAAAATTGACACGAAACCAAAACCTGAAGTGTAAATATTTATTTCAGGAAGTGAAAAAGAAACAGAGCACTGAGTACAGCCTACAGTGTACACGATGGTTAAGCATGTCAGGCAGTTCCACACTCGGATCTCCAGACCAGCAGGAGGGTCACAGCAAAGAGTTGTTCCCTCCATCACTGGCATCGTGACTGATGCCACTTCCAAAGTGTCGACGTGGAGATGCCAGAGGCCACAGGATATAAAAGTGTACAGCAGTGCAAACAGAGTTCCCAATATGGCAGGAGCAATATTTCAGCTCTGGTGTCACCCAGAATACTTCAGAAAACAAATGAGTCGGAGTCACACAATCTAAATGTTGACAGACCAGAGCCGACAAACCCTCCTCTGCATGATTATTACGCAACTCTTTCATCATTGCTGTTAAGATGATAAAGATCGACTCGAGAAGTAAGCTCGTTGCGTGCATCAGTTTTCTATTTAGACACAGAAAAGCAGACATGCATTTACTGACCGTCCTGAAAACAGATGAAACCATCGCCACATCAATCCAACCGACCTCTGCCGTGTGAAACGTCCCCGAAAGACAACTTTTTATTATTCTCGTCCGACTCCATGTGCGCTGCAAGGGCCGCTGGGAAAACAGAAGCTACAGCAGTTTGGAGCGGTCACGTGATGACGCCCTCCATTCGGAGCAAAATAGTGATTTAAAAAGAAAGAAAGCAAATAAAAAGCATACATTTAAACAACCACCGACCTTAGTGCTGGAAGTGAATTAGACAAAAAGAAAAATACACAAATAAATAGTTATACTTCAGCTACAGCTCTTCAAATTGTGTTGCGGCTGCATATGTCACGACTACTTTGTATAATTACAGAATGGGGACGTGACGTTGCACCTGTGGCATCACTAGCTCGATGCATTCCAGAGGCGCTGCTGAGGAGAACGTTTAAAGGACCAGACAAGACCGCACGACACTATAATACATACACTTCAGTATGCCGGGACAACCATTATTTTTATACAGACAACTATTGAACAGTCTTAAGTAAAAATGTTTAAAATACAGTTTTAACACTGACTTAAGAAAAATAATCCTGTCTTCCAGTCTAATGCAGCTTACCTCTTTCCTCACTACGAAATAAATAAGTGCCAAAATAGTGAACACATCTGTATTTTTCTTTAAGTTGCAACTAGGATTTCTTCTTTTAAAAGAGAAGCCGATGGCCGTGTTGGGTGGGAGAAAAAAGAAAGAAAAAAAGGTTGACAGCGACGGCCACTCAGTGGCAGCTTTCCCCACCAGAAGAGACGACGGGCTGCAGGGTCAGCAGCCATCGGCTTCCTCCTCCGTCCTCACAAAGCAAAAAGATAGTCCCGTTGTCGAGGACGAGGAGGGCGGACCGAAGGCCGAGTGAGTCCTCCGCTACGAGGAAACGGTCACCGGATTCAGAGAACCGTTCCGGCTGTAGAACTTTGAAAAGGCCTCTTCAAGAACGGATGCAAGTCGTGGTTGATCGCCCTGAAATGTAGAGACAGAGAGGTTAAGCATATCGGAGAGGTTGTGGTTCTGTTACTACTCTTGTCGTGTTCAGGTCAGCGGGCTGGTGATGAAGATGATGAAGAACTCCACTTACCTCACTGATGAATCCCAGCTGAACAAGCTCCCCAGAGAGCTCCTGCACGTTCTCATCTGAACAACAAGAAAAGGCAGTCAGAAAATGACATGGTGGCAAATGGGAAGGTACCTAAACCCTTGTTTGGTTTTGTGTCATGTGGAACCTGCACTGGTCTGCTCGGGTCTGACCCCTCAAAGTCTTGGTCTGTCTCCATACACTCTGCTTTGGGTCATGACTTGGTGTTGTTTATGTAGTTTTGACCACATCACTGCATCCACACCGCACACATGCGCGTGAACACAAGAGCAATCCACGAGCTCAGCGGTTGCCTCTGGTTCTTCATCTCTCCCTCTCTCTCTCTCTTTCTCTCTCTACACTCACTTCAGCATCATCGCTCAAATTTGACCCACCACATAAAGGCTGGTGATTGTGACAGAGTGAGAGTATGGGGGGAGAAAGAGTGAATGAATGTGTGCACTCAGCAAAGATACTCACTGGGTAACAAATCACAGCTTAAGTGCCTGTTCAACTTATCCTCAAGTTTCAACAACAAGGTCAGCTGAAAGGAGAATACATGAATTAGTTTAGAAAGGTCTGAAACTACTTTCATATATAAAATAGTTATTAAAAGTAGAAACAGTTCATCACAGGCAGAATTGAAGCTTACATGGTGCTTGCTTCCCTCAACAGGCTCAATATTGCACTGCATCTGAAGAACCTGTGAAAGAATATATGTAATATATATATATATATACGCTGATGTGCAGAAGATGAACAGAAACTGATAAGGTGGAACACAAATGAAGAACTAAATGTGAATCCCCAAACCCAACTGGTTAAATATTTTAACACAATGTTCTTTTAGTCATTAGCCTGACAATGCACACCGTTACCTTTATTATCACACCAGAACAGTATTTTTTTAGTACGAGTCGATCAAAAATAATAATCAATAAAGTATTTAATTATCAAAATAGTCGATAGTTGCAACCATAGCAAATAATTTTTGTAATATAATGAACCGAATTGGACTTGATGACGATTGGTTTATATAGAAGTCACATTTCTGTGCATGTCAGTTCTTACCTTCCTGGTCTCGAGTTCTGCAGGTTCGGGGGTCGGGGTTTTCACGGAGGGGGGTACTATGGGCGACTTCACCGCCTCCCGCTGAAGTTGGTGTGGACTCGGTACGCCAAACGCCGTTAGAGGATAGATCCCATTCCTATTGCGTCAACCGGAAAGGAACGATACGCGGTCAAGATGGTTGAAGAGATTCTATGATGAAGGTTTTGCTGACCATACATGTATATTTATGAAGTCCTTATGATGCCCTACTTCAAGTTTGCATTCATTAAAATGCAATAATACATGATGAATACACAATGTCGTTACACTTGAGGGTGAGCAACTCTCGTTTCATTTCCTCACATAATCGGACTTGTAGATCGAGCCATCCAAGTCAAAATCTTACCGGACATCTTCCAGGAACTTGTCCAGCTCAAGTGCAGGAAACTGGGAGAGCCTGAAGCAGAAGAATAAACATTACTTGTGCTGAATATTCAAGCAAACAGGAATAAATGAGTAAATCTTCATTCATTTAAAAAGAAGGAAAAAAAAGAGCTGGGCAACATTTTAATTTCTCTCCCCTGGAACAGGTCAGTTCAGGTGTTGCATCATAGAATTGTAAAAACTTAATGACCAGAAAAGAACAATATTTAAATATCTAAATTAAATACGTAATAGTAATATTTTATTGGTTTAGCCCTGATGTGTAGAGAGGAAACCCAAAGGAACACTTCGTTCCGCAGGTTTTTCATCCAGTTATCTCTGGAAGTGTCAGTCAGCATTATGAGGTTTTACTCAGACTCACTTCATCTTTACTCCGTCCTTCACCTCGACGATGACCAAGGCAAGGTCCATGTTCTTTGTCTTCTCTTCTAAAGCATTTTCTGGAATCATATCTACAGGCAGACAGAAGAGGGCAATCAGATGCGAGCATTCACCCATGAGGGTTATTATTCCATTTCCAGGCAGCCCTGTGACCCCGCCCCTTCCCACAGAGAGAGACAGCCGGTATTCAGCCCTGTGAAGAGGCGGGGTCTACGTCTACAGTCTAGATCAGGGGTCCCCAACCCCCGGGCCGCGGACCGGTACCGGGCCGCGGCTTGGTTGGAACCGGGCCGCGGAAAAAAAGTGAATAAAAAAAGTTGTAATTTTTTTTAATTTTTGTAATCAGTCGGAAAAATATATTATTTTGAAAAAGGACCGGATACACCCGTTCAGGAGTCTTAAAGTTCGGGTTTATCGCTGCAGGCGAGTCTCACGCGCCGAACCCTCTGCTGGCGGCACAGTGACAAAGAATCTTAAAACATATTCAACCTGCTCAATGAATTCTGTCACTTCAGGGAAATGACAACTGTTTCAAGTTGGCCGATAAAGTCGCTGCTGTGTGGGCGAGAGAACAGCGGAATATTCTACATGTTTCAGACGTTGACCGGGTGGAAGAGGCTTTTAAAAGAGTTTGAGCGGTACTCCAACCACAAAAGACCCGACTGCAAAAGAATAGACCTGCAACCCATGTAAACAAACCCACCCGGTGAATCGAGCCCGTCCGAGCTAGAAGAAAATGTGTTCGAGATGCAAATGACGGTGGCCTTAAGGGACATTTCACACAACAACTCTGCCGGTGTTCTAATGACAGCGACCAGAACTCGGTTCGGAGCAGAGTACCTAATACACGTCTGTGTCGCCGTCTCCATATTTATAAAAAGGTACATTCTGAAGATTTAAAAAAAGGAAGTTATACTGATGTGTGTGTGTGTGTGTGTGTACGTGTGTGTGTACTTTCACTCACATTGGTGGCTGACGATGCAGTGTGCAGCCAGCAGCTTGAGTAAGGGCACCTCAAACAAGGCCTGGTGAAACAACAGCTCCTTCGCTGTGGGCCGTTTGCTGGAGTCTACCTCCAGACACTTCTGGATAAATTCCTAAGAAAGCATGGGGTAAAAAAACAAACAAAAATACTCAAGGTTATGGATTTTTCTTCCAAACAGCCATGCAGACTTCTAATGCTTGCTTCTCCCTCGCTCACTGACCCGTTGCAATGGGTCCTCTAGGGACTGGATGGCACTGTTTATGGCTTCTTGGGACACGTAAGACGAATCTCCATTGCTCTGGATTTCCAACACAGCCATCTGAGGAAGTGATCGGACAAAGTAGGGTGTTTATTGAAAGTCTTTCATGTTCATATTCACGCTTTTGTGAACAATGCATCGATACAAACGCCATCAGCACAATACCAATCAAGCACAGTTCCCATAAACAAAAGAACGAGCGATTATGTTGTCACGAACGGCTCGGAGACGAACTACGTAACCCCTCACCTCTAAGGCGCACATTCCAAAGGAATAGATATCCACAGCTGTGGTAACGTTGGCAACAGCTGAAAGCAGAAATAAGATTATCAATATCCAGAAACTCTGCTGCACATCGCAAAAATGTAAATATGACAAAATTACAGGATATTTTTTTAAGATGATGCGAGTGAGGGAGAGAGACACAACCTTTCACGACCGAATAACGAGGTCTCACCTCCATATTCTGGAGCAAAGAAGTGAAGACTCTTTTGTTCTTCCCGGCAGGTTTTCACATGGTTATTGATGGTGTCTGGAGCAACTGAAATAGAGTGGAGAAGCCTTAATATTAAACTACACAAATTCAATAAAGACCTAGCATTAAAAATAACAACAGTAATGGCAACTGTATTATGGAAAACAACAATGTGGCAAAAGAGCCACACAACACTGGCTTCACACCGAGCGGACCGTCTGAGAGCTCTCCCGCTGTAACCGACGTCTACCTGAGCCAATCTTGATGAGGCCGTTGTGCTGGATGAAGATGGTGTCACAGGTTAAGTTGCCATGAATGATGGGAGGTTCACATGAGTGCAGGTAGCTGGAGACACGAGAACGAGGGTCAATAACACATGTTGCATTTAGTGAATTCTAAAATGTAGAAATCACTTTCAAGACAAATGTTCTTATCACATTGAATGGACTTATGTGACGTAGCAGATTAACAACAATTGCAGTAACACATTATAATATCTGGACTGAATTGTGCTAAAGTCCTATACGACAATTTAGCAAAGTAGCTCAGTGAGAGTGTGTTGTTCTTACCTGAGGGCCGAGAGTATTTGTGTGCACCAGCGCTTCCAGGCCTGTCAGAAAATAAAAGCAAATTTAAAAATGTAAAAAATACAACCAAACAGGTTTCTTTTATCTACGTTAATGACTGTTCAGCTTTATTTCAAAATAACTTCATTCAAAATCTGTCAATGAGTTACATCAGAGCTTTCACACCTTTTCGTTCATGGCCTTGTGGTTTTTCTTCGTCTTTTTCAAAAACTGTTTGAGACTTCCCGAGGACATGTACTCGGTGATGAATATGACCTGCAGACACAATACATGCAAACAGATCAACATGAACGCCATCACACTAAACGTTTTTTATATGATGTGATAAAACAGCTGTTAATGATCTCCCACCCTCGCTCTGTTCTCTTTGACGTCGGCCCAGTACTTGTGGAACTTCACAATGTTCAAGTGCTCCAGCTGGATCAGATTGTCAAAAACGGCTTTGACTTTTTCCTGCGGAAAAAACAATTCAATTCACGTGTAAATGCAAACACAACGTAAATAATTCAACAGTAGCATATAACCGACTGTCTTTCGTCCATGTCAGATTTATCTTGGGTGTACCGTTTTATTGCAATAAGGTTAAGTTAGCTCATTTTGTGAGAACACCATATTTAATATTAATGTCCTGGGCTTCTATTGGCCAGCAGGTCACACAGACTGCCTTGGAAGTGCAAGGTCAAATGCAAACTTCCACAGCTGTAAATGAGTGTCGATAAATAGCCGCTCTGGGTCTTGTTCTTTACTCCATACAGACCATGAGCCTTCTAGTGTGCAACTCGATATATTTTAAAAGCTCCATTTAACCGAGAACTCAATTTTCTTTCAGTCATGTGTCTAATAACCTGAAACACTGCCTGTTGCGAATAGTTTCCACCAATAACAATCATTATTATGAGGATTATAATGTACACTTTTATTAATCAGCGGGGAATTTCTTCTCTGCATTTGACCCGTCCTGAGTTATGAAGGAACAGTGGGCTGCAGTGAAACAACTGGGGGTTCAGTGTCTTGCTCAAGGGCACTTCGACATGCAACTATGAGGAGAGCGGGGAGCCAACCCATGAGCTACAACTGACCCCAAACAAGCCTTGCTCAAGGGCACCCAGTAGACGTCTGACACAGAATTACTCTTTCATGATTTAAATTGAAAATAAAGCAACATACACGATCTGATGCCATGTATGCACTACAGATTATTATGGAAAAATATAAACAATTTAAAATACTAAATCATTTATGAAAACTGGAACCTTAAATCTGACTTCTTCTGGTCCGTTTTCTCCTTAAAATTTCTAAAACTTCCTT
The DNA here is from genome assembly GCF_029220125.1 of Pseudoliparis swirei. Classification (NCBI taxonomy): domain Eukaryota; kingdom Metazoa; phylum Chordata; class Actinopteri; order Perciformes; family Liparidae; genus Pseudoliparis; species Pseudoliparis swirei. The sequence continues at coordinate 12,216,139 of NC_079399.1, read as the reverse complement.
ACTTCCTGCAAATACTCTGGTACAGCGTGTAGTTTTCGACGGGGCTGGCAGCAATACGTCTGACCACTTACAGAAGGAGCTTAAAGCCAAAGGGGAGGACATTAAAACCAATAGGCCTCTAGATTGTGATTGAGATCACCGTAACGAATGCTACCTAACCTAACACACACAAATCAATCCTTAAAACATTTACTTTCTTGCAGGTATACATTATTGCCCTGTTGCTTACATAAACACTGCAGTAATCATGAGGAAGCACGTTTCATTACCTTCGCATTGAAAATGCCGGAAGGTTATGTTTTGATCGCCGTGTATTTATTTATTTATTTGTATGCGTGTTATTCGCAAAACTCAAAAAGTATTGAACCGAATCGCATGCAATTTGGTGGGATGATTGTTTATTATCCGGGGACCAGTTGATTAGATTTTGGGATCGATCGAGTCAAAGGTCAAGGTCAAAGGTCATGAACAGGTCAAATCTTCTTGAATCATATGGAATTTGGTGGGATGATTGGTTATTATCCGGGGACCATTTGATTAGATTTTGGGATCAATCGGGTCAAAGGTCAAGATCTTTTTTTTTTGTACCATAGCACGATACATTTTTGTCCAATTGGCATGCAACTAATGCCAAAATGTTCATAATTCAATGCCCAATCTTGTGATATGCGAAGGTATGCGCTCTACCGAGTGCCCGTTCTAGTTCATACTTTAGTGCACATAACTACATCAACCCATCGTTGAACCTACCTCCTGTAGTTTGAAATTCTTCCTTTCAGAGAACATGACCTCGTTCCACACCACCTCAACTCCTTCCTCAGTGTCCATGGCCAAGTAAGCATTATCGATCCCCGGGACGTTTCGCTGATTCACCTTCAGAAAGGAAACAAAATAATGCATCAGGCTTTATTTATACAATCGTGCAGGTGACCGTGACCCCTCTGCAGACATATCCCATACCTCTTCTCTGCGTTTCTGCCAGCGTCCACACGGGCTTTCCTCCAAAATCTCCGACTCATCCTCACTCTCCTCTTCCTCGTCCTCCGTGGCAGCAGTAGCTGCCGGCTTTGTCACCATCGACACAGGGGGAGCCACCGATGACACTGCTTGACCCGTGGGTGCAGCAACAATGGACTCTGCCTTCACTTCCTGGGCAGTCTCTGAGGCCTGCTTGTTTTCTCCCTCGGACATCTTCTTGGTTCTCAGGCCCAACAGCCGGCTGCGACACACACACGAGATGCCACAACACAATATCAGCGCCATAGTTCACATGCTGGGGGCGAGGGGGGGGATGCACGACGTGCAAATGACTACATATTAAAACTAGCTTGACAGCGATGGTGTGAACGTGGGGGAGCAGCTGGCCAACACAGTTGCAGAAGTTGAATAACCGTTGAATAAAGTTTCAGCTGCATTGGCTGCGTGCAGGAAACAAGACCAGAACAACAACAGAAGTAGCACGTACGTTTCAGAGACGGGAGGTGTGACGACGCCAGCTCCAGTGTAGCAGAAGACCCGTCCCTAGCTTCGTGTTTTGTTAGCTTTGTGAGCTAAATCCATCCGCTTCTCGGCGGAGTCGCAGCCAGCGTCGTGACGCCGCGAGCTCCTTGTAACTCGACGGAGCACGTGACACCGCGCACAGCCGTCGCTTTCTCCGCGTTGACGGTGCAAGTGTCGCTCGCGGTTTGTTTCGGGCAGCCGGCTAACAGTCCTCGCAGCCTTCCGCTGCTTCTCAAGACTCCGGCTCGTGGAGACGAGTCGCCGCTAACGTGAGAGGAACGTCAAACTACACGAGATCTCAACAGCGCCGGTCCTACGCGCGTTCTCCGGATAATGACGTCATCGCAGTTCACTGATGCTCGACAGAAGAAACAACTTAATTAATGGTGGCATTAACTTTATATCCTCGAACCACAGCGGCTCAAAGGCTAGCTTGACATTTAGCCAAATATGAAGACGACAACTGCTCTGAGTGTGGTTGCCAAATACAGTTTGGCCCATCCCCCTTTGTAGTGCAACCGTGGTAAAACAACGGTGGTTGTTCGGCATTGAACATCATTTTATTTTATTAATGAAGTATCTATCTATCTGCAGGCTTCATTAACATTGTCAGTATTTTCACCAAAAAATAGATAGCATGAGTTAGTTCGTAGTTATTATATTTTGACGTAATGTATCTGTAAGTCAAAGGGCTCAGACCCCAGGTTCCCTGTGTATCATTTCTTTGTTTATTTTTTCTTGATTTATTATACATTTCTTAGGACATTTGGAAGTACACAACAAGGTATACTTTACTCTTGAGATGAGAGGATTCCGGGTTTCACACATATATTATTTTATTTAACAAAATAATGTACCCACAAGGTAAACTTAGTAGCTTTTCTGGAGCTTTCCACCACCATCACATAATTGGAGATGTAACAAATAATAATTATGAGCCCAAGTTAGCTCAAAGTTTGTTCTTTTATTTACCATTTACAAGGTCAACAATTACATTTCCTCTAAACATACTTATTGTGGTTTAAATTGTATAACCCTGGCACATACCATTTAGTCAACACAGCTAATCTGGAGTAATTTAATATAATTAATGCAGGTTTTTAATGCAGGTTAAGCTGCTGTGTACATGGTAATTAATCGTATGTAAAGGTACTTTGAGGATGCAGTGGTCAGTCGGGGCACAAAAGCATTTTTTGCCTGGGGCCTCAAACACGGTCTGGCTTGCACAATTGAAATATCCCTGGTAGTCAAGTCCAACATATTCGATAGAGACTAAGCTTACAACTCATACTTTTTATTTAAGAAGTCATACATTACCGTGAGAGTTACCTCAAACTAACTGCACAATTATGTAGAGAGATCCTTACATCCTGATTTATAGTGAATCAACAATGCAGGTTTCTGTCAAACCTGGCAACCCTGCGCTCAGCAGCCCCTCCTCCTCCCATTTGATGCGGCCCTGGGCTGGCAGAGAATCTGACCAACCGAATCCTGATGTATGATGAAGGGTCAGTTTCATGAGCCACAACTAGTACCGATACCGTTTTATTTATCGATCGGTATCGGTATCGATACTTTTTCGATATTTTTATCTTTTCTTTAATATAAAATATACAAAATAGATGATGAAGACAAAGATTTAGATTATTATATATTGATATTGATATTGTTTGTCTTGCTATAGTAACTGTATACAGCTTCAAGCAGACACAAATAAATATAATAACTTAAAGGGGGCACTCTCCCATCATCATTTTTTTTTTTGTTTTCAAACTTTTTTGAAAATTTTTTTGTAATGTAGTGAGCGTGACTATGTGGTAGTGGTCTGTGTAATACTGCTGGTCACACATCCACCCATCACTTTTTTTTCACACTGGGCACTGCCTCTCAGGTTTCTCTTTTTCGATGTTATACCAAGCAGGTATGAGTGTGTTGTGGACAGAGTGTCTCTGGGGGGGTGTCAGGGGTTAGGGCTGTGTCATCTCCCTACAGTTGAAAAAATAGCAACAAGCATACATATTATTAATCTCTTTAATAACTAAACTGAATAACTTTGTTTAAATAATATATCTTTATGCTAATTATACTCATTTATATGCTTTTAACTTTACTCTTTGTTAGATTTGCAACACAGTGCAAGAATGCTCATTATGCTGTAGTCAGCTTATTCTGCACAAAGTCAAATTCAATTTTAAAAGCCAAAAAGAGGGCTAACTTTACCTAACAATTAGATAGCTTTATATGCTTATACAAAACTACCATCACCAACCGTACCAAACCAACTGGATACACTAACTGCTGAGGGCTGCATATCCTTACAATTATGACTTTTGATATAACCCATGTCCATGTCTTGTCCATGATCAAGTGTCATGTTCCCTCGTTTAGCTATAGGAGATAGAGAGGCCACCTGCCTCCGCTGTCTCCATTCTCTGTTGCTGCTGATGCTGTGTTGCTGCTGTTGCTGACTGACTGATTATTTGGGATTATTGGGGACATACATTATTTATGATTCCGAGTTAATAACAAAAGATTAATAGTTAAAAACAAAGTTGCTTGCGTCATCGAGTCGAGTCCCGCAGCCTGCAGCAGAACAGCACCTGGAGAGAGAAGACGTTGTTGTTGTGCGTGTTGTTGTAGCACTTGCTAAGCAGCATTACTAGCACATACTAGCAGCCAGTAGCTGCACTTATAGCACGTTTGATATGCTGCACAGTGTTTGTTTCAACGAGTGTCTCGTTTGCAAGCTGTACTTTGCAGGTTGCCAAGCAACGTACAATTTGCAACTTGCTGAGCACACTGCATTTCACCAATTTTTAAAAGTTTGACCAGACCTTTTTTTCGCAGTGCCTGTCGCTTTTGAGTCTCTGTGCCTCGCACAGTCACACAAAAAACAACAAAAAAGCAACAATGCGGCCAAATCAGAGGTCTCAAATCTCAAAGGGGGTCACGGTATGAATATACCAGCAGCAGCGTATGATGCGAGCGGGCTTAAAAACCGATACCGTCAATCACAGGTGTACCGGTATTTGATTGAGGTGGTTCGTGTACCCATCCCTAGCCACAACAGACCATTGAAGGAATGAAGTGGCCGGGCGTTTGTTTTACCGTTAGGTGTCAATATAGCCGCTATTATAGACGTTGAACAGAGGTATGGAGTAACTGTAATTCAATTAATCACGTGGTAGCCTACGTGTGTTGAGCATTATAAAAAGATAAACCAAGCTGATAGTAAATAGCAGACATGTTGCTAATTGTAAGCACTAATTTAAGGTGTTATTCCCTTTTAGTAGAGGACTTCACATCCAGTAATTATCAGTACAGTCTCCTCTCACGTGACCTTAAAGTAGGGTCCAACCCTTCCTCAGGATCATGGTCTCTCTTTAAAGGAGCCCCCTCCCCTCCTCTGAAGAGGCCTATATTTAGGGCCACCCACTCAGCTGCAGGGACACAACAGTGACTGTGAGAGAGGATTTCAAGCAAATAAAGGAACTAAAAGTGAATCAGTATCAGGGCGGACTCAGGAAGCGTCTTTGGCCATTTTGCAAGTCCATGCTGTTTTGCAAATAAGGAGCGTCTCTTTTTTGCAACTGGTAAACTGACTTTGAAATAGAAACATCAAAGGCTGATAAGATGGGGGACAAGAAACGCAAAGTGCCTGTTGTCGAAGAGACAAAGGTGAGAGTACTTAATGAAACAGAAGCATCATCCGGGCCTGATGACAAGGCCGATTACCCTTCTGCTGGCACTAACTCCATCTACTCAGCCATTCTCAGCAGGAACGAGGCTGTCAAGGATGCCAAGCGTCTCAAGACTTTTTTGGAACTGCGAGACAAATACGCGAAGAAGAAGGTGTTGTTTGAAGACCCCCTGTTCCCTGCAAATGACTCCTCGCTCTTCTACAGCCAAAAACCTTCCATGAAGTTCGAGTGGAAACGTCCCCCGGTGAGTTCCAGCCTTCAGTAATCTTCATATCCTTCAGGCCGATTACTCTAAATGCAAAAGGGACTCTAACTCAGATGAACCCCTCTTGTGTAGCTCATCACTTCCTCACAACACATGGCTGGGGTTTCAAGTGTCTGCCTGCTGTGTGTGCATAGCTCTGGGTTATCACTTTCTCCAATCACAGACAGCTGAAGCTCTCTCTCTGGCAATGCTGGGGAACATAGTGGCTTCAGAATGATATATTTTTCTGATACACACTTGCAAGACGCTTTGTAAGTCTTCCAACTCGGTGCCTTTGACACCTAATGGTCCTGATTACGCTTAATACCTATAGTCCTATTATATAGCTACTTCTACACGTAAACTCTGACTCACAGTACATGCCGACATCTCTAAACACGTACTTAAGGGCAGACATGACACATGAAACCTTTATCTAACACTCAGCACTTAAGTAGCTAAACTAACATATAAAATACTCTCTAAATCTAAAGTTCTGCAAGTGCAGACATGTTATCAGCTAAATGTACATGTACCCAAATATTAAAAGAAAGAGTTATTTCTAAAACTACCTATTTCAGCATGTTATATATTATTATTATTATTATTATTATTAAATTAAATTCAGTTTATTTTGTATAGTCCAACATAAGAAATTACAAATTTGCCTTAAAGGGCTTTACAATAATATATGTTGCTATATTATATTATATACAATATTATTATTTTAGCATTGCTGAAACTACTGTTTTAGTTAAGTGGGAGGTTTAACTGTACTTTATAAACTCCGTAGTTAAATATCTGAAACATTGCATCATATTTATTCTTGGTAAGTAACAACATCCAGTGTAACATGAATCTGCAGCTTGAAGAGTCATGATGAATGTCGCTTTTTCCACTTAGCTGTAATAAGTGACACATGAATATCACCCAGGCGGTCAGCAGTGGAGCTCGCTCTAAATCCGGAACATGAGGCTTTTAAACCCAATTATGGCAAATGATGTTAAGAGGGGAACACATTAATTGCTGTGAATCTCCTGAATTAAAATCATTATCCTCTTTTATAACCCCTAAAAAGTGTAATTTAGGATATTTCAGTCATTCAAAAAATGTTGTGTAGTTTTTTATTTGATTGTTATAATATTGTGTTTATCCAAAGTAGTTTCAAAAGGTTTAACAGAACAAAGGTTCCCAAAACATCTTGTATGACTTGTTGTGTATACGTGTTTTGTTTTATCCGTAGAGGCCTAAAGAGGTGAAAGTATCAAACATATAGCAGAAATATGTTTTGTATTTGTTTTAATGTTATCATCTTATGATGCCCTTAGATGTATCTTCTCTCTCTCTCTCTCTCTTCCCCTTTGAGGGTTCCAAATCCTCAAATTGGAAACCCCCTTTATAGAAGTCGATGTCATTTTACAACATGAAATGAAGCAATGTGTGCTCCTAAACAAAGTTCCACAGTCTTAGCGTAAATGTTTGCATTAATACATCTCCAAAGTCAATTTTGGAGAAAAATAAACCATAACATTCATTTAAAAGTTACATTTAAGAAATTCTGTAAAATCGAGAAAATGACCCCAGAGGGTCAACTGAGTCTGAATATATTATTTAGATGGATGATGGTCATTTCCCACACAGACTCAGTCAATCACTGCCATGACAGAGACACTATGATGACCTCAGGGCCTCTACATACAGCGCAGCATTATCACTTGTTCAGACCACTAAAAGGTCGTGAACTGTTGACCTCCACGAGCTGCTTCTTCATAGTTATTTAGCCGGGGACATTTCTCCAACTCGCCTTCAGTTTAAAGGTTAAATCCTCATATTTAATTCAATCATGTGAGGTGTAGATTTCTAAATACAGATTTGTAATGGTTGTGAACTTAAAATGTTTACCAATACCAAAATGTAAAATGTATAATACCTTGCTTTAAAAAAGATAAATATGTTGTTTTAACAAGAACATCAAAAGATCTCATATTAGACAAATGCACAAAAACTTTGGCTGAAAAAATCTAAAAACGATCTAAATTTGGCTACATTTGTTTTTATCTCGAGTCCTGAATTTGTTCAAGAAATAATTAAACAAGATGATAACTCTGACCCAACATTCAAGCCATATTTGACAGATTTAGGTCGATATTGAAAATTATTGAGGTTTGATAGCTTGTAAAAGCATAAATCATGTGTTTTATAGTCACGCTTATTTCCACGTCTTTTGACTATAGCCACTAAAGATTAAAGAGTTATCTAAAGTGGACTCCAACTGAAAATGGTTATGTTTCCTATATTTGAGACCAGATCAATACATTTAAAAAGTAGGCTTTTAATGCAAATGCATGCATCATTTAATCTTACATGATATTTCATAATAAGGATTTGATCTCTGGCATTGATATTACGCAACACGCTCAGGAATCTTTTTTTTCCTATGACAGGAAGTTTGTGAAAAGCCCCATTTCATCATAGATGGAGCCAGCAGGACAGACATCTGTCAAGGAGAATTGGGTAACACTTTGGTCTTACGCTGATTTGGTCTTTGCTCCTCGACTTCACTGACTCTCCAGGCGTCTCCATAGCAACACATAGAACACATATTTCCTTGCTAAAGCATGCATGTCCATAATATACATATAAAAAAAGAGCATGAAAAAGTGTAGAAAGAAGCTGTTTTTGGTACTGGTTGGATATTCAACAACAACATTGAAGTTTAAGTCTTTAATAGTACCTTCTGTACAAGCAGTTCATAAGTAAGTAAGTAATTTATTTTCCATAAGTACATACATAACATGTACATACTGACAGACATTAACAACAGAAAAAATGTACGAATGGAGGACCGTCCAAAGACCGAGGTCTGTAGGCTCCTCTGAGATGAGGAGTTGGACAAAAAAAGAAATGAAATATACAGCCAAGCAAGTGGGAAACTAGAGCCAGGAGTACACCTGACCGATGAAATGAGAAGAAGTCATATTTTAGCCCCCAACTTATGTTGACAACTGACACCTGCAGCGACAGCTTTAGTCTGACGGCTGCTTTATGAAGGGAATGTTTGGATCGAGTGTTTTCATGGCGCATGAATCTGCTGTTGACAGGCGACTGCTGGCTGCTCGCTGCCATCGCCTGTTTAACGCTGAACGAGAAGCTGCTGTACAGAGTGATTCCCCCGGACCAGAGCTTCACCGACAACTACGCCGGCATCTTCCACTTCCAGGTTTGACGTGGATAACTGGCATATTGCGCAAGAAGCTTGACCGTTCATGTTGTAGGGTCAATGATAATGTCAATTACCGAATTCCATTTCGAAAACAATAGAGTTGAGTAGTTTAGATTAAAACAAACAGTAGGAAAATGACACAAAAGAAGCACGTTAAATTCATGTTTTAACATGTAGGATAAGATACTTTGATGCAACTTCATCATATTTTAAATGCAGTTTACAGTTTGATAAACACATGGGAAACTTGTTAGTTTACCACCACTTAGTTTGTCCACCACAAACCACTAACACATGTATCTTTAAACCCTAAACCTGCTTCGTGCATATCATATGGCCCAATTGTTTACCAACCAAATTAAATGAGTCCTTAACATTCTAGAAATAGTTTGACATTTTGAGAAATACTCTTATCTGTTAGATGACGGATTAAACATGTGATACATATTGTATCCATTAGTTTCATTTTTGCCTTGTCTCATCACTGACTTCCTGTTTTTAATCTGTTCCGTCTTCCTTTCACTCAGTTCTGGCGTTACGGCGAGTGGGTCGATGTGGTCGTGGACGACCGCATCCCCACCTGCAACAACCGTCTCGTGTTCACCAAATCGTTCAGAAAGAACGAGTTCTGGAGCGCTCTTTTGGAAAAAGCGTATGCCAAGTGAGTCTTTAAACCACCACGTTGTCACCTCCATGATGTTGATTCACTCAGCTCAGAGTTCCTCTCATCCACTGAAACAAGTTTGTCATTTAGTCTTTAGTCAGTTCTTTCTTTGTGGCTTAAAAGGTTGAAGCTTGAAGAAATGACACACAGGTGTTTTAACCCTCCTGTTACCGTAGGGTCAATTTGACCCCATTCAATGTTTAATGTCGGTGTTCTTTCGGGTCAATTTGACCCCAGGCTGTTTTTCACTGTGTCAAACATATAAGAAATATCAACTTTTTTATATATTCAAAGGGCTATTTAGGTAGTCAACAAACAAACATAAAGTACCTCACACTTAAACTTGGAAAACAATATTAATTCTAATAATTTTCTGGAGGTTTTAATTGCTGGGGTCAAATTGACCCCAAGGGTAAAATATGTCAGTAAATATAAAGGTAACAGGAGGGTTAAACATTGAATGGGGTAAAATTGACCGTAAGGTAACAGTAGGGTTAAATGCAGATTTATTTTTATTTTTATTGAGAAATAGATAATGACTCCACTGGCATCGAGGTGATTTAAAATATCTGTCGAACAAGAAGACTGACACCTGAACCCACTGACATCTCACAGCGCTGGAATACAATTTATTCACCTTATTTCAAGTAAAACAGTTTTTAAGAACCGATTTGGGGGCGAAATGTTTTATCAAGGTGTCTATTCGTGGCACACCACTCCTCTGTCCTCGTGTTTTAAAATTGGCTGCGGACACCGTGAAACATCCAAACCATGGGGAGAACAGACATGTCAGCGCATTGACCAGAAGCTTTGCCCTCTCTCTTAGGTTGCACGGGTCCTATGAGGCTCTTAAAGGGGGCAACACTCTGGAGGCCATGGAGGATTTCACAGGCGGAGTGACTGAGTTCTTTGAGTTGTCCGAGGCGCCCAAAGAGCTCTTCAAGATCATGAGGAAGGCCCTGGAGAGAGGCTCGCTGATGGGCTGCTCCATCGATGTGAGTGGTGAGCAAAGATGTGAAAGGAGTAAAAACATGAGACACAAAGCGAGAAGACATTAAGAGACGTGCAGTAACACAACTGAATGATAAACAGCAGATACGTCTCTTCTCCTCGGGCATATTAGATTAGATTAAATAAACTTTATTCCTCCCCTGGGGGAAATGTCTTTGTTGCAGCAGCAAGCATGTTTACAATGTATAGAATACAATATAACACAATAAAATAGCAGTGCATTTTACATTCATGAATTTAAATAATAAAGGAAATAACAATTAAAAAAATGTAATTAAAATGCAAAGTGAATACTGTGTACAAACGAATATGAGAAGCTGAATTGAAGTGTACTGTTATTATCCAAGTATCTTTAAATTGGTTGTAGGAAAACTATTCTAACCATGAAATACAGAATAAATAAATGAATTAAAACAATATTTGAGCAACACGTATTGTCCAGTCGGTGTTATTTACTGACTGTTGTATCCGTCAGATCTTTTCAGCCACTGAACTGGAGACTCGGACTGACCAGGGCCTGATCAGGGGTCATGCCTACTCCATCATAGGCCTGGCGGAGGTGCAGTAAAATGTCCACTTACTGTAAATCAGGACTTGTATTATTTGCGAGAGAAGGCCGGAGCGATGCTGACGGGTCAGTCGTTGGTTCTAGTGTGACGAGGTGGCGAAGGACACCCGAATTCAACTGATTCGCTTGCGCAACCCCTGGGGCTTCGTTCTGTGGAAGGGACCATGGAGTGCAAAGTAACTTTCATTTAACCTTTTATATTATTATAACATGTATAATATGACAAAAGAACGGCCCATTCTTTCTTCATGTTGTGTATTCATATGATGTTGTCTTTCTAAAGCTCAGAGGAATGGTCGACCATTTCCACAGCAGACAAGGACAACTTAAAAAAACAGACTGTAGAGGCGAGTGAGTTCTGGTGAGTGAAACACTGGCACAATCTTTGATTTTGGCTTCATCTAAAAATAAATATAGATGTTATTCTTTCAGCAATTTTGTAGCTGCTTTTGCTTAAAACGTAGTAATCTATTGTGATGGCGTACTTCATAGTACAATGGCACACAATTGTTGTTCTTAGAGGTGATTTGTTATAAAACTTGTTCATCGCCAAGCAAAAACAAAACTTAAAAATAACTGTACATATGTGGAAATATATGAATATATTCATCTAGCTGAATTCACAGCACAGCCCGAGTGCATCTGAGGCGGACACACAACAACTCACTCTCAGCCGCTTTTCATTTCTTGCTCAGTGGAGACTGAAAACCTGCAAAGTCGTCCCCATTTTTCACCAAATATAACTGCTGAGTACTTTTTCCTTCCTGTTCCCCTTTCAGGATGTCTTTTGATGACTTCAAGAGGAACTTCACCAAGCTGGAGATGTGTAACTTGACCCCTGACACCCTGCAGGGGGATGAACGGCTCAGCTGGACCGTGTCAGTCAATGAGGGTCGGTGGGTGAGAGGCAGCTCTGCTGGCGGCTGCAGGAACTCCCCACGTAGGCCTCGTCTTTTTAAACATCAGCTTTTACCGGACTGACGCTGATTGAATGCTTGACGTCCCTCGTGGCCCAGATTGACTTTTTGTACTTCACAGAAACATTCTGGACGAACCCTCAGTATCGGCTGCAACTGTTCGAGGAGGATGACGACCCCGAGGTCGGGCAGGCGGCCTGTACGGTTGTCGTGGCGCTGATGCAGAAAGGCCGGAGGATGCAGCGCCATCAAGGGGCGAAGTTCCTCACCATCGGATTTTCAATCTACGAGGTACTGATCACATGAACCCTAAATCCTGAACTAAGCTGATGTTCATTTAACTTCTTCTTTGTGTCCGCAGGTGCCGAAGGAGGTATGGCCATGTTGGAGAAGGACGTTGGTTTCATGGAGTCAGCGTTTTCACAGTATTGACCTGCATCTCCAGATAGTCTGTGTGTGTTTTATTTAACAGGACGTGTGGTAGTACTGGAAGTAATAGTTCAGGCTGTTGTGAAACATCTATGATGCCAAATACTGTGTGTGCAAAGTATTATTTACATTGTTCAATAATCTGTCAGTTATTTTCTGATTATTCAACTAATTGTTTTGTGAACGAAATGACAGAAAATACAAAAAAATGCAATTCACAATATCCCAGAGCCCAATCAAAACATTTCCACGGATACACATCCTCACATCCGTGCAAATATTTTGTTAACTTTTTTTTCATTAAATGACGCACAGCTTTTTAAGCTTACAATTCTTATAGTCTTATAGTTCCAGAGGTTTGATTGACGTAAGGGGAAACACAGTATCCGACTGTATCTCCAGGAGTGAGACAAGTGAGACCATAAATTACTGCACTCCTCAATGTTCAAATATGGTATCTGAACAGATTACACAAATAAGAAATAAATGTTAATAAGTGAACTTTAGAGATGCTCGTATAATTGGACAGAGCCAAGCGAGCAGTTCCCCTCTGTTTCCAGTCCTTATGCTTAACAATGCATCCAGGTGCCGGCAGTATCTTCATATCTACCGTACAGACATGAGAGTGGTCTTCTCAATATTCTTGTGTACGTCTTGGCAAGAGAGTCCCAATTTTTCCGAGCTCATTCCTTTCTGACCATATGGTTTTCATCGTCCACAGATGTGTGGACAGAATCAACACCTGCAGAAGGACTTCTTCCTGTACACAGCCTCCAAAGCTAAATGCAAGAGCTACATTAACCTGCGGGAAGTGACGGAGCGTCTGCATCTGCCTCCAGGAGAGTACGTCATAATCCCCACGACCTTTGAACCGCATCAAGACGGAGAGTTCATTCTGAGGGTGTTCTCTGAGAAGAAGAGCACGTCTGAGTAAGGATCACTGGCGGTTGTGCCATAGTTGATGTTACTTTGGGGATTGTTGACAGCAACATGGCTAAAAAAGTTTCTGTTTCTCCTCACAGGGAAGCGGAGGACACCATCGGGTCTGACAAAATGCAGGTTTGCAACAAAAACAGTGGGATGGAAACATATTTTGATTATTCTGACTGATATTTCATTGGTGAAGGGACTAAAACAGAGAAGTTGGTTCAACTGTAACATCCTCCAGGTTATTGTTGACATGGATTCAACCACTTCCGGTGGACTTTTTCACTCTCTCCTCGTATTAGTATATCTTTAAAAAGACACTGTCCATTTTCTAAAATGTATTTAAATGGCCAGCTTTAGGTTGAAACTGTTTTTTTATTCGACAGAATGTTGATAACATTTTAAATTGAACTGGAATTGAAGGTGTAACACAAACTTTAGGACTAGAATAATTCATTTTCATCCTGTATTTTCAACACGTGTCTATCTGTTGTCACGGGGGTAATTATCTTGTTTCTGGAGCACAGATAGCTGAAAGTGTCTGTGAAAAGGGATTTTTATTTGAGGCCATGATAGTGTTTTTAGTCGTAGCCATAACGCTCCTCTGGAAGTAGATATCACTTTAACTCAAAACTACATGAGACATTATTACTAAAACAAAGTATCCTTGGCATTAAGCTTCCCACTTCCTCTCAACGAGGCTGAATATATGGACAAATCCAAAAGAGTGCAGTGCAAAGACAAACTGCAACATAGGTTCACACTGTGATATCAGTTTGAATGTCATAATGTGGAAACCCCAATACTGTCACATCCATATGTCATCAACATTGTTCTCTATGTTTCGATTCATACTGGACTCATTGTGTTTCCAACAAGAGTAACTTTCAGACTTGAAAAGTGTTTTCCTCCTTTTCATCTCATTTCATCCGTGTGTCCCTCCTCGTCTTATTGGCTATCAGCAAGACGAGAAAAAGAGAGCCAAGGTAACGCATGTGTGTAGCGACAGCATTGCACTCTGCTTTCCCCACTGCGACTCTCTATCACACGGCAGCTGTTATCAATGTGCGTTGTCATAGTTTGTCATCTTTACGTAGATTACAACAGGTACAATAACTCTAAATTAACTCTCTCTTTTCTGTTTGTCTTTTATAACCCATCCCCCCCTCTGACTAACCACTGCCGTGACGCACATGCCAGCCGATTGTATTTGTGTCAGACAGAGCACGAGCCAACAAAGAAATTGAGCACGACGGCATTCAGGGGGAAAAGAAGAAGAAGCCGAAGGTGATTTCCTTGTAGGAGCCAAAGCAGTGACCTGTCGTGACTTCTGACGACTGTGAAATGTCATCGTGGTCAGGTCAAATAACTTCGCTGAGAATAAAACATTTGAATTTTAAGACCAACTGATCCCAAGTGGCTGAACTGCACCTGTGTCCCTGTGAGGCCTCAGTGTACACAGGCGTAGTTGTTTAACCCTTGTGTTGCCTTAGGGTCAATTTGACCCGAATCAATATTACACCCTCGTGTCGCTTTAGGATTAATTTGACCCCATTCAATGTTTAATGTCGGTGTTCTTTCGGTCGTCAACAAACAAACATAAAGTGCCTCACACTTAAACTTGGAAAACAATATTAATTCTAATAATTTTCTGGAGGTTTTAATTGCTGGCGTCAAATTGAACCCAAAGGGTAAAATATGTTAGTAAATATAAAGGTAACAGGAGGGTGAAACATTGAATCGGGTCAAAATGACCCTAAGGCGACAGGAGGGTTAAGTCTCTAATGAGCGGCTGTCATCTGAAACTATGAGCTGATGCATCAATCCTTAAGCGTGGTGTTATTTATACTGCACTGCAATTAAACCAAGCTGCAGAGACTCAACAGCTACCCTTAGAAAAAAAGATAATTTACCAACCTTTCCAACCTTTTTCCTGTGATAAAAAAATAATTACATACATTTTGATGCTTCAACATGTTAGCAATTGAGTTTGTTACATCACATTAAGCTAAATGTTATCAACATTGCGGTAAAAAACCTGCATGATAATCTTCCTAAAAGACTTACACTTTAGTTTTTACAACTTATAAAGCCGTTTTTATTTTTGGTACCAATAACTGCTTTCAAAATTTACGGCTCTCTTTCGTGTCTCTCAGCGAAAACTCCTCCAACCAGAGGAGGAGACTGAAGAGGAAAAACAGTTCAGAGCCATCTACCAACAGATTGCCGGTGAGGTGAGTACCAGAGAGAGGACGATGGCACAGGACAGGTGGGACGTCTGAGTGTGTAAGCCATGAGGCAACTTGTTCCTCCCTCCATCAGGACATGCAGATCTGTGCCAACGAACTAAAGATGATCATGAGGAACGTACTCGCCAAACGTGAGTACCCCGGGAGGGTTAAGATCATTGTTAGTTGGCGTCATGTGATTCATCACATCGAGTTGTTCTTTTCTCCAGATATTGAAATAAAGACGGAGGGTTTTAGCCTCGAGACGTGTCGCAGTATGATCGCATTGATGGACGTATCCTTCCAGCTGGCTGCCACGAAAAGAGTGTGGAGACGACAACAGAGCAGCCTCATGTTGCCTTGGCCTGGGTTGTTGGTTTGAATCCCTCTAGAGGCAATGACGTGGCCAGTGCTGTCCTTCCCCAGTTGCTTAGGAGAGCAGCCCAAGAGAGCAGCCTAGTAAATCTGCCCAGTAGAGCTGCCCAGTAGAGCAGTCCAGTAGAGCAGCCCAGTAGAGCAGCCCAGTAGAGCTGCCCAGTAGAGCTGCCCAGTAGAGCTGCCCAGTAGAGCTGCCCAGTGCTAGAACAGGCAAACAAAAGTATTCAGTATTTGAATGTACTGTCGGACAGCGGTGCATTGAGGTACGGATGCATATAGTAAATTGTAAATGTTGTCAAATATACTCTCAACTCAACTTTATCTGTATAGCAACTTTCTTACAATCATGGAGCCCACACTTTCTACTCGGAGAAAGACACATATACTTGATTTTTCCATGAGTGACCCTCTCTCAGACTGACGGGACGGGGAAGCTCAACCTGCAGGAGTTCAAGCACCTGTGGAAAAAGATCAAGGAGTGGCAGGTAGGTCGTCGTGACAACCCTCGAGCTTCTGCTCCCGTTCAGCAGACGTCTGACCGTCCGTCTCCTCGTTTCCAGATGATCTTCAAACGATACGATAAAGACAAATCCGGCTCCATCAGTAGTTTTGAGATGAGGAACGCTGTGAATGATGCAGGTGGGCAGCAGGAAATAAATACTTTCATGAGATTCACATCGCAGGAAGTTTCTCTGTGCATTTACGGTTTTAGATTCAAGGCAGAAGTTTGAATTGATTAGTTATTGTATAATAAAACCACGTATGGGTTAAATTCTGTTTTGTTTCTAACTTGTCAGAATTGACGGTTCATACTTTTCAGCTTCTTGTTAGAAACCTGTCACGTGATAACATCTGTATTTTCCCCATGAAGGGTTACACCTCAACAAACAGCTGTATGACATCATCGCCATGCGTTACGCTGACGAACGCCTCGACATCGACTTTGACAGTTACATCTGCTGCTTCGTGAGACTGGAGGGCATGTTCAGTGAGTACAGGAGTAAACGGAGCTGCTTGTGGATTTACCTCATCCCTTCACCTGTTCATCACAGAATCCCTGCTCATGCAAACACACAATGTTTTTGCACTTTTTCTTACTCTTTGCGGGGTCAACCTGAACTTGTAGGACTCACTAATTCAGCTGATTTTGTTTTGTTCGTTGCAGGAGCTTTTAATGCCTTCGACAAAGATGGAGATGGAATAATAAAGCTCAACATCCTGGAGGTAAACACATTCCATATTCAGGATATACTGTCGTTTGCTATTTATAAGCGGCTTCATATTTTCTTTGTGTTAAGACTATAAAGACATGCTGAAGGGCATCAACGTTTATTCCTGATATTTTAGGAGAAGTTGTTTTAAACACGTTATGAGTGCAGAACTATATCACAACCTTCAAACTTGCTAAGTCAAAGGAACCCCAAAAAAAGAACCCGTTGCCTCAGGAAATATCACACAATATTTTGTAATGTCCTGTTTTGCACTCAAGTACCGCTATGTTGTATTACATTATACTGACAAGTGTTTCTAACATGTTGTCCACTTAATCTTCATATATAGAAGAACACACATTGTAGGGGGCGGTGGGGTCACAATAGAGCGCTGCCCAAGACAATGCCACTAGCTCCAGCCTCAGAAATATTTATTACAAAGTGTCCTGTAGTTTTCACTTGGTGTGTATTGCAAGATGAACCAAACCCGTTGTGCTCGTCTGCTTCTGTCCCTCTCCAGTGGCTTCAGCTGACGATGTATTCCTAAATCGCCTTCTTGACTGCGGCGGCGCTTCACATGACTCGACTCTCCTGGACAGCCTCGTTATGTATTTTTGCACAGATTTTTAGATTACATCAAAATCAGCTTTTATGTAAATTAACTTGATGTCAAGACTCAAACGAGGAGCACCGACCTCCGTTTTTTCAGTTCCTATGTTGTGACGAATATGATGCGAAGCTCGAAGTCTTAGAGTTACGAAGTGTTTGAATATGAGAACTGAGTGAAGACGCATTGTTTGACAGATCATGAGAGACAACTGAATGTATTGTATGTTTTAGAATATAGCAGACATGAATCCAATTACATTTGTATTGCTGTACACATACAGTAGGTATTAAACACAAATCAAATACACACTATCATACAAAAAGGTTTCTCACTACTACTTTTCAAATTAGTAGCGTTTTGAAGGTGATATGGGAAAAAAGTACATATAATGTAAAGATGCTAAACATATGTTCTCGTCAAACCGTTCAGTCGACACAAGGAATACAATTGAAAGTGTGAACGATGGTAATAAAGATACATTGTCTTAACACTGTTGGGGAACAACACAAATGTTCTGATAAAAGAACGAAATCAAATCATCCATCTTAAAAGTCGGCAGGTAGAGACGCACTTTATATTCTTTATCCAGAAGGATTGTTGCTTAATATTAGCCAATGGATTTTAAACACTGGCATTGCTTCCCACTCTGTAAATAACACAGCGTGTCACGCCCGTTTCTCTCCACAGCGAGCCGTCGGCCGCGTTCCACACTGAAGTGACCTCAGGACAAATTCTGAATCTTTAGAAAGGATTTAATTAAAACAAATCATTCTGAATAATCCTCAGCGCTCTGGCCCGTCTTAAAACGACCCCAAAATGATCCTCTTATCTGAGGTTGTGGAAATAAAAGACATGTCAGTCACTTGCACATCGTCTTTACTTTACAGTCTCATTACAGTGTGTAGGGAGTTCTATCGAAGGTGAAAACACAAGTATAAAGCCGAATGTTTTGTGGTTTAAGTGCTGCACAAAATGTGATACATTTTGTTATTTGGGCTGTAAACTACAAGTCTGAAAATCTGGAGGTGTGGTGGAAGAAAGAAGTGAGCTTAACAGGACTACCTTGTTGCATTATGGGTATTGTAGGCGGCAGGTTTTAACGAGGAAGATGAATTCCTGGAATAAAGAAAATATATCGTGTTCTCCTTTTTAAAAACTGTCCGCTGTCAGACAGTGTGACAGGAGCGCAAAGCTCAATCGGTGCCGTGCAGACGGACCATGTCACACACTGGGTGCTGATGGGTAACTTCACTAATGTGGCATCTCGGCTTTGCTGTTCCTCAACATATTCAGACAACATCAGAACCCGTCTCCTCCACTTGGAGTCAATCGCCAAAACAAATTCTGAAGGCAGTTCACACTCCAGGCTGCTTCGCCAAAGCTAATCCGAAGTGATTATTTTAGTGCTGCATAGTTGTTTAAATGTTCTGAGTAATTAGCTCCACATGTACTCATGACATCTCTGAACAATATACATTAATTTAAAGATGCTGAACACAACCACACCAACCATGTTGAAAACTAAATATACTATTGAATTACTCAGCTCATTCAATCAGGATGAATGTCTTAGTTGTTGAAGACTTTAGCTGAAAGTAATTATTTTAACAACAGGACTGATTGAGACGTCTCGATTTGGTCATCCAACAGGGATCAATGTCCCGTGGTCCGTCTCGTCTCACTCTCAGAGGTCACAGCACACACAAGACCACGACATGCACTGTGCACCTCAAAAAGCGAGAACATAACAGGAAAACATCATCTCCAATTGGAAATGAATGGTAAATAAAAACAGAATTTTAAAAATATCAACAGATCTCAATCTGCTGCATAACTTCACCGCAGCCGCCGTCAAGGCTGCACTTTACTGTCGTTCTCCACGTGGCTCAGCATGTGTTCAGGCAGCTTCTGCGAGAGAAATACAAACACTCAGAAACAGTCTCCCCCAGTTTACTGCTGAGAGCTACATGTATTATTATTATTATATTGACAATATTCAATAAAACACCTGGGATGAAAAGTGGAAGTTGTTCGACCTGCCCAAATGTGCTCTTGGTGTGAGATCACATTGGGATGACAGACTCGTACACATTGCTAATGAGCCGATTGGAAATCTTCACTTTGGTAAAACCAGCGGGCGTCGGTTCCTTACCTGCAGAACAGACTGATTTGTGTCAAAAAAGGCGCCGCAGCCTCTCCAGCGACATCGGACCGTGCGCATGTACAGGTTGCTGTGATCTCCGACGAGGTGCTGCAAAAGATGCTCCGTCGTGCCGAAGATCAGAGAGCAGTTCTGCCACTGAGCAGAGGGCGAAGGTCACGAGTACAGACGTTACAATGCAGGTCAATCAGAAGACGTTACAAATCATACAAGAACATTGGAAACGTTTGGATGCGACGTCAAATATAAACATTTTCCTTCAAGCTTCACTCGCTGTAAAATAATATCGGTCGTTACCCAGCAGCGGTAGTTCTTCAGCAAGTTGAGCTTCACCGCTTGAACACTGCCGTCATAACAGCCCGTATAGACCTGTTGGGACAAAGAACGATAAGATGCACAGTTCAACAATATCCATCCATCTTTTTTCAAAATGAACCTCGGTTGTAGATTGAAAATGATGTCTCGACCAGACTTAGTTCACGTACCACACTCTTATGTACGGCCATGCACATCACCATGTCATCGTGACCCCCGTACACCTGCAGACGGTCATGAGACTGAAGGGACACAAATACAATGTTAAAATTAATAATACAGATGATTCACTTGATGCTAAGACCTTTTTATAAACTGAAACAAACTCTCTTATATGCTGCAAAAGGGAACTATGAGAAGTCTAATTATTATTAGTAAATAAATATATTCTACAATGAAGAAATATGAACTGAATAACAGATTTACATGCGAATATTGGCTTTTTGTGATTTGAGTTCTTTCGTTGAGAAGTTCACTTCCTATTTAATTAAATTTTTTACATCTATGCACTGGCAACTTATTCAGAAATCGGTGTCAAATGGACCCACGCATAAATCCTGTACCTGTAGCTCATAAACTCGGACCAGTTTGTCCAGAGAGGCGGTCACCATCACTTTCCCCAGGATGACTATCGATGTGACCGCGTGACCGTGACCCTTGTAGATACGGACCAACTCACCCGTCTGCAAATAAAGATAAACAGAAATAACATTGACAGTGAGCGTATGAGGATGGAAAACTCCCAGACAGATGCAATATTTCAAGATTATGAATTCCAATAATCTCACCCTTTTAAATGTTATGTTGTTCACCTCAGTAACTACATTAGTGCTGAACTTTCAAGATACAACACGTTCAGATTAATAGATTTGTGATGTCAAAACAAACTGTCTGTACCCGACATTGGATAGAATCAAAACTCCTTTTTAATCTTTAACACTTACGTGGATGTTGTGGGCGTGAACGGATGTGTCACTGGAGCCACTAAAGACCAGGTCATTCACCACCTGAACACAAACAAGGAAATATTATTCAGGACACCCGATTATTATATATTTTAGTAATAATATCTTTGATGGTCTATGTTTTTATCTACAATTAACAGAAGAAACCTTTTGAAGCAAACATCTGTTAAAGTACAACAACACATTACAACATTATAAGGAATTAAGTATTTACAGCTTTAGGAAGATGTAAATGTATAGTCACTTAAGATGTTTATTAAGAATCATCTGCAAATGTCAGCATCTGAATTTCCAATTAGTTAGTGTCCTTATCTGGGCCAAACCTATTTTAAAAGTTCAACAGTAGTTTACGTTATCAGAACTGGCTTCACCTCCTTACCTTCATACAGAGGACGGTTTTGGTGTGACCCTGCAGCGAGCGCAGCAGCAAGCTGCTCTTGGCGTCTCGGACGCTGATGGTGCTGTCGTAGGAGCCGACCAGCAGCACGCGGCGGGCGCCCTCCTGTGCCGTTCCCAGGCAGCTCACACCGCGCGGGCTGTGGCAGTCAAACTCATCCAAGTGCTTCAGATTCTAATGAGAGGGATCAGAATGGGCTATTACTCAGGTTAAAGAGCTAACGCTTCTACTGATGTTCTTTTAAAGAGCTGTCAGAACATTACTCTGAGAGAAGAAAAAAAAGAGCTATGCTCAGAAGCAGTGGCTACATTTATAGATATGGAAATGATTGTCGTCTGGCCATGCAAATACTCTGGTTACAGGTCAACACGTGTAAAACACAATATTTGACTCAAGTAAACTCAGTGTTGATGATCGTCTTACTCACAGCATCGAGTGTTTTAATGTCAAAGCATAATTAATACAAACCACTCCTGGGGTCCAAATCATGACCGACTTCCCCACTACAACATTTACCCTCACCTTCAAGTCATAGCTAGCCACTGACCCGTTGGCCAGTCCAGCATACAGGATCTTCCACGCAATGTGCAAACACAACACTCTGTCTGTCAGAGTGATCTTCTCCAGACACTTTGAGGTCTAGAGATGAGGAGAAAAATCAAATCAAAGGACTAGAATTACAGCCTCACAGTTGTTGTATCACGCCCACCAATCAAGTTGCAGATTACATCCATGTCTGTACAAAAGGTCATAACTTTATTATCTTATCCTAATCAACATTCATTTATGACCCAAAACATGTTTTAGACGGTCCCAGCGACCTTTGGACGCTAATCAGTTCTTCTTTGAGCTGGACATGTGTTACGAATGAGAAGACAATCCCACCAGTTGTTGCTGAGATATTGCATTCATGGATGTGTGGCATCAACAACTGGAAGGACTCTGTCCGATAAGACGCGTCTTGTCCAGTCGTCCCTTTACCTTTATGCTGTAACAGCGGATGGTCTGGTCACTGGACCCGGTGTAGAGGCGGGACGGCATGTCTGGGACCGACGACACCAGCAGACAGTTGACTTTGTTTGTGTGACCTTCAAACACGGCTTGGCACTCTTTGTTCTGGAGACACATGGACAAGTTGTCTTATCTCACAGATTATAATTTAATGAATCTATTATCTATGCTGCTTGGAATGTCCAATTGAAATAAATAAATAATTAAAGACAAATGTGAACACCAGTCTTACATGATTTTTAAGTGAAATAATAATAATCTCTTTGGGTTTAATCCTCTTTTCTTATCGTCTGAAGGACGATGTCGTGGTCAGCGGGGACACAGTTACATTTTGGACCGCGGTCAACATACCATCAGATTGTAGGCCCGTGCCGTGTTGTCCCCTGAACAGGTGTACAGGTGGCTTTCGTGAACTTGGAGGCCGTGGACGGGGCCCGCGTGATTCAGAAAAGATCCCACGGACATCTCCTCATCCTCCGTCCCACATTCTAACAAAACGAACAATAAGTGATGACAGTAAAAACACCCCATCTTTGCATCTAAACATGTCCTGTGACTAGTAGAATAAACAATACTCACCGAGAGCAGCACTGGAATCTTGCACTGGCACAAATTTCCTGAGTGGTCAAGAGAGAAAGGTCAGTCACATTTCACACGAGTAAAGCAATGCCTGAAAGGATCTACACCAAATGTAATCTCACCTCTCAACATCACTCGTTGTCTGTGTGCTTAAAGAATTTAACTCCATGCTGACGGCCGTTTGAGGAGGCTCTTGGTGGACTGGAACATTTGGCACCTCCTCATTGTCCGACGCATCGATATCAATGACCACCCGATCCCAGGGGTCCATCATTTCGACGGAGGCGTCGCTCTCGTTGCCTTCCTCTTCGTCGGTTGTTGTTGCAGATGCAATTTGTTCTTTTTGGGGGACTAAAGTGGAGACTGGCGTCTCGGCTGCTGGCTCTTTTTCACTAACTTCAGACTCAGTGTCGGCTGACTGCGTTTCTCCTCTCACTGGTGTCACCGTCTGCTGCCAGGCAGACGATTCGGAAAAACTATTTGTACATGCTGATTCAGAGCTCTCTAGTTTGAGAGAGGCAACAGCAGTTGTAGGAGCAGGAAGCAGCAGTGAAGGTTTCAAAGCAGGTACCTGAAGTGTATCAGAGTCAGTGGAGACTGTTTGGGCTAAAGGACTAGCCCGTCCCACTGTGGCTGGTTGGAAGAGGTCTTGCTCGACTGGCATGATTGGCAGGGCGAGGGGGCTAATGGAAGCTGCTGGGTGTGGTTGCTGGCTGAAGATGGTGGGGAAGGGTAAGGGAGGAAGGGGAGAGTGTCTTGGATGTACAATAGCAGGAGCTCCTGCTGATGAGGTGGTGGCTTTCTCTGCTTCTGTGTATCCTCCTGAAAGAGATTAAGAAAGAAAAAGGTAAACCACTTGTTGGATATGAAGCCATTCCAAGCAGAGGGTAATTCTACTGTACCTTGCATCCCTTGCAGGATTACAATGCGCTGGGCTCTCAGACGGTTGACCTCCTCAGTAAACTACAACACCGAAAGGAACAATTTAACGTAAACCCTTGACATTTAACCTTTTTTTATTTGTATTAGATTTTCTACTGTGTCTTCATTAGTGGTGGTACCTGCTGTCTCAATAGCAGGAGTCTTTGCACTTCTGTGTAGGCAGCTTGCAGGGCATTGCGGGCCTGGATCAGAGACGTGTCCAAATCCTGCAACGAGTGACTCAGCTCATCCTCCCTCAGAGAAACAGCCAACAGCTGGTCCATTTGGCCGTGGTCTGTTAGGAAGGGAAACATCCGGAGACCAGGGACAGGGTTTTGATTACAAATGTAAATGTGGTTCAGGTTCAGTTTTACTTCATGTTGTTGACCAATGGCCTTGTGATGTGTGTATATTTACACTTTACTCTAAAATGATAATGCCTGAAATTGATAAAAAAATCTTTCGCAGTATTTTTGAATTTCACATAATAGAACTTAAAAATAAAACATTACCACTGTTTGACTTTGTATTCATCCTTTTGCCACTTGACTGCTCATCGGAAATGCCATCACACTGAAAGAACACACAATCATTATATTCCAACCATAAAAAAGCATCAGCTGAATGTTTCGGCTGTGCCCTTCACTTATCAACACTGTATACTCACAGCGTTGCGTTTCCTCTTGCAGTAACGACCGTCGGCGCTCAACTCTCCATTCTCATACTCTAACTTTGGCTCCACCTTCACAGAAACAGCCGTCTGACTGCTGCAGCTTTCCTGTGCTGCACCAGGCTGCTCCAACGGTTCCTGAATCACAGATTCTGGCGGTGCTTCTGTGTGAGGGTCGGTAGATGCTGTGTTCTGGGGCGGAGGAGGTAATATGGTCCGATGTGCACCTGGAGGACCGTCCAGGAACGACTCCCATTGAAACCCATCTGCCAGACTTCTGTTGAGGCCCGTCGCTTCTGTTGAGCTTTGTTGGTTCCCCAACTCGCTTCCAAAGCTGTTTCCACACAGATTTAAAACTATAACTTCAAAATTAACCGTAAAAGGGATACAGTGTAAAAGAAAAGAGGTTTACCTGGGCATGCCGTTGGCTTTTTCCTGCTTCATCCTTTTCCTCTGTATTAACGCCGCCTTCTTGGTCAATTTATTCTTGGTCCTTGATAAGCTAAGCAATGTATCCACAGTTGGTTTAGGCTTAGCCTCTTTTCCTCCCTGAACTTTGTCTGATTTGTGGGCAATTCGAACCTTGCGGGCGATGTTCCGGTGAGACTCGGAGGATGTGGTCGGATATTGGCCGAGAGAGGTCTCGCTGTCGAGCTCCTGAGACTCCCCCTCCCTGCTCTGTGATGGTATATTTGAGTCACTTGAGCTCGTCTCACAATGTTGAGTCATTTCTTGAGTCATTTTGACCGTTTTTTCCTTTTGCTGAGGGGGAGTAATATTAGAGTGAGAAACGCGAGAATGGGATGCAGGTTCAGGGCTGTCAACCTGGGAGGATTGCCCGGATGCAGCTGCAGCAGAGGTGATGTTACGCATCGCCTCCTTCTTGTTCTTCTTAACGGAGCCGCCTGTTGGCTGCTTCTTCTCAGCTCCGGCTTGTTGCATGGTGTTATGATCAGCCATCTGGAAACCTGCTTTACGGTTCTGCATTCGGGCTTCGCGGTCGGCTCGACACGGCTCCCTCACACCCAGCGCTCTTCTGATTTGCCGTAGCATCGCGCTGACATCGACATCGCGTATCGGAGCTGCATTGTCGGCTCCGTCAGGTGAAGCTATTTGAGACAAACTTTGTTGTGCTGGCTGAGAAGGTCCCAGCTCTTCCTGGTCTTCACCAAAGATGATGGCTCCTTCCTGAGGAAGGACATCACTGGTGAATTCTCTATCAAACTGCTTGTCGTAATAGTTATTCTCCGCGTCTGTAGACCATTTCATTTGTTTTGACTTTTTAGTGGCACCTACTTGGGTTGTGTACGGTCTGCTGACAAGTCCGTCTGTTTGGGAGCGCTCTATTTTGAGAGAAAAGTTGTCATGATACCCCAGCTGCTGAGCTGATTGTGTGGACTGGTCTTGAAGAGAAGTTTGACCAGTGGGATCTTCTGAGAAGCAAGCCAATCTTTCGCTTTGATTAGCCGATTCTCTTTCGTGAAGAGACTTCTGCAGACGGGTCTCTTTGTTCTCTTTGTTTTGAACAACAGCATTGTTACTTAACTGTTGGCGAGTCTCCTGCATGTTCACATGACTGTTTGTTTTCAGCTCCACTACTTTGGACACACCTGTGTTTTTCCACAAGGCTCCATGTCGCATTTTAGCCTGACCAGCTTCTTGCAGCTCTTTCTTTTTTTTCTTATGCATTGCTTTCCTCCTGTAATGGAAAACAATTAGTTATTAAAATTATTACATTAGAGAATAAAATGCATATAAATAAGCGGGTAAAAAGTATTACTCCTCTTTTTTTAGTGTCTTGTTTTTCTCCTTGAGACGGCCCATGGTCTGTTCGCTCAGAGTCTTTTTCAGAGGGACAGGTTTTACATTTCTCTTGATCAAACTGTCCAATTTTGCTTTGTGTTGAGCGGTCGAGACGTGCTGAGCATACTTTTTTAAACTCATGAAGGATGCATTACATGCCTGACACTTATGAAATGTTTCCCTGTTAATGAAAGAACATAACATTTAAGAGTGCATGTCATGATTAAGTTATCTCACAAAGGCAGGAAAATACTGGACAATATGGAACATTTAAAATATGTTGATACTAGTCGCTACACAACCCCCAAGTACCCTTTATTTATACCTTAGTAATAAAGCAGGTTTTTCTACAAATTATATAAGTAGTAATGTACAAAATCGTATTCTAAATAAAAGCTGTGCTACGGATCACATTTAAAGAATACCACAGAAGAATGCAACCTCGACATTAGCCCCATCCTTTTTTCAGATCCTATTAATGCCTCAGACCAAAATATAAATGTCCCTCTTATAAAAAGATTGCTAAAAAGATAAACAGGTTCACATATTTATGTCACTCACATGTCCCGCACTGTCTCCAGCTCTTCGTGATGCAGCATCCCATGTTCATGGTGTTGGACTTGCTGTAATTAAGAGACATCTCGTCAAGCAATTGGAATCAATGTGGAACTACTGTAGGTTGGTAAACAACATCATACTAGCCAACACTACTATTCATGTATATGTGTAAAGTTAGAGCCACTTACCGCTTTCAAAGAAGACCTGCGACACAAAATACAATAGACCATTCTGAGTCTCTTGAATGAGGGGTCGAGCGGCTGCTGCTTCTTCCTCTTCACATGGTGTTTACCCAACTTACCATGCGGGGTTTGAACTTTTGACATTTCTACGCAGATGTAAAAAAGAAAAGAAAAAAAAAGAACAGGCGATAAAAGCACACGTGCAACGAAGCTTTGCGCGGGCGTTACGTTCTGCGATAAATAAAAGCCAACTCCGTCTCAATGGCGTCATATCACCTCATGATAACGACTGTTGGTGGTATTTTACATCGTATCGGCTTTAGGGAGACATTTTAGGAGGTTAACAGATGTAACACTAGTCATCGAGTCCAAACGTATAACATCAGCACAACGTGGTTGAGTC
Source organism: Pseudoliparis swirei (assembly GCF_029220125.1). Lineage (NCBI taxonomy): Eukaryota > Metazoa > Chordata > Actinopteri > Perciformes > Liparidae > Pseudoliparis > Pseudoliparis swirei. Next base: position 12,188,563 of record NC_079399.1, on the reverse strand, counting down.
AAAGTAGCCATCGTTCACCTTTGAGGGGGACTGACGTGAAACCGTTACCGCGCACGTTGAATTCACACGAGCCGTTTAGAGGAATTCTTAACAGATTATGCAGAAGAAATATGAAGATTGAACTGTAAATATATCAGAATTATCAAACACGTTTCAGTGGGCAAGACAGACCTACTGCAGCTCGGCCGCCATGTTTTTTCACGTAAATTGACGTAAAATTCACATCGGCCAATCGTTGGCTGAAGAAGACACCGGAAGTTCATCTCCAGCCTCCGTAGATCTACCAACGAGAAGAAGGAGCGACTCGGGGCGTTTGTGGCGACTTCCGGCCGTGAGGCTCTTGCACAGCTCCGATGAGCCGCAGGGGCCACTGTTCAGTGCGGAAGAGGAGTTGTTGCCCAACAAAAGAAAGACGCAGTTTGTTGGCAGTGGGGGTTTTTGTTTTCGCCAAGTGACCTGAACGATTTTCAAGTTTCAAAATGTGCAACGGCTGTGTGCAAAAAGAATACCCGGACCGGGTAGGTTGATTTACATGTTTCTGTTAGCTAGTTCTGACGTTTACCAGCATTTCATAGACGTTATATCTCGGTGTGTGTAGAGGTAATACATGCAACGTTAACCAATCGCCTCAAACGACACACTGCTCCAACATTTAGGACATTTAGGGCATCATCGAAAAAGCCAAAGTCGTGACTTGCGATGCTCTTCCTGTGCATTCTTGCTCAGGGCAACACTTGTCTGGAGAACGGCTCCTACCTGATGAACTTCCTGGGCTGCGCCAAGTGCAACCACAGGGACTTCGTGCTGATCAGCAATAAAGCCACAGAGGAAGAGGATGGAGAGGAGATCATCACATATGACCGTTCGTCATTGTTCTTATGCTCCTGACGCATGTTCACCGTCCAGGTTTCATTTGATGTCACATGTGCTGATTGTAGATGTCACGTGACATCTGGGTTTGTTTTGCAGGTGTTTAGAGTACCCTAAATGTAATCTAAGGTCACGTTATTCGGTTATTGACTTAATGCTGCAGCATGCAGTGGTGTTTAAAGACAATAGTGTGCTGCCATCGTTGTGGAAACAGCTTGGGTTAGACACGTTTTCCTGTTTCAACACGCAGGTTCCTCCATGTTTTCCCAGTTTAGTTTGGAGGAATTTGGCACCTGGAGGCGTCTGAATGGGTTTGGCTACGCTATACAGTGTATTTATTGTGAAGAAAAAAAAGCACCCACATCTTTTGTAATAATCCTAATCCTTCGACTATCCCTTTCTTCCTCCAGATGTTTGCAAAACATGTGACCATGTTGTTGCCAGGCATGAATATACTTTCTCTGTCGTTGATGAATACCAGGTAATGTCTTTCCACAGAATTCATGGTTAATTGTTGCCCCTGTATCGCCGTTTAGTATGTTTATAAAGTCTGTTTGTGTGTTGTCCAGGAGTACACGATGCTCTGCATGCTGTGTGGAAAGGCCGAGGACTCAATCAGTGTGTTACCAGATGACCCCAGACAGTCTGCACCGCTCTTCTAGATCTCTAACTTGTAGGTCATGATTTGCTTTTCAAATCAAGTGTCACCACCACGGACGTGTTGATGGCGTTGTTCCAACCCTTTAAAAAAAAAAAAAATCCTTTCAAGGTTTTATTTAAACCATATTTTAAGCACATGGCTGTTTGTAAACTTGTGTGCTGATATCAGTTGAGCAGGACATACAACCTTTTATTATCTCCTATTACACAACACAAATATTCTGTATGTGAACTGAAAATGTACTGTAAATAAACATTTCTTTACAACAGTATTTTTATCAGCTCATGTGGTTATTTATTTTTGCCAAATAACAGTCTGGCTCATTGCCACCAAACCGTCTGAAGTGAGCCAGTCTTAATAGTTCTGAATTTATTTGTGAAGGTGCTTGAGATAAAACCTCATTCCTAATACTGGAAATGGCAATGACAACAACAAAAAACTCACAAGAAAGCTATCATAGACGGCAAGCTAATCTGCTATTATTTCCACGACAGCTGGTCAAAGTTCCAGAACAGCTATTTATTGAAAGATTGTTTTTGTTAATAAAGTTGCTTGTTATATTGTCAAGATCTGGACCTTTTGATGTAATTTCAGTTTCTTTCATAACCAACCTGCATCAGCCCTAACCCCTTGTATATACATCAACTTTATTACATACATAACCACTGGTAAACCTGGTTAGTGTTTTGGGATACATTTGTAAGCCTGGATTTCGTATAGCAAAGCCCAAAGGATGATTAATGTTGCCGATATTTTAAAGAAGTTTGGATTAAATCAGTTTGGAGATGTAATGTCTGTCTACGCATTGCGCAGGTGGAGGCTTCATTTCACTTGTCATCTGGGACTCCCATCATCCAGTCACCAGCGCGTCAGCAGTCTCTTGTGCTCACAGGGACGTCTGTCGAAAAAACAGCTGCTTCAACAGAATCTGACAAGCGATTGTTCTCGGGGGAACACGCTGCAGTCCGAGTTGATGGGACTTAAGTTAAACTTGAGCATAACAACATTACATTATCATTTGCGCATTTTCAGTCGAGATTTTTATGTCTGGCTTTTCCCATTGATCTCATCACCGATGATCAGTGCTGCAAAACGTGGGACCATTTCTTCCGTGAGAACTAGTTCTAATAAAATTCATCTGGATTATCCAGACTAACTGGGGCACCGTTTCCATTACTGTGCCACAGAACAAATTCCATTCAATTGTATCAAGATAGTGACATAAATCTCAGACAGACATCATTGCACTCAAGGTTCGAAGTACTGAGAAGCATTAGTTGCACTGACCCTTTATTCACAACGTAAACAGTCTGGTGTAACCAGGAATAAATATTTTTTTGAGATCTGGCATTTATTGAATCTACTTATTTTAATATATATTTTGAACCGTGATAAAAATCAAATGCAACAATCAGACAAATAGGTTCCACTGGTGTCCGTTTTCTTCCCTTACCACTTGATGTAAGAAATAAAATTGCACATCAATGCTGGTCTACATTATGATGTATTTCGATCAGAAGCAGTTCAATAAAAATACAATGTCTTAGCGGATTGTACAAATGAATACAAAATAAAATAATTAGCAATGATACCCATGCACTTTTACAATATTTAAGTATGAGTGCACGTACATGTACATTCTAATATGCGGATGCCTTTTGCATGACATATTTTCTAGCAAAGTAAAAACATATTACTACACTGATGTGTCAAATGATCAATTCATTGTCACATACAATAATTCATCTACATCTTTTACAGGAGTGAGGTCAACATGGGGCACCACGCCCTGGTTCTGTTCATGAATGCCAATGTTTGTATCCTGCTTGTGTTATTTACTGTTAAGTGTTCTTAATGTGACTACATGGTTTCTATTAGTGTTCAATATTCTCCTCATGGTACATATCTACAGTAAGCATCATTTTTACATCCGTCGAGTATTAAACATGATCTTTTTGGTCTCATATTAGGCCTTTATGGAGATTTAAGAGAAGTGAAATGAGAGGTAAAAGTTGGCAATCTTCAGGTTTTCTCAACCCTTTTTGTTTCAACTGCGGGTTTCAAGCCACATTGTCAAGTATTCTGAGACATCCAACAAATGAATAAATAAATAAATAAAATTTATACATTTTACATTACATTCCCTTGAGTAAATACCGTATTTACACATGCTATCAGCGACTGAATGTGAAACAATCTCTCGCTACATCTGGATCAGTCACTTGAGTGCCAAATACAGTCATCGACTCACTTTGCCGGAGCCTTTCCCCTCGTGGATCAGACCACTTCCCTTGGAGCTGTGGCCCCACTGACCCGGCCCCACTGACCCGGCCCTCCGGACCGGTCATGCGGGTGAGCGTGCCGAGGAGGAGGGGAGCCGGAGAAGTTGGATGGAGAGCGGCTGCGGCCCTGCACAGCCCCGACATCCCGGAGCTCATGGCGGGAGGGGGAGGAGCTAAGTGAGCGCTGCAAGGAGGAGGAGCTTCGAGGGCGAGGAGGAGGGCTGAAGAGCATCCCGCTTCGGTCCTGCATCAGCTGAGTCAGACTGGCCAGAAAGTCTGCATCATTTGTGCTACTGGCACGAACTCTTAACCGCCGTCTTCTGGAGAAAAGAACACAGGACGACATGATGACAACGCCTCCTGGAGGATTCCTCTTCCTCAAAGCTCTCTTTGAAGAGAAAATTAAGTTATAATCCTTAAAATGTCCAACAAATTCTACATTAAAAATAAAGAAGCATCTCTTCAGCAATTGGCATTTTATATTTTTGCATTCTTATTGTTTTCATTGTTAGTGGTTGAGTCTTCTAGTGTTGCACTAGATTCTAATTGCATAATGGATTACAGGATACAAGGAAGCAACGTTATGTTGCTGAAAACAGCTCGACTGTTTACAGTTCACTCTTCTAACACCGTTTATTAAAGAGCTCGCTAAGCTACTGCAAAGGCTAACTGAGCATTTCCTTCTGCTGCTTATTCACATTGAAAGCATTCACTAAAACACAATACGCCTACAAGAATAGATAAGAGTAACAATCAGCATTTTTTGACAGCAGAATTTAATCATAGCCCAAAACCATGTTTAAATTTCGTTTACTGATGTCTTAAATCAAATAAGAAAGCGGGAAATATTTTCATAGACTTCTATACAATCTGACTTCTTTTTGCATCCAAGAGTCGCCCCCTGTTGGCTATCAGAGAGAATACACATTTAAGGCACTTCCTCATTGGCTTCACTTTTCAGAGCCCAAGGTTGCTGCCTGATCAGAGCTGGAATAGCTTTACATATTTACCACCAAAGAAAAAAGACAAATTAACTGGTCATGTGGATCATTTGGTAACACCTTTGCAGCATCGTACCTGTTGTCCACACACGGGCGGATGGGTGGTTTCCCAGGTGGTGGCCGAGGTAGAAACCTGCTGGAGAGTAGCTCGGGTACAAAGGTGGCGCTCACAGGACGTGGGATCTTACTTTTACTCCCTGATGAGGAGGACAGAGAGAGAGGGTCTTCTCCTACACAGTCAGACCTGGAGCCTCGGTCTGAGAGGAGCCGGTCTCTCAGCAAAGCGCAAGGCAGGTTGTCACAGGACAGAGATGGAGAGGGTGAGTGGGTGGGGGAGCCAGGGACCGGACTGCTCCAGCGGTGACGCCTCTCCGTGTGGAGGTCCCTGCTTGGAGAGTCCAGGGGGTTGTTTGGGTCTCGTACTGGGATTCGACTCAATCTTGGGGATGAGGGAGAGTCTCTTCTCCGGAGCAGAGCTGGAGGTGGAGAGGAGGAGACGGTGACGGTGCTCTCCAGGGCACCTCCAGCTGTGTCAGCTTGAGGCTGCTGATTCGGCTCCGAGGAGCGATCAGGCAGACCAGAATCGCTCTCCGGGTCTCTGTCGTTTGTCAGATGAGCGGTGTAGCCTTTGGCTGAGCTCGGCACTGGAGCCAGGTCCAACCGCCCTCCATCTTTTAGGATTTCCACTGGGAGTTTTTCAGATTTATCAGATGGTGCCTCGAGTGGTATCGCACTGCTCCTCTCCTGTACAGGGGACTGCAGGGCACAGCTAGAGGACTGAGAAGAGTGTAATGATGGTTAGAGGGTGTGACCTGGAACAAGGTTTCACACACATATTTGAAAGGTTGTTCTTTTTACCGAAAACTTGGTAAAACAAATAAAACAACAAAAGATTTACAAGAGCACGTCTAAACATTCAAATAATACACACATGTTCTCAGTTGTTCTTAGTTGCAAAATTGATCAGAATCATTAAAAGTCGCCGTTGTGTTCCAGCATTATTCCAAGGTGGCTAACCATAGTTGGCCGTTATGCTTACATTGTAGATAACAACCTAAAATAGCTATTTTTGTTGCATTACATATTTGTAGCAGTTCAGTGAATAGCTCATAAAAGATTTAACTGATTGAGACTCCTGGAATTATCTACCATACCAAGCTGCAATACTCACTATATACTGTTGAACTCACAGCCTCTCCATACGCCAACAACATCTTTACATAAGAGTGTGTATTTTAGACATTTCTTATTTATTGTCCACACAGTATGTGAGTTAAATCTTATATATACTGTATATTTTCTTTTCTTTATAGTCTGTATTGTTTATATTCATTTGAGATTCCTGTGTTTTTAAATTGAGCGTCTCTGTATAGATTCCTGTGTTTTCTTAACCCTTGTGTTGCCTTCGGGTCATTTTGACCCGATTCAATATTTAACCTTCCTGTCGCCTTCGGGTCAATTTGACCCGATTCAATGTTTAATGTCGGTGTTCTTTCGGGAGTCAACAAACAAACATAAAGTACCTCACACTTAAACTTGGAAAACAATATTAATTCTAATAATTTTCTGGAGATTTTAATAGCTGGGGTCATATTGACCTCAAGGGTAAAATATGTTAGTAAATATAAAGGTAACAGGAGGGTGAAACATTGAATCGGGTCAAATTGACCCGAAGGCAACACAAGGGTTAAGATCAACTTGATTAAGACCTTGTAAGATGGTCAAACGCTCCAGAAAAGTAGAGCTTGATTTGCATTTGTTTTGTTAACTGGTAAACAACTAATTGCATTATTTCACAATCGTACTTTGAATTCATGCAAAAACAAATGCTTGGTCCCCCCTACCTGGTCCATCTGGGGTCTTCCCATGATCACAGAGGGCATTTGTCCCAGCATCCCCGGCAGCCGCCTGTAGCCCAGTAGCCACGTGCCGGGCATGGACATCTGCAACAGAACCGGACTGCTCGGCACGACTGTGGACTGGCCTTCCTGTGGCTCGGAGGACTGGTGTTCAGTCTCAGCAGGCGTGTGTGTCCCCGGCTTGTCCACATGCAGGGCCTCACCCGATGGCTTGGTGGCTCCAGAACCGCTTCCTTGCTCGAGCTCCAGCATCACCCACTCCTGAGAGTCTCCCTCTTGGGGCACGGGACTGAGGTTCACGGCCACAAAGCCACTACTTGCGGCGCCCTCTTCTTGCTCAGGCGTTGCGGTGCCAGAGTGTTCCTCGTTGCAGGAAGGCTGCTGGCCGTGAACCCCCTCAGGAATGGATTTCTCCCCCACTTGAGAAAGGACCGGCCGCTTGCCCAAGCTGAAACAAGATATTTGAAGTGTTATGGTTACCAAAAAAATACAAATTTGTTGAGCTGTTACAACTGTAGATGTTGTCATTTGATGTGTATGGAGTACTGACTAGGCCTCAAGGAAGCGTTCGATGGTGGGCTTGGGTTCCGGTGCAAGCCTCTTTTCAAACGCTAAGCTCTGACTGTGTCTCATCCTCCGGAGGAGAGGCGCCGCACGCTCCAGGAACATCGTCTCTGATCGCACCCGTCGAGGAGAACTCTGCATGGAGCCGGTGTTGGGGCTCTGGTTGCCCTGGTTCTGACTGTGTTCATCTTCACTCACCACCTGGGAAGAATGAATGAAAAAGAGACTCAAAAATGTAAATATTGCATTTGTATCCCCAGAAAGAAGCTGCAACACGTCATCCATTTCTTGATATGGCGAGGCAGACAGTCAGAAAGGGCTTTATCTGCAGTGCAGATAAACGATGCATCTCAATGCACAGGAAGAAGTTACATAAGAGTCCTATTTCAGCAGCAGGTAATAACATTCTACTTAGTATGTCCAGTAAACCACATTCCCCTGACCTTCCTGATCACAGGCTGGACATGTTTATGGTTGCGGTTGCGGTCCATCTCTTCCCATACATCTACACCAGGGGTGGTGGGTGTGGGGATGGGGGGGCAGTTGTCAGCATCACTGAGGCGCTCCCCTTGCAGGACATCCTCCGTGTTCTCCCTCTGCGGCTCGCCTGGCAACACTGAAGCATTGGCCATGCTGTGGAGGAGAGGGAAGGTCACCCTGTAGCTCGTTCCACAGCACAATTTACAGCAAACATTGTCAAAGGGATCTCCGACTGTGCAGATTTCAAGTCTAAAAAAAGCTGCAGCTATATATTTTTTTTAACACATATCCAACAGAGTGGGAAGGAAGTTTCAGAAGAAAGTGAAACTACAACAAGAAGAACTCAGAATAAATGGCTATATTTCAACAGTGACAGAGCTTTCTTCAAATACCCCAAGTAGGCCGGTGTGAGGCGAGTGAGCTGCTGAGCAGTGGTTGTTGCGGCAGTGGTGGTCAGCATATCCTCCGAATCACATTTCTCCCAGTCATAAGGTTCATTCTCCAGCACGCTGTTGCTCTTCATAGCATTTTCAAATATTGACATCAGGAGCTGTCAGAGAAAGCACAGGCGTCAGCATTCGACAGACAAACAGTGTGTGCAAAGTTTGCCAAACGAAGGATGGCCCACCTGATAGTCTGGCTTGGTGAAGTAGTCCAAGGTCAAGATGTGATCCAGAAAAGCAGTAAACTCTGAGGGAAGGTGCTTAAGCATGAGTAGGTGGTCATATGTCTCTTTCAGATTTCCTACTTGTTCCTGAGAGCAGAGAGGGATAAAATAAGATGTTTAATGGATCCACATTGTGTGAATTACAAACATACACGGTGTCATACATAGAGTCACGTACTTTGTCTTTGATTTTCCTCCAGGGCAGCTGACCGACCATGAATTCAACCAGCATGTAGAAGAGGGACCACAAGTCGTCATGACGACCCATTTCCTACAAATTAGAATACACAAATGTGATAAATTTCAAGGGGGAAATAAATGTGCATAGCGTGTATGTTTGGTGCACGCTCACCTTATTCTTATGAGCATTGATTGAAGCGTACCGCACAGTTCCTCTAAAGCCTGCCACAGGACGAGGCTGAAAGAGAATTAAGATATAATTTAATGAAAGATATTATGGAAAGATATTATACAAAGTTTATTGGTGATAAATAACATGATGGGGTATTTATAAACACTGTGTTGAAGGCAACTGAATTTAATGTTTAGTCTTAAAAGACATCTCCCGGTCCCGAGCATTTAAACCTTTTTGAGATGGTCATCCACAGACGTCATATGAGGTCACACAGCTGCCATGGGAAACTTGTTACATGAATTCAATGATCATATGGTGTGTACATTGTGTGCCTTTCACTCTGTGTTTCTATATATCCTACAAGCAGGATGACTCCCTAGTGCTGTAACAGTAAGTTAACTACAGAATAACTCATTATTATTTATTTTAAGAACTTTTTTCTGGTGAACATGCGAGACCAAACCTCTCAGGGGATGCCAGAGAAAGCTTTTCTCCGACAATAAGTAACTTGTGGAACCTTTTGTTAAAAAAGCAAAAACATTTCTTCAAGGAAGTTTAGACAGAGTACTTACTGGACGGACTTCCTGGCTGGAGTTGGTGAACTGACGGGCCAAGCCGAAATCAAGCATATAGCAGCATCTGCAGGTACTGGCTAGTCTTCCCATCGCAAAATTAGACTGTAATTGTGACAACACGGAAAAAGACAAGCATGTTTCAGTTAAACTGAGTGCCAAACAAAACATGATTTACAAACCACCAAGAGATTCAGCTCAACTTACAGGTTTAATGTCTCTGTGCAGGAATCCCACAGAGTGGATGCTTTCAATGGCCTCTAAAATCTGCTTGCCAAGTCTCAAAGTTGTGGAAACGGAAAAGATGCCTCGGGCCATGGTTCTACGCAAATCTGCCAGATTCCTCCCCTGAAGACAGTATCGATGTTCAGCATGTCACATGTATGACGCAGCGAGTGGGCTACGATAACGCACTAAATACTTGACCAACTTTGAGTGGTAAAATCCTACCTGGAGTTCCATCACCACGTAGTTGAAACGATCATTACGGCCACAGCCCACAAAGCGACAGACGTGGTCTTTGCCTGTTAAAGAAATATGAATCGTTTCAACTGAACTGCATAGCTGTCCATGTTTACGTCCCGTCAGCTGATATCATTCACTTATTGCAGTGCAGTAAGGAAATAAACTGGGACACACCTTTCTATCGATATCAGGCCATCATCTGGTAACACAACCGACAACATGCGTGATGATCTTTAGTGTTACCACCTTAGCTCATGAATTATTGGGGAAACTGTGCTACTTAGCAATTCTCCAGGGAAGGTCTGTAACTCTTGTCACTGACAAGGTGATAGCGTCGCTCACCCTGAAGCTTCTTCAGCACAGCCACCTCCATCTTCAGCACCTGTTTGGGTTGTTGAGCAGACTCCACCTTTAAGGCGACGGTGGCCTGGCTCAACTGATCCAAAACCTCGTAGATCTCTCCAAACCCTCCTCCACCGATCTTCCTCGTCTGAAAAGGGGGAAAGTCATTGTCAACCCAAAGTGAGGTGATGGAGAAATCACTTCTCCTCATTGGGCCATCTGTTTTTTATAAACATGATTTTGTGATTTCTCTTACCACTTTCCATCTGTCTCTGACCACGTCTGCCACTGACAGGATGTCTGTGTGCTCTCCAGCCCCACTCATCCTGAGTGCTCTCAGCTACAGCCTGCACCTGGCATCAGTGACGCAAGCCCCTCACTGAAAACTAGGGAACACATATTTAAAATGCAGGTCCATTTTTCTCTTTGAAAAAAACAAACACCTCTGCAGTCTGCATGCTTCCTCCCGGGCGTGCAAAGAGACAGAGATGCTGAAGCATCACCTGTGACGTGTTGTGGCAGAAACACGAGCAGAATGGGATTTAAACGGCCACCGAGGAGCGAACCTCAAATCTCACGTCGGAAACGACCACACGAGCCTCTCACTCTCACGAATACCAGATGGTGACGATAAGACAGGCAGTTAGCGTCGTTTGACTTGGACACAACACAAGCAGCATTCCCTGGTCAGAAACGGCCCCCCATCGACCTTTAGGAGGCTAATAACGTTCAATGCGGCGGCGGCGGTCCAGTAAACACGCTAGCTAGCATCCCGGAGGTAACAGAGCCTCTCGACCTCGTACCTCGCTGCGTGGCGCCATGGCGATCAGAGTTAAAATGCAAACAGTCCCCTCGCTCCCAGTCTGTTGTCGATTGGCAAGGTCATTCCAAGTAGTTGTTTATTTTCAGAAATGAGACGATAATGGTGATGGACCATAGCTGACGTTAGCTCGAGTTAGCCAGCTAGCCCGCTAACGGAGGAGGAGGAGTGATGCCCGATGCTCTGCCTCGCAGCGGCGCGGGTGACGTCACAGCTCTAGTCTTCTGATTGAGCCGCAAACTCCATAAAAAAAAAACTAAAAAATACTCCTGCAACCCCCGAGATACTGTGAGCGAGCTGGAGAACCACTGCATGCAACACGAAGCACAGCCAATGTGGTCCGAGCCGCTCACGGGACAGAAGAAGGAGCGCCGCATCGCTCAGACTGATCAGGTGTGATCATCATTATATAAAATCGCATATATCATTTTAGTAGCAAGGGCGTTGCGGGGATTTCTGGTAATCCTGATCAATTATTGATAAGCCTTCACCCTCGTGTCTCAACATCACCACTGGCCAACTGTGGTGGAAGTAGTACTCAAAAAGCGACAATACTACAGTGTACACATACTCTGTTAGAGGTCAAAATCATGCATTAAAGATTTAAAGACCTGCTCAGAATGTCCAATAGGTCAAGATAATGTGTATTATTTAGTTATTGATGCATCCATATGCACATCACTTTATTGTTGCAGCTGTTTAAGGTACATGTATGTCATACTATACTAAACTTGTGAACTCAATACAGTAGTGTCTTTATAATAATACATCATAATGTATTTAATCTGAATATGCAAATAAACTAAAAGTATCAAATAAATGTATATGAGTAAAACATCCAAATTGTCCTGGAGTAGAAGTATAATAAAGCATCACATGAATAACATAAATAATGCACCTCTAAACATTGGAATGAAGTGAATTCAAGATCTCTACAGAAGTTTGACAACAACTTGCAGTTTGTATTGAGGCCTTGTTCACATAATAGCACTGCATGAAAATAATTGAATTTGCCTCAACTATGTAACAAACTGCAAAGTCATAATGTGCAGCACTGGCCAATCAAATAGGTGCAAACATGCATTCCAGCTGAATGATCTTGTAATAGCTCCAGACCTGGATGAGCCGCTTCACGTAGAGATACACGCCGTCCCAGTGCCAGCTGGAGGTCGCAGTGTGACGAGGCAGCGATGCGATCCTGACGTGACACTTTCCTCGCGTCAGCGAAGCCTTGAAATTGTATCCAGAAAGAAAACAGGCACAAATCCGTCTGGCCACAGCTGCAGCTGTGCTTATGCAAAGACTTAAAATAGAATATAAATGTTTTGATGGATGATTTCCATTCCGGCCTTGTAAAAGAAAATAGTTTTAAAATAATTTATTTTATTTAGTATATATATATATATATATATATATATATATATATATATATATAAATAGTTTAACAATTTGCTGAGATAGCAGAATGTTAATATATAAATATCTTTGTAAAGAGTCTTTACATGTAGAATATAGTTTAAATAAATATTTTAAATAATCCTCATAATGGTCAGAGTAGACACACACACATACACGATCGTGTTTAAAACCACAACAAACTGTTTCCGTGGGACGAGGTGAGACTCCGCTTTCCGGGGCAGCCGTGACAACAAAACAAACGTACACGGATACCGCGATGGGAGGGGCCATGCGATCGGATTGGATAACAGGATGTGAGTTGGGCTGTTTTGGGGTGAGGCGGTGCGTTCCGGGGTCCACAACTTTATGCATGTTTGCGCAGTTTCTCAGCACTTCTTCGATATCCCGGATAAACCCAAACACGCCGTTCTAACTCTCGAGGCTTGTCAGCAACGTGTTAAAACCAGTCAGAAACACAGCAGCGCGGGCCGCAGCTCGGCACCGTCTCCACACCGCCCGCCCATCTCATGTGCGGTCTTACTCGCTGATGCGGGGAGAAAGTTGTGGACATTTTTTTTCTTCTCTCCCGAGCTGCACGGTTTTACGGATACAGTGTGCAGGATTGTCACCACAGCGTTAACGAGCCTCGCCAGCGCGTCGTGATTCTGGAGTATGTGCTCGTGGGATTGTCAACACGCCTGTGCGCCATATTGTGCGCTGTGAAACTCGAGGGAAAGTTGTCCGAGTTATGACATTTGCTGCGCACAATCCTGTCATGGAGCTGCATGCAGTCGACTTTGATCGGAACCAAAGTGACTCCATGGAGCTGGCCATGGAGACTTCCGTGCACCACTGATAAGGTAGCCGATATAACCTCCACTGTGTGTAACTCCTGCTCACTGTATTGCCTAACAGCGCTCAGACGCTTCCTTATTGCTGAGTTTTAACATAACATCACTGACTTTCGCTCGGGTGATTGCACGAGCTCCTCCGTTTCCTGTATTTCTTGTTATGGCAAATGGCAGCTACCCAGTAAGCGCCTCCTTGTTGCTTGTTGGCCGCGTTTCAAAACTTCTCTAGCTCCTAGCGTCCTGTCCGCATGCACTTGGACGTAAACGTCGACCCGTAGGTTTCGCTGCTCCGGCAGACTGACTGGTTTTCACTTTACGGACTAGGCGACTTGCTCGTTGTAGGCCTCGATTTCCTCTTTGCAACATACGACTGAAAGGCGACTGAGAAAAATGTGAGTGCTTGTCGTCCGAGAAAAGGAAAGTGTCTAACTACTCCTTTCTCTCACAAGGTCCGACACCATAAAGAGGATGAGAAGAAAGGACGGCAAACCTCAGATTTGATTCTGGAAAGAGGTTGCATGCTCCCCCACCCTGCACTTTCCTTTGGGATTTGTATTTCCTCCCAAATACCTCTGTATACACAATTGAACACATAATTCCTCAACCACAGGCTTTGAAAGCCCACTACAGAGGCAGCACCATTTTGCACGCTCAGAGATCAAGATTGAGAGTTGTGACTCCAACATTACCTTTTTTAATATTACTATGAGTCTTCCATCGCAAGTTAATACTGACAAGAGTGGCAAGCATCGGGCTGCGGCCATGAAAGAGCCTGTGCAGCATTCAGGGGAGGTTTATTGTGGTATGGGACCTCCGGCTTTAGAGTCAAGCCACACTGACTCTGCTAGCAGCTCTGGTGTTTACAACCCAGAGAAAGGGCCTCAAAGTCTACCGCACTATCAACAGGGTACTCCAGTAAAGTGGACCCACCAGGACTCTGCACAGGCCCCCGGCTGGTCTCAGGAAGCTCCTGTTCAAGCCTGGGGGCAGAACTTTGGCCCCTATATGAGTGGAGTGAATGTCAGGGGTCAAATGGCGTTCCACAAAGGAGTCAATGAGCCCGTAGCTCTGCCAATCGGGGGAGAAAATCAACTGCCAGGACCGGTTGAGGGTTACAGAGATGCCACCCAGGGTCCAACTCAGGGGAGGGGGATCGAGTGGGAGCAGCACGCTGCGGCTGCAATGCACCAGGCTCAGCTGCAGGCGTATCAAAACGCTCACAAAGGCGTGGAGCTCCAGGGTCAGTCCCACTCACCGGCTCACCCTGTGCAGGAGTCCATGCTGCAGCCCTTCCAGACAACATTTAGGCCCGGCAAGCAACAGTTTTCATCAGGTTATTACTCTGTTTTTCCAGGCAACAAGGGAATGCCTGGTCTGGCGTACGCCGAGCAGCCTAAAACTCAACAGCAGCTGCTAAACCAGATGCAGCAGCAGCAGCAACAGCAGCAGCAACAAATGCATCACCACCATCATCAGCAGCAGCAACAGCAGTTGCAGCAGCAGCATCAACTTCAGTTGCAGCAGCGGCAACATTTGCAGCAGCAGCAGCACCACATCCAACAGCAGCAACAGCAACAACTGCAGCAAATGCAGCAACAGTATCACCAGCAACAGATACAGGAGCGACAGCAACAAATGCAGCATATGCAACAGCAGCAACAAAATGTGCCACAGCAAGAAGCAACGCAACCACAGATGCAATCAAATCAGCAACAGAACCAAAACTATGTGACTTCTCAGCCTCCTGATCTCGGGCCACCGATCATCACTCCCAAGGAGGAAGTGCTGTCAGTGAAGCAGGAACCAGGGGCTCAAACCTGTGACGTTTCTCCCGTTGCCGGTCCGTGCACCGAGAAGCTCGCCACAAATCCCGAAGAGCCTTCAGATTCACAGGCTGCCCCTCGGCGTTCACGTCGCCTCTCTAGAGACGGCCAGTCCCCGCTGGGACCCCCTTCGTTAAACATCTGGTCTCAGGCTCCCAAAGATCCTCCGCCATCCCAGAATGGAGTGGCGGGCACTCAGGCTGTGAAAGGAGGGGAAGTGACAACAGGAGGGGTCATCCGTCGGAGAAGGAGGGCGTCGAAGGAGATCAACTTGGAGACTTTGGCCCAGAAGGCATCAGAAATGGAGTCTCTACCTGCTAAAATGGTCAAGGTTAAAATCACTCATCGCACCGTCATTGATTATATATTTCTAGGGAATTTTTTTGCGGCAAAATAGCCATTACAATACTTGTTTTAGGCAGATTGTAGTTGAGGAAGAAAGCCAAAAGCAGATAATCTATGCATGTAAAAGCTAATCTGGTGAGGTTGGTGAGCAGCTGCACAAAGAGGAAGAAGCTTGTTTCTATGCCGAACTTCCCTATAGCTTCCAAAGTCATGTTCTTGGGCCGGTAACTTGATTCCCACAGCTGTTGATTCCCAGCTATAGCAGGTTGTTTAACAAGTGTGTCCAGTCAAACTTTACAAGACTGTCGTACTGGTGCAACCTGAAAAACTGCAATTAATGAAGATTCCTCCTTTTGGATTTGGAAGAATGCTCCTGTAAGAAAGATAATACTTTCCATGTGTTTTTTGCAACAGTGTCACACGCACTGAGACCGGCTTCTTTATTTTCTGTTGAGCAGTTTCGTGAAACAGACACCAAAAACGTGAACTAATTTAACTCGGTGTTGTTGGCACAGGCAAGTCAAGTTCTCTCCCCTCAGGGGTTCTAAGGCTTGTGCTCGGGTTTTTGTGCAGAGTGCGCATGCTGAACGCTGGAGCATGTCTGCACACCTCCACATTCCTTAGCCTCCATCCCATCATTCAGCAGCGCTAGGGAGGGACTGTGCTGTCAACCTACACTCCTAGAATTCCCAACACACAACAAACTGGTTTAATAATGCTGTTCACAACCCAATCAACACATTTGTGGGTTGCGGGCATAAGATTCAAGCGCGTCTCCAGTAATTTTGTTCTGAATCGTTTCACTGACACTAATAGAATTTGGGATTGCTTAATTTTTTCCACCAGCATGACCAGACAAACCGTGGAGGTATATTCACTGAATACTATGGAAATACTACATTTCTACGGGTTCAACTATGTTAAAGTTGGATTTTGCTGTTTTGCATTGTCATTTTTGACTGAAAAAAATGGGGTTACTAACCATTTATAATTGTCTAGTTATTCATGTGTTGGCTTTTTTACACTTCTTTTTCACGGACTTAGCTATTAATAATTTTTTTAATATATATTTTCATTTATTTATTATAAAAATAATTCATGATTGCAGTCCTAATATCATGTATTATATATATATATATAAAAAACACATTGTATTCAGGAAGACAATTAATTATTTTGTAGATCGTTTGAAAATGAGACCATATCTCTCCTTTAAAAAAAATAGAGAATTATATATATATATGAGAGAGAGAATTATTTTAATCTCTTCTCCTTATTCGCTGCTTCTTTTCTGAATCTTCTCTTTCCCCCTCTCCTTATCTACCCTCTTTGCTTTGCTGCCTCAGCAGGAGGACGGCTCTTTAGGCAGACCGGGCTCGATGGTGCCTCTGGTCATCCCCGTGTCGGTGCCGGTGCACAGGAGTCAAATGGATCCTCAGGGGGGCTGGACTCATGCTCTACTGGGTCAGGGGGAGCGGCCTGCAGGAACATCCGATCGCAAACCTTCTGTCATCGTGGCTCGTCGGCGATCGCTCAGAAACTCCATGATCGACGGTTTTGGGCAGGTCAGTACTGTCAGGAGATGACATTGGCATCTCTTTGTTTACTAATTACTATGTTTACCAGAGATGTGTTAATAAAAAGAAAAACAAATGTCTCAAGTAAGGACATCTTAGTGGACTAAAACCATTCTGAGGGGATAGCCGTGCTCTTCACTGATCATAGTGTACGCATGTTTGAGGAGTTTGATATCAACCTCGTGCCTTACGGTTCAATATGAAAATAGACCGCAGCCGAGCAGTATAATGTATACAAAAGTCATGTCTCTTGATGTTTATTCAGTCTCATGCCACTTTACATTACTACCTCGAGACCCCTTGAGATGCAGGTCTCTGGTACGTTTCTCACATGACAAGTAGGCTCAGAAGTTTGCCTTTGAGCTCTGAAAACCTCCACGGGAACCAATTTGACATGTTTGTGGTTTCGAGGATTGTGTGACTCATTAACTCTCCAAAACCGTTTTTCAAACTGGGTGTGTAGGTTCACAGTGAAGCCTCATTCAGCCAGCACAAAATGTCTTACTATGTCATTGTTATTAAGATGTGGCAATGTTTTGGGCACATGCCCCGTGTTCGTCCTTTTTGAAAATATGACCAATGACAGCCCAGCAAGTGATGCTCTGGTCCAATCAGATGTGGATAAACTCTATGCGCCTTCAAGTCCTGTTTTTTTTACCAACGGCAAACACACCATGAGCGGCTTCTTTGCCAGAAAATCATCAGGAGAACGGAAGATTTATCCGTTCACAGGGCAAACAAACTCCAGTTGTCTTAATAAAGAAGCCAATGAACAATATTTGCAACCCAATCTGCTAACGATGGGGCTCAGTGAAATAGGTGACCTTGCAGTTTGTCACCTGCAATTCATCGTCGAAGAGGTATGTCATATATCTGTGCGATATTATAAAAAATACCATTCTAACAAGTGTACAGAACTTCGTAACAGTTGCAGCAAATGCACCTTGCATGTACGTCGTGCTCAGGAGAAGCAGAAAGAAAAATAACTTTCTCAAGGTCTGATCAAACCCTCCCTCTTCTGTTTTAGGATGGGGAAAACGATTCAGGGCTGGACGAGGATGGAAAATCGAAATTTAAGCGCCGACCTCGCCCAGAGCCTCTCATCATCCCTCCGCACAGACCATCCACCTTCATCCCTCCATCCCTCTACTCCAGCATCACCTCCTACCAGAGCAACCTGCGCTCACCTGTCCGCCTGCCGGACAACCCCCTCACCATGCCCCCGTACACACCTCCACCCATCCTGTCTCCGGTGCGCGAGGGCTCGGGGCTCTACTTCTCCGCCTTCCTGACCAACATTGCTGTAAGCAACCAAATCCTGCCGCCACCCCCGCCTACGACCAAATCTACGATGCGCAGTCTGTTGCATTCCAGTAAGTCCCAGTGGTTGCTTTTAAAGTCTACTCGTGGCCTTCCCCGATGACGTGTGAAAAGGAGATTTTATATTTGTATTTTCAGCAAGTTCAGAAATCACTCCTCCGGTTCTGTCCTTGATGACTGATGCCACGCCTGCGAGCCTTGAGCCGTAAGTACAGTCACCAAAACAGGTTTTCAAAATCGGTCCCAAACAACATAAATGTACTGGCATAACCAGAACTCTCTTTCATTTACTTTTTTTGTACGTGTGCAGACGTATCAACATCGGTCAGAAGTACCAGGCAGAAATTCCAGAGTTACAGGAGCATCCTTCCTCCCAGTTGGACCAGCACAAGGGGGACTTGGTTTGGCTCCCTATGGAGGACTCCCACCTCAAACATGGTGACCGCGAGAGCAGTCCGTCTCTGACAGCTACTATTTTTTTCTTTGTGTGGTTTGAATTATAAAATTTTTTTTTTACCATCTTCTCATCCACGCTAATCCTTTCAAACCATCATCATTCTCTGTTGTAGTGGAGGGCATGATGAGGATGGCTTGTTGCAGTGTGCTGCGGGGCGGAGGAACCAACCAGGAGCTGGTTTTACACTGTTTACATGAATGTGGAGGAGACTTCCTTGTGAGTTCAGTGATTCATAATCAAACACTCGATTGTCTGAAAATTGTCAGAACGGCTTTATTTTCACCGAAACGTCCAACTTGGTACTGTCGGAATAGTTTGATAGTGTTCAGGAATGCTGAGCATGTTCATGTTGTTCACTGATTATTCATGTTGTTCACTGATTATTCATGTTGATTTAAAGGAAACGCTGGGACGTTTGATGCTTCAGGACCCACTTTTCCCTCACGGTCATCCCCTGGCCTCTTATCACTACTCAGGTGAGCATCGACAGTAAAATAAAAGCTGTTTTATGGAAATCCCTTCGATAAATTCTCTGGCTGCCTTGGTCTCTTCATCTTCCTCCTTCTGTCTCTTCATCTTCCTCCTTCTGTCTCATATTCCTAACCACTCTTTCCAATGTTTCCTCATTTTCTCTTGTAAGATCACGTTCAATTTGCACTGTCTGGTTCACTCACAGGCTCCGACTGCTGGACTGCAGAAGAGAAGTGCTATTTCAATAAGGGGATCTCTGCCTACAGGAAGGACTTCTTTATGGTGCAGAAATTGGTACGCTGGTTAATGTCACCCCTCAGCATCAACGATTATGAATCGCTGTAAATCAATGATGTAATGGATAATTGGAAACGGACTACATCCTCTATGGGAAAGGAAGTAACTAGAGTTATGTGAAATGTGGTCCTTCCTTTCATAGAAACATGAACAGCAACAATACCTCGGGCATGAGTCAGACTGCCGCTCATTTGAAGCTCGGCTTTTTTTTAGTAAAATTCTGTAATGTGGAGATAAATAATTAATTATTTGTTCATAAAATTTGTAAGATGCATCTCAGTAAAACTGGTCATTTAACTATATTAAATTCTGCGTGTGTTTTTACTTTTTTATTTTTTCAAGGTGCAGACCAAGACTGTGGCTCAGTGTGTGGAGTTTTACTACACGTACAAGAAACAGGTGAAGATCGGTCGCAACGGGATTCTAACCTTCGGCCCTCCAGATTCACCTCAGGAGAAGCACAGCGAGGCTGTGGTGGACATTAAGGTAGAGTCCCCTTGGCTTTAATTAAAAAAATAAAATTAAGAAAATATCCTTTTTGAAAATAATAATCATAATGATGTCTTTGTTTTTCTCTGTTGTGAATCGTTGCAGAGTTCACAGCGGACAAAATATATTATTCAAGGAGAGCCGGAAGACGATAAGAGGAATGTCTCTTACGAGAGCAGCCATCAGGCGAGGATTGCTCAGTCGCTCCAGACTCACGACTACGTCAGTGTTTCCCTCCACATTCTAGTATCCGTCTCATAGTTCACCTCAGGCAACATTTTCTATTAACGAGATTGGGTTTAATAAATAAAGTGCAACACTAACATGACGTATTCTTGGTGCTCCAGGCAGGAACAATGCTGCTGACCAAAGAGCCGGACCCTGTGAGCATGGAGGCTCTCCACCCGTCGGCACCGCACAGACCTCCAGCTGAGCCCGCAGCAAAGAAGGGCAGAGCACCACCGAAGCCCCCGCCGGATCCCGACGCAATATTTCCGTGCAAGAAATGTGGCAGGTATATCAGAACCATCCGAGATGTGTCTTTATTCCTTACTTGGACTGCGATACGACGTCTAGCTTTTTAACTGACTGGTCCTCCGCCTGCAGGTAACTGTAAATGTTGGTTGCAGTCACAGTAGCCCATGTGGTTCACCCCATGTGGTTCGCCCCATGTGGTTCGCCCCATCGGGTTTATCTTCATGTGGGTACCCAAATTTGTATTAATAGGATGTAATAGGACATTGTGATGTAATTAATCACCTGAAGAAATAGACAAAATAAGATATGAGAAATATTCTGCCCTCTCTGTTTCGACGGGTACCAACATTGTGATAAATTGCCAGTCTAAAATTGACTTTTTTTCAAATTCACTGCAGTAACGTTTAGTTGGTAGGCACTGTCATGTTTTAATGGCATCATTACAAACTGTTGCCATTGTGTGTAATGTTGCGTGTTCTTCCATTTCCCATAGGGTGTTTTACAAAGTCAAGAGTCGAAGTGC
This sequence comes from Pseudoliparis swirei, assembly GCF_029220125.1. NCBI lineage: Eukaryota > Metazoa > Chordata > Actinopteri > Perciformes > Liparidae > Pseudoliparis > Pseudoliparis swirei. The sequence goes on along the minus strand of NC_079399.1, from coordinate 12,167,597 downwards.
CCACATGAAGAGTCATGCGGAGCAGGAGAAGAAGGCGGCAGCGCTGCGTCAGAAGGAAGAGGAGGAGCAAGCAGCAGCTGAAGCTCGGGCTAGGGTGGCGGCGGCAGCGGCGGCGGCAGCGGCGGTGGCAGCGGCGGCGACTGCTAATCAGGGAGGGAATGATGACGGAGTGACGGAGGAGGCGGAGGTCAGCAGCCAGGAAGACTCAACTGAGGGAGAGGATGACAAGGATGAAGACTGGCACTGAGAGACACAAATCCAGAGAGGAGAGACACCAATGAGAAGATGGATTGATGGAGGTCGAGTCAGAGAGGGAGGGATGAAAAAAAGATGTCCTGCCTCACCGAGAGCAGAAAAAAGACAAGAGCAGTGCTTTTCAAGTCTTCCTGTTAGTCGTCACACTCCCTGCTGACTGAGTGACCGTTAGCCAGTCAAACTTCACATCTTCACACTTTTTGTACCTTTTAAATATTCAGAGGAAGTTTATTTTTTTGTAAATGCACTTATCCCGTTTGCTTCTGCTTTTGCCAATATTGCCTTTTTATATCCATTATTTAATTGAATTTAATGTCTAAATATTATACAGTTTCATGGTGTGGATTTAATGGTTATATGATATTTCATAAGATAATCAGAATGCCTGTTGAGCAACAAATCATCAAGATCAAAGCTATCTTACACTTCTCAGTAGCAGCCCTTTTTAATAAAGATAGAGTAAGAGCTAGTATTTATCTTTTTCTTGGGAAAATACTGTGGTGAGTTTTGCCGAATTTCCCCCAGCTTTTTAGGTTGGTTGCACACTTATTTTGTACAACTAAGGGACCTTTTGAAATGAATATGTACAAAAAAATATATATGAGATGGCCATATATTTATGATACTGCATTTTTTGCAATGATTTTGGTAATATAAAAACTAATCATGTCAGCTGCAATAAGACTTGTGAATTGAAAAGTTTATTAAAATCTGCTACTGTTCAGAGAAATGTATTTATTTTTTTCGATCAATGTTTAGTTTATGGATGCAATACTTTGTTAACCCAGCAGGTGGAGGCAGTGGTTCAGTATTTGGCTTAATATTTCCTTCGCACACATGGGTGAGTTTAGATCAAAAGTAATTGTTTGTCGTATAAATTAAGATAAACTTGGCTGAAATTTTGTGAGGATTAATTTGTCATTTTATACAGTATCTCTTTAAATCTTAACATTTAAAATATTGCTTAAAAGGCTGTCTTCACACCAACATCTACATCTACTGAACAACTCCAAATACTCAATATTCACAGGTGTGAGCAGTATGCTAGAACGGTTCCATAATCATTTTCAGATGAAGGGTTGTGACGCCAAACTCTTCTTCAGACGGGTGTGGAGACATAACGTAGACATTTAAAGAGTGTTCCTAGTCAGGGGACGTGCCTGTCGCCCTCAGGATATAAGATCATGGAGGACAAGATGTCCCCGTCTCCCATTTCATCACTGACCTATCAAACGTTGTCAGCTCTCAATTACTTTTACACAGAAGCCAGCTGGAGAAGCCCGGGGGGAACACTGCTAGCCTTAACAAAAGGCATTAAGAATGCAAGAAGGATGAAATTGTATTTGATTGAAGTTACTTCATGTTGCACTTTTTGCTTTCTTTACACTATGCATCATAACTATGCAGGCAAAAGGGAACGTTGGAATAACCGTTGGCTAACATTTAATAACCTGTAGTAACACCTGACTATACTCCACTGGTACTCTTACTGCTAATTGATCCATGACTATCTTTCTGTCCTCTGCATATGTCTTCCACACACTACCCCTATATCATCAATAATATAATGAAATTATATGGTGTTCTATTCCTCATGGAAACTATGGAAGGATAATGATCCTTTGCCTCGTGAAATACTTCCCTAAAATTGTTAAATGTTGCTGTTGTGTTGTCCACATTAGAGATGGAGTGTTTGCAATGAACTGAAACCAACAGGATGGGGCATTCAATGTCCTTCAGGGTTCCCTTCAGCTCGCAGATTGTGACAGAGCATCGGAGGTTTACAGTGAGGATCAAATGTCTTTCCTGACCAGTGGCCTGCTCATAATGCCCCATTAGAAACCAAACTACATGGGCACAGTCAAATAGGACCAGGAGGAGCAGATTCAGACAATGAGGCAGACTGGTGTTAAGAGATGGAGAAAACTCTGGATCAATGCCACTAAGTGTTTTGAAGACAAACGATAAGATCAATGTTCTCCTCCGGCAGAGCCGAAATTAAACGTGATCACAGAAGCAGAAATGTACATTAAGATTTATGTTCAGCCGGTCAACGATAACACTCTGATCATTTCTCTTGCCGTGACCTGAGAGGCGGAAGGTCAATGTCATTCTTGCAGGTAAAAGAAGAAACCGGAGCCCCAGTAAACATCATGTTCATAAACTAACAACTGCACACAGGTAAAACACATCTGAGGTTAAAAATAAGAAAATCAATCACCCAAACTGTAGAAATAACCTTTTTGACATGGATTTATTTTTAACAGTAATTACATATGACTCCTTTGTTGCTTTTTAGTTTGTGGCACGTTTACACTCGAAAAGTGACAAGTTAATATCTGCAAAGTTATTCTCACAATCCGGTCTCCTAAAAATTACATTAATACATCCCAAATGTGCAACATCACATACCTTTCACAATTAACTTAAAGCAGGTTACGGTAAAGTTTATTTTTTTAAATGTAAAAAGTCACACAATGTTGATACTGAACGTTGCTGCAAAACGTTCACTGTAAAAATATTACGTTTTGTCTACAATATCTGCTGATATTCATACTTTACAGTATGCTAAAGCACACAATAAATCTTCTAAATACTAAGTATATATAAAATAAGTCATTTTTGCTTTGAAGTTTGATTGGCTGTGGATAATTCTTGCATTATGTTAGTTTGTACAAAACTGGTACAAACGATCACAAGTAGTGTGCTATAGTACGTAGTGTGGATTAGGGACATAGCATAGCGCTGGTCTTGATTGGCTTCTAATATTTAAAAAGTCCTACTGTAAATATTACATGTACTGCATTTAAAATATAAAACCCTCAGTCGGCTTGATAACCACATCAGCGAAGCTGCTTCTCTTCAGCTGTCGGCATTCGGCTGCATGTCAAATCTCTCCAACGTAGCACACATTGAGCTGTCCTTGACAATAATAATCATTTATTTTATATAGCGCTTCTCAAGGCACCCGAAGTCGCTTTACAGAGTCCAGTAGTCATACACACACACAGTCATCCCGGTGGTGGTAAGCTACATCAGTAGCCACAGCTGCCCTGGGGCAGACTGACGGAAGCGTGGCAGCCAATCAGCGCCTACGGCCCCTCCGACCACCACCAACATTCATTCACATCCATACGAACCGGGGTGAGGCTGCGGTGCGTGTCTTTATGATGACAATGAACCAAAACCACTCCATGGAATGACAATAGCGGCCAGATAAGTGACAAACCACTCAGCTCAGTTTCCATGTGCGGCCAATGGCCTTGAGTGATGCAATCTGCCAGGCTGACATCTTGACCTGTGACTCCTCTTGCTTCGATTGGTTTTCCGTCCGTAATCTTTACCGACAGCTCTCCAGCCTTTCACAGGTTCTGTGCAGTGAAAGAGTCGAACGCTCTGCTGTAGGTCAGCTGCTACTCCATCCTCACACTGGAGCTCACATAATGGAATTAAACCCATCCGTCAGTATTCCAGCACGAGTCAGCAGCATTCCTCGCTCACGGTTATGCAAATGGCTTCGACCAAGGTCCATTCATCTCTAGTGCAGGGAGACCGGGATGCCTCAGAAAAACGAGGTTCTGTTGACTGACACTGGCATGTTTAGTGATATCTGTATTTCAGGGAACATATATATCTTGGCCCTAATCAATATCTCGAAGGGTTGCCTCGGTTTACCTACAGCAAGAGGAATTTATTACCTTGTCCCTCAGCATCACGTCCGCCTGAGGGACAACGTTGAGTTCCAGCTGCTGAAAAAAAATAGACAGAGATGATAGGAATCACGCTTCTTCTCTTTCTTGGCGAGAGTTAGATGAGAAGACCGATACCTCTCTCAAAATAAGAGTGGTATCTATCTTGGTATCTAAAATATTTCCTAAAATGTCAAACTATTCCTTTAAATGAGTCCTTGTGGGGTAATGTGATGTGAAGCCAGGGCTACTTGACATTTAAATCTCTAGTGCAGTGCCTGATCAAAACATGCCCGTTAAGAACCTGTGAATGCTGAGCTTGTGTTGTTATAACAGGCAGTTTTCTAAAGAATTCATCTTCTTGGCTCCTTGGCAATTGAAGAAAAGACTTTAAGGAGCCAAACGGCTGCAGATGTATTTTGATGTTGAGATTTGAAAATCTTGCTGTTTAACGTTGGAGATTCAGATTTGGCTCAATTAAATTACGTGGCATTATTATTCATTAAATCATCCAGCATCATATTAGAATTGAAAGCTCCACCTTGAACAGACATGAAGTACATTTCATTTATTTATGAGTACATTTAAGTAATTTCCCTACTAAGTAAACTATTAATAATTCATTCTTTTCATTCAGAGCAAAAAGTATTGAGTAATCATTCCATTGATCGTACTATAACTCCCAGTTTGAGAAAGGGTGGATAGGAAAGCCAGACATGGGGGTTGGATTTGAGGCCCACAAATCACTGAATCCGGCCCTGACAAACAAGCCCAGCTTGGGGTTACTCGCGATCGGAAACCTGAGTGAAAAAGTCTCCAGCAGAAGTACCGACAGACATACAGAGTGAGATTCCTTACTTTATGGTTATAAATAATATATATCATGCACCCACCAGGTGTGGAGGATGAGAGACGGGGAACTTAATCTGGTTTAAACACATTTAAACAGAAGGCTTTAAATGACTGCAGCAACAATATCAGGCTGTGTTCATCCGCCCGTCCTCTTGCTCATAATAAAGCACATTTTAACAGAAGACTGTTCCCTTGTTAGGACTCTGCAATATAAGCAACTTGGGTGGCCACTTTACTGGAATCAGAACTGATCCGGCAGTGAGAGACGTGGTTGGCTGGAGCCAAATGCGCTCACTCACTGTAAGTGCTCTCATTTCAGTCCTCATTTCCTGATTCCTGCCACTCTTCCCTTGAGAGAACAAGAACTTTTGGCCAAGTGAATGCTTTAACAAAGACAGCTTCTATTTGAGGTCGTTATTTGATGCTTGCGCTGCAATTAACTGCTTTTCTTTGCCAGAAACGGCGAGAAGAACACCACAGAAACACATTTGAAAGGAATCGTGAACTTGTTATACATTTTTAAAGGTACATAAATATTAATCACATGAGGGCGCCTCAGAAAGTGTCACATCGTTGCATAGAAGTATACTGTATGTCATGTATGAAATGTGTGGTAAAAAGCAACTCCATCTGAGGATCATCATCACGCAACCAACATGCCAAAGAAGCTTCTATTCACAGTATCTTGTTCAAGCCCCGTCCTCATATAACTTGCATCTTTTTTATATCAATTTCATATTGCAAACGTTCCTTTTAACCTTAAAAGGTTATTCATCTTAGCAAACATAATTGTGCAAAAGCTGTTTGGAATGAATACATAAGTTAAAACAACTATCTTAGCTCCTTTAAAGATACTTGTTGAGAACTATCATAAATCATTTAAAAACAAACAAGCGCTCCACTGAGCTCACAGCTGATATACATAAACCACATCAGCATGTTTCTTTTTGGCCGAGGATGTTCCCTCAAACCGTTGAGTCAGCAGTTTTCAGCTTGGCCAATGTCGTGTTTCATCCCGCTGTGATCCATCACCACATCTGATGGAAACTGAATCCGCCATCCATCATAAAGTCATCAACATGTGGCCTTCTGCTCTCGGAAGGGAGTCGACGTAGAGGCCGGGGGTGCTCTGATTCATCTCTGAGAGTCAGTGTCTTCTCTGCCCGCACTATGTCTGCCTCACCTGCCCCCTCCCCCCCCCCCCCTCCATCGACCACCACCATCCCCGTGATTGAGCTGCCCTTGTGTATCCAGACGTGATGGAGTGTCGGCCGACGTCAGCCACGAGACGTAAACTGGAAGATGGTTCCTGATTTGTTGAGATTAGGAATGCTTTCAGCATGATGGCGTGGATACCTGGGCTCACAGCCAGAGCTCCATGAGTGAACACGCTGTACTGAGAGCTGCATTAAGGACCAGCTCCTCTGAGGGGCTTTCCTCAGTTCACCATCATCCATTAAAGGATAAGCACGGTTTATAACATTCAATCATACATTCGTGATTATTAATATATACTATAATATAACAGCTTGTTTTGAGTTTCACATATTTTAGGAGGGGGATTTTCATACTTATCTGTTTTAAATTCTAAAAAGAAAGTTTGCTTTTAAAATCTTCGACATATCAATTCAGAGTTGATGTGCTGAAACATGCAAACTCACCAGTAAAGCCCTTTAAATGAATCTATTGTTGTTGTTTCTTCGTTGCTTGGTCGGTTGCTCTTATCTGAACCTCTTCAGCTCAGTGTGGCCCAATTGGGCATTCAACAGAGTTTTTAAGGACACCCTTCCTGTTTATCTGAAGGTTTCCCGTTTCAGAACATATCTTGTGACTGGATGTGCGTCAATACATAAAACATGAGAACGATTCTTTCACAGAACAACATGATCATGGATCAAACCTGCAGACTGAAGTTTTCTTACCTTAATTTGGGAAAAGAATCATCAGAATTGACGTTTATCACGACTTCAGTATTTGAAGGACGACAACAACAACGTATTGTGAATGTATCGAGTTCACAACTTTATAGCACAGCATGTTGTTGTTCTCTGTATTGGACTAAAATCAATAACACGCATACAAAATCAGAAATTGCATCATGCATATTGCTTTAATACCGGAGTGTACTCACAGACCCACATTCTCCTCATAGCCCGGACTAATTTCAAGATGTTTACACATTTGTATGTAGAAATGAAGACAACGCCACATGTCTCTTCTCTTAAAGACACTTTATTGTACATTCAATCAAGAGGAAAACTTTCTCGGGTGCCTGGAAATGATCTAAATCAGACTTATTGTCTCCTGATGACCGCACAGAAAGCAGTTATTTCAGTCTCAGTGCTCAGTGGCTATATTTTTGCAGTCACTGTGTTATTAGGCAAAGTAATTGCCCGGTGCAGGAATGCTCTCTGTTTACATACCCAGGTCAATACACGGTCACCGTCTATTACTCTTGCTCTTCTCTCCCGGCTCTTACTTAAATTGTACTAACAACTCCAATAACGTCCATATATGAGCTCCACCATAAACGATCATGTTCATTCCCCGCAGCCACGAGGATTTTGTGTTTGTAACGGTGTATTGATTTTAGAAACACGTTATGTAATATGCTATTAATGTCATGAGGATGAAGTGAAGACGGTTCTACACAATCCTTACACCATCTTCAACTGAGCTATTTGCTGATTAAACACACAATAAAGTTTACGGAATGATAATAAACAACAGCAGGATGGTTGGAAGGAGAAAAGAACATTACAATACTGCAAAACATGGAAGAGGTTAGTTTTCTTCCAGCAAATATATACAATTTGGGGGGAAACAGGATTATCTCTGCTTGTGTTTCTGCATTTCCGCAGAATGTCTTCTGCATTTTATAGACTTTAGTTCAAAATTATATGAGGATTCAAAATATTGATGAAATGCAGAATCCCCCACAATAATTTATCCATCTTACCCTAAAATAATTCTATGGATCATCAGACAGGATGGTTGTGCTTTTTTAAAAATGACATTGATTTTGTCAGTTGTCTTGTATACAAAGTGAAAATATCCAAATGAAATCAGAAACGAGTACTTTTGAAGATGCACAAATATGAGCAGAGTCAACAGCAAGTCATGCTCACAGTAACTGGATGTACGTTCACCTCTGTAAACAAGATGTGCAGTAGCATCAGTCATCCTGGAAGAAATATGAATCACTAATAAATGATCCACAAGTTCATCTCAGGCTGATCAAAGCAATCACAGAGGCACAAAAAGGCTCCGCAATGCAGCGGCCCAACACTCTGTTTATTGTTCTCAGAGATTTGTTCAGGGCTTCTGGCATCAAAGACATTTTGAATTGTTATGTTAAATTGAAAACGAATAGCAGAGGATGCTGATACTGACACACTAAACCCTGATATGGGAGAAGGAGAAGAAGAATAGGAAGAGGGAGAAGAATAAAGAGAAGGAGAAAGAGAAGAAGAAAAAGAAGAAAAAAAGAAGAAGAGGAAGAAGGAGAAGACAAAGAAGAAGGAGAAGAAGAAGAAGAAAGAGAAAAAGATGAGGAGGAAGAAGAAGAAGAAGAAGAAGGAGAAGAAGAAGAAGAGAAGAAGGAGAAGGATAAGAAGAAGAAAAAAAGAAGGAGAAGAACAAGAAGAAGAAGGAAAAAAGAAGAGGAGGAAGAAGAAGGACAAGAAGAAGGGAAAAAAGAAGAGGAGGAAGAAGGAGGACAAGAAGAAGAAGGAGAAGAAGGAAAAAAAGAAGGAGAAGAAGAAGGTTTTAAGGGTTCTGTGCACTTCCGTATAGTTAATGTGTGATATGTGAATCATTTCTCGAGTGTCACATTTATCTCTCACTCACAAAGGAACTCACCTCCACAGCATTTACATTTTTCTATCGTCATCAATTTATCACCGACAGTGGTGGCATGTAATGAAACAGCTAAAGAGTGTTTTTCTGCTATATTAAAGCTCTGGGTAGCAAATAGAGAACATTTAATTACAATATCTACACTAGTGAGACTGCTCTTAATACAAAGTTATCTTTAATATGTCTATCCTTTTCTGCAGCATTTCTGCAATAATTGAGAGCAGTGGTCATAACATCACCATCCATCGGCTTAATCACGTTCACTTTCTGGTTTGCAACTGCCAAAACCCTCTCCAGTCGTCCATCTGGATGCTGCAGTGAAGACAAATGCACAAGATCTCAATAAATCAATTTGGAGAATGATTAAAACATTCTGCATTGAAGTAAACTTCAGCACAAATAGAATTCAATAAAGGTTCAGAGCCTCATAGATTTTTTATTGTAGACATTTATTGATCTACTTAAAGGCTGAGTGGACACAATTCCGTATACATGCAGTAACAAGCAGTTAATATCCGATGAATGCAAAATCTGCATTCGTATAAAAAGAAGAAGCTGCAGTCACATTCAGGCGTAGACATGATGACATTTGTGGATGCATGTAAGCATTTTTCAAAAAACTTTTGTATCTGCTGACTGTAGCTAGAATCCAGAACAGTGATTCTGAATAAGCTTTTTCACTCATGAAGTGAGTAGCATTTAAAACAGATTTAATCTGTATCGCCATAAAACATTTGAGCAGCATTTTTTACAAGTGGGATGACCGTGTCCAGGAATGATGATGCAAGTTGTATCCAGTAATGTTTATACAAGTTCACAATCTTTACAGTAAAATCTCTCTTCAACCTTTATTGGAAGTGTGTGTAGCTCATGCAGCTGCATGCCAACTGAGGTCAGAATAATTATAGTGTGTCCATGTGAGGTGCTTTCCAGAAGATGTTTTTACTGTCTTTCACGGGCTATCCCTCTGATCTTTAGTCCCCCCCCCTCTCTCTCCTCATCCTCTGATTCATTAGCAGGACTCAAAGCCCTCCTGCCCTCTTTTACGGCCTCCATTAAATCCTTGCTTTTTCCATTGCAACTCTCCATGGAAAGCAAGGGTGTCAGCAAAGAGAGCCATGCTCTACATTTTCCACCCTACCCACTTCCACATTACTGAGGCCGAGCCCCGCTCAGCACTGTCACTCTGAAACACATAAATGAAATGTAAATTAAATGTTGTAATGCTTGTGAGCCTGTGATTAACACTAGGAGAGGTACAGGATGTCTGACGTATATAGCTTTCCTTGTACCTATATGAAGAGAGAAAACAACACCTTTTTTTATAAACACACACTGATTGCTGTAGCGGCTGGTGGATTAATTTTTGTATAGGGCCATTCAATCCTTTTTAGTAAATATCCCAGTATGATTTAATTAAAAAAAAGTATCAAACATGTATTTCTACTTTGTAATATTAATTAATATTTAACATTTATTCCAACACTGACATAATAAGGACACCTTATTCATACAATTCAGCACATTAATATATAATATATAAATACCATATAAAATAAATATAAATATTGTATAATATGAATCACATATATATATAACATCTAATAGAACATGTTTATATATTAATATGCCCCTATGGACCTTGTCAGGCTTAAAGTACGCCTGTTTTTATCCACCTCCTCATTGTGTTTATTCACCTCCTCCTGTGTTCATCGTCCAGCTGGTAGTGACGTTCACTTTGCCCAATATGGATGCTAGACGGAGTTATGAGTGTCCTGGTGGTCTCATGGTTTCTTTGTGCTTCATGTCCCTTACTCCCTTCACTGTCCATGCTGGATCTGTCCCCGTTGATTTATCGGTCGGGTCTTCTTGAAAGAGAAGTGCTCGCGCACGCGCTGGCCGTCATCTCGGGAAAAAAAGAAAAAGAAAAGGCGCATGACGAGAACGCGCGCAGTAGAGTAACAAATTAAAAACTACTATTGGAATCATAAAGCGGAATCTGTAAGGAGAGTTTTTAACCATCATTATTAACTATATCACAGTTTGAAATGACAAGTGCTCAGAATCACAATTTTATTGACACCCAAATTGACAGGTTACAGTTTTTGTTTTATATACACAAGCACAATATATGCATAGCATACAAGTAAATAACAAAAGGAATAAACAAGGAATGATATACAAAAATGTTGAATATAAATGCAAGAATACAAATCTTTCTTGAAATGTACACTATAAATAAATAATTGCACACCTGTCCAAACAAACACAAGCCTCTGCAAAGGTTAATGCCACAGGTCCCAGAGGAGCAGCAGCTGCTGTGAGTGCATGTTGAGGTCAATATAGATAGGTCTATGTTTAAAAAAATGCATTTACGGATTGAGTCTCTAAAAAAGTGTGTCGCGATCCACAAACAAATGCAGTGCAATCCACAAATAAATACATATAAATCCACAAACAAATAGACAAATCCACATAGAAATGCATTAATATATTTGGGATTTTTCTTTTACATTTATATAAATCTTAATTTTTTTAACGTGTGCATTGGAATGTATTTGTGAATCTTTCTGCATGCATTTGTAAATTGAATATATTTTTGAATTGTTCCGTGTGCATTTGTAAATCTGTGTGTTTGCATTTGTGAATCTGTGTGTGCATTTGCAATTATTGAGACTGATCTGACCCCATAGGGGCCAGCCAACGTCAGAGGCTAATGATGAATTCGATAGATGAATTTAAAGGTGAATGAAGAACTATTTAGAGCAGTGGAGGGGGTTTCCTGGTGATGCCTTCAAGGCACATACCATGCAAGGACAACATCCCATAGCCTACTGTTGTTAAAATATACACCAATTAATAAAAAAGAAGAAAAAAAATGGTTGCCATAAGTATACATCAATCTTCAATTGACTCACCAAACACAATTTTATGCAGCAAACATTTTTTAGATTTTTTATTATTTTGTAAATATTGATATAAACATATTTTTACTTGACCGTATCAATATTTTGACCAATCAATCCCATCTCAAGGTCCATTTGCTACCTTTCAAGTTTAAAGGAAAACAGACACACAGGCAACCACGATGCGCAAAAGATGTTTAATAATTTACCAATGTTTCGACATGGCAGTGTTCCTCAGGGGGAGAAGGCGGAAGATGACTGCCATGTCAAAATGTTGATAAATTATTAAATATCTTTTGCATTGCGGCTTCGTGCGTGCGACTATTTTCCATGACACTTTATTTCCTTTTTAGGCTTACACAAGCACGATGAATTCATAACTGCTTTGCTTGCATGTCAACACATTTATCTTCATGACAACTGAACAGTTAAAAGCACACACCAGTAATACACAGCTTATTCCAAATAAAAGTCAATACATGTACAAAGGTTTACAAGTTTGACTGAATTAAAGCAGATTTATGTGTGGCCCAACTCAACCTCTGTCAGAGTAATACACGATTATGGATATGAACACTCACGACGTCCATCCGGCCTCACAGCAATAAACCTGCATGAGGGAGAAACACAGGACTGAAATATAAACAGGGGTTTCTTTGTTTTATCTTACCCCGAGCTGAAACCACACAGCTGCTGTGATGTCCAACTGAAAGTGATCTGCAGTACTCTGCTGCGAGCAAGAACCACATAATGAATGATTACAACTTTACAGATTGGCTTAAGCTAATGTGAATATTAGTACAAGAGTTTACAAGTTGTTTCTTTTTAGAGTTGGGTCAATATCTCACCAAATGTCGAAGTACAAGCTTCTATATTACACTATACTACCATGTCTTCGGATAATGGCCCATTTTAATAATCGACTTGCTGACAAAGTTTTAGTCCGGCAGCTGACTGAGCTGCACCGGCTATTCTTAAATCCATGAACAGGTTTTGAGTTAAAAAACAACATTGAAGTTCAAGATTGGTAATTCACGAAATGCACCATTAAAACAACTATCTCGTGAACATTGGAAATCTGTTGCGAGGAAATCAAATAGAAAATCATGTCAAAAAGTGTTCACTGTAGCACCAACAGTGTAAAGGACAATTCCTATTGTCGAACTGGGGCAGGAGGCCTACTTTGTTTTATTTAAATGGGCATACATGCAACATTTGTTTTAGTTTGTATTGTGTAGAGTGAGTCGGAATTATCTCATCATGCTATCCAAACCCAGCGTTAATTTATCGCGTGTGTGGTGAGCAATGGTTTATCTTTTTTTAAAGAAATGTCACTGACAACTTTACCTCTTACAAACATTTTAAACACTTTTCAAAGTGAGGTTAGATGAACATGTTTTATGTAGAGTCCTTTTATTCTTCAATCTAAAAAGGTCCCAAGTTAGTGTGGCAGGGCTGCAAAATGAGATTGAACCAACAACGCCACCTGGGGAATTACACCCCAGGACCAGTGGTAGCTGGTGAAATTTTTTTTTGGGGGGGGGGGCGCAGTTTAAATAGCACTCAACAATGAGAAGAAAAGAGGTTTTGAGTAGAATATTGCAAAAAACAAAGCTTTATTTCACGAAAACAGCGTGCTCAACACTGTCCAATAACAACTATCAACACACTGTAACTTTAGGCATGAGAGGTTCAGAGCAGAATTCTTTAAGAAACATTGGGTTGGGTTTCAGAGGTTTGCAAAATAAATGAGTTTCACCCTCACATGAAAGAGGTTCAGAGCAGAATAGAGTCAGAAAGAGATGCAGCACATGTTACATTGGGTGTTTGACAGAGTAGACCCACTACGTGTAAAGAAAAGTAGCCCTCCTCTCTTTAAAGTTGGCAAACTTCTCAATAACTCTCTGGTTAAAGTCAATCATGTCTGTAACCAGCCTGTTTCCATTATTCTTGGTGTGTGTGAGAGATTTTCAGTTGTGTGTGTGAGAGCATTTCAGTAGTGTGTGTGAGAGCATTTCACTAGTGTGTGTGAGAGCATTTCACTAGTGTGTATGAGAGCATTTCACTTGTGTGTATGAGAGCATTTCACTAGTGTGTGTGAGAGCATTTCACTAGTGTGTGTGAGAGCATTTCACTTGTGTGTATGAGAGCATTTCACTAGTGTGTGTGAGAGCATTTCACTTGTGTGTATGAGAGCATTTCACTAGTGTGTGTGAGAGCATTTCACTCGTGTGTATGAGAGCATTTCACTAGTGTGTGTGAGAGCATTTCACTAGTGTGTGTGTGTGAGAGCATTTCACTAGTGTGTGTGAGAGCATTTCACTCGTGTGTATGAGAGCATTTCACTAGTGTGTGTGTGTGTGAGAACATTTCACTAGTGTGTGTGAGAGCATTTCACTCGTGTGTATGAGAGCATTTCACTAGTGTGTATGAGAGCATTTCACTAGTGTGTGTGAGAGCATTTCACTAGTGTGTGTGAGAGCATTTCAGTAGTGTGTGTGAGAGCATTTCAGTAGTGTGTGTGAGAGCATTTCACTTGTGTGTATGAGAGCATTTCACTAGTGTGTGTGAGAGCATTTCACTCGTGTGTATGAGAGCATTTCACTAGTGTGTGTGAGAGCATTTCACTAGTGTGTGTGTGTGTGAGAGCATTTCACTAGTGTGTGTGAGAGCATTTCACTAGTGTGTGTGAGAGCATTTCACTCGTGTGTATGAGAGCATTTCACTAGTGTGTGTGAGAGCATTTCACTTGTGTGTATGAGAGCATTTCACTAGTGTGTGTGAGAGCATTTCACTCGTGTGTATGAGAGCATTTCACTAGTGTGTGTGAGAGCATTTCACTAGTGTGTGTGTGTGAGAGCATTTCACTAGTGTGTGTGAGAGCATTTCACTCGTGTGTATGAGAGCATTTCACTAGTGTGTGTGAGAGCATTTCACTAGTGTGTGTGTGTGAGAGCATTTCACTAGTGTGTGTGAGAGCATTTCACTCGTGTGTATGAGAGCATTTCACTAGTGTGTGTGTGTGTGAGAACATTTCACTAGTGTGTGTGAGAGCATTTCACTCGTGTGTATGAGAGCATTTCACTAGTGTGTGTGAGAGCATTTCACTAGTGTGTGTGTGTGAGAGCATTTCACTAGTGTGTGTGAGAGCATTTCACTCGTGTGTATGAGAGCATTTCACTAGTGTGTGTGTGTGTGAGAACATTTCACTAGTGTGTGTGAGAGCATTTCAGTTGTGTGTGTGAGAGGGTATTCTGAATAATGTCCCTCACGGCCCCTCATAGAAATGCGTGAGTCTCACGCTCAATGCGTGACACTTGAGAGCCCTGCATAACAGACACACACACATTCAATGCATCACATTTTGTGGTTCAGATACAGCTGCCTGTGATGATACACTTGGCCAGTAGGTGGTTTCGTGAGCACATGAAGCTTCGAGAAATGAACCCTTTCTCGAACCAATTGGCTGAAGTGGTTCGATGCCTCATGAGGCTTCATCTCACCATCACTAGGGTATACCAACAAGTAGTCAGACGGCAGGGCGACAAAGAAATGTCTTTAAACTATTTATTCAGAGTAAAGAAATGTAGCTGTCATGTCATAATGGTTGGCATGCTAAGCGATCACATTCAATGCATAACTGAAGCATGAAAAGCACCATGAGCCGGCACAGGGCCCACGCCAACAGGTGCATTTGATATGGTGGCACTGATTGGGGGAGGAGCCAGCCTGAGGGCTGCGTTCACAACCCAACACTAGATTCTCTGGGGAGCAAGCTAACATTAGTTTGGTGTGAGTTCTGTTC
Organism: Pseudoliparis swirei; assembly: GCF_029220125.1. Taxonomy (NCBI): domain Eukaryota; kingdom Metazoa; phylum Chordata; class Actinopteri; order Perciformes; family Liparidae; genus Pseudoliparis; species Pseudoliparis swirei. The sequence continues at coordinate 12,152,232 of NC_079399.1, read as the reverse complement.
GCTCGATGAGTCTACACCTGGAAGTTCAGAAGTATAAAACTAACTAAACTTTATGTGGGGCAATCTGTTTTCATGCATTAGTTATCCATTACTTAGAAGCAGAGTAGAAGGAATAGTCTATGTTGTTTGCAGATACTTCTTATTCTGCCTTAACCATTTAACACTCAGGCTATGTTTGAATTTTAGAGCTAGTGCGTTGCCTCGAGCAGAATTCCATCCAGTGTGAAACCCCCTTTGCCTTTTGCACATTCATCACTGCACTGACCTTTTCCTCTGGGTAAGGTACAGGGACAAATGCCTTGATGGACCCTGAGGCTTTATATTCTATACAAGGTCATACCCTAACCCGATTACAAATGTTTCACTAAAAGATTTATGCTTGTTCTTCATAAACTTGAACTAGCTAAACAAATACGGGTCAGTGTAAAGGCTATGGTGCTTCAGCTGTCCATCCTTCTCTGCAGTGACTTGTGTTTAACATTGATCCCCTCTCGACAACACCGCAAGCTGAGAGACATTAGTGTCTGTATTCTGCGCACAACTCCCTTCAAATCAGTATCAAACTGGCAGTTGGTTACAAATATACTGTATATATCTAAACATTTTCTAAACTGACAGGAATTCGATAGTTCAGTGACACTTTTTATCTTGGTGGTTTATTGCTCCACTGCATCCAATCAGCTTGGATTACACCTTTCCTTGACAAATCAGAAGCATTATGGCAAGCCACTTCACCTTGGCCTAATTGTATTAAAGGCTGTTGTTTCAGTTAAAGAAAGTAAAAAGCCTTAAGGGTGGGTTTGAAATACAACTTACCTTGTCAGTTCTACATCACTGACAGTTGTGCTGCCACACTCACTGTGACCTTTTCAGGTAATTGTTTTTTTCTTGTTGCTTTACATTACCAACACCCTAACTCCCTCGGCTCCTCTCGTCTTCATGCAATGTATATCTTGTTGCTTTTAAATAGTAACCTAACCTTAATAGACTTTTTGAGTTAATTGAGTTGAGTAAATTACATGTAGAGTGACTTCATTATACTATTGATCCCAGTCCCATTTAGTTTATTGCAGAAAAAGTTATCAAGTGCAGTCCATACTGCAGATTACAAATAACAGCATACTTTGTTGATATCATGCCCAAAGAAACCAACAACTGCAATAAAAACAGTGACATTTCAGGCAAAAATCTATTAATTTCCAATAGAATAAACTATCATTATCAGGGGCCGCGGGGCTGCATTGTCATCTGGACTCCTGCGATGGATTTTCAACAGCAGACTGAGATCCCAAATATTAATACAATTTACAGAAATGCCTGAAGAGTCTTTGAAATCAATTTTGACTGAGAAGGAATCAATTGATGATTTTCTTGTCTTGACTACACAAACTGCCCCCAATGCGTAAGCACGTTTTGCAGCTTCCACATTGTTAAATTAGTCTTCTATTCTCATTTATACTTTTCAGATGACTTCATTTGATGAAGGTTAACATGTTTAAAGTATGCAGTATTCTTTACAGATAGACAATTAAATGTTTTTTAGCATTACAACAATATTTTTCTTGGTATAGAAGATTCGACAAATATAGCCTGCTGTATTCAGCCTTATCATTTACTGTAATAGGGCAGTGCATCTTTACCTTTCATTATTATTTCAAATCAGTTTTTTTCTGAACCAATACTCTACGTTTGGCATTAAAATGAATGGTAGCTGACAAAAGCAAAAAAGAAAGTGTGGATTAAGCAACATTCTAATGTGATGCACACCTGATACAGGAAGCCCAGCAATGGAAACTCATTATTAACAAATAATCAGAGAGTAATGGACTTATCTGTTATGGTTAAGCTCAACTCACTGAGGCCCACTATACTTTTATTAGAACGGGTTTCATTTGCTTATCTTTCATGACAAATCATTCAATAGATAAGTAACCATTTGAACTTTAAATGTGGCTCAGAGAGCAGATGATTCTGGTCAACTTCTTGAACACTGTTGAGACCCCTGTAGCAAAAATACCTTTTACATCTCTCGCTCTGGGACAGCTGCTCATCCAACCGGAGATTATAACAGGAGACAGGAAATCAATGCTTTCAGGGACAGAAGAGGGATGAGGGACAGAAACTTTCCACTACAGTTCCAGTGCATTGTTGATGATTTATATCAATATTTTGGAGTAATTTTAGTGACAAACATATGACAATAAATAATGCAATAAACTAGAGCTGAAAACCTTTACTTAACGGGTGATTAGTGCAATGTCTGCCGTATCACAAATGAGAGGCATGTTGCATGAGTTTTATTTCAGGTTCACTGGTTGTACCCTTCAGCAGTCACCATGCATGCCAAAACGTGAAATAACATTACCCTGGTATATCGGTGCTCTGAGAGAACTGTGTTTTCTTCTCTGCACCATCGATAATATTGCATAATACACATCTATACATTACTCTTTCAAAATGTATTACTTTATGTTCATGCATAGGTCTATAATACCATTTTGAAACATCAAACAGTGTTGTTGTCTTTCTAGGCTTTCGGCAAAATTCTCTGTCTGAACTTTCAGCGAGCAGACAAATCAATACAGGACATTACTTTGAGAAAACATTAACATTATGGCCTCCTACATGCATCATTGCCGTTTTCTCAAGCAGAAAATGGGCTTTCAAACCTCCCCAATAATAATTCCCTTTAGATTTCCTGGTTTTAGCTGTGCTGTACATTTTACAAGCTCTTCCCATAACATTGTTCTGTCAAATTGCATGGGGCAGACAATGCGGAGAGGGGTGGGTGGGGGAGGAGGTCAGCGACGGAGCAACGCTCAGAGGCACAAGAGTGACTTGCAGTCATAAAGGGAGCAACACTGTGAAATGGCAGAACTTCATTTCGCTAACCCATTTCCCCAAGTGTCATTATCATACACCTCTAAATCCTGGAGACTAGAGGCATCTGTAGTGTCACCTGTGCTGCTCACACTGTTCCTGAAGGTGCCACCTCCAATTGAGGGATACACACTTCCTGTGAACAGGCCTCTGAAGTTATAGTGAGGGAGCTTTGGGTCTGGTCTTTCAGGCTTAGTGATACACTGTGCCTCCAAGGCTTTGTTTCTTTGATAGTACTTTGAAAACTTATTGAAAATGATGGTGATGGGCAGAGCCACCACTAAAAGCCCACAGACAATACACAAGGTGGCCACTATCTTGCCTGCCAGCGTCACCGGGCAGGTGTCACCATAACCGACTGTGGTCATGGTGATTGTGGCCCACCACCAGCCTGAAGGGATGGTCCCCAAATCGGTGTCCGGCTCCTCCTTCTCTGCAAAGTAGATGAGGGCAGAGAAGATGGAGATCCCCACAGAGAGGAAGAGAAGGAGCAGACCCACCTCTTCGTAGCTGTGGCGTACAGTGGCACCCAGCGCTCGCAGCCCGATGGAGTGGCGGGCCAGTTTGAGGATCCGGAGAATCCTCATGAGGCGCAGAACTTGCACCACCTTCGCCACATTTTCTAAGTCCTCATTCTCCTCTGCAGCCTCCTCGTCGGCCGTTTCCAGAGCTAAAGTGGCGTAAAATGGTAAAATGGAGGCAACATCGATGATGTTTAAGGTGTTTCCGAGGAACTTCCTGCAAGAGGGTGCAACAATCAGCCTGATGATGAACTCGGCGGAGAAGCCGGCAATGCAGATCTCTTCCAGGATGGCGAGAACAGGGTCCTCGATGGGTTTGTCATTGTCGTCAACCTGCTGAAACTCAGGCATGCTATGGACACACATGGCAACTATAGAGGTCAGCACCAAGCTGAGAGAGGCCACGGCGATGATCTTTGAACCTCTTGAGTGACCTGGATCCTCCAGCCTGAGCCAAATGTAGCTTCTCACTTCTGCACACCAGGCACCTTTGAACTTGGCCAGGTCTTTATCGATAGCAGAGAGCTCCTCAAAGGAGGACTCAAAACTCGGCTGTTGCTGGTCGTCGCTCATCACGTCCCAGTCTCTGTCATCAATGTAATCCTTCCTCTCGTGGTACCAGTAGCTACAGCAGGGGCTTATGTGGAGCTCCTGGATTCCCCAGTACTCGATCTCCTGGCTGAAGGAGAAGACGCACACCTCCTCCATCATGTGGATGCGTCCTGTGTGGTAGAAGTTGAGCACGCAGAGGAAAACATGTGGATTCCTGTCGAAGTAGTACTCCTTCTCGGACGGGCTGTAGTCGTCACACAGTTCCAAGATCGTCGCCTCGCTTTGGCAGCACAGCAGACGGGCTAGGCGTGTGAGAGGGAAGCGGAGCAGCATGCTCGGATCTACTTCGTGTCGAACCCCTCCCACGTTGAGGTGCACCTGGTCCTCCTCATTCCCCCGTCGGTGGAGAATTTGCCCATACCCCATGATCCTGACAATACTTACAGACAGAAATGAAAAACGTCAATTCTATAGACTTTTTATCACACAAAAGCAGATACATTCTAGATTGTAAGTGGTAGATTTTTGTGAAAGGACGTCGATCAAGACATCTTTGACTGCACTGTTTGTAGACCACATTAGTCCTGTGGAGGAAAAAAATCAATACAACACACACAGGAAATGGCTTGAGCTGGAGTGAGTGAAGAGGCGTGAGGGTATGTCACTTATTCCAGGGCTCAAGCACCAGAAGAGTCAAATTGCAGAGTGGACAAGACTAATTCAGAGGAAATGAGTTGAAACTTAAGCCACACATCATTTCAAGCATAAAGCGGATGTGGATTTCTAGTTGTTCCGTTTTAATATCTACTCTTCCACCAATCAGAGAAACATGCTGCCTACTCTACATTAAACATTGTATTCACCAAACCCTATTTACAAATAAATCTATTTACTTTTAATGTGACTAAAACTGACTGCAAAGCATAAAACTGAAACGTACCTGCACTTGGAGCTTTTATTTCCATGAAAATAACTTTTATCCGATTGATTTAGTTTTCACATTCTCGCAAAGTGCAGCAGATGGCAGGTCGTTGGAGGGAGTGCGCTGCTGCAGCTTCACGAGCAGGACAAGAAGCGCTGGAGGCGGGACAACGGCACGGTGGCAGTTTGTTCCCTTTTATAGGGAACAGGGAGGGGCGAGAGAGGAGGTGGGAGGGAGAGGGACTACACAGATGTAGGAACACCCTTCTGTAAAACTACACAATCGTTTGTTGTGGCTTTTTACTCATCATATATACACTTATGGCTTGTTATCCCTGAAGGAAGCAGGAAGTCTGTTGTGATTGGCCTATTTAATTTATTATGAGATCATATAACTTTCTTTTAGTAAAGCATTAACCTGCAGTAATTTAATGCATGTTTAATGTTTAATGTATCTACTTGTGTGAAACTATTGCAACTAAAGGCAGCTGAATGCAGCTTGTCACCAGCTGGAGGGAGTAATGTCGTAAAATCATACTGACATTTTAATTCTTTGTGAGAAAGCACTGCAGGCTAACTGCCAAAGCAGGCAGTAACACTGTATTTGGCAGCAAATAAGAAATACAAGATTCAAGATTCAAGATTCAAGATGTTTTATTTGTCACATACACACACAGGGTGTGCAGTGAAATGAAAGTGGCAATGCTCAGCAGGAATGTGCAAGGGCAACAAGTACACACTATTTACAAATAAAAAACAACACAATATTTACAGTAAGTGTGTGTGTGTGTGTGTGTGTGTGTGCCTAAGAGGGGCAGTTGTGTGGGTCTATGTGGGGGTCCTGGTGAGGTCGGAGTTCACAATCCTGATGGCCTGAGGAAAGAAACTCCGTCTCAGTCTCTCTGTTCTTGCAGCGTGACTACGGAGGCGCCTGCCTGACCGCAGCAGCTGAAACAGTCTGTTGTTGGGGTGGTGAGGATCCTTCATGATCCTGCCGGCTCTGGTTCTGCACCTCCTGGTGTACAAGTCCTGCAGGGTGGGAGTGTAGTTCCAATAGTGCGCTCAGCCGAACGCACTACTCTCTGCAGAGCCTTCCTGTCCTGAGCGGAGCAGTTGCCAAACCAGGCTGTGATGCTTCCTGTCAGGACGCCTCTACAGCTCCAGAGTAGAAGGACTGAAGGATCCTCTGGGAAACTTTAAATTTCCTCAGCTGCCTGAGGTGGTAGAGGCGCTGCCTTGCCTTTCTCACCAGAGTGTCTGTGTTTGTTGACCATGTCAGATCCTCGGTGATGTGGACTCCCAGGTATTTATACCCGCTCACCCTCTCCACAGTAGTCCCGTTAATCCCCAGTGGTGAGTACGTCCTCTGTTGTTGTGCCTCCTAAAGTCCACAATCAGCTCCTTAGTTTTGGTGACATTCATGATGAGGCTGTTGTCCTGGCACCAGAGTGACAGATCAGCAACTTCCTCCAGGTAGGCCTTCTCGTCGTTGTCGGAGATCAGGCCCACCACCACTGTGTCATCCGCAAACTTGATGATGGTGTTGAGCTGAACCTGGCCACACAGTCATGTGTGTACAGGAGTACAGTAGGGGCTGAGGACGCAACCCTGGGGATCCTGTGTTCAGGGTGAGGGATTTGGAGGTGTGTCTGCCCACCCTGACCACCTGTGGCCTGGCGGTCAGGAAGTCCAGGATCCAAGCACACAGCGGGGTGTTCAGTCCCAGCTCAGACAGCTTGCCGGCCAGTCTGGAGGTGACTATGGTGTTGAAAGCTGAACTATAATCAATGAACAGCAGTCTCACATAGCCACCCCTCTGGCTGTCCAGATGAGAGAGTGTGGTGTGCAGTACCTGGGAGACAGCATCATCCGTGGATCTGTTTGGGCGATAAGCAAACTGCAGCGGGTCCATGGAGGAAGGGAGGAAGGCGCAGATGTAGTCCTTTATCAGCCTCTCAAAGCATTTCATGACCACCGAGGTGAGGGCCACCGGTCGGTAGTCATTCATACATGCTGGAGAAGCATTCTTGGGCACAGGGACAATAGTGGATCTCTTGAAGCAGGCGGGGACCACGGACTCAGCCAGGAGAGGTTGAATATTGTGGTGAACACTGGAGCTAGCTGGTTAGCACAGGTCTTCAGTACTCGCCCAGATATGCCATCTGGACCTGCAGCTTTCCTGGTGTTCACCCTCAACAGAGCCCTCCTCACACTGTGCTCGGTCACAGAGAGTGTGTGTTCATCCCCAGCGGTAGAACTCACCTCGGCTACGCTAACGGTGTTGTTGTTAGAGGCGAGCTAGCGCTGTTGTTGCTAGCCTCAAACCGTGCATAAAATGAGTTCAGGTCGTCCGCTAGGGATGCGCCGGCACTCACCATTGCGGGGTCTGCTCTGGTAGTTTGTAATAGTCCGTAGCCCCTGCCATAGGCGCCTGGTGTCGCGCTGCTCCATCTGTGATTCCACTCTGTCTCGGTACTTCCTCTTGGCCTTCTTCACCGCCCTCCTCAGTCCATAGACCGCTGCCTTGTACTCGTCCATGTTGCCGGATACAAGACCGGAGTTATAGGCAGCAGTACGGGCGTTCACAGCTTCACGGATGGATCTATCAACCCACGGCTTTTGGTTAGGAAAGTCCCTAACTTTTACCGTGGGGACGATGGTGTCCGTTAGCGTTGCTATGAGGCTCATTGCTACTTCCGAAAACTCGCTGACGTCACTGGAACTGGATTGGATCATGTCCCAGTCGACAATACTCAGAGCGTCCTGTAGCTCAGCCTCTGATTGGTCAGACCACCGCATTACGTTCCTCGTCACTACCGCTTCCCGCGCGATCCTTTGTTTATACTCCGGAAGCAGAAAAATGGCGGCATGGTCTGATTTCCCTAACGGAGGAGAGAGACAGCCTTGTAGCCTCTCTTGAATGGCGATAGCAGTGGTCCAACGTTCTTTCCTCTGGTAGCAGACGTAATGTGCTGGTGAAAGTTCGGCATGCACCTTCTTAGGTTTGCCTTGTTAAAGTCCCCAGCCACCACCACAGCCGCGTCGGGATACTTGTTCTGATGCCGACATAACACATCATGTAGGTCCGATAGTGCTACGTCGGTGTCCGCTTGTGGTGGAATGTAGACGGCTGTGGTGATGACCGAGCTGAACTCCGGGAAGGTAGAATGGACGGCATGAGATCGTCAGATGTTCCAGGTTCGCGAGCAGGAACGAGAAAGAGTCTTAATGTTCTTGGGGTCGCACCACATGTTGTTCGTCATGAAGCAGACCCTCCACCCTTAGATTTACCAGACTCTTCCGTTCTGTCTGCACGGAAAACAGAGAAGGACTCGGTTGGGCATATGACTTGATCCGGCACCAGCGGGGTCAGCCAAGTTTCCGCCAGACAAAAGATGTTACAATCCCGCATGTCCCGTTGGAATCTGATCCTTGCCCTAAAATCATCCATCTTATTTTCCAGAGACTGGACGTTAGCAAGAAGGATGCTGGGCAAAGGTGGACGGTGGGCTTGAACTCTCAGTCTGTTCCGAATTCCGCTCCGTTTCCCTCGATGTTTTCGTCGTCTCCCCGTAGTAGCGGCTCCACTGTTGTTGTTGCGGTTCGCTCGTACAATCTCCGCCGGCCACGCTGGATCGATGGAAAAAGTGGACAAAAACCCTTGTTTTGCGCAAAAGTTTATGTCCAAAAGTGTGCTGCGGTCGTATGTTGTTAGTGCCGATGTGTTTGTGGCAAAGAAAATATTAAAAATAAACACAAAAACTAAAAGAGCGCACAATCTCCGCGGAGCTACCTTTATAGTGGCAGCAGATTTGGAAAAGCTGATATTAGTTGGCATTAATCTCATAACTGTTTGACAATTTGTGATGTGGGAATTTTCTTTCCTCCATCTGTGTTATAGACTAGCCGAGGGGGTTGCTGAGGAAATTTAAAGTTTCCCAGAGGATCCTTCAGTCCTTCTACTCTGGAGCTGTAGAGAGCGTCCTGACAGGAAGCATCACAGCCTGGTTTGGCAACTGCTCCGCTCAGGACAGGAAGGCTCTGCAGAGAGTAGTGCGTTCGGCTGAACGCACTATTGGAACTACACTCCCCACCCTGCAGGACTTGTACACCAGGAGGTGCAGAACCAGAGCCGGCAGGATCATGAAGGATCCTCACCACCCCAACAACAGACTGTTTCAGCTGCTGCGGTCAGGCAGGCGCCTCCGTAGTCACGCTGCAAGAACAGAGAGACTGAGACGGAGTTTCTTTCCTCAGGCCATCAGGATTGTGAACTCCGACCTCACCAGGACCCCCACATAGACCCACACAACTGCCCCTCTTAGGCACACACACACACACACACACACACTTACTGTAAATATTGTACTGTAAATATTGTGCTGTTTTTTATTGTAAATAGTGTGTACTTGTTGCCCTTGCACATTCCTGCTGAGCATTGCCACTTTCATTTCACTGCACACCCTGTGTGTGTATGTGACAAATAAAACATCTTGAATCTTGAATCTATTCACCATTTTATTACCTCAATAAAAATAAATTATGTATCTCCCTGATGTGCTGCCTCTAGCATAAACCTAGTTCCTCAAAACATCACTCTTGCAGGGTGTTGTTGACCATCTTTGTTCTGCTCCTGAAATAAATGTTATGATTTAACATCTCTCTGCGTTATCAGATATATGTGTGTCTACAGACATTTTTAAATGACTTACATTCTTCTTAAATCATAGCAACATGGTTTATCTTACTTACTGCTGCTCGTTCTCCATCATCTTCACCCATATATGTTAATCTGTCACATACTTGTCTGTGAGTTTTCAAAGCTGAGTGTACGGAATCGGTAAAATTAAGTGAATCGCCCTCTGAATTTGAATCTGTCTTGATAAACACTGAATAGTGAAGTTGTTTATTCAGCAAAAATATTATCTCTGTCTAAATCGTCAATCAGACCTCAATAAGGCAGTAATAGGATTCACCTGTGTGTGGTTCTCGTTTGGCAGGAACCGCCCTAATCCTGCCCAGTATGTGATTTATTCGCACCGCCAACTTTAGTATAAAGTGTGAAAGCAGGAACAGCAGTCAGCAGTTCCCTCTCTCTTGAGCAATGGGTGGTTTAGCTGGACTTGGGTTTGTAGTTTTTGTTTCTATCCATTGTGTTCACTCAATGTTTTTGATGTTTCATGCTACTTAAAAAATGTTTCAATTTCTTTCAGGTTAATTCTCCTGATGGCAGTTGTAAATATAGAGGCTCAAAAGAAACCCTCTATAAGTAAGTTTGTATCCATTTTTAAAAACTTTTGGGTAGTACTAAATGAAGCTTATTAATATAAATATTGAATCCCAGATATCGACTCAAAATGCCTGGGGAACCTCATGCGTGTGGATGTTGGCCCACTTGGAGGAAATCTTCTTGAAGTGTCCGTTGTCTATAGTAGGATGACATTTCAGTTTTTAATATTATTTGTCTGCTGTTTTCCACTTGTAACTGTCCTTTTCCCTCCTCAGACAACTCTGCAATTCTCCTTACATCAAGTTTAGCTTCTCAGTGTGGCTTAAGTGTGAAGATAGACCAGCTGGGGAACGCCATGATTTTTGCCTCTCTTCAAAACTGTTTTGCTCAAAATGTGGTAAAAAAAACTGGCGCTGTACTTTTTGTGGAGTAGCACCAGATGTCTGTGTATATATATATTGTTGTCGTTCTGATCATTTAAAATAATATCTATGTTTGTAGGACGATGAAGCTTTCACAACGACATTAAATCTTCGACTGCATGGGAACCAGGTGGTTGAAGACGAGCTGTACCAGGTGGCTAAAACCTGCCACTACAATGACTGGGCCTCCAGGGAAATTGTCTGTGAACGGAACTATATGGAGGCAAGTGAATGCAGTGGACACTGGTTATGTGCCTGTCTATGATTGGTGGCTATGTCCTGTCGGAAGCCAAGATTGCATTTGAGAGCAGAGAGATTGATTAACACTTATGGATTGGTCTCCTTTCTAGGTTTCAGTGAAAAGGTCGGCTCCAGGTGACTACAACCTGCCTAAACATCCCTTCTCTGGTGCTAAACAGTTGGGTGATCCTTGGCGAGCTGTGGCGGTATGACTAGTTTATGCCCCTTTTTTAATTTTACATTCTGCAAACATTGCTTTCTGTATTAAATGTCTTTATTGTTTTCACAGAAACAACCCATGGATGCAGGATTCAGAATCAAAACTGTTGTGTTCTTCACACCTGAGGAGAAGATGATGACTGTGACAGAGGCCCAGAGACGAGGTTATGGAATCGCAAACACCCCGACAAGGCTGGTTTTGCGAAGCCCAATAACTTCCCCTGAAACATACACCCAGCATGTAAGTGGACTGCATTTTTATATTTTAAACCAGCTTTGTGTGTTGACTTGTTTACACTAGCAGCCAGGGAACGTTTTGCTTTGGAACAAATTATGTAATCTAACTTTAATTTGAGACGGTTGAACATATTGCGCTACTTTATTTTAACGCACTCGTCTATTGAAGTAACCACATCCGTAAGTATACATTGCTTGACTGTATGGTTAACGGGCATTTACACAATGTTCTGTAAACTAACTTTGCAGGTAGCCGGTGTGCCTATGACTGTGCTCACAACCTCAACAATATTTGAAAAGAAGTGGCTGGAGACCCAAATCCACGCAGGAGCTGCCTGCCCAATACTGCAGGGTAATTTTTGTAGAGCAGTAAATGCTAACCCTAACTACTGATGGCTTTAATTCTCAGGGAATCTGGGGTTGTAGCAGTTTAAACATGGACAGTGAGTGTTTTATTCTTGGACTTGAATAATCACTTTACTGCGATGACGCAGACATTTCTTGACTAGAATGTGTAGACAACTGGTCCAATCCAAGAAATGATATGGCTGGTAGAGCCTCAAATTGTGTTTAGGATCAATGTTTTATAGAACTGATGGGTAGTGTTTTGCAGTCTGGCTGTAGCTTCATATTCAACTGACATGAGTGGTATCTATTCTAGCTTTTTGACTACTTTGGGTCTGAAGATTAATTATGTGTCCATATTTGTTCTCTACTTGTCTAACCTCTGTTTCCTTTTGTACAGGTAGTGTTTCTTTCACTCCCCACTCGCTCAGCTGGTTCCTGCCGAGGCACATTGACCCCCTCATTTTCTCTGGCCAGTTTAAACTGTTGGAGGTGCACATGGGTGTCGATGGCCAGAGGCTCGACCTTGCAGAGGTGGCCAACAGGCGTTACTCCTTGTCTGTCAATGACATATACATCATCATTGAAATCCCTGTTGGGGCTGTCGGTGGCCACTTTAAGGTCAGAGTTACTTTGTGTTTGTATATACATGCATTTTATAACAATTGTGCATAACTGACCCATGGGCTTAAAAGGATGTCTTGTATTTTGCAGAGTCATGTTCAGAATGGTCAGTATCTCACTACTTATACCATTGAGCCGATGCTCGAGTTGCTCTGGACTGAGGATTCTTCTCATGAGGACACCAGATACAAAGTCCTCCTTCCCATCACCACGCCGCTACTGTATCGACCTCCGCAAGTTATTGACAGTGAGTAATTTAACAATCACAAGAGTACCAAGATGTAATACGAACCTCCCTAATTGCTTTTTATTTTTGCCCCACAGACACTGTTCCTGAGGAGCAGATATTTAAGATGACGCTTGGGCCTTTCTGCTCCGATGTGACACTAATGAACATCACCTTCCCCTCTGAGGTTTTATCCATAGCGGACTGCAGTGCAAGAGGCCTTAAAGTTTTGGAGCACAAGTCCGCCAAAAGCTGCTCGAAGATGTTTAACCTTGAAGTGCCCTTCACGTACCTTGGTGTTGTACAAATGGTGAGCTTTACTCGACTTGTGAAATTAAATGCATTTTATTTTGCCAGCTAATCTCTATTTATACCTGACTCTCAACAGAAAGAAATGGGGCTTACAGTCTACTCTCTTCACTTGACCTTTGGCTTACTGGTTCTGCCAGAGTTTGCAGCGTTTGCTCACACTGCTCATCTGGAAGCACAGTTGGTGCACAAAGGTCTGAACTTATGAATATGATGGCTTCATTCAGAACACGAATAGCAAATTTCTAACTTTTTTCCTTCTGCAGTTCCTCCCTCTGTCACTGGTGGCTGTGATTATCAAAACTTCTATGTCCTCGTGAAATACGACACCCAAGCCTTCCACTTTCAGACGCTAGTGGGAAAGCAAATGTTGACATTGGACCTGGCTCAGAAGTACAGCTTCATGGACAATGGAACACACTTCAGTTTTACAGTACCGTTTTCTGCCCACGACGCTGCGATTGAGGTAAAGTATTCTTAACCAAATTGTAGAGATGCAGGGATGTATCTTGACATTTGTTGCAGAGATTATTTTCTTTCAATCTAGTGTGTAAACTTGGATTTGTTTCTGACTTTCAGGCTATAGAGGCATCATCTATTAGAAGCAGACTCGATGTGACTCTGAGGAATCCGGACACCGACAAAAATATTCAAGAATTCTCCGTGTCTTGCAGTTTCTTGTCAACCCTAATTGGTTAGTTAGGGGAAATGGATATATAATGTTTTTTAATGCCACACCAAGCATACTAAGGTCTGGTCCTCTTTTCAGAGTGTTTCCCTAATGGAACGATGACCGCTCTGGCTATAAAACTGGAGTCGGTTCCCAGTCTGCAACTCGGTCACCTCACCCTCAGAGACCCAAGCTGTCGGCCGTCATACAGCGATGACCGCTATGCCCATTTTATTTTTACTGGGAACTCATGTGGCACGACCAGAAAGGTAGATTACTGCTGAATGTTACCCTTGTTGCAGACTATTGAACCATTTGGTTAACTGCTTTATTTTTCTTCAGTTTCTGCCTAATATGATGGTGTATGAGAATGAAATCTCTCTGCCTGACCTTGAAACCAAAAGAGAATCAAAGACCGAGCCAGAGTATGAGTAAGTGTCTTAAGACATAAAAACTCTTTGTGCTAAAATTAGTTCATCAATTCCTTTACGTTTTGAACTTGGACAGTTTTGTAGACTTGTCATGTGAACTATTTCTGACTAACTCCTGGATTGTCTTTCTTCAGCCTGAAGGTTGCTTGTTATTTTGACATCAACACAAACCACGCTGTGGCCTTCAACAACAGACCTCTGAGCAGTAAACCATATGCTGATGATGCAATAAGCGCGCTGCAATTTGAAATGAGACTTGCTTTGGGTAAAGGAAGTTCTGAACTGTCTTTTTGTGTATCCCAAACATAGACATTTTCCTCTTTAGCACTAAAACTACAGGTAAAGCAAAGACATGGCTCAGATTTTTCTCAGATTAAAGGTTTTCAAGAATTTAAAGTTGGTAAACTAGTGGTGTCTAAAGCTAGGAGGCAAATGCAATTTATTTACTACTCATGGTTGACTCATTTCTAAAACCTCATCAGTTTAATGACAACTACTTTAAGTTAAATTCACTCGTCTATATTATACACCTTAATTTCTCAATGTTCAGTCTCTAGATCATTATTCTTGTCTGAATCTCTAATTCAGTTTATTTCTCTTTACTTAGACTCCTCCTACAGCACATTTCACAGTGTTGATGACTATCTCATTGCAAAGTATCTACACGAGCCGCTGTATTTTGAGGTGGAACTCATGAAGTCTCAAAACCCTGAGGTATCGCTGGAGCTGGTGTCCTGCTGGGCAACAGAGGGTGACAGGAAGTCTCTTCCCAAATGGGACCTCGTCATTAATGGGTCAGTTATTATTCCCTTTCTGTGGCATTAACAAGATGCAAGTGAAACATGGGCAGTATGGTTTTCCCTCACAATGAACAGTTTCCACGTGTGTGTACTCGCTGAACTTGTGACATCTGTGCACAGAGCCAGTGAGAACATAAACATGTATATATTCATTTACTTGTCTTCAGCTGTGCAAACCCAAAAGACCCATACCAGGTGATCTTCCATCCTGTTTTGCCTGATGCCAGAGTTCACTATCCTGCTAACTTCAAGCGCTTTGAGATCCCAATGTTTGCCTTTGCCAAGGACAACTTGAGTCGCCAGGTAATTTTGTACAACAAATCGATTTATCTTTGGAAAAAAGAAGGGACTGATTTGGGAAAAGTTTACGATTTAAATTGGAATTGCATTAACGTTAGTTTATATCTTGTAGGTCTTCGTCCACTGTGATGTTGTGGTATGTGATGCCAGAAGTGCAGTGGATAGAGCCTGTAATGTGCAGTGTTCAAACAAGGATGACGGGATGAAAGGCAAGACCTCTCATTCAATTCATTGTTGCACACATGCTCTAGTAAGGTTGCTCAAAGATGGATACACTTTAGTTGGTGTCCAATTGGGGAACAATGTTTATCCAAGTGTGGTTGTTAATTATTTTTCTTTTCTTTCCACAGGTAAACGTTCTGTTTCCGAGGGCCACAACATCAAACATGTCTCGTCAGGACCAATAATCATGAGCTAAATTTAAAATGTTCACACTTTTGTATTTTCCTGGCAATTGGTGATTGGTTCCAACTGAGGGTTGGAAGAAGTATTCCCTACTAAATCACAAATTGGAATACCTCTGTCCTAGTAACTTCTCACTTGGGTGAAAATCAGCCACGCAACAGTGAACATTCTGCATGGTGTAGTTAGAAATTCCTACAATACACAACTAGCTGCGACATTTTGAATGTAAGGCAGTTTTTTTAAAGGAGTTTTAAACAGTTTTTAGTATCCACATTGTTAAACCATTGTCTCAAATACATTTTCGTCACTGACTCCTAACCTGCAAAATCCTGTAAAAAAAATTGGGCAGCAAATGCATGCGTTTGTTCCGCAGAATAAAGTCCATATTGCATATACTGAGTTCTCCTGTGTCTCTTTCTTAATGTAATCTGTTCATGTTAACTACTTTCAGTCTTGCACCAACATGCATTTACATACAAATAAGTTGCTACTCATCTATGCTATATATTCAATTGTTTACTGGATCAGTATTTCAAATATTTTAGACTACATATGGCCTTCCCATAGACTACTGTATTTCACTTGTGAAGAACTCATTTAGTCTTGCTGATGACAAACTGCCTCAATGAAGGGAGTCTCAGAGCCCAAGGATTCATGCAGAGTGCCTGTATGAAAAACAACCAGTAGTCAATGTGCAAGCTACTCTATTGGGTTCTTATATTTGTAAATTTGACTGTCACGAATCTCACTTCTTAAATATGTGATGAGACGGTATATCCTTTACTATTTTGGCTTCTCTAAGAAAACTAGACTCACCCAAATGAAAGACACAGCAGAAATGAATGGAAGCTTCGTGAACTCGAGCCATTTTTTTCCAGCAAATTACCACAACATAAAACTAGTTCCTCAAAGCACCAACACTTGCAGGGTGTTATGGACCATCTCTGTTCTCCTGAAATTTGGTCAGACAATGACTTGCAAAGCTAAATGGTTTATTTTCTTACTGGTCGATCATTATATTGAACCATATATGTTAATCTGTTGCCTCTGTCACATACTTGCCTGCAAGTTTTCAAAGCTGTGTATGCGAGTCGCCCTCTGAATTTGGCTTGAGGGGAACCATACGCTGCATTTTTTTTGGTCTTGAAATACTGACTAGCAAAGGGCTAAGTTAGTTTATATGTGCTGCACAGTTAAGCCAAAATAATGCTACCTAGCTAACATTATACTTGACAATGTGGGCAAGAGAGGGGGAGGATTGGCAGTGTTGTATTGTTTTTAATGTACATAGAGGATAGTAAAATAGCAAATACTAATTTTCCATTTACTGCATTGGCACTCCAAGGTTAACTTTGAAGCTCATTAGTTTCATATGAATTAGTTACTGCATTCAGCTGTTTAAATTTGGTCGAGTTCGATTCAATTTTCAAAGTATGGGGTTCCGGTTTGGCGCATGGCGGAGTAGGCAGCTCGTCGGAAGGGCTCTGTCACTATTTTACATTTATTTGGCATTTGCTTTTATAATTACAAGACAAACTTGAAAAACCAGCTTCTAAAACGTACTTCTTTTACGGGGTACACTGTATTCACTTCAACATGGGCAAACCCAACGCAGCTAGAGGAGGAAAAAAACCCGAAAGCGAGAGCAAGCAAGTCCACGATGGCGACCTAGCATCAGACCTAGCTAGCGACGACACGACACATGGAGACGGCAACGGCAGTAACGCGGCGCTCTCCCTCGCTGACATGCAGAAACTACTCGCCGGTATGGAGGAGCGGATAATCAACACTCTGACAGCGCAAATTTCAGCCAACCACGCCACTATTGCCAGACATGACCAGACAATTCAAGCCATTGAGACGTCAATGAACGACTTTCAGGGGAGAATAACTACACTGGAGGCCGCGGTCGGCAGCTTCGTGAAGGAGAACGAGCTAATGAAGTTTAAGGTCGACGATCTCGAGAACAGATCACGGAGATGCAATATCCGTATTACAGGCATACCCGAGAGAGCGGAGGGCACCCGACCAACGCCTTTCATTGAATCCTTCATCGAGGAATTATTCGGCGCGGACGCTTTCCCCCGTAGCTTAGCCGTGGACAGAGCGCACAGGGTGGCTGTCCAGAGGAGGCCGGACGGCGCGCCTCGGCCCTTCATCGCCTGCGTTCATCACTTCCAGACGAAGCAGCGTATAATGCAGCTGGCACGAGAGAAAGGTCCCTTGTCCTACAGGGGCTCGGAAATTCATATTTACGCCGACTATAGCGCTGAAGTGGCTAAAAAGAGAGCTACCTTTTCCCCCGTCAAATCCGCGCTGAGGAAAGCAGGCTACCAATACAGCTTGATCTTCCCGGCTAAGCTGCGAGTGATCGCCGATGGAACCAGGCACGAGTTCAATACCCCGGGTGAAGCGGCTTCCTTCCTGGAGAACATTCGGAACATTCAACCGGCAGTATGAGACTCCTCGGCAACTATAACAAGGACCTTGGTGACACTACCTTTTCTTAGCTTAGGTTGGTTGGGCTAACCGGTGAGTGAATACTTTTGCGTGCTAAACTGACACGTTGTATAAATAGTCAAACTTATGAACAGTATATTACTAAACTGATCGTGTTCATATAACGCTGAACATTCATATACTCTTCACTGAACCTTATTACCCGAATGTCAAACTGTCCTAAACATTACTTAAAAACAGCATTTTGGGTCAGTTGAAAGTGTCACGCTCTCGAGGTCTGTGTTATTAAAGGGTACCTGTAGTGCAAAACAACAACGTGCTACATCCATTCGGCGCATCAAATAAATCATATTTACCCCGCCGCTATTGTCAACAAGTCACGCATAGCCCGAGGATTTACATTTCTTCGTCAACATTCCGAGTCCGTGAACGCTTCAGGGCGCAGCCATTTTGCTAGTTACTCATGTCAAAGCTAACTATGACGTTGAGTCGTTGAAAGGAATTCAGCCAATCCGGAGCCACTTCTACACGCGTTGCTTCTTGGGATAGATCGGTGGCCTCAAGAATTACACAATCTATATCAGGGGTGCTCAATACGTCGATCGCGGCGACCTGCCAGTCGATCGCGGCGTAGTATTGGTAGATCGCATGACATAAAAAAAATTGGCCCGCCCCCCTGTCACTTTCTCTATAGCGCCACATTACAGCAGCAGCACGTCATTTCTGTCTCTACGTGTTGCGTTGACAGTCCTCTGCCCGCCGTCTCGTGCGTCTCGAGCTCCCGACACCGGTTTGCGCGCATCGGGACGGACGGAGCAAAGAAAAAGTCACTAGCACCCCCGAACATGTCGGCCGAACATTGCATCAATGAAAAACATCTCCAGCGCTGGCTTATGCGCGATGTAGCTATCAAGCTCACTCTTTTGTGTGAAGCAGATGAGGTCTAATGACACTATCATCGGACATAAGTTCGTGCTCTTTACAACAAATGCACTCTATGTCTGTTTTTTGTGGCACACATTTCCCACAACTGCACCAAACGTCCGCCGACTTGCGTGCACGGTCCGCACGGTGAAGCATCTGGACCGGCGGTCCTTCGCATCAACTTCATCAGAATCATCGCTATCATCGCTGTCACAATTCACTAAATGGGGATAGTCTGCTTTTAAAGGTTCAAACAAGTATCCAGTTGCTGAATCAGACAATCTTTCATCGTCCATATTCTCAATCTCTCAGCATTTGTTTGCGAGCGCTCGACGTTGTTTATATTGGTATCTGAACACATCCGCTGTGGCTGGCTGTCGATCTCTCAACGATGTGACGTCACACCACCCGCGACATATTCAAGCTCCAGTGCAATGTCGCATGTCGGAGTTGAGGACTTTGAACAGCCTAAACTACGTATTGTTATTGAATACTGGACCGTCAGTGCATGAATAACCTTTAGAAACACATTATCTTTTGATCTGGCTACATATTCGTTTTCACTACAGGTACCCTTTAAGACTGGCGTAGATTACAGGGATATTATATCCCCACTCTGGGATCACAGTTAATGCTCCTTGTTCTTATTTTTTATTATCTTACTATCTAATTTGCGTAGAATGTATATACCATCTCCTCTTGTTAAATTCTAACCCCACAATATACAGAACGGCTGTTTGTTGTGTTGACCAATGTTTAGAAAATGTCTTTCACGGTACTGCTCCGTAGATTCTTTAAAAGAAGCGGTTCACAAGTTAAGATCCTTTCCTTTTTTTTGCCTTTACATTCATTCTGATAGACAGAGTTTAAAGTGCATGATAGAGTTATGCACACAGTTTTCAATAGTGCAATAGTTAGGGTTAACAGGTTTAGGTACCAAGGACTGGAGCCTTTTATTCTTAATGTGTTTTTGTTGTTGTTGTTTTTGTGTTTTTTTCTTGTTTTTTTTCTTCTTTTTTTCTTTTTTCGTATCTTCCTTTGTCTCCCCCCCACACCCCTCCTACTCCCCCACCCTTCCATTGGTGCTCTGTTGCTATATCCTTCTATTTAAACTATGAACAGTCGGTCCAATAAGGTGACTAATGTGCCAACCAAGTTCATATCCTGGAATGTAAAAGGTGTCAATAGCCCGGTTAAGAGACAAAGGGTCATGTCTCATCTACAACAATTGACAGTAGACGTAGCATTTCTTCAAGAAACCCACCTTTGTAACATTAGCGTTGCTGCTCTCAAGAGAGGTTGGGTGGGCCAGGTGTTCCACTCTAGATTTAATGCAAAGGCCAGAGGGACAGCCATATTGATTAACAAAAACACCTCTTTTCATCCCGAAGAGATTAGCGACCCAAATGGGAGATATGTTATCGTTACTGGACAACTCTGGGCTAATCCTGTGATTTTGGTAAATGTTTATGCCCCGAACTGCGACGACAGTAACTTTTTTGATAAGCTATTTCTTTCCATACCTAAGCTTGACAATGGATTGCTTATAATAGGAGGTGATTTTAATCTTGTGCTTGATGTTACCTTGGATAGGTCATCCCAGAAGCCTCAGAACCTTTCCAAATCGGCTGGAGTTGTAAATGATTTCATGCGTAAGTGTGGCCTCTCAGATATTTGGAGATTTAAGTTTCCCAACACCAGAGCTTACTCCTTTTTCTCAAATGTGCATCATAACTATACCCGCATAGACTATTTCTTACTCGATAATAGATTGCTCCCTCAGGTTAAATCCTGCTCGTATAATAGTATTGTCATATCGGATCACAGTGCCTTTCTATTTGATTTAGACCTCCCAAACCGCCCCCCCCAAAACAGAATCTGGAGACTCAACCCTCTTTTACTTTCAGATGACGATTTTGTGAAGTTCATTTCAGCCCAAATACAATTCTTTCTAGAGACTAACTCCTCCCCAGAGATCTCTCAAGCTACATTATGGGAAACTCTTAAAGCATACCTGCGCGGGCAAATCATAGCCTATTCCTCTACGATCAAGAAACGGAAAAACTCCAAACTGACTGAAATTTCCCAAAAAATCCTGGATGTTGACTCTAAATATGCTCATTCCCCGAATACAGGTCTGTATAAAGAACGGTTGAGACTCCAAACTGAATTTAATCTTTTATCTACCGATGAGGCAACACGTCTCATCCTAAAATCCAGACATAATGTGTACGAATTTGGAGATAAATCCAGTAGACTATTGGCTTTGCAAGCCCGCCAAGTAGCTACCACCCGCAATATCACAATGATTCAATCTGACGCAGGAGAAATGTTGATAGATCATAAAGACATAAATAAAGCATTTTTACAATTCTATTCCAACCTTTACACCTCAGAACTTAACAACGACCCCGGCCCCTCATGTGCCTTCTTTGATAATTTGACTATCCCTACTGTATCGGAGGAACAAAACACCAACTTGAGTGCAGATATCTCAGCTGCTGAAATCAGCATGGCTATAAAATCTATGCAGAGCAACAAGTCACCAGGCCCGGATGGGTTCACAACAGAATTCTATAAAAAGTTCTCCTATCAGCTGGCACCAACTCTTAAAGCAATGTTTAAAGAAGCACTGTCCTCAGGCATTCTCCCTGTAACGTTGAGACAGGCCTCTATATCCCTACTAGCTAAGAAGGATAAAGACCCAGTATTCTGCTCATCCTATCGCCCTATCTCCCTACTTAATGTGGATTTTAAAGTGCTGTCTAAGGTCCTAGCTAAACGCCTGGAAAGTGTGATCCCAGATATTATCTCGCCTGATCAAACAGGATTTATCCAGGGCCGACACTCCCACTCAAATTTACGAAAACTATTCAATGTTATCCATTCGGCCCCATCAAGGTGCCCGGAGGTAGTGGTTTCTCTTGATGCAGAGAAGGCCTTTGACCGGGTCGAGTGGAAATATCTATTTGCTGCCCTCAAAAAATTTGGTTTCTCTGAGGAATTCACTGCCTGGATTAGACTACTATATTCCTCTCCCTTAGCAGATGTAATCTCGAACAATACTAAATCTGACTACTTTCCCCTTGGACGGGGAACAAGACAAGGGTGCCCTCTTTCTCTTCTTTTGTTCGCTCTCGCCATTGAGCCCCTAGCAGTGGCACTGCGACGCTGTGGGGGCTTTAAGGGTATACCTCGGGGTGATTTGGAACTAAAAGTTTCTCTCTACGCGGATGATTTGCTGCTGTATGTCTCTGACCCCTCTCTATCTCTTCCCTATATTCTAGATATCCTGAATCAGTTTGGGAAAATATCAGGATATAAGTTAAATTTGCAAAAAAGTGAACTTTTCCCTCTAAACTCTGAAGCAGAGGCACTCCCCTCCAGCCTTTCCCCTTTAAGGTGGCCCGGGATGGCATTAGGTACTTGGGGATTGAGGTCACGGTCCTTCCACTCTACTTTTAAAAATAACTATATTACCCTTTTGAATAAATGCAAACAGGATATGACTCGCTGGGCCTCATTACCATTATCATTAGTGGGTCGTGTTAACCTAGTTAAAATGATAGTATTACCCAAATTCTTATATCTCTTTCAAAATATTCCTATCCTGATTAAAAAATCTTTCTTTAAAAATCTTGATACAAATATAATCTCGTTCATATGGGGGACCAAACCTAGTCGGATCAGCAAAACTCAACTCCAAAGACCAAAGCGAGCGGGAGGCTTAGCTTTACCTAATTTTCTCCTTTACTATTGGGCATGCAATATCCAGAAGCTACTACACTGGTGTGAAGACAGTCCAATTGAGGGAAAGGCGGACTGGGTACAAATAGAATTCTCCTCCTACCAGCACCATCTCAGCTCAGTGGTCTGTGCAGCCCTGCCTCTTCTTAGCAATAACTTGAGTACAAACATAATAGTAAATCACACAATAAGAATATGGGCTCAGTTTAGGAGACATTTTGGGCTGCAAGCAGCCTCCACCCGCTCCCCCATTAAATGTAACCTTATGTTTACTCCCTCATGTACAGATAACGCATTTGGTCTGTGGTTTGACAAAGGGATTAGATCAATCCATAATTTATACATAGAAGACACGTTTGCTTCATTCTCCCAATTATCGCAAACCTATGATCTACCGAAGAACAATTTCTTCCGCTACTTGCAGATCAGGAGCTTTGTAAGAAACACGTTTAACTCTTTTCCAAACAAGCCCTTGAAATCTCATGTTGACAGCCTCCTAGAACTGAACTCGAATAGTAGAGGATTGATATCCCAAATTTACGGGCTCATTAATGATATCAACCCACACTCCTTGGAAAATGTAAGAATGGCCTGGGACTCCGATCTTGGAGTGGTTATAACAAATGACCAATGGGACTCTATTTTAGATTTGATATACACGTCATCTACATCCGCTAAACACAACTTAATACAGCTGAAAGTGGTACACAGGGCGCATTACTCTAATGCTAGACTGGCAAACATTTACCCTAACTCTGACCCATTATGTCCTCGATGTAGAGGCCAGCCAGCAGACTTGTTGCATATGTTCTGGCTGTGCCCTAAACTCGCCAACTTTTGGTTAAGTATTTTTAAAGCGTATAGTGAGATGTTTGCGGCTCAATTTGACCGAGACCCAATTTGCGCACTCTTTGGCTTAATTCCAGAGGAAGTCCGTATCCGTTTACCAAATAAAGCCAATGTGATCACAGCCCTCACGACGCTTCTTGCTCGACGTTTGATCCTTCTGAGATGGAAGCAGCGCGCCCCCCCATCGTTCCCCCACTGGATCAAAGATGTCATGTATTTCCTGACACTTGAAAAAATCAAATATACCCTCAGTGTCCTCCCAAACCTTTAGTAAAGTATGGAGACCTTTTCTAGAATACTACGACTCCTTACAAGAACCTCTCGACATAGACTAAGGTGGATCCGCTCCAGAGCAACAGTGAGCATCCCCCCTCCCTCCCTCCCCTCCCCTTGTTGTTTTTTGTTGTTGTTTTTTCTGTTTTTGTTTTTTGTCCTTTAGCCATTACTCATTCTCTTTTTTACATGCAACTTCTCACTTTGTTAATTTTCATTTCCAAATTGCTTTACATTACCTGATGGATTAATCTAATTATTTGATTCTGTTTACATTTTCGTCTCCTGAATGTACCTGAAATTACCTGAATGTATTGTATAAATTCTGTAGCCTGTAACCCTACAGTGGGTGGGGTGGGTGGGGTAAGGGGGGGGTCGGGAATGAGGTTTTAAATTTTCAATCTGTAATTGCCCTGAGACAAGTGTGAATCCTCTTCCCTGGTGGGATAAAAACTGTGAAAATCAATAAAACATATTTAAAAAAAATAAAAAAATATATTTCAAAGTATGATGGGCATTATATTGCTGTCATATTATATTCTGTCCTTTCTAATGTGTGTTCATAGCTAGTTGCAGCTGGACCTCTCAGGCTGCCCTGATATGCTCAACCCTTCCAGAAAATGTCAGAGGGAGTATCAAGATGCCAAATAGGTAAATTGATGTGTACAATGTTTGTTGTGAGCTTCCTTTGGGGATTGTCTCATTGAAAAAAAATTAAATTTTTGTATTTACAGTCATGTCTTCACGGTATTTCATATTTAATAAAAACTGTCTTGTCCTCTATCGTTTCACAGCAAATCTGGACCAAAGTCCTCAGGGATGGGACTTACACTGGCATCTCAAAATAGATAATGAACATTGTATGCAAACTAAACTAAAATGTTTTCTTTTTAATAAATTGTTATTAAGACTGGGTAGACTGGTGTTTGTTGTTTTTTCTCCTGCAGTAGTTTATTTGTTTTATTGTTTTAAGTGTAAGCTGGACATGGTAAAGTAAGAAAAGGCGAAACACTTTAAAGTTATTCTGTTGAGTTAAAAAAAATTAAGGAAGTAAGTGTTGGATAAAAAGTTCACTAATATAGTGTCAAATCTGAGTAACACTTCTCAGTGTAGTGTAGTGTAAAATATTAACTCTTACCACAGTTGAATTGACTTTAATGTTATTAGATTAGATATGTAGTCTGATCATCCCTAGGGGGAAATTTCTTTGAAGCAGCAGCAAATTAAAATAGCAGGTCAGGACATTAAAATTAAGAATTTAAATAATAATAAAGAAAATGCTAAATATGAAAGTGTAAACAGTGTATCTAATTGTATATACAGTATAAAGTGAAAGCAGTGCAAGGTTTATTGATGTTCAATTTGAGGAGGATCTGGCCAGAGGTGTTTTATTATAAAGTCTAATAGCAGTGATCAGGAATGTTCTCCTGTATCTGTCCTTGTGACAGCGGAGCTGAACCAGTCTGTTGGAGAACGTACTCCGCTGTCCCTGCAGTAGGTGGTTGAGATTCGGGGACGGGTTATCCAATATGGACAATAATTTCTTCAGTGTCCTCCTCTTTAACACCTGTTCCGGATAGTCTTGTTTGCAGCCAATCATGGAGCCGGCCTTCCTCACCAGTTTAGTGAGTCAGTTGGTGGCACTGGTCCAACAGACTGGTAGAATATCTCCAACATCTTGCTGCACACAACGAAAGATCGAAGTTTCCTCAAGAAAATGAGTCGACTCATCCCCTTCTTGTACACAGCGTTAATGTTGGCCTTCCAGTTCAGTCTGTTGTCGATGGAGACACCAAGGAACTTGTACTCCTCAACCATATCCACATCGTCTCCAAGAACACTGTCAATTTTACTGTGCAGCTCCCGGCATACAAACTCCAACCGTCGAACTGCAGCGGTCTCCCTCCTCACGCAGTTGCTTCTCTCTCTCCGCTCGCAGCACATAGGCGTTGTGAGAGCGCGCAGGCATTAGTGTGGCGGGTCCCAGCCTAGTGCGCCACGTTGAAGTCGAAAGCCTGGAGCTCCTCCAACCACCTGGCCACCTTTTCCTGTGGCTCCTTGTATGTCTTGAGCCACTGCAGAGCAGAGTGGTCCGTCCTCACAGTGAATGTCAGGCCACACAGATACGTCTGATTAAGCTTACTGCGGGTGATGCAGTAGTAACCCCTTTTCTTGCATGGTCCCGATGCCTTCACTGCTTACCCGGTGTCCAAAAAAGGAGCATGAAGGGCACTTTTCCGGATGCAGCTTCAGGCCTGCTGCTCTGATTTTTTAGAGCACCAACGGCAGGGACGGCAGGACGTGCTTGAATGATTTACCGTGAACCAGGATGTCGTCCAGGTAAACCATGCACTGCTGACGGGGAACTCCACCCAATACCTTGTCCATCAACCTTACAAATGTAGCAGCGGCATTACAAAATCCCAAACCGAGGTCCTTCTGCTGCCACCGCTTCGTCCGGTGCAGAAAGCAGTCTTGTGCCGGACGTCCAGAGCGAGTGGCACCTGCTAATATCCACTGCGGAGGTCCAAGGAAGTGAACCAAGAGGACCCAGAAACCTGGTCCAGAGACTCGCCTATCTTTTTCGGAATCACGACAACTGCTTCTGCCCAGGGGCTGTCGGAAGACTGGATGACACCCGCCTGCAGCATGCTCGTCAGTAGACCTCTGACATTCATGTGTGCCAGCTCTACGCTGACCGTGCGCAGTCGCACAGAGGTGGAGTCGAACCGAATCCAGTCTCGGACTATGTAAGGTCTCATCAGTTGTTGTTGACCATGTGTTGACTAGTGCCATGCAGGGAACTCATTCAACAGTTATAGGGACATAACAGAAATCGGCCTTACCAGTGTGTCCCACTGCCAGCTGCACCTGGACACACAATTTAGTGGGGGAGATTGCTCTGATGACCTGGGGCCGGTATTTCAAAACTTGTAATCCAGATCAGAATCATCCGGATAACCAAATCCCCCTGTCCTCAGCCACGGATCAACCTGATCTATCCCGGTATTTCAAAACTTTGCGGGATTGGATCAGAGTGATCCTGATACCGGCAGATTGGGATTTCCAAATCCGGCCCCGCCCCCTAGATCACAGACAGGTAGCAGGAAGTGGAGCGAACATTTTACGGAAAAAAGGAGAAGCTGGTACTACTGTTGTCTCTAAATGTAGCTATAATATTGGTCAGTGTTGATGCGTCCTCAGACGAGATGAAAGGCAAACACTATATTGAGTCAACAAATTACGTAAATCCGCACAAAGTTGAAAGGAGAGCTCGGCGAAGTAAAATAAAGCCGAGTTCGCGCTAACGCTGCTCCATTGACTTCTGAGTTAATGAGCTAACAAGCTAGTAAATAGGCTAGCATCTGTACGTCGCAGTCCACATTTGAATGCATTTACTTGCAATGCATTGTGTGTAGATTTAAAATGTGTTGTACATATCTCCGATGTGAGGTTCTGGGACAGGGATGTCTATGTGTACAGTTTGTAAAGCCCTCTGAGGAAAATTTGTAATTTGTGATCATGGGCTATACAAAATAAACTGAATGAATTGTATTTTTAGTAGTGCTGTGAAAAATAACGCGTTAACTCAGTTAATTCAATTACAGGTATAACTAGTTTTTTTTTTTTAACGCATTTAACGCATGCGCAGAATGAGCTTCCAATCCGTCTGTTGTTGGTCGTCGGGACGAAAAAAAAGTCACTTGCAAAATGAGCTTCCAATACACCACTTCAATCTGAACTCTGTCCGCTCTCATGCAGACGGTCTGTTCATCGGTAATGATCCTTCCGCAGGTTCACCTACGGAAACCTTGTTACGACTTTTACTTCCTGTAGATCAGGGGTCTCAACACGTCGATCGCGACCTGCCAGTCGATCGCGGCGTAGTGTTGGTAGATCGCATGACATTAAAGAGATTGGCCCGCCCCCTGACATGTTCTCTATAGCACGTCTTTGTTCTTTTATTAAGCTAAACGTCTGTTGTTGATCGTATCTCCACAGCAGCATGTCATTTCTGTCTCTTCGCGTTGCGTTAACACTTATCGATCTCCGTCTCGCACGCCACAGAGCTCCGTCTTGCGCATCGGGACCGAGCAAAAAAAAGTCACTTGTCAATCTGTCCACCTTTAGATTGTATCATGGTGGAGTTAATGGTTGACAAACAAGAGAAAAATGCTCTGTTTAACCCTCCTGTTACCTTTACATTTACCAACATATTTTACCCTCGGGGTCAATTTGACCCCAGCAATTAAAACCTCCAGAAAATTATTAGAATTAATATTGCTTCCCAAGTTTAAGTGTGAGGTACTTTATGTTTGTTTGTTGACTACCTAAATAGCCCTTTAAATAAATAAAAAAGTTGATATTTCTGATATGTTTGACAGTGAAAAACAGCCTGGGGTCAAATTGACCCCAAAGAACACCGACATTAAACATTGAATGGGGTCAAATTGACCCGAAAGGTAACAGGAGGGTTAAACATTCTGTTTAGGATGAAGATGTATTAATGTTCCATATGGAAGAAAACTGCTAAATAACTGCTGAGTTGCAGCACCATTGTATAGAAGAATGTATAAATGTATATATCCGTCTTTTGTCATAAATCTCTATGTTCTCACAAAATATACCGAGAATATCGGTAATATGTGATTAATCATGATTAATCCACAAAAACCTGTGATTAATCCGATTAAAAATTTTAATCGTTTCACAGCCCTAATTTTTAGGAAACAGTTAACAAAAGGGATAAAACCTTCATATGTGTTCTCTTTACAGATGTTTGTGGAAAGAGAAGACAGCCAGTTAACATAGAGCTGCTCCAAATGCCATAACCTTTTCAGCTTTGGCTATGAAAATTAAGTGTGTGTGCTGAATGCATGTTAATAAATACATTTGACTGATTTTCAACGAATATGTTGTATTTTTTTTTTTACTTCAGTTTTTCACTGTGCTTTCTGAAAAAGAAAGGAACGTGCAAATAAAATAAACATTGATCAAACAGCAGTCTAGCTATATCTGTATCAAACAATGAACTTTGGGAGCAGTTACACTTCGTCTGGTCAGACCTGTACATGTAATCTCCCTCAAATCCACCTCTGAATCTTCAGGATCAGATTTGCTATGAAATACCCATTTTTTGGGATCTGATCAGGATTTAATCCAATCCAGGAGGATTAATCCTGGTCGATCATTTTGAAATACCGGCCCCTGGTCTTGCAGGAACAACACAGTACTCGTCTAACTAAACTCACTCCCGTCCCCAGAACAGGTCAAACCCGCCTCACTTCTGCTCTACCAATCACAGGCAAGCACCTCGACGAGCATGCCCACAGCCTCCCCATGATTGGACAGAGAGTGGAGGGGTGACGACCGACCCCTCCAAATACAAAGCCAAACTGTACAGGGTCACTACAGTTTTATGTGATTGTAACAGCAAGACCAGCAAGTTGTGCATCCCAACAGGTTAATCCAGATGTGTTGACAATATAATATGAGTCAAGTAATGAAGCTTGAGATATGGGGGTTGTGTTTGGGGGTCTGGTGGAAGTTATCTAGTTTCACGTTGGATATCAACCAACCGTCAAATGCACAATGCCCCTCTAGGAATTGCACTAGGAATTGCGACTTACCAGTGGTGAGGTGGAACAAGGCAGGTGAGGGTCCCAAAAGAAAAGATGTACCCCGATCACCCGTGTAAATAACTATCACTCACAAAGCCCCACGTGAGGGTCGGACTCAGGGGTAACCTAAACCACGCAGCACATGAAGAAAGACATCAACACCCAGAGGCACCTCTCCCACTACGTTGGTGTAGCAGCACCTACAGAAACAAAAGAGCACTATTTACCCCAGACTCTAGTTAACAAAAAGGAAAATAAAAAAAAAGAACAAGAAACAAAACAACCAAAATAATGTCAAACAACCCGATAAAATGGCTCAAGCTAAAAGGAAGCCGTTGCTATTAAAACCAGGCTGACGACGTCAACCAACGCGCAACTCTGGGCGCAGTGTTGTTTGGTTCAGCGCCGTAGGCAAAACAGCGGTAAGTCAATCAGACCGTAGGTAAGATCGCGTAGGCAAAACGGAGCCATAGGCAAAACAACAGCGTTCTTCTGATGAGCAGTTTAGTGGTAACCATTTGGTGGCCACGTTCCGCCCAAACCCAGCCAACAGTACCCTGTGATTAGGGAAGACATCAAATTAATAGAATAATAATACTTAAATTATATAAACTAGCTAAATGGAATCACCTACCAATCAGGCCATATGCATCTGTTCTAACAAGGGGGTTTGGCGACCATGTAATGCTGCCACCGGTGGTGTTGGAGTTGGACAGCAACACACCACCTGGACGGCACTCACTGGAAGGAACAGCGGTAGACTTTTACTTTAAATCTATAAAGCGTTTATTCAAAATCAGGATACAAATAGACAATCATGCGCATGGACCCCAATCCAGAGCTGTGACCAATGGCCCCAGCGCTGGAGAAAGGATGCTGAGCAGAGCGCGCGCGGCCATTGAAATAATCATCAGGAACAGTTCTGATTGGTCAGGAGGAAAAGAGGGTGGTGTTTTCTCATTGGTTCTTGTTCCTCTGCTTCCGCCGTTGTCGCTCCTTCATTGGTTCTTGTGGTCTGCCAATGAGTGCACATGTTTGTGAAAGAAAGTGTGAGACAGGAAGAGTGTTGATTTACTTGGTTCCTCTCTTTGAAGCCGTCTTTCACTCCTCTCTGGGGGTCTTATCAGTGCAGCGGTGAGAACCAATGCTCTCAGAAGGTCGTTAAGACAAAGAGGGCCTCTTGATGTGCGAGTGTGTGAGCGTGTGTGAGGGCGTGAGAGGGGTCATTGAGGAGCCTCAAGTGTCTAAAGGAGAATAATGGCCGCATCTGGACCCTTCCTTATCTATCTGCCCGGTGAGGTAAGGACTGTGATTGCTCTTTCTAACCTATGAATATACTGAGCTTCTTTGTCTGTGACTACTTCTGGGATATACGTGAAGCGGGGGAAGGGGTGTGTGCATAAAACTTCCTTAGAGAGTGTCACCGTTATCTTCTTTAGATCAGTCAGGCACCGGAGCGCCCCATTAAAGATTTTAACCCTCATCCAGTCTACTCCATCTTTACACATAAGCTTTATGCACATAACATTAGGGGTAAGCCAAGCAAAAGTATATATTCTTTGCAGTGGCTATATGAGCAAGACGCGTTTCTAACATGATAATAGAAGACCCAAAATTAGGAGCTAATCGAAACTCACCAACTGAACTGATCTGAAGTTGAGTCTCCGGTGCAGGAGGAAGGGAGCCCAAGAGTGGTCGGCGACCAGAAGTCCAGCAAACCGGGGACGTGCGTTTGATGTCAAGGGCCTCCCGGTTACATTTATATAATGCCCGCCCACCGTGATTGGCTAGCAAGGGCCTTTAATTTAAAGGGATACTCCGAGGCCCAGCGAATAATAAAAGCTTCCGTCTGCTACATATTTTTGAAGTTGACTCTTCTGTTTTTTTGTTTGTGTGTTTTGCATTACAGTTCATCATTTGATGTATGAGGTAGCCTACTGTGACTTTGTGATCTGGTGCTTTTTCCTGATTTCTGAAAACTTCTAAAGAGTGGCATGGCGTCATGCTTAAGATGCTGACCATAAACAGCCCTAATTTATGTTTATAAGGGGACTTTGTTTCAATTCAATTCCAGCCAAAATTATAAAAACATAATTGATCGAATAAGAATATATATACAGTCAGGTCCATAAATATTTGGACATTGACACCATTTTCATCATTTTGGCTCTGTACACCACCACAATGGATTGATTTTGAATGAAATAATCAAGATGTGCTTTAACCCTCTTGTTACCTTAGGGTCAATTTGACCCCATTCAATGTTTAACCCTCCTGTTACCTTCATATTTACTGACATATTTTACCCTTGGGGTCAATTTAACCCCAGCAATTAAAACCTCCAGAAAACTATTAGAATTAATATTGTTTTCCAAGTTTAAGTGTGAGGTACTTTATGTTTGTTTGTTGACTACCTAAATAGCCCTTTAAATATATAAAAAAGTTGATATTTCTTATATGTTTGACAGTGAAAAACAGCCTGGGGTCAAATTGACCCGAAAGAACACCGACATTAAACATTGAATCGGGTCAAATTGACCCTAAGGTAACAGGAGGGTTAAATATTGAATGGGGTCAAATTGACCCTAAGGTAACAGGAGGGTTAAGAGCAGACGTTCAGCTGTAATTGGAGGGTATGTACATCCACATCAGGTGAACGGTGTAGGAATTACAACACATTTTATATGTGGACCCTCCTTTTTAAGGGATCAAAAGTAATTGGACAAACTAACATAATCATCAATATAATTGTCAATTGTAATACTTAGTTGCAAATCCTTTGCAGTCAATGACGGCCTGAAGTCTGGAACCCAGAGACATCACCAGATGTTGGGTTTCATCCCTGGTGATGCTCTGTCAGGCCTCTACTGCCACTGTCTTCACTTTCTGATGCTTCTTGGGGCATTTCCCCTTCAGTTTGCTCTTCAGCAAGTGAAATGCAGCTCCATTGGATTCAAGTCAGGTGATTGACTTGGCCATTGCAGAACATTACATTTCTTTGCCTTAAAGATCAGTTGCCTGTTCACCATCTCTCCCTGAAATGTAAATAACTGACCTCTAGGTTAAAACCTAAATGTAAGCTGGTTAACATCAATAAATGGACATACATATGTATATGTCTCAGGGTATACAGATCTTGTGGTTTCTTCAGCGAGTTGAAGAAATTCTGCAGTCCAGCAAACATGCTTTTCTTCCCAGGATCCATGTAAAATAAAAAATTCCACTAAAATGATCTTCAACCTCAACTGTGATCAGTCTGTTCAACGAAAACCAACTATCACTGTAATTACTTCAGGGAAGATTACAAGACACCGGCCTTTGTCAATCAGACCTCAATAAGGCAGTAATAGGATTCACCTGTGTGTGGTTCTCGTTTGGCAGGAACCGCCCTAATCCTGCCCAGTATGTGATTTATTCGCACCGCCAACTTTAGTATAAAGTGTGAAAGCAGGAACATCAGTTAGTAGTTCCCTCTCTCTTGAGCAATGGGTGGTTTAGCTGGAGTTGGGTTTGTAGTTTTTGTTTCTATCCATTGTGTTCACTCAATGTTTTTGATTTTTCATGCTACTTAAAAAATGTTTCAATTTCTTTCAGGTTAATTCTCCTGATGGCAGTTGTAAATATAGAGGCTCAAAAGAAACCCTCTATAAGTAAGTTTGTATCCATTTTTAAAAACTTTTGGGGAGTACTAAATGAAGCTTATTAATATAAAAATTGAATCCCAGATATCGACTCAAAATGCCTGGGGAACCTCATGCGTGTGGATGTTGGCCCACTTGGAGGAAATCTTCTTGAAGTGTCCGTTGTCTATAGTAGGATGACATTTCAGTTTTTAATATTATTTGTCTGCTGTTTTCCACTTGTAACTGTCCTTTTCCCTCCTCAGACAACTCTGCAATTCTCCTTACATCAAGTTTAGCTTCTCAGTGTGGCTTAAGTGTGAAGATAGACCAGCTGGGGAACGCCATGATTTTTGCCTCTCTTCAAAACTGTTTTGCTCAAAATGTGGTAAGACTGGTGTTGTACTTTTTGTTGAAGTTTAAAGGACCTGGACATGACAGTCCAATTTAATATTAACAGTAGCATTGTATATATATATATATTTTCGTCAATGTGATCATTTAAAGTAATATCTATGTTTGTAGGACGATGAAGCTTTCACAACGACATTAAATCTTCGACTGCATGGGAACCAGGTGGTTGAAAACGAGCTATACCAGGTGGCTAAAACCTGCCACTACAATGACTGGGCCTCCAGGGAAATTGTCTGTGAACGCAACTATATGGAGGCAAGTGAATGCAGTGGAGAATGGTTATGTGCCTGTCTATATGGTTGGTGGCTATGTCCTGTCGGAATGCTAAGACTGCAATTGAGAGCAGAGAGATTGATTAACACTTATGGAGTGGTCTCCTTTCTAGGTTTCAGTGAAAAGGTCGGCTCCAGGTGACTACAACCTGCCTAAACATCCCTTCTCTGGTGCTAAACAGTTGGGTGATCCTCGGCGAGCTGCGGCGGTATGACTAGTTTATTCCCCCATTTTTTTAATTTTACTTTCTGCAAACATTGCTTTCTGTATTAAATGTCTTTATTGTTTTCACAGAAACAACCCATGGATGCAGGATTCAGAATCAAAACGATTGTGTTCTTCACACCTGAGGAGAAGATGATGACTGTGACAGAGGCCCAGAGACGAGGTTATGGAATCGCAAACACCCCGACAAGGCTGGTTTTGCGAAGCCCAATAACTTCCCCTGAAACATACACCCAGCATGTAAGTGGACTGCATTTTTATATTTTAAACCAGCTTTGTGTGTTGACTTGTTTACACTACCAGCCAGTGAACTATTGGCTTTGGAACAAATTATGTAATCTAACTTTAATTTGAGACGGTTGAACATATTGCGCTACTTTATCTTAACGCACTCGTCTATTGAAGTAACCACATCCGTAAGTATACATTGCTTGACTGAATGGTTAACAGGCATTTACACAATGTTCTGTAAACTAACTTTGCAGGTAGCCGGTGTGCCTATGACTGTGCTCACAACCTCAACAATATTTGAAAAGAAGTGGCTGGCGACCCAAATCCACGCAGGAGCTGCCTGCCCAATACTGCAGGGTAATTTTTGTAGAGCAGTAAATGCTAACCTTAACTACTGATGGCTTTAATTCTCTGGGAATCTGGGGTTGTAGCAGTTTAAACATGGACAGTGAGTGTTTTATTCTTGGACTTGAATAATCACTTTACTGCGATGACGCAGACATTTCTTGACTAGAATGTGTAGACAACTGGTCCAATCCAAGAAATGATATGGCTGGTAGAGCCTCAAATTGTATTTTGGATCAATGTTTTATAGAACTGATGGGTAGTGTTTTGCAGTCTGGCTGTAGCTTCATATTCAACTGACATGAGTGGTATCTTTTCTAGCTCTGACTACTTTGGGTCTGAAGATTAATTATGTGTCCATATTTGTTCTCTATTTGTCTAACCTCTGTTTCCTTTTGTACAGGTAGTGTTTCTTTCACTCCCCACTCGCTCAGCTGGTTCCTGCCGAGGCACATTGACCCCCTCATTTTCTCTGGCCAGTTTAAACTGTTGGAGGTGCACATGGGTGTCGATGGCCAGAGGCTCGACCTTGCAGAGGTGGCCAACAGGCGTTACTCCTTGTCTGTCAATGACATATACATCATCATTGAAATCCCTGTTGGGGCTGTCGGTGGCCACTTTAAGGTCAGAGTTACTTTGTGTTTGTATATACATGCATTTTATAACAATTGTGCATAACTGACCCATGGGCTTAAAAGGATGTCTTGTATTTTGCAGAGTCATGTTCAGAATGGTCAGTATCTCACTACTTATACCATTGAGCCGATGCTCGAGTTGCTCTGGACTGAGGATTCTTATGAGGACACCAGATACAAAGTCCTCCTTCCCATCACCACGCCGCTACTGTATCGACCTCCGCAAGTTATTGACAGTGAGTAATTTAACATGCACAAGAGTACCAAGATGTACTACGAACCTCCCTAATTGCTTTTTATTTTTACCCCACAGACACTGTTCCTGAGGAGCAGATATTTAAGATGACGCTTGGGCCTTTCTGCTCCGATGTGACACTAATGAACATCACCTTCCCCTCTGAGGTTTTATCCATAGCGGACTGCAGTGCAAGAGGCCTTAAAGTTTTGGAGCACAAGTCCGCCAAAAGCTGCTCGAAGATGTTTAACCTTGAAGTGCCCTTCACGTACCTTGGTGTTGTACAAATGGTGAGCTTTACTCGACTTGGGAAATTAAATGCATTTTATTTTGCCAGCTAATCTCTATTTATACATGACTCCCAACAGAAAGAAATGGGGCTTACAGTCTACTCTATTCACTTGACCTTTGGCTTACTGGTTCTGCCAGAGTTTGCAGCGTTTGCTCACACTGCTCATCTGGAAGCACAGTTGGTGCACAAAGGTCTGAACTTATGAATATGATGGCTTCATTCAGAACACAAATAGCAAATTTCTAACCTTTTTCCTTCTGCAGTTCCTCCCTCTGTCACTGGTGGCTGTGATTATCAAAACTTCTATGTCCTCGTGAAATACGGCACCCACGGCTTCCACTTTCAGACGCTAGTGGGAAAGCAAATGTTGACATCGGACCTGGCTCAGAAGTACAGCTTCATGGACAATGGAACACACTTCAGTTTTACAGTACCGTTTTCTGCCCACAATGCTGCGTTTGAGGTACAGTATTCTTAACCAAATTGTTGAGATGCAGGGATGTATCTTGACATATGTTGCAGAGATTATTGTCTTTCAATCTAGTGTGTAAACTTGGATTTGTTTCTGACTCTCAGGCTATAGAGGCGTCATCTATTAGGAGCAGACTCGATGTGACTCTGAGGAATCCGGACACCGACAAAAATATTAAAGAATTCTCCTTGTCTTGCAGTTTCTTGTCAACCCTAATTGGTTGGTTAGGGGAAATGGATATATAATGTTTTTTTAATGCCACACCAAGCATACTAAGGTCTGGTCCTCTTTTCAGAGTGTTTCCCTAATGGAACGATGACCGCTCTGGCTATAAAACTGGAGTCGGTTCCCAGTCTGCAACTCGGTCACCTCACCCTCAGAGACCCAAGCTGTCGGCCGTCATACAGCGATGACCGCTATGCCCATTTTATCTTTACTGGGAACTCATGTGGCACGACCAGAAAGGTAGATTACTGCTGAATGTTACCCTTGTTGCAGACTATTGAACCATTTGGTTAACTGCTTTATTTTTCTTCAGTTTCTGCCTAATATGATGGTGTATGAGAATGAAATCTCTCTGCCTGACCTTGAAACCAAAAGAGAATCAAAGACCGAGCCAGAGTATGAGTAAGTGTCTTAAGACATAAAAACTCATTGTGCTAAAATTAGTTCATCAATTCCTTTACGTTTTGAACTTGGACAGTTTTGTAGACTTGTCATGTGAACTATTTCTGACTAACTCCTGGATTGTCTTTCTTCAGCCTGAAGGTTGCTTGTTATTTTGACATCAACACAAACCACGCTGTGGCCTTCAACAACAGACCTCGGAGGAGTAAACCATATGCTGATAATGCAAGGGGCGTCCTGCAATTTGAAATGAGACTTGCTTTGGGTAAAGGAAGTTCTGAACTGTCTTTTTGTGTATCCCAAACATAGACATGTTCCTCTTTAGCACTAAAACTACAGGTAATGCAAGGACATGGCTCAGATTTTTCTCAGACGAAAGGTTTTCAAGAAATTAAAGTTGGTAAACTAGTGGTGTCTAAAGCTAGGAGGCAAATGCAATTAATTTACTACTCATGGTTGACTCATTTCTAAAACCTCATCAGTTTAATGACTACTACTTTTCACTCGTGTGTATTATACAATGTTATGTGTACAGATCATTATTCTTGTCTGAATCCCTAATTCAGTTTATTTCTCTTTACTTAGACTCCTCCTACAGCACATTTCACAGTGTTGATGCCGATCCCATTACAAAGTATCTACAAGAGCCGCTGTATTTTGAGGTGGAACTAATGAAGTCTAAAAACCCTGAGGTATCGCTGGAGCTGGTGTCCTGCTGGGCAACGGAGGGTGACAGGAAGTCTCTTCCCAAATGGGACCTCATCATTAATGGGTAAGTTCCCTTTCTTTGGCATTAACAAGATGCAAGTGAAACATGGGCAGTATGGTTTTCCCTCACAATGAACAGTTTCCAAGTGTGTGTACTCGCTGAACTTGTGACATCTGTGTACAGAGCCAGTGAGAACATAAACATGTATATATTCATTTACTTGTCTTCAGCTGTGCAAACCCAAAAGACCCATACCAGGTGATCTTTCATCCTGTTTTGCCTGATGCCAGAGTTCACTATCCTGCTAACTTCAAGCGCTTTGAGATCCCAATGTTTGCCTTTGCCAAAGACAAGGACAACTTGAGTCGCCAGGTAATTTTGTACAACAAATCGATTTATCTTTGGAAAAAAGAAGGGACTGATTTGAGAAAAGTTTACGCTTTAAATTGGAATTGCATTAACGTTAGTTTATATCTTGTAGGTCTTCGTCCACTGTGATGTTGTGGTATGTGATGCCAGAAGTGCAGTGGATAGAGCCTGTAATGTGCAGTGTTCAAACAAGGATGACGGGATGAAAGGCAAGACCTCTCATTCAATTCATTGTTGCACACATGCTCTAGTAAGGTTGCTCAAAGATGGATACACTTTAGTTGGTGTCCAATTGGGGAACAATGTTTAGCCAAGTGTGGTAGTCATTTTTTTTTTTTTCTTTCCACAGGTAAACGTTCTGTTTCCGAGGGCCACAACATCAAACATGTCTCGTCAGGACCAATAATCATGAGCTAAATTTAAAATGTTCACACTTTTGTCTTTTCTTGGTGATTGTTTCCAACTGAGGGTTGGAAGAAGTGTTCCAAACTATATCACAAAATGGATTACCTCTGTCCTGGTAACTTCTCACTTGGGTGAAAGTCAGCCAAGCAACAGTGAACATTCTGCATGGTGTAGTTAAAATTCCTACAATACACAACTAGCTGCCACATTTTGAATGTGTAAGGCAGTTTTTAAAGGAGTTTTAAACAGTTTTTAGTCTCCACATTGTTAAACCATTGACTCAAAAATACATTTTCGTCAGTGACTCCTAACCTGCAAAATCCTGTAAAACAATATTGGGCAGCAAATGCATGTGTTTGTTCTGCAGAATAAAGTCCATATTGCATATACTGAGTTCTCCTGTGTCTCTTTCTTAATGTAATCTGTTCATGTTAACTACTTTCAGTCTTGCACCAACATGCATGTACATACAAATAAGTTGCTACTCATCTGTGCTATATATTCAATTGTTTACTGGTTCAGTATCTCAAATATTTTAGACTACATTTGGCCTTCCCATAGACTACTGTATTTCACTTGTGTAGAACTCATTTAGTCTTGCTGATGACAAACTGCCTCAATGAAGGGAATCTCAGAGCCCAAGGGTTCATGCAGAGTGCCTGTATGAAAAACAACCAGTAGTCAATGTGCAAGCTACTCTATTGGGTTCTTATATTTGTAAATTTGACTGTCACGAATCTCACTTCTTAAATATGTAAATGTGATGAGACGGTATATACTTTACTATTTTGGCTTCTCTAAGAAAACTAGACGCAGCAGAAATGAACGGAAGCTTTGTGAACTCGAGCCATTTTTTTTTCTCCAGCAAATTACCACAACATAAAACTAATTCCTCAAAGCACCAACAATTGCAGGGTGTTGTGGACCATCTCTGTTCTCCTGAAATTTGGTCATTTAATATCAGTCGACAGACAATGACTTGCATTCTTAAAGCATAGCTAAATGGTTTATTTTACTTACTACTGGTCGATCATTATATTGAACCATATATGTTAATCTGTTGCCTCTGTCACATACTTGCCTGCAAGTTTTCAAAGCTGTGTATGCGAGTCGCCCTCTGAATTTGGCTTGAGGGGAACCATACACTGCATTTTTTTGTCTTGAAATACTGACTAGCAAAGGGCTAACGCGGCCACGTTGAAAGTTAGTTTATATGCGCTGCACGGTTAAGCCAAAATAAGGCTACCTAGCTAACATCAAACTCGACAACGTGGGCAAGAGAGGTGGAGGATTAGCAGTGTTGTATTGTTTTTATTGTACATAGAGGATAGTAAAATAGCAAATACTAATTTTCCATTTACTGCATTGGCACTCCAAGGTTAACTTTGAAGCTCATTAGTTTCATATGAATTAGTTACTGCATTCAGCTGTTTAAATTTGGTCGAGTTCGATTCAATTTTCAAAGTATGATGGGCATTATATTGCTGTCATTATATTCTGTCCTTTCTAATGTGTGTTCATAGCTAGTTGCAGCTGGACCTCTCAGGCTGCCCTGATATGCTCAACCCTTCCAGAAAATGTCAGAGGGAGTATCAAGATGCCAAATAGGTAAATTGATGTGTACAATGTTTGTTGTGAGCTTCCTTTGGGGATTGTCTCATTGAAAAAAATTAAAATCTTTGTATTTAGTCATGTCTTCACGGTATTTCATATTTAATAAAAACTGTCTTGTCCTCTATCGTTTCACAGCAAATCTGGACCAAAGTCCTCACGGATGGGACTTACAGTGGCATCTCAAAATAGATAATGAACATTGTATGCAAACTAAACTAAAATGTTTTCTTTTTAATAAATTGTTAGTAACCCTTGTGTTGCCTTAGGGTCATTTTGACCCGAATCAATATTACACCCTCCCCCCGGTTTAGGATTAATTTGACCCCATTCAATGTTTAATGTCGGTGTTCTTTCGGTCGTCAACAAACAAACATAAAGTGCCTCACACTTAAACTTGGAAAACAATATTAATTCTAATAATTTTCTGGAGGTTTTAATTGCTGGCGTCAAATTGAACCCAAAGGGTAAAATATGTTAGTAAATATAAAGGTAACAGGAGGGTGAAACATTGAATCGGCTCAAAATGACCCAAAGGCGGGGGGAGGGTGTAATATTGATTCGGGTCAAAATGACCCTAAGGCAACACAAGGGTTAAGCTTACTGCGGGTGATGCAGTAGTAACCCCTTTTCTTGCATGGTCCCGATGCCTTCACTGCTTACCCGGTGTCCAAAAAGGAGCATGAAGGGCACTTTTCCGGGTGCAGCTTCAGGCCTGCTGCTCTGATTTTTTAGAGCACCAACGGCAGGGACGCCAGGACGTGCTTGAATGATTTACCGTGAACCAGGATGTCGTCCAGGTAAACCATGCACTGCTGACGGGGAACTCCACCCAATACCTTGTCCATCAACCTTACAAATGTAGCAGCGGCATTACAAAATCCCAAACCGAGGTCCTTCTGCTGCCACCGCTTCGTCCGGTGCAGAAAGCAGTCTTGTGACGGACGTCCAGAGCAAGTGGCACCTGCTAATATCCACTGCGGAGGTCCAAGGAAGTGAACCAAGAGGACCCAGAAACCTGGTCCAGAGACTCGCCTATCTTTTTCGGAATCACGACAACTGCTTCTGCCCAACGGCTGTCGGAAGACTGGATGACACCCGCCTGCAGCATGCTCGTCAGTAGACCTCTGACATTCATGTGTGCCAGCTCTACGCTGACCGTGCGCAGTCGCACAGAGGTGGAGTCGAACCGAATCCAGTCTGGGACTATGTAAGGTCTCATCAGTTGTTGTTGACCATGTGTTGACTAGTGCCATGCAGGGAACTCATTCAACAGTTATAGGGACATAACAGAAATCGGCCTTACCAGTGTGTCCCACTGCCAGCTGCACCTGGACACACAATTTAGTGGGGGAGATTGCTCTGATGACCTGGGGCCGGTATTTCAAAACTTGTAATCCAGATCAGAATCATCCGGATAACCAAATCCCCCTGTCCTCAGCCACGGATCAACCTGATCTATCCCGGTATTTCAAAACTTTGCGGGATTGGATCAGAGTGATCCTGATACCGGCAGATTGGGATTTCCAAATCCGGCCCCGCCCCCTGGATCACAGACAGGTAGCAGGAAGTGGAGCGAACATTTTACGGAAAAAAGGAGAAGCTGGTATTACTGTTGTCTCTAAATGTAGCTATAATATTGGTCAGTGTTGATGCGTCCTAAGATGAGATGAAAGGCAAACACTATATTGAGTCAACAAATTACGTAAATCCGCACAAAGTTGAAAGGAGAGCTCGGCGAAGTAAAATAAAGCCGAGTTCGCGCTAACGCGAGCTAACGCTGCTCCATTGACTTCTGAGTTAATGAGCTAACAAGTAAGTAAGTAAGTAAAAGTTTATTTATATAGCGCCCTTCGCAGTACGAATACACAGAGTGCTTTACAATAAAAACAGTAGAAACAGTACAACATCATCAATATCATCATGTTAAGCATAGCAGCAAGGTACAGAAGCCAGTGCTACATTACAAATTGCGGGTGCATTACCTCCAGTACACAAGACTTTTGAGCAGTCACAAACGCAGTAGAAGAAACCAACAAACAGTAAATTAAACATAGAGAGCAGAAAACCGATAACACACAGAAACCTAACCCAGAAATGCCTGTTTGTAGAGATGTGTTTTTAGCTGATTTCTGAAGCTATTTTCGGACTGAGCTGCTCTCAACACCTGCGGAAGTGTGTTCCACAGGCGTGGGGCCACTGCAGCAAAGGACCGATCGCCTTTTGTTTTAATCGTGTGCGCGGCACTGCCAGGAGCCCTGGTCAGCTGACCGTAAGGACCGGCTGGGGTGTGCTGTATGATGAGGTCATGTATATAACTGGGGCGAGGCCGTGTATGGACTTAAAGGTAAAGAAGTACTTTGTACTGGATCCTGTACTGGATTGGTAACCAGTGTAGGGCAGCCAGTATAGGGGTAATGTGACACGATTTCTTTGACCTGGTGAGTAATCTGGCAGCTGCATTTTGAACCAGTTGGAGGCGGTTTATGGATGCCTGGTTTAGACAGGTGAACAGTGAGTTGCAATAATCCAGTCTGGAGGATACAAAGGCATGTATAGCCATTTCCATCTCAGAGTGGGCGATGATGGAACGCAATTTCGCGATGTTTCGCAGGTGGAAAAAGCAATTGCGACTCAGAGTCATGACGTGTTTATCCAGCAGCATTGCCTGGTCAAAATGAATACCGAGGTTTTTAATGGTTGGGTGGACATTATTTTGAGAGGGCCCAGATGTTCTAGTACCCTAGCTGTGGTGCCATCGGAGGCGATGACCAACACCTCGGTCTTGGTTGCATTTAACTGCAGGAGGTTGTTAGCCATCCAACCCCCAATGGCGGCTAAACACTCCATCAGGATGCTGAGGACTGCATTTGCTCCGGTTTAAAGAGCAAAGCAGCTGGATGTCGTCAGCATAAAGGTGGTATGTGATGCCAGAGAATGTTCTGATCAGCTGACCCAATGGGATCAGGTATAGGGCAAAGAGTAACGGGGCCAGCACCGAGCCTTGTGGTACCCCGCAGTGCAGAGGGGCGGAGTCGGATTTATATGGACCAGCTGACACTGAGAAATGTCTCTCACTGAGGTAAGAGGCAAACCATTTTAGTGCTAGACCTGACACCCCAACCCAGTTCTTTAGCCTATCTAGGAGAATACTATGGTCGACTGTGTCAAAAGCTGCACTCAGGTCTAGCAGGACCAGAACAGAACTTTTGCCACAGTCGGAGGCCATCATGATGTCATTAGATACTCCAAGAAGGGCAGACTCGGTGGAGTGTTTCTTACGGAAACCGGATTGAAACTTGTCACCAATGTTGTGTGTGGCCAGGTAGAGGTTAAGTTGGTTAGCTACAACTTTCTCCAAGCTAGTAAATAGGCTAGCGTCGATACGTCGCGGTCCACATTTTAATGCATTTACTTGCAATGCATTGTGTGTAGATTTAAAATGTGTTGTACATATCTCCGATGTGAGGTCCTGGGACAGGGATGTCTATGTGTACAGTTTGTAAAGCCCTCAAGAGGCAAATTTGTAATTTGTGATAATGGGCTATACAAAATGAACTGAATTGAATTATATTTTTTGGAAACAGTTGTTAACAAAAGGGATAACACCTTCATATGTGTTCTCTTTACAGATGTTTGTGGAAAGAGAAGACAGCCAGTTAACACAGAGCTACTCCAAATGCCATAACCTTTTCAGCTTTGGCTATGAAAATTAAGTGTGGGCTGAATGCATGTTAATAAATACATTTGACTGATTTTCAACGAATATGTTGTATTTTTTTTTAAACTTCAGTTTTTCACTGTGCTTTCTGAAAAAGAAAGGAACGTGCAAATAAAATAAACATTGATCAAACAGCAGTCTAGCTATATCTGTATCAAACAATGAACTTTGGGAGTAGTTACACTTCGTCTGGTCAGACCTGTACATGTAATCTCCCTCAAATCCACCTCTAAATCTTCAGGATCAGATTTGCAATGAAAAAGCCGTTTTTTGGGATCTGATCAGGATTTAATCCAATCCAGGAGGATTAATCCTGGTCGATCATTTTGAAATACCGGCCCCTGGTCTTGCAGGAACAACACAGTACTCGTCTAACTAAACTCACTCCTGTCCCCAGAACAGGTCAAACCCGCCTCCCTTCTGCTCTACCAATCACAGGCAAGCACCTCGACGAGCATGCCCACAGCCTCCCCATGATTGGACAGAGAGTGGAGGGGTGAAGACCGACCCCTCCAGATAAAAAGCCAAACTGTACAGGGTCACTACAGTTTTATGTGATTGTAACAGCAAGACCAGCAAGTTGTGCATCCCAACAGGTTAATCCAGATGTTTTGACAATATAATATGAGTCAAGTAATGAAGCTTGAGATATGGGGGTTGTGTTTGGGGGTCTGGTGGAAGATATGTAGTTTCACGTTGGATATCAACCAACCGTCGAATGCACAATGCCCCTCTAGGAATTGCGACTTACCAGTGGTGAGGTGGAACAAGGCAGGTGAGGGTCCCAAAAGAAAAGAGGTACCCCGATCACCCGTGTACATAACTATCACTCACAAAGCCCCACGTGAGGGTCGGACCCAGGGGTAACCTAAACCATGCAGCACATGAAGAGAGACATCAACACCCAGAGGCACCTCTCCCACTACCTTGGTGTAGCAGCACCTACAGAAACAAAAGAGCACTATTTACCCCAGACTCTAGAAAACAACAAGGAAAATCAAACAAAAAGAACAAGAAACAATACAACCAAAATTAAAGCTGCAAGCAGCGATGATGATATCCTCAGGCCTTGAATTCTGATGAGAAGTGAACATATACATGCATCACGTGTATCCATGTGAAGTCTAGACCTTGTCATGTAAATTAAATGTGAATGTGAT
Source organism: Pseudoliparis swirei (assembly GCF_029220125.1). Taxonomy (NCBI): domain Eukaryota; kingdom Metazoa; phylum Chordata; class Actinopteri; order Perciformes; family Liparidae; genus Pseudoliparis; species Pseudoliparis swirei. The sequence goes on along the minus strand of NC_079399.1, from coordinate 12,107,682 downwards.
TGAGCTCCACAGGAAGCATCATCGAGGTCTTAGGTCTATTCTGGTATATTTTGAGAGCGATCTGAATAATCTGCGAGCAGTGTATAAAAAAACATGTAACTTCCTAGTGCCACTAGTTGGCGCCAAGTCCAGAAAAAAAAATTAGCATATGGATGTCATGATGTATGAGAAATATGGAGCAGATTCCATTATGTATGGCTAAGTTACAACATTAGCATATGGAAAAATTAGCATATGGATGTCTTCAGGGTCATTATGTCATGATGTATGAGAAATATGGAGCAGATTCCATTATGTATGGCTGAGTTACAACAACGTCAATTTTCATGGCGGCGCGTTTCTTTCCAGAAAAAAAATTAGCATATGGAAAAATTAGCATATGGATGTCTTCAGGGTCATTATGTCATGATGTATGAGAAATATGGAGCAGATTCCATTATGTATGGCTGAGTTACAACATCGTTTAATATTTTTGAAATCATTCAAAGATTTTTCAAGACAAAGGTCTCAAGACCATACTGGCCAAGTTTGCTCTAGGAGGAGTTAACTGTTTTACAACCCTAAAAACATGAAAACGAAGATTTATGATGGCATTGAATCAATAATGAACCACAACAAGTTGTAATAATATCAAACAACCCGATAAAATGGCTCAAGCTAAAAGGAAGCCGTTGCTATTAAAACCAGGCTGACGACGTCAACCAACGCGCAACTCTGGGCGCAGTGTTGTTTGGTTCAGCGCCGTAGGCAAAACAGCGGTAAGTCAATCAGACCGTAGGTAAGATTGCGTAGGCAAAACGGAGCCATAGGCAAAACAGCAGCGTTCTTCTGATGAGCAGTTTAGTGGTAACCACTTGGTGGCCACGTTCCGCCCAAACCCAGCCAACAGTACCCTGTGATTAGGGAAGACATCAAATTAATAGAATAATAATACTTAAATTATATAAACTAGCTAAATGGAATTGTAAAGAATATATATTATAGCTTAGCATAGCCTAATATTGTGTGCATAAGGATTATGTGTAAGATGGAAAACACTGAATGAAAGTTAAAATCTTCAGGAGAGCACTCTGGCGCCTGACTGATCTAAAAAGATAACAGTGTTACACTTAAGGAAGTCTTATGCACCCCCCTCCCCCGCATCACGCACATTCTAGAAGTGATCACAATCTAAGAGCTCATTATATTCATATAGTTCAGAAAGAGCAACTATAGACCTTAACTCACCGGGCAAATAGATAAGAGAAGGTCCAGATGGGGCCATTATTCTCCGGAGTCACCCATGCCCCCTCACGGACCTTTTCACACTCTCACACGTGAAGAGGCCCTTTGTTGAACGACCTTCTGAGAGCATTGGTTCTCATTCCTGCACTGATAAGGCTCCCCGAGAGGAGTGAAAGACGGCTTCAAAGCGAGAAACCAATTAAATCAACTCTCTTCCTTTCTCACACTTTTTCACAAACATATGCATTTATTGGCGGGCCACAAGAACCAATGAAGGAGCGACAACAGCGGAAGCAGAGGAACAAGAACCAATGAGAAGACACCCCCCTCTTTTCTCCTGACCAATCAGAACTGTTCCTGTTGATTATTTCAATGGCCGTGCGCTCTGCTCAGGCATCCTTTCTCCAGCTCTGAGGCCATTGGTATCAGGTCTGGATTTGGGTCCATGCGCATGATTGTCTGTTTGTATCCTGATTTTGAATTAAACGCTTTAATGCCCACCCACCGTGATTGGCTAGCAAGGGCCTTTAATTTAAAGGGATACTCCGAGGCCCAGCGAATAATAAAAGCTTCCGTCTGCTACATATTTATGAAGTTGACTCTTCTGTTTTTTTGTTTGTGTGTTTTGCATTACAGTTCATCATTTGATGTATGATGTAGCCTACTGTGACTTTGTGATCTGGTGCTTTTTCCTGATTTCTGAAAACTTCTAAAGAGTGGCATGGCGTCATGCTTAAGATGCTGACCATAAACAGCCCTAATTTATGTTTATAAGGGGACTTTGTTTCAATTCAATTCGAGCCAAAATTGGACAGTAATTGGACAAACTAACATAATCATCAATATAATTGTCAATTGTAATACTTAGTTGCAAATCCTTTGCAGTCAATGACGGCCTGAAGTCTGGAACCCAGAGACATCACCAGATGTTGGGTTTCATCCCTGGTGATGCTCTGTCAGGCCTCTACTGCCACTGTCTTCACTTCCTGATGCTTCTTGGGGCATTTTCCCTTCATTTTGCTCTTCAGCAAGTGAAATGCAGCTCCATTGGATTCAAGTCAGGTGATTGACTTGGCCATTGCAGAACATTACATTTCTTTGCCTTAAAGATCAGTTGCCTGTTCACCATCTCTCCCTGAAATGTAAATAACTGACCTCTAGGTTAAAACCTAAATGTAAGCTAGTTAACATCAATAAATGGACATACATATGTATATGTCTCAGGGTATACAGATCTTGTGGTTTCTTCAGCGAGTTGAAGAAATTCTGCAGTCCAGCAAACATGCTTTTCTTCCCAGGATCCATGTCCAATAAAGAATTCCACTAAAATGATCTTCAACCTCAACTGTGATCAGTCTGTTCAACGAAAACCAACTACCACTGTAATTACTTCAGGGAAGATTACAAGACACCGGCCTTTGTCAATCAGACCTCAATAAGGCAGTAATAGGATTCACCTGTGTGTGGTTCTCGTTTGGCAGGAACCGCCCTAATCCTGCCCAGTATGTGATTTATTCGCACCGCCAACTTTAGTATAAAGTGTGAAAGCAGGAACAGCAGTCAGCAGTTCCCTCTCTCTTGAGCAATGGGTGGTTTAGCTGGAGTTGGGTTTGTAGTTTTTGTTTCTATCCATTGCGTTCACTCAATGTTTTTGATTTTTCATGCTACTTTCAAAAATGTTTCAATTTCTTTCAGGTTAATTCTCCTGATGGCAGTTGTAAATATAGAGGCTCAAAAGAAACCCTCTATAAGTAAGTTTGTATACATTTTTTTTTTTTACTTTTGGGGAGTACTAAATGAAGCTTATTAATATAAATATTGAATCCCAGATATCGACTCAAAATGCCTGGGGAACCTCATGCGTGTGGATGTTGGCCCACTTGGAGGAAATCTTCTTGAAGTGTCCGTTGTCTATAGTAGGATGACATTTCAGTTTTTAATATTATTTGTCTGCTGTCTTCCACTTGTAACTGTCCCTTTCCCTCCTCAGACAACTCTGCAATTCTCCTTACATCAAGTTTAGCTTCTCAGTGTGGCTTAAGTGTGAAGATAGACCAGCTGGGGAACGCCATGATTTTTGCCTCTCTTCAAAACTGTTTTGCTCAAAATGTGGTAAAAAAAACTGGCGCTGTACTTTTTCTCGAGTAGCACCAGATGTGTGTATCTATATATATTGTCCTGATCATTTAAAATAATATTTATGTTTGTAGGACGATGAAGCTTTCACAATGACATTAAATCTTCGACTGCATGGGAACCAGGTGGTTGAAGACGAGCTGTACCAGGTGGCTAAAACCTGCCACTACAATGACTGGGCCTCCAGGGAAATTGTCTGTGAACGCAACTATATGGAGGCAAGTGAATGCAGTGGAGAATGGTTCTGTGCCTGTCTATATGGTTGGTGGCTATGTCCTGTCAGAATGCTAAGACTGCAATTGAGAGCAGAGAGATTGATTAACACTTATGGATTGGTCTCCTTTCTAGGTTTCAGTGAAAAGGTTGGCTCCAGGTGACTACAACCTGCCTAAATATCCCTTCTCTGGTGCTAAACAGTTGGGTGATCCTTGGCGAGCTGTGGCGGTATGACTAGCTTATGCCCCGATTTTTAAAATTTTATTTTCTGCAAACATTGCTTTCTGTATTAAATGTCTTTATTGTTTTCACAGAAACAACCCATGGATGCAGGATTCAGAATCAAAACGGTTGTGTTCTTCACACCTAAGGAGAAGATGATGACTGTGACAGAGGCCCAGAGACGAGGTTATGGAATCGCAAACACCCCGACAAGGCTGGTTTTGCGAAGCCCAATAACTTCCCCTGAAACATACACCCAGCATGTAAGTGGACTGCATTTTTATATTTTAAACCAGCTTTGTGTGTTGACTTGTTTACACTACCAGCCAGTGAACTATTGGCTTTGGAACAAATTATGTAATCTAACTTTAATTTGAGACGGTTGAACATATTGCGCTACTTTATCTTAACGCACTCGTCTATTGAAGTAACCACATCCGTAAGTATACATTGCTTGACTGTCTGGTTAACGGGCATTTACACAATGTTCTGTAAACTAACTTTGCAGGTAGCCGGTGTGCCTATGACTGTGCTCACAACCTCAACAATATTTGAAAAGAAGTGGCTGGCGACCCAAATCCACGCAGGAGCTGCCTGCCCAATACTGCAGGGTAATTTTTGTAGAGCAGTAAATGCTAACCCTAACTACTGATGGCTTTAATTCTCTGGGAATCTGGGGTTGTAGCAGTTTAAATATGGACAGTGTTTTATTCTTGGACTTGAATAATCACTTTACTGCGATGACGCAGACATTTCTTGACCAGAATGTGTAGAAAACTGGTCTAATCCAAGAAATGATATGGCTGGTAGAGCCTCAAATTGTCTTTTGGATCAATGTTTTATAGAACTGATGGATAGTGTTTTTCAGTCTGGCTGTAGCTTCATATTCAATTCAAGGAAAACTCCCAAATAACCTGGACATGAGTGGTATCTTTTCTAGCTCTGACTACTTTTGGTCTGAAGATTAATTATGTGTCCATATTTGTTCTCTACTTGTCTAACCTCTGTTTCCTTTTGTACAGGTAGTGTTTCTTTCACTCCCCACTCGCTCAGCTGGTTCCTGCCGAGGCACATTGACCCCCTCATTTTCTCTGGCCAGTTTAAACTGTTGGAGGTGCACATGGGTGTCGATGGCCAGAGGCTCGACCTTGCAGAGGTGGCCAACAGGCATTACTCCTTGTCTGTCAATGACATATACATCATCATTGAAATCCCTGTTGGGGCTGTCGGTGGCCACTTTAAGGTCTGAGTTACTTTGTGTTTGTATATACATGCATTTTATAACAATTGTGCATAACTGACCCATGGGCTTAAAAGGATGTCTTGTATTTTGCAGAGTCATGTTCAGAATGGTCAGTATCTCACTACTTATACCATTGAGCCGATGCTCGAGTTGCTCTGGACTGAGGATTCTTCTCATGAGAACACCAGATACAAAGTCCTCCTTCCCATCACCACGCCGCTACTGTATCGACCTCCGCAAGTTATTGACAGTGAGTAATTTAACATGCACAAGAGTACCAAGATGTACTACGAACCTCCCTAATTGCTTTTTATTTTTACCCCACAGACACTGTTCCTGAGGAGCAGATATTTAAGATGACGCTTGGGCCTTTCTGCTCTGATGTGACACTAATGAACATCACCTTCCCCTCTGAGGTTTTATCCATAGCGGACTGCAGTGCAAGAGGCCTTAAAGTTTTGGAGCACAAGTCCGCCAAAAGCTGCTCGAAGATGTTTAACCTTGAAGTGCCCTTCACGTACCTTGGTGTTGTACAAATGGTGAGCTTTACTCGACTTGGGAAATTAAATGCATTTTATTTTGCCAGCTAATCTCTATTTATACCTGACTCCCAACAGAAAGAAATGGGGCTTACAGTCTACTCTCTTCACTTGACCTTTGGCTTACTGGTTCTGCCAGAGTTTGCACCGTTTGCTCACACTGCTCATCTGGAAGCACAGTTGGTTCACAAAGGTCTGAACTTATGAATATGATGGCTTCATTCAGAACACAAATAGCAAATTTCTAACTTTTTTCCTTCTGCAGTTCCTCCCTCTGTCACTGGTGGCTGTGATTATCAAAACTTCTATGTCCTCGTGAAATACGGCACCCACGGCTTCCACTTTCGGATGCTAGTGGGAAAGCAAATGTTGACATCGGGCCTGGCTCAGAAGTACAGCTTCATGGACAATGGAACACACTTCAGTTTTACAGTACCGTTTTCTGCCCACGATGCTGCGATTGAGGTACAGTATTCTTAACCAAATTGTAGGATGCAGGGATGTATCTTGACATTTGTTGCAGAGATTGTTTTTCAATCTAGTGTGTAAACTTGGATTTGTTTCTGACTCTCAGGCTATAGAGGCGTCATCTATTAGGAGCAGACTCGATGTGACTCTGAGGAATCCAGACGCCGACAAAAATATTCAAGAATTCTCCTTGTCTTGCAGTTTCTTGTCAACTCTGATTGGTTGGTTAGGGGAAATGGATATTTAATGTTTTTTAATGCCACACCAAGCATACTAAGGTCTGGTCCTCTTTTCAGAGTGTTTCCCTAATGGAACGATGACCGCTCTGGCTATAAAACTGGAGTCGGTTCCCAGTCTGCAACTCGGTCACCTCACCCTCAGAGACCCAAGCTGTCGGCCGTCATACAGCGATGACCGCTATGCCCATTTTATCTTTACTGGGAACTCATGTGGCACAACCAGAAAGGTAGATTACTGCTGAATGTTACCCTTGTTGCAGACTATTGAACCATTTGGTTAACTGCTTTATTTTTCTTCAGTTTCTGCCTAATATGATGGTGTATGAGAATGAAATCTCTCTGCCTGACCTTGAAACCAAAAGAGAATCAAAGACCGAGCCAGAGTATGAGTAAGTGTCTTAAGACATAAAAACTCATTGTGCTCAAATTAGTTAATCAATTCCTTTACATTTTGAACTTGGACAGTTTTGTAGACTTGTCATGTGAACTATTTCTGACTAACTCCTGGATTGTCTTGCTTCAGCCTGATGGTTGCTTGTTATTTTGACATCAACACAAACCACGCTGTGGCCTTCAACAACAGACTTCGGAGGAGTAAACCACATGCTGATGATGCAATAAGCGCGCTGCAGTTTGAAATGAGACTTGCTTTGGGTAAAGGAAGTTCTGAACTGTCTTTTTGTGTATCCCAAACATAGACATTTCCCTCTTTAGCACTAAAACTACAGGTAATGCAAAGACATGGCTCAGATTTTTCTCAAAGACTAAAGGTTTTCAAGAATGCCTTCTCCTAATTTGGAAAACTAGTGGTGACTAAAGCTAAGAGCATTTCACTTCTGACATGGTTGACTCATTTCTAAAACCTCATCAGTTTAATGACAAGTACCTTAAGTTAAATTCACTCGTCTGTATTATACACTTTAATTTCTCAATGTTCGGTGTACAGATCATTATTCTTGTCTCAATCCCTAATTCAGTTTATTTCTCTTTACTTAGACTCCTCCTACAGCACATTTCACAGTGTTGATGCCGATCCCATTACAAAGTATCTCCAAGAGCCGCTGTATTTTGAGGTGGAACTAATGAAGTCTAAAAAGCCTGAGGTATCACTGGAGTTGGTGTCCTGCTGGGCAACGGAGGGTGACAGGAAGTCTCTTCCCAAATGGGACCTCGTTATTAATGGGTAAGTTATTATTCCCTTTCTTTGGCATTAACAATATGCAAGTGAAACATGGGCAATATGGTTTTCCCTCACAATGAACAGTTTCCACGTGTGTACTCGCTGAACTTGTGACATCTGTGCACAGAGCCAGTGAGAACATAAACATGTATATATTCATTTACTTGTCTTCAGCTGTGCAAATCCAAAAGACCCATACCAGGTGATCTTCCATCCTGTTTTGCCTGATGCCAGAGTTCACTATCCTGCTAACTTCAAGCGCTTTGAGATCCCAATGTTTGCCTTTGCCAAGGACAACTTGAGTCGCCAGGTAATTTTGTACAACAAATCGAATTATCTTTGGAAAAAAGAAGGGACTGATTTGGAAAAAGTTTACGCTTTAAATTGGAATTGCATTAACGTTAGTTTATATCTTGTAGGTCTTCGTCCACTGTGATGTTGTGGTATGTGATGCCAGAAGTGCAGTGGATAGAGCCTGTAATGTGCAGTGTTCAAACAAGGATGACGGGATGAAAGGCAAGACCTCACTCAATTCATTGTTGCACACATGCTCTAGTAAGGTTGCTCAAAGATGGATACACTTTAGTTGGTGTCCAAATGGGGAACAATGTTTAGCCAAGTGTGGTGGTTATTTTTTTTTCTTTCCACAGGTAAACGTGCTGTTTCCGAGGGCCACAACATCAAACATGTCTCGTTGGGACCAATAATCATCAGCTAAATTTAAAATGTTCACACTTTTGTGTTTTCCTGGCAATTGCTGATTGGTTCCAAACTAAATCACAAAATGGATTACCTCTGTCCTGGTAACTTCTCACTTGGGTGAAAGTCAGCCAAGCAACAGTGAACATTCTGCACGGTGTAGTTAAAATTCCTACAATACACAACTAGCTGCGACATTTTGAATGTGTAAGGCAATTTTTTAAAGGAGTTTTAAACAGTTTTTAGTCTCCACATTGTTAAACCATTGACTCAAAAATACATTTTCGTCAGTGACTCCTAACCTGCAAAATCCTGTAAAACAATATTGGGCAGCAAATGCATGTGTTTGTTCTGCAGAATAAAGTCCATATTGCATTTACTGAGTTCTCCTGTGTCTCTTTCTTAATGTAATCTGTTCATGTTAACTACTTTCAGTCTTGCACCAACATGCATTCACATACAAATAAGTTGCTACTCATCTGTGCTATACATTGATTTGTTTACTGGTTCAGTATCTCAAATTTTAGACTACATATGGTCTTCCCATAGACTAGTGTATTTCACTTGTGTAGAACTCATTTAGTCTTGCTGATGACAAACTGCCTCAATGAAGGGAATCTCAGAGCCCAAGGGTTCATGCAGAGTGCCTGTATGAAAAACAACCAGTAGTCAATGTGCAAGCTACTCTATTGGCTTCTTATATTTGTAAATTTGACTGTCACGAATCTCACTTCTTAAATATGTGATGAGACGGTATATCCTTTACTATTTTAGCTTCTCTAAGAAAACTAGACGCAGCAGAAATGAACGGAAGCTTCGTGAACAAGAGCCATTTTTTCAGCAAAATACCACAGCATAAAACTAGTTCCTCAAAGCACCAACACTTGCAGGGTGTTGTAGACCATCTCTGTTCTCCTGAAATTTGGTCATTTAATATCAGTCGACAGACAATGACTTGCCTTCTTAAAGCATAGCTAAATGGTTTATTTTACTTACTACTGGTCGATCATTATATTGAACCATATATGTTAATCTGTTGCCTCTGTCACATACTTGCCTGCAAGTTTTCAAAGCTGTGTATGTGAGTCGCCCTCTGAATTTGGCTTGAGGGGAACCATACACTGCATTTTTTTTTGGTCTTGAAATACTGACTACCAAAGGGCTAACGCGGCCACGTTGAAAGTTAGTTTATATGTGCTGCACAGTTAAGCCAAAATAAGGCTACCTAGCTAACATCAAACTCGATAACGTTGGCAAGAGAGGTGGAGGATTGGCAGTGTTGTATTGTTTTTAATATACATAGAGGATAGTAAAATAGCAAATACTAATTTTCCATTTACTGCATTGGCACTCCAAGGTTAACTTTGAAGCTCATTAGTTTCATATGAATTAGTTCCTGCATTCAGCTGTTTAAATTTGGTCGAGTTCGATTCAATTTTCAAAGTATGATGGGCATTATATTGCTGTCATATTATATTCTGTCCTTTCTAATGTGTGTTCATAGCTAGTTGCAGCTGGACCTCTCAGGCTGCCCTGATATGCTCAACCCTTCCAGAAAATGTCAAAGGGAGTATCAAGATGCCAAATAGGTAAATTGATGTGTACAATGTTTGTTGTGAGCTTCCTTTGGGGATTGTCTCATTGAAAAAAATTAAATTTTTGTATTTACAGTCATTACGGTATTTCATATTTAATAAAAACTGTCTTGTCCTCTATCGTTTCACAGCAAATCTGGACCAAAGTCCTCAGGGATGGGACTTACACTGGCATCTCAAAAAAGAGAATGAACATTGTATGCAAACTAAACTAAAATGTTTTCTTTTTAATAAATTGTTATTAAGACTGGGTAGACTGGTGTTTGTTGTTTTTTCTCCTGCAGTAGTTTATTTGTTTTATTGTTTTAAGTGTAAGCTGGACATGGTAAAGTAAGAAAAGGCGAAACACTTTAAAGTTATTCTGTTGAAGAGTTTAAAAAAATGAAGTAAGTAAGTGTTGGATAAAAAGTTCACTAATATAGTGTCAAATCTGAGTAACACTTCTCAGTGTAGTGTAGTGTAAAATATTAACTCTTACCACAGTTGAATTGACTTTAATGTTATTGGCTTCAAGGTGGGAGGTAGACAGCCAGGGGGCTCCCTGGAGAGGGCCAACGAGCTAAACTCTTTCTTCAATAGGTTCAGTTCACAGCCCTCTCCCGTCTCCTCCACACATCACACCTCCCAAACACCTCCCCCTCTGTCCCTCCTGTTGAGCTGCACATTCACCGAGCCCTCATCATCAATGGTCTCTTCCTCCCTCCCCTCCCTCTCTGTGACTACTGACCAGGTGAGAAGACAGCTGGAGAAACTACACCAGCGCAAGGCGGAAGGTCCTGATGGCATCAGCCCCAGGGTCCTAAAGACCTGCGCCACCCAGCTGTCTGGTGTCCTGCAGCACCTCTTCAACCTCAGCCTGAGGCAGGAGGAGGTCCCGGTACTGTGGAAGACGTCGTGTCTGGTCCCTGTCCCAAAGAAGTCAACACCATCTGGCCTCAACGACTACCGACCGGTTGCCCTCACCTCCCATGTGATGAAGGTGCTGGAGAGGCTGGTCTTGGCCCACCTCCGGCCGCAGGTGAAATCGCTGGACCCTCTGCAATTTGCTTACCAGCCTCATGTGGGAGTGGACGACGCCATCATCTACCTGCTGCAATGAGCTCAGTCGCACCTGGATGGAACCGGTGTCTCTGTGAGAGTCACTTTCTTTGACTTCTCCAGTGCATTTAACACCATCCAGCCACTGCTGCTGAGTGAGAAGCTGCGGGTGGTCGGTGTGGATGCGTCCACCATCTCCTGGATCACTGACTACCTCACAGGCAGACCACAGTTTGTCAGAATGGGGCGTGTGCTGTCTGGAACGGTGGTCAGTGATGTTGACCCACAGGAACTGTTCTGTCTCCCTTCCTCTTCACCCTGTACACCAGTGACTTCCAGTACAACACGGAGTCATGCCATCTGCAGAAGTACTCTGATGATTCTGCAGTGGTCGGGTGTATTAGGGATGGACGGGAGGAGGAGTACAGGGCAGTGGTGAGTGACTTTGTAAAGTGGGCGATGAGAACCACCTGCGGCTGAACGTGGCCAAGACCAGAGAGATGGTGGTGGACTTCAGGAGGAAGGCGACAGCTCCTACACCTCTGAGTGTCCTGGGAGTGGATGTGGACATGGTGGAGGAGTACAAGTACCTGGGCGTCTCCATCGACAGCCGACTGAACTGGAAGGCCAACATCAACGCTGTGTACAAGAAGGGGATGAGTCGACTCTTTTTCCTGAGAAAGCTTCGATCCTTCAACGTGTGCAGCAAGATGCTGGAGTTATTCTACCAGTCGGTTGTCGCCAGTGAACTGCACTTCGCCATTGTCTGCTGGGGGAGCAGCATCGGAGCCGGTGACACCAGCCGTCTCAACAAACTGGTTAGGAAGGCTGGCTCCATCATCGGCTGCAAGCTGGAGCACCTGGAACAGGTGGTGGAGAGGAGGACGTTGAAGAAACTGCTGTCCATATTGGACAACCCGGACCACCCTCTCCACCACCTCCTACAGGGACAGAGGAGTACTTTCTCCAGACGTCTCCTCACGCTCCGCTGCCACAAGGACAGATACAGGAGATCATTCCTGCCAACGGCTATGAGGCTCTATAACAGATCACCTCTTGCCAGATCATGGTGCAATAACTACAATAATAACTTCATATCCACACTATGTTGATCTGCACTTCACACATTTCTTTTATTTACACTACACACATACACACACATTTCATTTGCACTACACACATACACACACTTTGCATTTTGCACACTGTCTATATTTGGTGTTTTTATATTTAGTTTAATTGTCATTAGTATTGTGTATGCATATATGTTGTATATAGACATATATATTTTATTTTATATTTTGCTTTGTATGCTTCTATATATTTCATCCCTGTTTTTTATATTTTATTTTTTATTTTTTATTCATGTGTGTTTGGTTTATTGGTGCTGCTACTGCTTCGACAAATTTCCCCTTGGGGATTAATAAAGTATATATCTATCTATCTAGATTAGATATGTACTCTGATCATCCCTAGGGGGAAATTTCTTTGAAGCAGCAGCAAATTAAAATAGCAGGTCAGGACATTAAAATTAAGAATTTAAATAATAATAAAGAAAATGCTAAATATGAAAGTGTAAACAGTGTATCTAATTGTATATACAGTATAAAGTGAAAGCAGTGCAAGGTTTATTGATGTTCAATTTGAGGAGGATCTGGCCAGAGGTGTTTTATTATAAAGTCTAATAGCAGTGATCAGGAATGTTCTCCTGTATCTGTCCTTGTGACAGCGGAGCTGAACCAGTCTGTTGGAGAACGTACTCCGCTGTCCCTGCAGTAGGTGGTTGAGATTCGGGGACGGGTTATCCAATATGGACAATAATTTCTTCAGTGTCCTCCTCTTTAACACCTGTTCCGGATAGTCTTGTTTGCAGCCAATCATGGAGCCGGCCCCCCTCACCAGTTTAGTGAGTCAGTTGGTGTCACTGGTCCAACAGACTGGTAGAATATCTTCAACATCTTGCTGCACACAACGAAAGATCGAAGTTTCCTCAAGAAAATGAGTCGACTCATCCCCTTCTTGTACACAGCGTTAATGTTGGCCTTCCAGTTCAGTCTGTTGTCGATGGAGACACCAAGGAACTTGTACTCCTCAACCATATCCACATCGTCTCCAAGAACACTGTCAATTTTACTGTGCAGCTCCCGGCATACAAACTCCAACCGTGGAACTGCAGCAGTCTCCTCCTCACGCAGTTGCTTCTCTCTCTCCTTTCGCAGCACATAGGCGTTGTGAGGCGCGCAGGCATTAGTGTGGCGGGTCCCAGCCTAGTGCGCCACGTTGAAGTCGAAAGCCTGGAGCTCCTCCAACGACTGCAATGGACATGGGCAGAAAGCGCCTAAAGTTTGGCTTGGTTCTTATTTCACGACAACAAAACCAACTTGTATAACGTGTGTCAAAAAATTCTTTTGTCAAGGGAGGAAATACAACTTGTTGATGAGCACAGCAGCTAACGCCGGCGCTTCGTCGATCAGTTATCTTCTGTCCGTCGTTTGAAGCACACATTTGAGTTCGTGGATTGAAAGTCCAGTTTTGAGAAATGTTTGATCAAACGGTATTAATTATATTGGGCGTGGTATCAGCAGCAATTCGCGTTGTCGTGTTAACCACCTGGCCACCTTTTCCTGTGGCTCCTTGTATGTCTTGAGCCACTGCAGAGCAGAGTGGTCCGTCCTCACAGTGAATGTCAGGCCACACAGATACGTCTGATTAAGCTTACTGCGGGTGATGCAGTAGTAACCCCTTTTCTTGCATGGTCGATGCCTTCACTGCTTACCCGGTGTCCAAAAAAGGAGCATGAAGGGCACTTTTCCGGATGCAGCTTCAGGCCTGCTGCTCTGATTTTTTAGAGCACCAACGGCAGGGACGCCAGGGCGTGCTTGAATGATTTACCGTGAACCAGGATGTCGTCCAGGTAAACCATGCACTGCTGACGGGGAACTCCACCCAATACCTTGTCCATCAACCTTACAAATGTAGCGGGCATTACAAAATCCCAAACCGAGGTCCTTCTGCTGCCACCGCCCCCGTCCGGTGCAGAAAGCAGTCTTGGGCCGGACGTCCAGAGCGAGTGGCACCTGCTAATATCCACTGCGGAGGTCCAAGGAAGTGAACCAAGAGGACCCAGAAACCTGGTCCAGAGACTCGCCTATCTTTTTCGGGAATCACGAAAACTGCTTCTGCCCAGGGGCTGTCGGAAGACTGGATGACACCCGCCTGCAGCATGCTCGTCAGTAGACCTCTGACATTCATGTGTGCCAGCTCTACGCTGACCGTGCGCAGTCGCACAGAGGTGGAGTCGAACCGAATCCAGTCTCGGACTATGTAAGGTCTCATCAGTTGTTGTTGACCATGTGTTGACTAGTGCCATGCAGGGAACTAATTCAACAGTTATAGGGACATAACAGAAATCGTCCTTACCAGTGTGTCCCACTGCCAGCTGCACCTGGACACACAATTTAGTGGGGGAGATTGCTCTGATGACCTGGGGCCGGTATTTCAAAACTTGTAATCCAGATCAGAATCATCCGGATAACCAAATCCCCCTGTCCTCAGGCACGGATCAACCTGATCTATCCCGGTATTTCAGAACTTTGCGGGATTGGATCAGAGTGATCCTGATACCGGCAGATTGGGATTTCCAAATCCGGCCCCGCCCCCTGGATCACAGACAGGTAGCAGGAAGTGGAGCGAACATTTTACGGAAAAAAGGAGAAGCTGGCACTACTGTTGTCTCTAAATCTAGGTATAATATTGGTCAGTGTTGATGCGTCCTAAAACGAGATGAAAGGCAAACACTATATTGAGTCAACAAATTACGTAAATCCGCACAAAGTTGAAAGGAGAGCTCGGCGAAGTAAAATAAAGCTGAGCTTGCGCTAACGCGAGCTAACGCTGCTCCATTGACTTCTGAGTTAAGGAGCTAACAAGCTAGTAAATAGGCTAGCGTCTGTACGTCATGGTCCACATTTTAATGCATTTACTTGCAATGCATTATGTGTAGATTTAAAATGTGTTGAACATATCTCCGATGTGAGGTCCTGGGACAGGGATGTCGTATGTGTACAGTTTGTAAAGCCCTCAAGAGGCAAATTTGTAATTTGTAATAATGGGCTATACAAAATAAACTGAATTGAATTGCATTTTTAGGAAACAGTTGTTAACAAAAGGGATAAAACCTTCATATGTGTTCTCTTTACAGATGTTTGTGGAAAGAAAAGACAGCCAGTTAACACAGAGCTGCTCCAAATGCCATAACCTTTTCAGCTTTGGCTATGAACATTAAGTGTGTGGGCTGAATGCATGTTAATAAATACATTTGACTGATTTTCAACGAATATATATATATATTTTTTTACTTCAGTTTTTCACTGTGCTTTCTGAAAAAGAAAGGAACGTGCAAATATAATAAACATTAATCAAACAGCAGTCTAGCTATATCTGTATCAAACAATGAACTTTGGGAGCAGTTACACTTCATGTTGAAATACCTGCCCCTGGTCTTACAGGAATGGTTAATTGTTTGTATTCAACAACAACACGGTACTCGTCTAATTAAACTCGCTCCCGTCCCCAGAACAGGTCAAACCCGCCTCCCTTCTGCTCTACCAATCACAGGCAAGCACCTCGACCAGCATGCCCAAAGCCTCCCCATGATTGGACAGAGAGTGGGGGGTGACGACCGACCCCTCCAAATACAAAGCCAAACTGTACAGGGTCACTACAGTTTTATGTGATTGTAACAGCAAGACCAGCAAGTTGTGCATCCCAACAGGTTAATCCAGATGTGTTTACAATATAATAGAGTTGTAAAGAATATATATTATAGCTTAGCATAGCCCAGTATTGTTTGCATAAATGTTATGTGGAAAATCACTGTGGAAGGTTAGAAACTTTAGCAGGGCACTCTGGCGCCTGACTGATCTAAAGAAGATAACAGTGTTACACTTAAGGAAGTTTTATGCACCCCCCTCCCCCGCATGACGCACATTCTAGAAGTGATCATATACAAAGAGCTCATTATATTATATTCATAGTTCAGAAAGAGCAACTATAGACTTTAACTCACAGCGCAGGTAAGATAAGGAACGGTCCAGCTTTGGCAATTAATATCCGGATTCAACCACAGGCCTCTCTGACTCACACACACACACACATGCCCTTTCTCTGACCCAACACACGCACACACGTGAAGAGGCCCCTTTTGATAAACTACCTTCTAGCAGCGCATCCCACCTCGGAAGAGATAAGATTATCTTAGAAAACTCCCGAGCTTAGTCAAAGGAAGCTACAAGTGAATTCCATCTTTCTTCCCACACTCTTTCACAAACATATGCTCTCATTGGCGGGCCATGAAGGACCAATGAATGAGCGACAACGGCGGAAGCAGAGAGACGAAGAACCAATGAGAAGATACCGCCCTCTCTTCGCTGGACCAATCAGAACTTGTCTTGATGACTATTTAAACCGTTGCGCCCTCTGCTAAGGCTCCTCTCTCTGGTCTGAATACATTAGGTACCAGGCGGAGGGGGGTCCATGCATGATGTCTACAAGTCAAACCAAAAAAAATTCCTCGTTTGTGTAAACATTCCTGGCAATAAAACTGTTTCTGATTCTGATTTCTGATTCTGATTCTGATTCTGATCCTGATTTCTGAATAAAACGCTTATAGATGTAAAGTAGAAGTCTACCGCTGTTTCTTTCAGTCAGAGCTGTCCGGGTGGTGGGTGTGTTCCTCCAACATCAACAGAGTCAAGTAATGAAGCTTGAGATATGGGGTTGTGTTTGGGGGTCTGGTGGAAGTTATCTAGTTTCACGTTGGATATCAACCAACCGTCAAATGCACAATACTCCTCTAGGAATTGCACTTAAAGAATAATTCTTGCCCACAGTATTCAGGGCACACAGGCTAATTATACGTAATTTAGGGGGAGACGTGGTTCCGGTACAAAAACAATCTTTATTTTACACATAGATGTTCACAGATAATATTAAATACAACTTCTAATAAAAGAGCCTTTATTTATAAAAGGGGTGTAGGGCTGCGACTTACCAGTGGTGAGGTGGAACAAGGCAGGTGAGGGTCCCAAAGAAAAGAGGTACCCCGATCACCCGTGTACATAACAATCACTCACAAAGCCACACGTGAGGGTCGGACCCAGGGGTAACCTAAACCGCGCAACACATGAAGAGAGACATCAACACCCAGAGGCACCTCTCCCACTACCTTGTTGTAGCAGCACCTACAGAAACAAAAGAGCACTATTTACCCCAGACTCTAGTTAACAAAAAGGAAAATCAAAAAAAAGAACAAGAAACAAAACAACCAAAATGCCACTAGGTGGCGCTTTAACTACGTGAACATATTCATGCGTCGTGTGTCCCTACGTGAAGTAGAGATCACGCCATGTAAATTCAATGTAAAAAAAAAAAGTGATGAAAAAAAGCTGCTTTGTCTTGGAATCGAACACGCATCTCCAGATGTCCAGACCAACACTTATGATGGTGAGCTATGAGCCAGCTGGTTTACAGGCAGCCGTAGGAGCTCACATTATTTTGGGCAGAAAAAATTGGTTATTTTACTTCTCAATAGGTGATCAATAGGTGTTCCTCCAAGAAATGTGCTTGTTTCTTCGTTTGAATGTGTTCAGGCCTCGACTGGCATCACACATGATTTTTTGGGGAAGTATTGGATGAGTTTAAGCAATAGTTTTTAACATAAAGAAATCACAGAAAGTACAAAATTATTGGCAGTAAAAAAACGTAAATCTTTTACCCATTAAAAGTCCGTTTTTTTTCACAGTGTTCATTATTCAAGTCTTGAGATTCTATAAAACTGATTTTTAGCCGATTCTGTTGGCGTTTTGTGGGAGAAATAATCGATGGGGAAAAAGTGGAAAAGGGCCAAATCAAGCGAAAAACGCCAAAAAAACGGCGAAAACGGCCAACTTTGGTGAATTATTGTAGCGCCCCCTACGGTTCGAATTGCACGGAATTTGCTGTGAATGTTTCAGGCTCCCTTCTGCACATATACAGACAGTCTGTTATTTTGTTCTCCCAATAGTGTTGAAGTTATGAGCATTACAAAACAGGACACGCCCCTAAAATGTTCGTTCGGCCATAGATGCTTAGCACAATAATATATTTGGCAAAAGATGATAGATCTTAGATGATATAGCTTCCATAATCATTACCTCTAATAGGTTTGGTTTGAATTGGACCCCGTATGTCGGAGCAAACGCCACTGATGTGTTTTTCACCAAAAAAAATATGGCGGAAAATTTAAGTAGGCGGAGCTTAGGGTCCTGAGAAGCTTTTTTGTAGAGAAGGTCCAAGTGGACTTGGGAAAAATAAAAGCTAGTCATTTGACCATACTGGGTGAGGGGCGTCGCCGGTCAAACTTCCAGGTGGCGCTAGAGAGCAATTTTTGAAAGCCGAATTTCGAGGTCGGTGTCATCCGTCTATTCTCACCAAGCCTGACAAGCTTGCCAAATTTGGTGAGTTTTGGGATATGATACATACCCCCAATATGCCCCCAATGTTCTAAAATAAAAATCCAGAAGAAGAATTAAAGCTGCAAGCAGCGTCGAACGGGTCCTCGCTCACCCGCGCCTGTCGGGGAGCCGGTCGGACTCGACTCGGGCGCGACTGCGACAAGTTTGGGGCAGATTCGACAAAGTCCAGTTTCGCCACTAGGTGGCGCTTTAACTACGTGAACATATTCATGCGTCGTGTGTCCCTACGTGAAGTAGAGATCACGTCATGTAAATTCAATGTAAAAAAAAAAAGTGATGAAAAAAAGCTGCCTTTGTCTTGGAATCGAACACGCATCTCTAGGTGTCCAGACCAACACTTAACATGGTGAGCTATGAGCCAGCTGGTTTGCAGGCAGCCGTAGGAGCTCACATTATTTTGGACAGAAACATTTGGTTATTTTACTTCTCAATAGGTGATCAATAGGTGTTCCTCCAAGAAATGTGCTTGTTTCTTCGTGTGAATGTGTTCAGGCCTTGACTGGCATCACACATGATTTTTTGGGGAAGTATTGGATGAGTTTAAGCAATAGTTTTTAACATAAAGAAATCACAGAAAGTACAAAATTATTGGCAGTAAAAAAACGTAAATTTTCTACCGACGAAAAGTCCGTTTTTTTTCAGTGTTCATTATTCAAGTCTTGAGATTCTATAAAACTGATTTTTAACCGATTCTGTTGGCGTTTTGTGGGAGAAATAATCGATGGGGAAAAAGTGGAAAAGGGCCAAATCAAGCGAAAAACGCCAAAAACGGCCAACTTTGGTGAATTATTGTAGCGCCCCCTACGGTTCAAATTGCACATAATTTGCTGTGAATGTTCCAGGCTCCATTCTGCACATATCCTGAAAGTCTGTTATTTTTTTTCCCCAATAGTTTTGAAGTTATGAACATTTCAAAACAGGACACGCCCCTAAAATGTTCGATGGGCCATAGATCCTTACCACAATGATATATTTGAAAAAAGATGATAGATCTTAGATGATATAGCTTCCATAATCATTATCTGTAATAGGTTTGGTTTGAATTGGACCCCGTATGTCGGAGCAAACGCCACTGATGTGTTTTTCACCAAATCAAATATGGCGTAAAATTTAAGTAGGCGGAGCTTAGGGTCCTGAGAGGCTTTTTTGTAGAGCAGGTCCAAGTGGACTTGGGAAAAATAAAAGCTAGTCACTTGAACATACTGGGTGAGGGGCGTCGCCGGTCAAATTTTTAGGTGGCAAGCCGAATTTCGAGGTCGGTGTCATCCGTCTATTTTCACCAATCCTGACAAGCTTGCCAAATTTGGTGAGTTTTGGGATATGATACGTACCCCCAATATGCCCCCAATGTTCTAAAATAAGATGCGGAATAATAAGAACCCTAACAATTTCAATAGGTTCCTCTCGGTCAGACTTCGTCTGTCGCTCGGACCCTAATAATAATACCCCTAACAATTTCAATAGGTTCCTCTCGGTCAGACTTCGTCTGTCGCTCGGACCCTAATAATGTCAAACAACCCGATAAAATGGCTCAAGCTAAAAGGAAGCTGTTGCTATTAAAACCAGGCTAACGACGTCAACCAACGCGCAACTCTGGGCACAGTGTTGTTTGGTTCAGCGCCGTAGGCAAAACAGCGGTAAGTCAATCAGACCGTAGGTAAGATCGCGTAGGCAAAACGGAGCCATAGGCAAAACAGCAGCGTTCTTCTGATGAGCAGTTTAGTGGTAACCACTTGGTGGCCATGTTCCACCCAAACCCAGCCAACAGTACCCTGTGATTAGGGAAGACATCAAATTAATAGAATAATAATACTTAAATTATATAAACTAGCTAAATGGAATCACCTACCAATCAGGCCATATGCATCTGTTCTAACAAGGGGGTTTGGCGACCGTGTAATGCTGCCACCGGTGGCTACCAAAGAGCTTTTTAAGGCAAAGAAGTGGAGTGTTCTGCGATGGCCAAATCAATCACCTGACCTGAATCCAATGGAGCTGCATTTCACTTGCTGAAGACCAAACTGAAGGGAAAATGCCTCAAGAAGCATCAGGAAGTGAAGACAGTGGCAATAGAGGCCTGGCATAGGATTATCAGGGATGAAACCCAGCGTCTGGTGATGTCTATGGGTTCCAGACTTCAGGCTGTCATTGACTGCAAAGGATTTCCAACCAAGTATTACAATTGACAATTTCAATGATGATCATGTTAGTTTGTTCAATTACTTTTGATCCCTCAAAAAGGAGGTGGCACATATAAAATGTGTTGTAATTCCTAGACCGTTCACCTGATGTGGATGTTAATACCCTCAAATTAAAGCTGAAAGTCTGCTCTTAACCCTTGTGTTGCCTTAGGGTCATTTTGACCCGAATCAATATTACACCCTCCCCCCGCCTTAGGATTAATTTGACCCCATTCAATGTTTAATGTCGGTGTTCTTTCGGTAGTCAACAAACAAACATAAAGTGCCTCACACTTAAACTTGGAAAACAATATTAATTCTAATAATTTTCTGGAGGTTTTAATTGCTGGCGTCAAATTGAACCCAAAGGGTAAAATATGTTAGTAAATATAAAGGTAACAGGAGGGTGAAACATTGAATCGGGTCAAAATGACCCAAAGGCGGGGGGAGGGTGTAATATTGATTCGGGTCAAAATGACCCGAAGGCAACACAGGGGTTAAAGCACATCATGATGTTTCATTCAAAATCCATTGTGGTGGTGTACAGAGCCAAAATGCTGAAAATGGTGTCAATGTCCAAATATTTATCGACCTAACTATATCTCATAAACAAGTGTTTTATACTATACTACATATATTTCATACCAATAGTTTATAATAAGAAAAACATTTCCAAAATTGCTTTTGTAACTTGTACTTGGATGATCATTGCGACAAAGGAGGCAGGAGGAGCTACATAAATGAAAGATAATTTATAATTTATAATTTGATTAAGTAAATCAATCTCTTTGCGTTGCATGTTGGTACTGTGGAGATATTTTATATCCTGTATACATGTTAAAATTGATAACAGTGTATGTAATATTGTAGAAGTTAATGTGAGGGTCTCATCACAATGTTTTAGTATATATTTCCAGCTTTGTTGTAGAATTACACATCCTGATAGTTTTAAATGAG
This sequence comes from Pseudoliparis swirei, assembly GCF_029220125.1. Taxonomy (NCBI): domain Eukaryota; kingdom Metazoa; phylum Chordata; class Actinopteri; order Perciformes; family Liparidae; genus Pseudoliparis; species Pseudoliparis swirei. The sequence continues at coordinate 12,086,232 of NC_079399.1, read as the reverse complement.
CTATGTGTGACTGGACACATTCTAATAGAACAGGTGAAGCTGGTTGACCAGTGGAGTCAACTGTTTTCTATTAAGAGATCAGTGTCTTCAATGTATATGTTCTGAACATCTCCATATATGATCAATGTCTTCGATGTCTATATTCTCTCTGACTCCATATATGGACTCATATTTCGTATGCCTATTCACCATCTCTCCCTGAAATGTAAATAACTGACCTCTAGGTTAAAACCTAGATGTAAGCTGGTTAATATCAATAAATGGACATACATATGTATATGTCTCAGGGTATACAGATCTTGTGGTTTCTTCAGCGAGTTGAAGAAATTCTGCAGTCCAGCAAACTATGCTTTTCTTCCCAGGATCCATGTCCAATAAAAAATTCCACTAAAATGATCTTCAACCTCAACTTTGATCAGTCTGTTCAACGAAAATCAACTACCACAGTAATTACTTCAGGGAAGATTACAAGACACCGGCCTTTGTCAATCAGACCTCAATAAGGCAGTAATAGGATTCACCTGTGTGTGGTTCTCGTTTGGCAGGAACCGCCCTAATCCTGCCCAGTATGTGATTTATTCGCACCGCCAACTTTAGTATAAAGTGTGAAAGCAGGGACAGCAGTCAGCAGTTCCCTCTCTCTTGAGCAATGGGTTGTTTAGCTGGAGTTGGGTTTGTAGTTTTTGTTTCTATCCATTGCTTTCACTCAACGTTTTTGATTTTTCATGCTACTTTCAAAAATGTTTCAATTTCTTTCAGGTTAATTCTCCTGATGGCAGTTGTAAATATAGAGGCTCTAAAGAAACCCTCTATAAGTAAGTTTGTGTCCATTTTTAAAAACTTTTGGGGAGTACTAAATGAAGCTTATTAATATAAAAATTGAATCCCAGATATCGACTCAAAATGCCTGGGGAACCTCATGCGTGTGGATGTTGGCCCACTTGGAGGAAATCTTCTTGAAGTGTCCGTTGTCTATAGTAGGATGACATTTCAGTATTTAATATTTGTCTGCTGTTTTCCACTTGTAACTGTCCTTTTCCCTCCTCAGACAACTCTGCAATTCTCCTTACATCAAGTTTAGCTTCTCAGTGTGGCTTAAGTGTGAAGATAGACCAGCTGGGGAATGCCATGATTTTTGCCTCTCTTCAAAACTGTTTTGCTCAAAATGTGGTAAAAAAACTGGCGCTGTACTTTTTGTGGAGTAGCACCAGATGTGTGTGTCTATATATATTTTGTTGTCGTTCTGATCATTTCAAATAATATGTATGTTTGTAGGACGATGAAGCTTTCACAACGACATTAAATCTTCGACTGCATGGGAACCAGGTGGTTGAAGACGAGCTGTACCAGGTGGCTAAAACCTGCCACTACAATGACTGGGCTTCCAGGGAAATTGTCTGTGAACGCAACTATATGGAGGCAAGTGAATGCAGTGGACACTGGTTATGTGCCTGTCTATATGATTGGTGGCTATGTCCTGTAGGAAGCCAAGGTTGCATTTGAGAGCAGAGAGATTGATTAACACTTATGGAGTGGTCTCCTTTCTAGGTTTCAGTGAAAAGGTCGGCTCCAGGTGACTACAACCTGCCTAAACATCCCTTCTCTGGTGCTAAACAGTTGGGTGATCCTCGGCGAGCTGTGGCGGTATGACTAGCTTATGCCCCCATTTTTTTATTTTACTTTCTGCAAACATTGCTTTCTGTATTAAATGTCTTTATTGTTTTCACAGAAACAACCCATGGATGCAGGATTCAGAATCAAAACGGTTGTGTTCTTCACACCTGAGGAGAAGATGATGACTGTGACAGAGGCTCAGAGACGAGGTTATGGAATCGCAAACACCCCGACAAGGCTGGTTTTGCGAAGCCCAATAACTTCCCCTGAAACATACACCCAGCATGTAAGTGGACTGCATTTTTATATTTTAAACCAGCTTTGTGTGTTGACTTGTTTACACTAGCAGCCAGTGAACTATTGGCTTTGGAACAAATTATGTAATCTAACTTTAATTTGAGACGGTTGAACATATTGCGCTACTTTATCTTAACGCACTCGTCTATTGAAGTAACCACATCCGTAAGTATACATTGCTTGACTGTATGGTTAACGGGCATTTACACAATGTTCTATAAACTAACTTTGCAGGTAGCTGGTGTGCCTATGACTGTGCTCACAACCTCAACAATATTTGAAAAGAAGTGGCTGGAGACCCAAATCCACGCAGGAGCTGCCTGCCCAATACTGCAGGGTAATTTTTGTAGAGCAGTAAATGTTTACTTTAACTACTGATTGCTTTAATTCTCTGGGAATCTGGGGTTGTAGCAGTTTAAACATGGACAGTGAGTGTTTTATTCTTGGACTTGAATAATCACTTCACTGCAATGATGCAGATATTTCTTGACTCGAATGTGTAGACAAATGGTCCAATCCAAGAAATGATATGGCTGGTAGAGCCTCAAATTGTCTTTTGGATCAATGTTTTATAGAACTGATGGGTAGTGTTTTGCAGTCTGGCTGTAGCTTCATATTCAACTGACATGAGTGGTATCTTTTCTAGCTCTCTGACTACTTTGGGTCTGAAGATTAATTATGTGTCCATATTTGTTCTCTACTTGTCTAACCTCTGTTTCCTTTTGTACAGGTAGTGTTTCTTTCACTCCCCACTCGCTCAGCTGGTTCCTGCCGAGGCACATTGACCCCCTCATTTTCTCTGGCCAGTTTAAACTGTTGGAGGTGCACATGGGTGTCGATGGCCAGAGGCTCGACCTTGCAGAGGTGGCCAACAGGCGTTACTCCTTGGCTGTCAATGACATATACATCATCATTGAAATCCCTATTGGGGCTGTCGGTGGCCACTTTAAGGTCAGAGTTACTTTGTGTTTGTATATACATGCATTTTATAACAATCGTGCATAACTGACCCATGGGCTTAAAAGGATGTCTTGTATTTTGCAGAGTCATGTTCAGAATGGTCAGTATCTCACTACCTATACCATTGAGCCGATGCTCGAGTTGCTCTGGACTGAGGATTCTTATGAGGACACCAGATACAAAGTCCTCCTTCCCATCACCACGCCTCTACTGTATCGACCTCCGCAAGTTATTGACAGTGAGTAATTTAACAATCACAAGAGTACTAAGATGTACTACGAACCTCCCTAATTGCTCTTTATTTTTGCCCTACAGACACTGTTCCTGAGGAGCAGATATTTAAGATGACGCTTGGGCCTTTCTGCTCCGATGTGACACTAATGAACATCACCTTCCCCTCTGAGGTTTTATCCATAGCGGACTGCAGTGCAAGAGGCCTTAAAGTTTTGGAGCACAAGTCCGCCAAAAGCTGCTCGAAGATGTTTAACCTTGAAGTGCCCTTCACGTACCTTGGTGTTGTACAAATGGTGAGCTTTATTCGACTTGGGAAATTAAATGCATTTTATTTTGCCAGCTAAACTCTATTTATACCTGACTCCCAACAGAAAGAAATGGGACTTACAGTCTACTCCCTTCACTTGACCTTTGGCTTACTGGTTCTGCCAGAGTTTGCACCGTTTGCTCACACTGCTCATCTGGAAGCACAGTTGGTTCACAAAGGTCTGAACTTATGAATATGATGGCTTCATTCAGAACACGAAAAGCAAATTTCTAACTTTTTTCCTTCTGCAGTTCCTCCCTCTGTCACTGGTGGCTGTGATTATCAAAACTTCTATGTCCTTGTGAAATACGGCACCCACGGCTTCCACTTTCGGACGCTAGTGGGAAAGCAAATGTTGACATCGGGCCTGGCTCAGAAGTACAGCTTCATGGACAATGGAACACACTTCAGTTTTACAGTACCGTTTTCTGCCCACGACGCTGCGATTGAGGTACAGTATTCTTAACCAAATTGTTGAGATGCAGGGATGTATCTTGACATTTGTTGCAGAGATTGTCTTTCAATCTAGTGTGTAAACTTGGATTTGTTTCTGACTCTCAGGCTATAGAGGCGTCATCTATTAGGAGCAGACTCGATGTGACTCTGAGGAATCCGGACACCGACAAAAATATTCAAGAATTCTCCTTGTCTTGCAGTTTCTTGTCAACTCTGATTGGTTGGTTAGGGGAAATGGATATATAATGTTTTTTTAATGCCACACCAAGCATACTAAGGTCTGGTCCTCTTTTCAGAGTGTTTCCCTAATGGAACGATGACCGCTCTGGCTATAAAACTGGAGTCGGTTCCCAGTCTGCAACTCGGTCACCTCACCCTCAGAGACCCAAGCTGTCGGCCGTCATACAGCGATGACCGCTATGCCCATTTTATCTTTACTGGGAACTCATGTGGCACGACCAGAAAGGTAGATTACTGCTGAATGTTACCCTTGTTGCAGACTATTGAACCATTTGGTTAACTGCTTTATTTTTCTTCAGTTTCTGCCTAATATGATGGTGTATGAGAATGAAATCTCTCTGCCTGACCTTGAAACCAAAAGAGAATCAAAGACCGAGCCAGAGTATGAGTAAGTGTCTTAAGACATAATTACTCATTGTGCTAAAATTAGTTCATCAATTCCTTTACGTTTTGAACTTGGACAGTTTTGTAGACTTGTCATGTGAACTATTTCTGGCTAACTCCTGGATTGTCTTGCTTCAGCCTGATGGTTGCTTGTTATTTTGACATCAACACAAACCACGCTGTGGCCTTCAACAACAGACTTCGGAGGAGTAAACCACATGCTGATGATGCAATAAGCGCGCTGCAGTTTGAAATGAAACTTGCTTTGGGTAAAGGAAGTTCTGAACTGTCTTTTTGTGTATCCCAAACATAGACATTTCCCTCTTTAGCACTAAAACTACAGGTAATGCAAAGACATGTCTCAGATTTTTCTCAAAGACTAAAGGTTTTCAAGAATGCCTTTTCCTAATTTGGAAAACTAGTGGTGACTAAAGCTAAGAGCATTTCACTTCTGACATGGTTGACTCATTTCTAAAACCTCATCAGTTTAATGACAACTACCTTAAGTTAAATTCACTCGTCTGTATTATACACTTTAATTTCTCAATGTTCGGTGTACAGATCATTATTCTTGTCTGAATCCCTAATTCAGTTTATTTCTCTTTACTTAGACTCCTCCTACAGCACATTTCACAGTGTTGATGATCCCATTACAAAGTATCTACAAGAGCCGCTGTATTTTGAGGTGGAACTAATGAAGTCTAAAAACCCTGAGGTATCGCTGGAGCTGGTGTCCTGCTGGGCAACAGAGGGTGACGGGAAGTCTCTTCCCAAATGGGACCTCGTCATTAATGGGTAAGTTATTATTCCCTTTCTTTGGCATTAACAAGATGCAAGTGAAATATGGGCCTTATGCTTTTCCCTCACAATGAACAGTTTCCAAGTGTGTGTACTTGCTGAACTTGTGACATCTGTGCACAGAGCCAGTGAGAACATAAACATGTATATATTCATTTACTTGTCTTCAGCTGTGCAAACCCAAAAGACCCATACCAGGTGATCTTTCATCCTGTTTTGCCTGATGCCAGAGTTCACTATCCTGCTAACTTCAAGCGCTTTGAGATCCCAATGTTTGCCTTTGCCAAAGACAAGGACAACTCGAGTCGCCAGGTAATTTTGTACAACAAATCGATTTATATTTGGAAAAAAGAAAGGACTGATTTGGGAAAAGTTTACACTTTAAATTGGAATTTCATTAACATTAGTTTATATCTTGTAGGTCTTCGTCCACTGTGATGTTGTGGTATGTGATGCCAGAAGTGCAGTGGATAGAGCCTGTAATGTGCAGTGTTCAAACAAGGATGACGGGATGAAAGGAAAGACCTCTCACGCAATTCACTGTTGCATGCTCTAGTTTAGAGACTAAAGATGCATACACTAGTTGGGCTCTAATTGGGAAACATGTTTATCTAATTGTGTGTATAATTCTTTCCACAGTTCAAAAACGTGCAGTTTCCGAGGGCCATAACATCAAACATCTGTCATCAGGACCAATACTTATGAGCTAAAAAAAAAGATCCTAATAAAAATAATTTAAAGAGTTCACACTTTTGTATTTTCTTGGCAATTTTACTTGTTTGTCTGAGGTTATGGGAACTTCACCCTATTGTCCCAAGTTTATTAGGGACACGACAGGTAGTTGACCACTGAAAATATTCTATACAGCCAATGAGGACTTTGGGTTGACCGTAGGACATTTGCAACACACTGTAATATATGTGCTATCCACTTGGTGGCGACATTTACTTATGGGGATGCCAAAAGGATTACTGCCTTACCCCAAAACTTAATGGTTAACAAGTAAATTATGACAGAAGGGTGTTCTTGGGCTCTGCATTTTCCCAGGAATGAGTTGAGTGTGATCTGGTTCTCTTACAATGATCAGTTAGTATTTATGATTAAGCTCATATGTGAAAAGTATCAACAGCTCTAGATAAAGTATAACACATTAAGTCTGGTTATACTGGATAATTGTGGACAAATTCAAACTGACTTTCTTATTTACACTACCATTCAAAAGTTTGGGATCACTTAGAAATGTCCTTATTTTTCAAAGAAAAGCTTTGTCTTTTTCAATGAAGATAACATTAAATCAATCAGAAATACACTCTATACATTGTTAATGTGGTAAATGACTATTCTAGGTGGAAATGTCTGGTTTCTAATGAAATATCTCCATAGGTGTATAGAGGCCCATTTCCAGCAACTATCACTCCAATGTTCTAATGGTACATTGTGTTTGTTAATTGCCTTAGAAGACTAATGGATGATTAGAAAACCGTTGTGCAATTATGTTAGCACAGCTGAAAATTGTTTTGCTGATGAGAAGCTATAAAACTGGCCTACCTTTGAGCTAGTTGATTATCTGGAGCATCACATTTGTGGGTTCGATAAGACTCTCAAAATGGCCAGAAAAAAAGAACTTTCCTGTGAAACTCGCCAGTCTATTCTTCTTAGAAATGAAGGCTATTCCATGCGAGAAATTGCAAAGAAACTGAAAATTTCCGACAGCGGTGTGTACTACACCATTCAGAGAACAGCACAAACGGGCTCTAACCAGAGCAGAAAGAAGTGGGAGGCCCCGGTGCACAACTCAGCAAGAAGACAAGTACATTAGAGTCTCTAGTTTGAGAAATAGACACCTCACAGGTCCTCAACTGGCAGCTTCTTTAAATGGTACCCGCAAAACGCCAGTGTCAACGTCGACACTGAAGAGGCGACTCCGGGATGCTGGCCTTCTAGGCAGAGTGGTAAAGAAAAAGCCATATCTGAGACTGGCCAATAAAAAGAAAAGCTTGGTATGGGCAAAAGAACACAGGCATTGGACAGAGGAAGATTGGAAAAAGGTGTTATGGACAGATGAATCCAAGTTTGAGGTGTTTGGATCACACAGAAGTACATTTGTGAGACGCAGAACAGGTGAAAAGATGCTGGAAGAGTGCCTGACACCATCTGTCAAGCATTGTGGAGGTAATGTGATGGTCTGGGGCTGCTTTGGTGCTGGTAAAGTGGGAGATTTGTACCAGGTAAAAGGGATTTTAAATAAGGAAGGCTATCACTCCATTTTGCAACACCATGCCATACCCTGTGGGCAGCACTTGATTGGAGCCAATTTCCTCCAACAGGACAATGACCCAAAGCACACCAAATTGTGCAAGAACTATTGAGGGAAGAAGCAGGCAGCTGGTATGCTGTCTGTAATGGAGTGGCCAGCAGTCACCAGATCTCAACCCCATTGAGCTGTTGTGGGAGCAGCTTGACCGTATGGTCCGCAAGAAGTGCCCATCAAGCCAATCCAACTTGTGGCAGGTGCTTCAGGAAGCGTGGGGTGAAATTTCAACAGATTACCTCAACAAATTAACAGCTAGAATGCCAAAGGTCTGCGATGCTGTAATTGCTGCAAAAGGAGCATTCTTTGACGAAAGCAAAGTTTGAAGAAAGAAATTAATACTTCAAATACAAATCATTATTTCTAACCTTGTCAATGTCTTGACTATATTTTCTATACATTTTGCAACTCATTTGATAAATAAGTGAGTTTTCATGGAAAACACAAAATTGTCTGGGTGATCCCAAACTTTTGAACGGTAGTGTACATGTTCACGACAAAAAATTTCAACTCCACACTTTCGTCGGTGCCTCACCAGCCACGAACGTCACTGTTCTTAAATACGGATGTGAGGAGATGGTATACGCCTTACTATCAGGGCTTCAGTCAAGTGGACCCAAGTGGAAGAAAAGACGAGCAGGTAGAATGGACAATCTTTTAGTCGTTTAAAAAAAAAAAAATTATTGCATATTCTTACTAAGTTATCTGCTACCACAAGGGCTATTTGAATTATTTTGGTGTCAGATTTGTTAAGATGTGTATTTTTTTTATTACTGGCTAAAAGTTAGAGAAATAAAAGCACTTTCAGGATTATCATCTTTACAGTGAAGTGAGATCTGTAACCGTACTATCAAGCTCTCATAAAACAAATGTGCGTTTCCTTTTTAACCCTTTTTTTTTTTTTTTTTACCTAAACTGATTCACACCTTTTTAAAAGGGGATTCCCAAGTGACCTCATACGTAGTTCGGTCGAAAGTCACACAAGAGACTATAACGTAGGGAATGGGGCTGTCTCTACGCGCGTCTACGTGTTTATGTTGGCCTGCCCTGTCGGTTAGTCTCGGGATCCCTTTTGTAGTTTTTGATCTGCTACCCATCTGACTGTATAACGGTCGCACTTTTTTCTGCATAGATCAGGACACTATCACACTTTGTAGATCTATTCATTTGTTTGGGAATAGTTTATTTTAGTCACTTCTCCTCGTTTTATCTTCGTGGCTTTCACATAAAAGGAGCACAAAATGCATGGTTTCACGAACCAGACAGGACAGCGCCCCATGTGTGTCTGCAGTGAAACTACAGCTTCATTCTTGAACAAAGGTTTGCTGACATATTTTAAATCCACCAGTATTCAATTTCAACAGCTTTGGAACAATTTTTGAAATGCTTTCCCAAGCGTTAAATAGGAGGTGTAATGCTTTGCTGAATGGTTGCAATAAATACTATTCTGATTCTGAAGATTACCTCTGTACCTCCATCTGCCTGATGGATCGTGGAGGTCTCCATCGTGGAATATGCCTACTACGAGCTATTCAATTTCAATTCAGTTTATTTGTATAGCCCAATTCACAAATTACAAATTTGTCTCGGAGTGCTTTACAATCTGTACATAGACATCCCTGTCCCAAAACCTCACATCGGATCAGGAAAAACTCCCGAAGAAACCTTCAGGAGAGCAACAGAGGAGGATCCCTCTCCAGGATGGACAGGTGCAATAGATGTAATGTGTACAGAAGGACAGATTTAGAGTTAAAATACATTCAATGAATATGACGGAGTGTATGAATAGTTCATAGTAGGCATATTCCACGATGGAGACCTTCACGATCCATCAGGCAGATGGAGGTAGAGAGGAGTGGGCGGAGTCTCAACAGTGGGCGGAGTCTGTAGCAGGAATTCCACGATCCAGACCTCGATGATCCATCAGGCAGATGGGATCTATGCCGTCTCATAGGGTCCGATGACCCTATGAGACGTGAAGTCAAAAGGACTCCGGGGAGAAAGCATAGTTAGTAATGTGTGATTGAGAGATGAAAATTCATCCATAAGGAGAGAGAAAAGAGGAGATAGGTGCTCAGTGTATCCTAAAACATCCCCCGGCAGCTATAAGCCTATAGCAGCATATCAAGGGGCTGGACCAGGTGAACCTGATTCAGCCCTAACGATAAGCTCTGTCAAAGAAAGTCTTAAGTCTACTCTTAAATGAGGTGACTGTCTGCTTCCCGGACTGAAGGTGGAAGCTGGTTCCATAAAAGAGGAGCTTGATAACTGAAGGCTCTGGCTCCCATCCTACTTTTTAAGACTCTAGGAACTACAAGTAATCCCGCAATTAGTGAACGCAGCTCTCTAGTGGGGCAATATGGTACTACAAGCTCCTTAAGATATGATGGTGCATCACAAATCAAGGCTTTGTAGGTTAAGAGAAGAATTTTAAAAGTGATTCTTGATTTTATGGGGCGCCAGTGCAGAGCAGCTAGTGCAGGAGTGATGAGATCTCTTTTCTTAGTTTTAGTGAGAACACGAGCTGCAGCATTCTGGATCAACTGGAGGGACCTAAGAGACTTATTAGAGCAGCCTGATAATGAGTTGCAGTAATCCAGTCTCGAAGTAACGAACGTGTGAACCAATTTTTCTGCATCTTTTTGAGACAAGATGTGCCTGATTTTTGAAAAATTATGGAGATGAAAGAATGCAGTCCTTGAGATTTGCTTTACGTGAGAGTTAAAGGACAAGTCCCGATCAAAGATAACGCCGAGATTCTTTACAGTGGTGTTGGATGCGAGAGCAATGCCATCTATAGAAACCACATCACCAGATAATTGATCTCTGAGGTGCTCAGGGCCGAGTAAAATTACTTCGGTTTTGTCTGAGTTTAACATCAAGAAGTTGCAGGTCATCCATGTTTTTATGTCTTTAAGACATGCTTGAATTTTACTGAATTGGTTGGTCTCCTGGTTTGATCGATAGTTGAGTATCATCTACATAACAATGAAAGTTTATGGAGTGTTTCCTGATAATATTGCCCAAAGGAAGCATGTATAAGGTAAATAAAATTGGTCCAAGCACAGAACCTTGTGGAATTCCGTGACTAACGTTGGTGGTTATCGAGGCGTCATCGTTTACAAATACAATTCAATTCAGTTTAGTTTCAATTCAGTTTATTTGTATAGCCCAATTTCACAAATTTGTCTCAGAGTGCTTTACAATCTGTACACAGACATCCCTGCCGCAAAACCTCTCATCGGACCAGGAAAAACTCCCAAATAACCCTTCAGGGGGAAAAAAAGGGAAGAAACCTTCAGGAGAGCAACAGAGGAGGATCCCTCTCCAGGATGGACAGATGCAATAGATGTAATGTGTACAGAAGGACAGATTTAGAGTTTAAATACATTCAATGAATGTGACAGAGTGTATGAATAGTTCATAGTAGGCATATTCCACGATGGAGACCTCCACGATCCATCAGGCAGATGGCGGTAGAGAGGAGGAGTGGGCGGAGTCTCAACAGGACAGTCAGGAGCAGGAATTCCACGACCCAGACCTCGATGATCCATCAGGCAGATAGGATCTATGTCGTCTCATAGGGTCCGATGACCCCATGAGACGTGAAGTCAAAAGGACTCCGGGGAGAAAGCAGAGTTAGTAACGTGTGATTGAGAGATGAAAATTCATCCTTAAGGAGAGAAAAAAGAAGAGATAGGTACTCAGTGCATCCTACAACGTCCCCCGGCAGCTATAAGCCTATAGCAGCATATCAAGGGGCTGGACCAGGGCAAACCTGATTCAGCCCTAACTATAAGCTCTGTCAAAGAGAAAGGTCTTAAGTCGACTCTTAAATGAGGTGACTGTCTGCCTCCCGGACTGAAGGTGGAAGCTGGTTCCATAAAAGAGGAGCTTGATAACTAAAGGCTCTGGCTCCCATTCTACTTTTTAAGACTCTAGGAACTACAAGTAGTCCCGCATTTAGTGAGCGTAGCTCTCTAGTGGGGCAATATGGTACTACAAACTCCTTAAGATATGATGGTGCATCACCAATCAAGGCTTTGTAGGTTAAGAGAAGAATTTTAAAAGTGATTATTGATTTTACTGGGAGCCAGTGCAGAGCAGCTAGTGCAGGAGTGATGAGATCTCTTTTCTTAGTTTTAGTGAGAACACAAGCAAATTGAGATCGATCTGATAAATAGGATTTAAACCAACTTAGTGCGGTGCCTGAAATGCCAATCGACTGCTCCAGTCTCTGTAATAGGATGTCATGGTCAATAGTTTCGAACGCAGCACTAAGGTCTAACAAGACCAGTACAGAGATCAATCCTTTATCTGATGCCATGAGGAGGTCATTTGTAATTCTCACCAGTGCTGTTTTCTAAATCCTTACTGAAACTCCTCAAATAAACTATTATGATGTAGAAATTCACACAACTGATTTGCGACTACTTTCTCAAGGATCTTGGAGAGGAAGGGGAAGTTAGAGATCGGTCTGTAGTTAGCCAACACCTCTGGCTCCAGAGTGGGCTTCTTCAGGAGAGGTTTAATTACAGCTACTTTGAAGGAATGTGGTACGTGGCCTGTTAGCAAAGACACATTGATAATATCTAATAAAGAGCTGCCAATTAAAGGCAAAACGTCTTTACGCAGCCTCGTCGGGATGAGGTCCAAGAGGCAGGTAGACGTGTTAGAAGTAGAAACCGTTGAAGATAATTGGTCAAGGTTGATGGGAGAAAATCCATCCAAATATACACCAGGGAATACAGCGGTTTCCAGGTCCACTCCACTTGAGGACAGATCGTCACTGGTTTAGGGCAAGAGATAATTAATCTTGCTTCCAATAGTTAAAATCTTTTCATTAAAGAAGTTCATAAAGTCATGACCACTGAGGTCTATAGGAATACACGGCTCCACAGAGCTGTGACTGTCAGCCTGGCTACAGAGCTAAAGAGAAACCTGGAGTTGTTCTTATTTTTCTCTATTACTGATGAGTAATAGGCTGCTCTGGCATTACGGAGGGCCTTCTTATAAGTTTTAAGACTATCTCGCCAAACTAAGCCGGATTCTTCCAGATTAGTCGAACGCCATATGCGTTCAAGCTTTCGTGATGTTTGCGGGTCTGAGGGTTATACCAGGGAGCAAACCTCCTCAGACTCACTGTCTTCTTCTTCAGAGGGGCTATCGAGTCCAGTGTCATTCTCAGTGAGCCTGTGGCACTATCAACAAGATGATTAATCTAAAGTTAGACCAGGAGTCCTCTGTTATATTGAGACGTGGTATTGAATCAAATGCAGAAGGAATCGCTTCTTGCGATGAATGCAGCACTAAGGCAATCATTATCAACATCCACATGAATATTACAATTTCCTACAATAATACGTTTTAAGAACTAAACTTGATATAAATTCAGAAAGTTCAGATATAAACTCTGAATATGGATCTGGTGGCCGGTACAGAATCACAAATATAATTGGCTGTAGTGTATTCGAGGTTGGATGTGAAAGACTAAGAACAAGGTTTTCAAATGAGTTGTAGTTTAATTTAGGTTTAGGATTTATTAATAGGCTCGAGTCAAAGATGGCTGCTACTCCACCTCCTCGGCCGGTGCCTCGAGGAATGTGAGTATTAATGACTTGGAGGAGTCGATTAATTTAGGCTGACATTCTTCATGACTCAGCCAGGTTTCAGTAAGACAACATAAATCAATGTGATTATCTGATATTAAATCATTTACTAACACAGCTTTAGATGACATCTAATATTGAGGAGTCCACATTTAATAGTCCTGTTTTGTACTGCTGAAATAATGGTGTTAACTTGTATAAGTTTATGTTGTACGACTCCTCTTCTGCTTACTTTTGATTTATTTAATTAAAGTGGCCGTGGGACAGACAGTCTCTACTCTAGAGTTGTGGGTGGGTAACTGCTCAAATGGAAGAGCAGAGAAGGGTGTAAGACTACAACTCTGCTCCTGGTTCCTGATCTGAACCCTGGGTTGTCATGGATTAAGTCCGGTGATCAACTTGGTCATGTTCGCAAAAATGAGACACGCTCCATCCAAAGTGGGATGGATGCCGTCTCTCCTCATCAGATCAGGTTTCCCCCAGAAAGTCTTCCAGTTATCTACGTACCACATTGTTCGCTGGGCACCACCTCGATAGCCAGCAGTTGAATGACGAAATGCGGCTATAGAGCGTATTCACGTGACGTCAGCATCTCAATTGCGCCATCTTGGGGTCCACTTATTAAATTAGTCCCACATCAAACAATGAGGCACAGTAGGCTACCATAATCACAAGGCACGCCATTTTGAACTGAAATTGTGTCTCCTTCAGGATATGATGGTCATTTCTAAAGAAGAGCGGCATAAATTTAAAAAAAAGCAAAACAATGCTGTGCATGGACCCCAACATGGCCGCCAAAGGTTGTTGTGGTCACGTGAGTGAATAGGCTCTATACAATTCGTCATTGAGCAAATTGGGGAGGGAACCAGAGAAAACTACGGTGTCCGACAACGTCTTAGCATAAGCACACACCGATTCCACATTCATTTTAGTGACCTCCGACCGGCGTGTATTACAATCTTACTGTATCTACGCTTGTCCTTAGCCAGTAGTTTTAAACTCAATGTCGCCGCTCTGGCCCCCGGGAGGCACACGACTGTGGTCCGTGGCTTCGCTATTTTCACGTTCCTGACTATAGAGCTCCCGATAACCAGAGTGTGTTCCTCAGCGGGTGTGTCGCTGAGCAGGGAAAAGCGGTTTGAAACGTGAAGTGGTTGGTGCACAGCGGGCTTCTGTATAGACTTACTATTCCTGCGAACAGTTACCCAGCCTCCCGGCTGCTCGGGGACTGCCGGGGAACAGCTAGCAGCTAACTCTAGCTCCACGCCGACTACGGGAGAGGGCGGGCTAACTAGAGTAGCTGTCTGAGCTTCGATGGCGCGGAGCCGTGCATCTAACCCACTTAAACCTGTCTCCAACCTAGCAAATGAACTACACTTGTTGCATGTATTGTTATCATTAAGGGAAGCAGAGGGATAACTGTACATGACACACTGAGCAAGAGGGAGAAGTAGAATTCATGCTCGCTGCTAGGCTGGCAACTGGAAGAGGTGCAATAGCTTACCGGAAGAGTGAGATGATGCGTTCAGGAGTGTCAGTTAGTGATCCAGTGACAGGTGGAGGCTGGTACGCTGAGCTGGGAGTTTATCCTGAAGTACCTCCGAGATGATGGTATTGAATGCTGAGCTGAAGTCCACAAACAGGACCCTTGCGTATGTCCCTAGGGAGTCCTGGTGTTGCAGCATATGGTGCAGTTCCATATTGACTGCATCATCCACTGACCTGTTTGCACAGTAGGCAAAATGCAGGGGTTCCAGCAGGGGCCCTGTGATGTCCTTCAGATGGGTCAACACCAGTCTCTCAAAGGATTTCATGACGGGCCTGTAGTCATTTAATCCTGTGATGGAGGATTTCTTGGGGACCGGGATGATCATGGAGCGCCTGATGGGACTTCAGACAGCTCCAGTGCAGTGATCGGTTGAAGATCTGCATGAAGATGGGGGCCAGCTGGTCAGCACAGACTTCCAGGCATGAAGGGGGCATGCCGTCTGGGCCCGGCGCCTTCCTGGTCTTCTGTCTGAGAGCCGACTCACATCCTCTTTGCAGATCCTCAGTGCCGGAGGGGGGTTCTTATTAAAAGGTGATTCATGCAAATTTGTTTTTCGGGAAATTTATATCAAACAAGTAGCCCTTCGGATTAGTTTGTACCCTTGAGTAGCTCTGTGTCAAAAAGTTGGTGACTCCTGGTCTCGAGTCTAGACGAAGGGATGGACAAGTCTAACCTAACTGTTACTATTAAAATCCAGTCAAACAAAAACAGAGAAGTCACCATTTTCATGGCCCGGCCAAGATAGCTCGGTCTCCTGGCTTCAACACGTTACTGTCAGTGAACACACAAAAAAGCTTTTCGTAAAACTTAACTTTTCTGATGCCGCTAGCGTCGTGATAACTTCCGCTACTACATCTACTTATAAAGTGTATTCTGTACCTTCTCGTGGTTAAAATCTTGCAAGACCCGACTTGCAGCATCTATCGCAACATTAGACATTGTGTGTTTGGGCTCCTCTTGTGAAAATTCATAAGAAATGAAAGGAAATAGATAATAAAAAGTACAAAAGTAATAAGTTACAAAAGGTTATTAAAGTTATACAAATTAATCTAGCAATAAAAAGTAATGAAGTTTAAAAGAAGTTAAGCAATACATAAGAAATCAAAAAAATTTAAAAGCTTGGACTAATGGAACAGAATAGACGCTTGCGAAACTTTAAAGATTAGTTTATTCAGAAGTGTGTCCGGAGGTCAACACAATAGGCCCCGAGGAGATTTGTCTTTGGTTGGTAGAATCTGTTCCTCTTTGGGCTAGAAAAACAAGAATAGCGTTCACCAACTGCATGAGATTAACTAACAAAGGTTTTCCCAAAGTCCCTTACCCCGCTTTACTCTTTTTATCCCTCGTCTGTAGTTCATCTGGTGTGCAGGTTGCATACATTGGCCTCTGCATGAACCATCTGCCTGGCTGCGTTTGTCACAAATGTCTGCATCACAGTGGACAAAGATCTGTTGACAGACAAAATGCATTACATAGGGCTAACATGTGATGTGGCCAATACACAAATCATTTGGAAATGTTACCTCATTTTTCAGAACCTCCTCAGCTTTAGTGAAGGTGAACATCTTCATAGAGAAGCGTTTGATGTGGGATGGGACTAAAACCCTAGCATTGCTCATAACAGGATGGAAAATTGTCACATAGCTGTCATCAGAATTCTCACAGCTGGGGGGGAATAAAACACATATGAATGCTTCTTTTTAAACTCATAAAATTATGCTTTTTGCATCGTAAACCCTGAAGTTTTGAGCCTGCAGCTAGCTTTATGCTACTCATTACCTGTCCACAATGATATCCCAGCTAGGCAGAGCTGTCCGGTCGTCATCAAGTGTAGCCCAACAGTTCTCTAAGATAAGCTCCAAATTTGGGTCAGTAGACTCAACCAGCTCCACCTCAAAATACAGAGGCTGCCTCAGATATTTCACAACTGGATAATCTTCTGCTCGATAGAAGAGCTTGTACGATGAATCTGGAGGAGAAGTCTTATTAGAAAGAGAAATGGCACAGTCTTACAAAAACAACACTTTAAATATATAGTCAACTTTACCCTGGGCTAGCCTCATTTGAACCATCAGCTGTCCTGAGCCGATCTCTGCGGTGGGTTCAAATAGTCTTGGTTTTGAGCTGAAGCCAACAGTCTGAGTCTCATTGACCACATAGTAGCAGGAAATCATTTGTCTTGGAGAAAAGAAAATACACTGAAGGGGTTGAACTCACTAGAAGGCATGTTAAGATAAAAGATTGGACAGATCCCTCTACCTGTACTGAGGACCAACTGGTGATGCCCTTTTGTTGTAAGGCAAGGCAATCTCATTTTCATACAGCATGTAGTGGTCAAAGAACTTAATAAAAATGAAGACCAGAAGCATTAGAAAGTTGAAAACAATGTGGATATTTAAGGTCAATTAACACTTACTGTTCTAGTGGTTCCACAGGAAGAAACACTGAAAGAGAAATATGCAAAGCGATCATCGCTGAATGCCGGTTTGCAGGACTGGTCCTTTAGGGTCAGCCTACTCGGGATATCGGCGACAGAATCCACCTTTACAGCCGTAGCGGTCATCGTTCCATTGGGGTAGCACTCTGATGGTAGAGGGGGCAAGGGTGAAGAAAATGTCCTCCAATCACATCAGCAGAAATGCTACCATATTTTTGAAGTCTTACTGGTTGTTGTTAAGGGGAAGTTGCAGGTCAAGAAAAGATCAGCAAGCACCCAGTCTTTGCTGGTATGCAACAGAAAGAAGTCAACGCTAGCTCTTAGTGATTCTGAGGTGATCAGCTGTAAGACAAAGAGGAATGTTATCCGGTGCATACAATTAATGGTGAGATGGTGTAGTGCGACATACCTCAAAGGTTGTGTCCTTGGCAGTGTACGGCAGTACAAGGCTGAAGTGTGTTCGGTTTTCTTGGAACTGGTAGTCAGACATCTCAGGTGTCAGCTGTTGATGTCCAACCATTGCCTTCAAATTGTTGCCTTGACTCCCAAATTTCACGTTGATGTAAAACTGGTTCTGATCACAGGTGCCAGTGATGGTGGGTAGCTCTAAAAAGGAGAACCATATTTCACTTATGTTCAGTGAGGTCAACTCCTTTCATATATTATGACCAACATCTTTGGTCATTTTGCGTCCATATTACATTTTCCAGCCGACTGACAACGGTTTTTATTTCTCCTGAAGCCACCAAAAATGATATTTCAAAGGCATACATTTATAAAGTACTTTGAAATGTCATGGCAATATTGGTTAAATCTCTTCCAGTCACCATTTGGGTCACAACAATTGTGACCTGGATAGCATGAAATGGTAAATATCTCACCAACATCCTGCAGAGATGCCTGCAACTCGACTGGGTGGGCAAATGGAGCTTCTTCAGGCAGGATGATAAACCCAAAGATCAGAGAGAGGACGTAGGTTGTAACCAAGGGTTCAGGATTCTGCAGATATAAACAACAGTCATGTCACTGAAACAGAGCAAATAAGCTGGCACCCAGAGACATTCAGAATCTATAATTTCACATACATCTTTCAGGACAATATCTGCATCAAAGGGCACCAACACAGAGATGCTCTTGGTTCCATTGGAGTAGAGGTGCTCCTGGATGGTAAAGCCTCTGGCATTGCTCTCTTCAACAGTGAGCACCTTGGTGAGGAAGGTGATGTTCCTCAGCACCACATCATGAAGAAGGGGCCCCAAGACAACACTAAACACCCGGGCTTCTGGGACAGTATCTGAGGGACAGATAACAGGTTTATAGCATTTCTCCACGAGCCTGAAGTTCTGTCATCTATCAGATAACTTACTTTCTTGGACGTGGAGAGGTTGAAGCATAAGAGGGGTGGTAATGGGGAACAAAACCTTGTATCTGGTATCATCTTGGGTCTCAGTGGTCCTCCACAGTACCTCAAGCATGGGCTCCACAAAGTAGGCGATGTGGTATTGGTAATCTGGAGCATGGCTCTGCAATTATGACATTTTAATAAGAAATTAGCTCTGTCACTTGATCAAACTATGAGAACATCCATCTAATAACACCAGTCATAAGCTTTCCTTATCTGCTGATGACATTTTATATTGACAAATCCCCTACGTCTATTCCTGATATTCTAAAATTAAGTGGACCAAATTAGCTCTTTTACCATTAAATCAATATATAATACTAAATTCCCTATCTTCTAATATTCCCATAGTTAAACATTCCAAATATAATCATCTCAAACATTTACATGGACATTTCTAAATGCATTGAACCTTAACAGATAGACTCAGTTAAAAATTGCTACAAACTGTGATTTCAATTGTGAAGACGGATATATTACCTAGAGTTATTTTTTTTGCATCTATGTTACCCTTATCTCTACCATCTAATTACTGGAATAAACTTCACTCTTTAATCTCAAAATTCATATCGGGAGGAAAACAACCACATGTTAAGATGTCCACACTTCAAAGGCATAACAATAAAGGTAGCCTCTCAGTACCGAACTTTAAATATTATTTTTGGTCTTTTGTTTTGAGACCAATCTCAATTTGGTTGAACCCAGAGGCATCGGTCACTTGGAAACCAATTGAGGAAAATCTTGCCTCACCATGTAGGTTAGAGGACTTGGTTTATTCAAATATGCCGCCAAAAAAAATGAAACTCACTTGGCCCAATTATATCTTTCGCACTATTAACATATGCTGGAAAAAAAGACCAAAACAAATCTTAAATGGCACCTCGACACACACTTAATAACCGTCTATTACTGACTGGTGCGGTCACATTCTCTTAAACATGGGCTAGCAAAAAGATGCACAAACTAGCAGATATTTTGAATGACAATGTTTGAGGGCTTTTGATGACATACCTAGCTCATCCTTTACTTACAACTAAGAGCATCAATGAAAACATATGTGGTACCATGGAATGATCCTCTGGGATCACATCATATCACCTGCATTCCATAATGAATTCAAAAGGCCAAACCAGGGGATTAGTATCCAAACTATACAATTTTTTTGGTGTCATCATCTTACAAACATCTTCCTATTGAACAGGTTTGGGCTAAAGACCTTGAACACTACAGAAAATACCCCACTGGACTGGGATTATATTTAGAAAGGGATAACTGGGACTTCTAAAAAAAAACAACCATCAACAGATTGACCTAAACTTTTTATATCGAACCTATTATACACCTAGGAAAAGTTTAATGAAAAGAGTCCCATCACCAATATGTACCCTTTGTACAGGAGGTCATGTGGGCTCTTTCATGAACAAGTTTTGGTTGTGTAAAGAAGTAACCCTTTTTTGGAAAATAGTTTCTCTTTTTGACAAAGATCCTGATTATGTAATTCCATGCGCTCCTGCTGTGCTGCTTCTATATGATATCTCCACACTGGACTTATCACAAGCACAAAAATGCACCTTATTAACCGGCCTGACAGCTGCAAAGAATAAATGCTAGCAATGCGATGGAGTCCACCGCACACTCTTACGAAACCCCAGTGGTTAGCGAGCTACCTTGATAGTGAATATGGAACTATCAATAGCCAGAATACATGGTGCTAAAGAAAGAACCATCTTATCCTGGTCCACGGCTTTAAGCAACATTCAATAATATATACAATTGTAACATAATACATTCCCTTTTATAATAGCTGGAGATTTATTAGGGGAGTGGGGGGGGGGGGTGGGTGCATATACATTATGTAAGTGTGTGTATGTACGAGGGTATGCAAGTATGTGCATATATACGTGAATATGTATGCAGGTTTTTGCATGTATACCCGTATTTTTATATATATATATATTTTTATGTTTGTCTGAGTACCATTGTGTACATATTTCTCTTTGCATGTGCATATCTCGAAAACCAATAAAAGATTTTATCACAGAAAAGAAAAAAAAGACACTTATATATTTCTAAGCTAAAGAACTTCCCAACCTTGTAGTGTCCATCAGGCGAGCCGACTGGGATCTCAATGACAATGTGGAACTCTGTGGTGGACAGCGTGTACCCTCTTGAGGCCATCTGAGATCTATCAAGCCTCTTTCCATTGATGCCCATGTGCTTTTCTAAGATTTCAAATCTGCCATCTACCAGAGGTGTCACACGGCGAGGTACGTGCCAAGAGATTACATTGTCGATGAAGAGAACACCACCTGTTAATGATAAAACCATCTGTTGACACATGTCTGACAAACTATTGTTAACTGTTTATACACCAATTGTGCGAGACTTGCCTGTGGGACAAGCAGCTGCCAAGTTCATCACACTGAGACCATGTGGTGCCTTGTAGTAGGCACTCACCCTGAGAACTTCCATGGAGACACCAGCCACCTAAGAGATAACAGGTTTAATGGTATGTTTTTAAGGCCAAGTTTAATGCAAAACACTTGATGGGTGCATTGCTTACATCTTCTGAATAAGTCTCTCCAGTATTGTACGGGGATCGTACAACCAGACGAGTCGAGGTCGCCATGGCACCATAGCCGGCTTGTTCAGCCTCCCTCAGTACCATTGACACTGGTTCTGGAGTGTAAAATGTCAACTTCCATATACCATATGTTGCCCCAGAGGTCTATAGGGAAGGAGAGATTTAATAATGTTCTCCGTTGAATGAGAACCAAATGGTGCAGGTTGAAAAGCAAGACACTGAAACAGCAGAATCTTTATACTTACATCAGAACTGATGTCGATCTGCCTAACATCTTGAGCCTGTGCCTTAGCTTCAGGAAGAGCAATGTCTTGAGACACCTAAAAACAACAAGTGGTGGCTTAATAGATTGTTAGAGACCAGTTGGTATAACTATCAAATGTTAAGTGACCTACTTCCATGTAGTTCCTGTCGCAGAGAATCTCCCTAGATGCCCAACGAGTGTAGCTGCAAGTCTGCGTCACATCATGGGTAACCACGTCTGATCGAGTGGGGCCATATAGTCGGAGCCTTAAGCCAACATTAAAGGTTTTGTCATCCTTTAAAATAAAATGCATGAAACAAGAATTTGGCATTAGGGGCACAAATATCCAGCAATTTAACATTAAAAATAATTTAGTTGGTGTTACGTACTTTGTTTTCCACATAGCAGCCCAGCAAAGACGAGTAGATTCGAGTGTTACCCCACAGGTCAGACTCCATGCTGTATCCACACTGAGCAGCCAAGTTGGGTGTTAACACAATGTGCTGGGTGCCATCTGGGGGAAATAAAGACAAGCATGACAGGACACCACTCGCCTAGTGATGAACAAATCATGCCTATAACACACTGTATACTTACTGATGGCCGTCACCTCAAGCTCATTCCCTACGGCTAGGGCCTTGTCCAATGACAGCCTCATTAGATTACCCACGCACTCTGAATGTATGCCACTGCCTGGTAAAGAAAAGGCTTGTGAGGAAGAGTAAAAGTTCTGTGACATGATAAAGTAATTGTTTAAATTCAGGCTTACTTGACTGTGAATTGACCTTCATATTTGGCCTTGCTTGACCCAAGAAGATTACTGCAGCCATCAAGTTCCATAACAAACTTCAACAAGTAAAACACATCATTTAGAGACATTAAGTGTGCAGCTAGCAGCCTTAGAAAAGAGAAAAACTAAATTAACTTACATGTTACCAAGCCTCCACATGTTGCAGTCTGATGGAATCCAATCACTATCAGATCTTGGCACTGAACACACAGCACACCCACTAACAGACCAACTCTGAAAATAAGTGACTGAGTACTTTCTGATCTACCACCAGCTGTTTTATACATCAGTTAATTACAATACACAGGTGAGACCATCAACAGCTGTTTCAAAGGCACCCGTAGCAGGTGATCTTCCATCCTGTTTTGCCTAATGCCTTCAGTATTTCTTTGTAACTGCTCACATTTCGAGATCCTAATGTTTGCTTTGCCCAAAGACAAAATATTTTTTTTTTATTCTCTTCTTCCTCTTTTTCAAAAAGGCTTCAGTTTTGGGGAAATAAATGTATACGCCATAAACATCAATCACAATATCATTATTTCATATCTTTGTCCACTGTAATGTTGCGCTCCAGTGGGACCTCTCTCACACTGATATCATCTCACTTTTACACACACAAGTAAGGTTTCCATTTTTACAAGGGATGGGATAACTACTCGAGTTGGTGTTTTCCAATTGGGGAAACATGTTTATTTAATGTCTTTATTGTAGTGGCTAAGATATATATACATATTTCTTTCTTTCTTTATTTCTTCCACAGGTCAAAGATTTGCAGTTTCAGATGACCGCAGTATGAAACATGTGTCTGCAGGACTAATACGTAGCCAAAATAAAATCCTAGTAAAATTGATTTTCCTTCAGGTTTGAGTGCCAATCTGTTTTTTGAAGCATTGTTTTTAAATTTGTGTAGATCAAAGCTCAGACACACATTACTTCCCCAACCCTCAGTTAGGAACTCATCCTAACAGGATTTTTTGTAATTATTTCTTAGCAAAATATACTGAGGGAATTTTATACAATTGTTTTTTTAGAAAAAAAATACTGTGCCCATATAATCAGTGTAACAGAATTGTTTTCTGGTCTGGACAGTTTTTATCAAACATTCCAGTAAAAATCCACTTACATATTTATACAAATTATTGTATAATGTTTTCAGTTGTTTTAATAGTGTAAACTACTACTTTTACTAATAAAGACAGTTATCATTGCCAAAGTAGGTGTTTTCTCTCTAGTCTGTTAACTGTTAAACTGCATTGATTATTTAGCGTGTGGTACTTATACTGTGTTCTGTTTATACTCGCAGGGCCGATTTATAATGAAAGTATTTTTTTTGCATCTGTATGTTTTGCAATTCAGTTTGTGATGTCATGATTGAATTATCCAGAATAGGATTCTTTTGTTGAAGGAAATCATCTAACAGTTTGAACACCCTACATTTAGATTCATAAGAAAAGTTTATGTAACTCATTACAAAACACATCTGGTTTTGCAACACTACCTCGGAATCAGGAAGTTGGCAAAAAGAAAAAACTCTGCATCATGATCTCCAGTAAATGAAGTGTGTGTTCTGCCAAAAGGTAATCTGGACCCAAATGAAGGAAATCAAATGGGTGGCCAAGTTCTTCTGCAAACTGGGCTTTAGGTGATTCAAAATACTGATTTGATGGTGGAAAGTCTCCAAGGATGGATACATTTACACAATACATGCTGAAGATTCCAATACATTGGACTTGAACATTGCCTTGTGCTCATTAAAACACTTTCCGCTGGGTTGCTACTCCAAATCAGCTTCTCTGCTCATTTTACCTCAACATATTTGGCACCCATCCAAAATAGAGGATGGTTATGGGATTATCTAGACCTAATTTGTTAAAGCCAGCAGTGTGCTGGTTTCCACTGGATACTAAACATTACTCTAATCACACCTAGGAGAAAAGGAAAAATGTGCCTCATGGCCAATATTAACATACCCATCGACATTACAAATATACACATGAATGCCCTGACCAGACTTCTACTTATTTCACATGCTACATATGAACATTCCAAAATTTTGTTTTTATATCCTGGATACAAAAATAAAAATCTGTAATGCATCTGCCAAAAAACTGCTGAGAAAGAACAATTAAAACATTAGCTCTAGCTAAGCTAAAGAGGACTGTTAAAAAAAAAAAAAAACCTCACTCGAGTAGTCCGATGCCCTCAAATAAATTTACCGACAAGACCCCACAGTAGCAATAATGGGAGCAATACTTGAAGGCCCAGATCAGAGGGCCAAAAAATACCTCCTAAAAACTCAGCGTCAGATGGTTAACAGGTTCCGACATACGGAACCAAAAAGTATGGGACAAATAACATATTCATTAAGGCGCCAGAAGAACTATATTTACCAGATGATGGTCCTGTCATACTACAATGAGTGTGACCATGTGGTTCGTTGACTACACAATCCTCTGAAAAGCATATATCCAATAATACTCAAGTGGACGAAAAAAAAATGAAAAAAATTGCTGCCCCGAATGCATGACCCATTGAACACAAACCAAAATGACTTTTCAAAGCTTTGATACAAATAGAGTTTGTAGAAGTTTAAAGAAACTAGTTTATTACAAAGTTTGAGAGGTTAACACAATAGGCCCAGAGGAGATTCGTCTTTGGATGGGTGAGTCTGTTCCTCTTTCCACTAGAAAAAAACAAAAACAACTTGCGATCAAACTGCATATGATTTCTTGACAAAATGTTGTCCAAATGTCCCTTACCCCGTTTTACTCTTTTTATTTCTCGTCTGTAGTTCATCTGGTGTGCAGGTTGCACACACTGGCCTCTGCATGAACCATCCGCCTGGCTGTGTGCATCACAAATCTCTGCATCACAGTGGACAAAGATCTGTAGACGGACAGAAGGGCTTGTTAAGGGGCTACCATGTGATGAGGCCAATACACGCATCTTTGGAATCAACTCATATTTGACCTTGTCTTTCAGAACCTCCTCATCTTTAGTGAAGGTGAACATCTTCATAGAGAAGCGTTTGATGTGGGATGGGTCTAAAACCCTGGCGTCGCTCACAACAGGATGGAAAATTGTCACATAGCTATCATCTGGATTCTCACAGCTAGGGGGAATAAAACACATGTGAATGCTTCTTTTTAAACTCATAAAATTATGCTTTTTGTATCGTAAACACTGAAGTTTTGAGCCTGCAGCTAGCTTTATGCTACTCATTACCTGTCCACAATGATATCCCAGCTAGGCAGAGCTGTCCGGTCTTCATCAAGTGTAGCCCAACAGTTCTCTAAGATAAGCTCCAAATTTGGGTCAGTAGACTCAACCAGCTCCACCTCAAAATACAGAGGCTGCCTCAGATATTTCACAACTGGATAATCTTCTGCTCGATAGAAGAGCTCGTACGATGAATCTGGAGGAGAAGTCTTATTAGAAAGAGAAATGGCACAGTCTTACAAAAACAACACTTTAAATATATAGTCAACTTTAATTCAAAATTACAATAAATTATTTTTAATTTAAACAAATTTACAACAATCTACATCATTTTTAATCCCTATAGACAAAAAAATCCCAAACAAACCCCCCATACCAAAAAAAAAAGAAAAAAAAGGGAGACACATAAAGAGGGGAAACTCCTAGGGAGGACCCTGGAGGAGAATGTAATGAGAGGATGGACACAGAAGAGGAGAGGATGACAGAAAATGAGAGAGACAGAGATGATGAATAGTTCAATATATATAGATGTATGATGAGTGTGAATACCATTTATATCCATTAGGCAGGGAATGGGGAGTGGAGAAGAGATCAAGGATGGTGGGGAGGAGTCATGAGAGGCAACAGGAGACTGTGAGTCAACATGAGCAGGGAATTGAGATGAGGTGCTCATCCCATCCGGCAGATAGATGAATAGTCAAGTCAAAGTGAACCGGGGAGAAGCGAAGTCAAAAAGGACTAAAGCAGAGTTAGAAACGTTAGTAGAGAGAGAGAAAGAAGAGATAGGAGAGAAAAAAGAAGAGAAAAAGCAGACTCAGTAAAAAAAGTTGACCGCAGGATATCGCCCATAGCAGAGAAAAAAGGGGCAGCAGGAAACCTAAACCAGACCTAGCCCCAACTATAACCTTGATCAAGAGGGAAGGTCTAACTCTGTCTAAAACCTGAGGAGGTGTCTTCTACCCGGACTGAAAGAGGAAGCTTTCCATAAAAAGAGGAGCTGATAAAAGACTTTAGGCTTAGTGAGACTGGCTTTTAAGACTCACTCTAAGTCACAAGTAGTCACGCATGCTCTGCAGCTCTCATATGTGCTCATAAGTGGTATCAAAGCTGCTTTGCATATTTTAGAAAGCTTGATATCATTGATTGAAAGAAGAATTTTAGATTTTATATTTGATTGAATTGCAAGCAAGGCAGCAGGCTTTCTTAGTTTTAGTTTCTAGTTTCTTAGTTTTAGTGAGAACACCCTAGTGCATTCTGGATGGAGTGGAGGATCAGCCTGAGAGCATTCTGGATCAACTGGAGATCAGTAAGCCAGTCTCAAGTCAGCAATCTTCGACAGTTTTTTTTTTTTTTTTTTTCTGATTTTGATGCAGATTTTTTTGATTTTTTGAAATATTTTTTGATGAAATTTTGATGATTTTTGATGGTCCTTGATGATAAGAGATGAGTCCAAGGACAAGATCACAGTGCAATGCCTGAGGGTTTACAGCTGTGTGGATGCCCCAGCATCCTCATCACCAGATATGACATCACCAGTTAATTGATCTCGAGGTGCTTGTCTTTGATTAACATTTATAAGTTTGCTCAGATCATCCATTTTTTATGTTTTTGTGTCATTGTTTTTTTTAGAGTTTGGTTGTTCTCTCCTTATTTTTGAGTTGGTAAACATGAGTGTCATTTACAGAGTTGTAGTAGAGTGCTCTGTGTATAACAAAAGTTTATGAGTGGTTCCTGAATATTGTGCCCAAAAAAAAATAAAATTTGTGGAAATATTTGATTAACGACATGGATTTATGGAACGTGGTTGAAATTGGTGGTTTCTTTACAAATACGAACTGAGAAATAAAAATAAATCAAATTGAAAAACCAAATTAGTGCAAAAAAATGCTGCTCTCTAATGCCAACCTCTGCTCCAGTCTGTGTGTGTCAATGGTGTCGAAATCAGCACTAAGGTAAGGTCAAGGACAGAGAAGAGTCCTTTGGACAGATTAGCTGCCTTTAAGAGGTCATTTTCAGGTCTGCTGGTGGTTTGGTTGTTGCCTAAATTTTTTTTGAAATTTAATTCCAATTTTAAATAATAAAAAAACTAAAGTAAATCATTTTGATGACTATTTACTTGGATCTTGGAGGAAGAGAAGAGGGAGGGTTAGCCGGAGGTTAGAGATCCTCTGATCCTGGATCCAGAGGGGAGAGTCACAGCCCAGGTAGGTTCAGGGCCACTGGAGGAGTGTGTTACACACACCACATTGAACACTAATATAGAATAGCCAGAGATAAATTAAAATTAAAGGCAAAGCCTCGCCAAGCAGTGGGGTCCAAGGGGTAGAAGAGACAGGGGGTAAAACGTTGAAGTAAAATGGTCAAAATTGAATTGGTCACAAATGATAGGAAAAATCCTCCCAGGAATAACCCAGGTTTCTCCTTCCAGCCCAAGCCCAGGCACTTTGAGACAGATTTAGGTTAGATTAATTATTAAGTTTATATTAATTAGTTAAAAAAAAAAAGTCATAAAAAAGTCACTCAAGTCATTACCAAGGTCATGTTTATATGCTGGGCTGCTGACTGCAGACTCTCTCAGGCTGTGCTGAGAAAGAAACCTGAGAGAGTTTTTTTTTTTTTTTTTTTTTTTTTTTTTTATTTTTTTTTTTTTATTGAGGCTGCTCTGGCATGCTGAGCGGAGGGCCCTCTTTTTAGTTTTATCTACCAAACTCAAAACTGGACTTCGAGATTAGATTAGTTGAACGCCATGCGCTCAAGCTGTGACGTTTGCTTCAGTTTGCGGGTCTGAGGGTTATACCAGGGAGCAAACCTCCTCTTCCTGGGCTAGCCTCATTTGAACCATCAGCTGTCCTGAGCCGATCTCTGCGGTGGGTTCAAATAGTCTTGGTTTTGAGCTGAAGCCAACAGTCTGAGTCTCATTGACCACATAGTAGCAGGAAATCATTTGTCTTGGAGAAAAGAAAATAGACTGAATGGGTTGAACTCACTAGAAGGCATGTTAAGATAAAAGATTGGACAGATCCCTCTACCTGTACTGAGGACCAACTGGTGATGCCCTTTTGTTGTAAGGCAAGGCAATCTCATTTTCATACAGCATGTAGTGGTCAAAGAACTTAATAAAAATAAAGACCAGAAGCATTAGAAAGTTGAAAACAATGTGGATATTTAAGGTCAATTAACACTTACTGTCCTAGTGGTTCCACAGGAAGAAACACTAAAAGAGAAATATGCAAAGCGATCATCGCTGAATGCCGGTTTGCAGGACTGGTCCTTTAGGGTCAGCCTACTCGGAATATCGGCCACAGAATCCACCTTTACAGCCGTAGCGGTCATCGTTCCATTGGGGTAGCACTCTGATGGTAGAGGGGGCAAGGGTGAAGAAAATGTCCTCCAATCACATCAGCAGAAATGCTACCATATTTTTGAAGTCTTACTGGTTGTTGTTAAGGGGAAGTTGCAGGTCAAGAAAAGATCAGCAAGCACCCAGTCTTTGCTGGTATGCAACAGAAAGAAGTCAACGCTAGCCCTTAGTGAATCTGAGGTGATCAGCTGCAAGACAAAGAGGAATGTTATCCGGTGCATACAATTAATGGTGAGATGGTGTAGTGCGACATACCTCAAAGGTTGTGTCCTTGGCAGTGTACGGCAGTACAAGGCTGAAGTGTGTTCGGTTTTCTTGGAACTGGTAGTCAGACATCTCAGGTGTCAGCAGTTGATGTCCAACCATTGCCTTCAAATTGTTGCCTTGACTCCCGAGTTTCACGTTGATGTAAAACTGGTTCTGGTCACAGGTGCCAGTGATGGTGGGTAGCTCTAAAAAGGAGAACCATATTTCACTTATGTTCAGTGAGGTCAACTCCTTTCATATATTATGACCAACATCTTTGGTCATTTTGCATCCATATTACATTTTCCAGCCAACTGACAACGGTTTTTATTTCTCCTGAAGCCACCAAAAATGATATTTCAAAGGTATACATTTTAAAAGTACTTTGAAATCTCATGGCAATATTGGTTAAATCTCTTCCAGTCACCATTTGGGTCACAACAATTGTGACCTAGATAGCATGAAATGGTAAATATCTCACCAACATCCTGCAGAGATGCCTGCAACTCGACTGGGTGGACAAATGGAGCTTCTTCAGGCAGAATGATAAACCCAAAGATCAGAGAGAGGACGTAGGTTGTAACCAAGGGTTCAGGATTCTGCAGATATAAACAACTCAGTCATGTCACTGAAACAGAGCAAATAAGCTGGCACCCAGAGACATTCAGAATCTATAATTTCACATACATCTTTCAGGACAATATCTGCATCAAAGGGCACCAACACAGAGATGCTCTTGGTTCCATTGGAGTAGAGGTGCTCCTGGACGGTAAAGCCTCTGGCATTGCTCTCTTCAACAGTGAGCACCTTGGTGAAGAAGGTGATGTTCCTCAGCACCACATCATGAAGAAGGGGCCCCAAGACAACACTAAACACCTGGGCTTCTGGGACAGTATCTGAGGGACAGATAACAGGTTTATAGCATTTCTCCACGAGCCTGAAGTTCTGTCATCTATCAGATAACTTACTTTCTTGGACGTGGAGAGGTTGAAGCATAAGAGGGGTGGTAATGGGGAACAAAACCTTGTATCTGGTATCATCTTGGGTCCCAGTGGTCCTCCACAGTACCTCAAGCATGGGCTCCACAATGTAGGCAATGTGGTACTGGTAATCTGGGGCATGGCTCTGCAAATAGTCATGACATTTTAATAAAATATGCAAAAAAGAGACTTATATTTCTAAGCTAAAGAACTTCTCAACCTTGTAGTGTCCATCAGGCGAGCCAACTGGAATCTCAATGACGAAGTGGAAATCTGTGGCAGACAGCGTGTACCCCCGTGTGGCCATCTGAGATCTATCAAGTCTCTTCCCGTTGATGCCCATGTGCATTTCTAGGATTTCAAAGCTGCCATCTACCAAAGGTGTCACACGACGAGGTACGTGCCAAGCGATTACATTGTTGAGGAAGAGGACCCCACCTGTTAATGATAAAACCAACTATTGATGCAACTGTGACGACAACTGTAACCTTGTCCATTCACCAATTGTGCAAGACTTGCCTGTGGGACAAGCAGCTGCCAAATTCACCACACTCAGACCATGGGGTGCCTTGTAGTAGGCGCTCACCCTGAAAATTTCCATGGAGACTCCGCCCACCTAAGGGATGTCAGGTTTAATGTCATGCTTTTAAGGCCAAGTTTAATGCAAAACACTTGATGGGTGAGTTGCTTACATCTTCTGAATAAGTCTCTGCTGTATTGTACGGGGATCGTACAACCAGACGGGTCGAAGTTGCCATGGCACCATAGCCGGCTTGTTCAGCCTCCCTCAGTACCATCGACACTGGTTCTGGGGTGTAAAATGTCAGCTTCCAGATACCTTGCTCTGTCCCAGAGGCCTATAGGTAAGGGGAGAATTAATAATTTCCTCCGTTCAATAAGATAACAATAGCTGCAGGTTGAAAAGCAAGTCACTGAAACAGCAGAATCTTTACACTTACATCAGAAATGATGTCGATCTGCCTAACATCTTGAGCCTGTCCCTTAGCTTCAGGAAGAGCAATGTCTTGAGACACCTAAAAACAACACGTGGTGGCTTAATAGATTGTTAGAGACCAGTTGGTATGACTATCAAATGTTAAGTGACCTACTTCCATGTAGTTCCTGTCGCAGAGAATCTCCCTAGAGGCCCACCGAGTGTAGCTGCAAGTGTGCCTCACATCATGGGTAACCACGTCTGATACACTGGGGCTGTACATCCGGAGCCTTAAGCCAACAATAAATGTTTTGTCTTCCTTTAAAATGCATGAAACAAGAATTTGGCATTAGGGGAGCATAAATCGAGCAATTTAACATTGAAAATACTTTAGTTGGTATCAAGTGTAGTGGCTAAAATATATTTTCTTTCACAGGTCAAACAATGGTTGTTTTAGATACCACTAAAAATAAAAACATATCAAGAACACTCAGGCTAAATTTTCTAATAAAACGATTAGCTTTTTAAAAAAGTATTTAATGGAACAAATTTGCAAACATGTTTCTCAAAGGCAAATTATAATAACATGTCAGCCAATAAAATGAGCTATAACATACTTTGTTTTCCACATAGCAGCCCAGCAAAGACGAGTAAATTCTGGTGTTACCCCACAGGTCAGACTCCATGCTGTATCCACACTGAGCAGCCAAGTTGGGTGTTAACACAATGTGCTGGGTGCCATCTGGGGGAAATAAAGACAAGCATGACACCACTCGCCTAGTGATGAACAAATCAAGCCTATAACACATTGTATACTTACTGAAGGCCGCCACCTCAAGCTCATTCCCTACGGCTAGGGCCTTGTCCAATGACAGCCTCATTAGATTACCCACGCACTCTGAATGTATGCCACTGCCTGGTAAAGAAAAGGCTTGTGAGGAAGAGTAAAAGTTCTGTGACATGATAAAGTAATTGTTTAAATTCAGGCTTACTTGACTGTGAATTGACCTTCATATTTGGCCTTGCTTGACCCAAGAAGATTACTGCAGCCATCAAGTTCCATAACAAACTTCAACAAGTAAAACACATCAATTAGAGACATTAAGTGTGCAGCTATCAGCCTTTGAAAAAACTAAAACTAAATTAACTTACATGTTACCAAGCCTCCACATGTTGCAGTCTGAGGGAAGCCAAACAAAAGAACTAGAGGAATCCAATCACTAGCAGAGCGTGGCACTGAATACCCAGCGCACCCAATAACAGACCAACTCTGGAAATAAGTGACTGAGTGCTTTCTGATCCACCGCCAGCTGTTTTATACATCAGTTAATTACAATACACAGGTGAGACCATCACCAGCTGTTTCAGAGGCACCCGTAGCAGGTGATCTTCCATCCTATTTTGCCTGATGCCAGAGTTCAGTATTTCTTTATAACTGCTTACACCTTGAGATCCAAATGTTTGACTTCCCCAAAGACAAACGGAAAAAATGTATTCTCTTCTTCTCTTTAAAAAAAAAAAGGCTTCAGTTTTGGGGAAATAAATGTATACGCTCTGAACATCAATTGCATTAACATTAGTTCATATCTCCTAGGTCAGTCGTTAACCTTATTGGAGGTACTGAACCCTGCAAGCTTCATCAATGCATTAGCCGAACCCTTCGGAATTGGAAAAATAAAATATGATTTCTTCAAAACATAGGTATATATTTTATTAGTGCACACAATTAACCATGCATCAGTTCTCCACAAAATCACTGTGTTCAAATAACAAAAACAACAAAACATGAATTTCACATAAAAACATGACTCAATGAATATTTGACTTAGTGTTGCCTTTCAGATACAAGTTCATAAATGTGCGGCCTCACCTCGGCAAGTGCCGAGAACAGGCAGATTTGCCTTTTCGTGGAATCTGGCTCTTTTCACCTTGAATTCAGCGAGCGTTGTGTTCTTGAACATCTCCATGCAGCTTTAGGAAGTGTTCCTTTAGTTCTGCCGGTGCTAGACTAGAATTGCTCAACATGGCCTTTTCGGACGCTGACTCCCATCACGCTCCTTTATACACGTGAATCCATACTGTACTAGTCGTCCAAACACTTTCTTTTTTTGCTCGACATAGTTATTAGTATGATTGAATGATTACAATAAAAATCCCAATTGACATATAATTACAACAGCCACAAGTTGACTACTGAGCGCACCAAGTTCCTGCAGCACAAATATCAAATCTGGCGTGATCAGCTGCAGCCAATGAGCGCCAAGCAGAGCGTGACGTCACGAAAAATAAATCGAAGCATTATTATTAAACTTGGTGATCCCGAAGTCATTGCTGTGTATTAATCGTAATCGATCAGTCCGATCAGCTGAAGCATCTAATCAAAAAACTATGAGGGGGTGTCGAGCGTTAAAACACTTCCTGGAAGGCTGTTCTTGTGCGTCCTCGCTCATTACTCATGCAAGGTTGTCTGGATTCGACTGACTGGTACCCAAACAAACAAGCTAAGCCGCAGCTTTTTAATAAAGATCTGCATAGGTAGAAATAAGAAACGTAGGCGAGTGTCTGCGGTCTTCTTAGTCTCTGAAAGCTGAATCTGTCTTCCACAAGGAAACGTCAAAAGCTAAAATTTAATGGTCCAAGTTAAGTGTTAAATATGTGAATATTACAGCACGGCACAATTGTGGAGAGAATACAAATAGGTCTGTTGAGACAAAATGTTTTCTCTCTGTAGTCTGATAAACTAACTGCACTGAATATTTAAACAGTGTTTGGTATTTATACCAGGTTCTGTTTATACGCTGAGATCTGATGATTTCTACCGGCGGAATGTCTTATTTATTTGCAATTCTTATTGTAACGTCATTAAATAACCCAGAATATATATAGATATATATATATATATGTATGAATGTTTTTCTTATAAATTATATAACTCAAGCGACACTCAGGAATGATGAGCCTCACACGACTGAACGACAATGACGACAAATGTAAAATGTTTTTCCTGTGAGCTTAGATTTTAATTGTATCCATAACAGTTTTAAGGAAACAGATTAAGACATTGTTAATTGTCCTTTTGTTCAGACCTAAATTGGACATTTTAACCAGATGGTGGATCAGAAAACCAGTTTAATCTGATCCTTCACTCCAATGGCTGTTAGTGGAATTATTCTTTTCTAGGGCCATCCAATCCAGTTCAAACATCCCAGTATGATTCAATGCAAAAAATATCACACACATTACTGTCGTAGGAAAAATGTTCACAGCTGTTTCGCCTATTTCTGAAATGCTTAGAAGATTAACCTGACTCTGTGGGGTCATGGGAAAGGGTCACGGACAATAACCTAGGGACTTATTCCTGGACAGGTCAAACATAATAGATTACGCAGGGGTGGGGGTTAGACTGAAAGGACCCTTTGGGGTTATCCAAATTCCTCTAACAGATGGTTCTGGGGACTTTGTGCGTCTCTGAAATCGTATAAAGGATGGGGTTTTGCACTGAGAAGGCAGCAGTTATTTCTGACAGTCTTGAGAGAAGGCTCAGGGATTCTGCTCCATTCAGCTGAATATTTTCATGACATTGTTTCTTGTTTGTATTTAGTGCTTGGTTGATAAGTTGTAAACTTGTTACGATAATAGGGTGTTATAGGGCAACCATGCTTAAACTACTTTTGATTTTTCACAAGGTAAAGGAACACTAATTTCCATCACAAATTGGCGACGAGGATGGGATGGACGTGCTTGTCAAGGACTCCGGCTGAATGGAAGATGGCCATAATATAGATGAATCGTCCCCCGAGGTTGAGAGGCTGCCGTTCAGGCGGATACCCGATGGCCGATCCAATCCAGTTCAAAAAACTATGGAAACACGCGGTGAGAGATACCATTTTTTTTTTTTAAACAGTCATGAAACAGGGAGAATAGAAAATCTCGCAACGATGGAGTTGTTAACAGATGTGTTTTGTAACTATTGGGTTTTCTAGAAGTTTGTATGCATCAGGGGATCAAATCGTCGATGCACACTTCTCAGTTAATACGAAAAGCAGTTGTTAGAGATAGCAGCGGTCACTGACGTGCCTTAGTCATTCATGTGTATTGTTTAGAGTTTGCATGCATTTGGTGAATCCGGGAAAAAAAATTATTGACGCACACGTCGTCGTAATACACGAATGACTAGAGATGGGTAATGCTCAGAGAAGAAGAGAGACGAATAGGAACCATGTTGTCCCCATCCTGCCGCCCCTGTGTAAATGTATGTTAGATCGTTATCCTGGCAGTTTGGATCAAATGCAAAAATGGATAGAAATTGGTTTTCCTTCAAACGGAAGTTTGAGTGAGAATCAATTTAAACAATTGGAGATGCAACTGATGGAAATGGAGATGGGCGCGAGAGCTCAGCATGCAGCCTTATCAAAGAAAAAGCAGAAGAAGAATGTGATATTTAAGGCAGACTGGGAAGCCGTTGGAATGTGGAAATTTGAGTCAAAAAAGGGAGACAGATTAAAAGCATTTAATTTGCTAATGTTCAAAAAACCTACAAAGGATGTAAACATGTGTCATTGCATTCACCCAAATAGTGTTTATCCTTGTTTTTATGAGGTCCAGAGAGAATTGGTGGCTCCAGACCTGGATTCCACCTCCCCCCCACCATTGCTCCTCCAGCCTGTGCCCAGCAGGTTCCTCAGAGAGAGACATGCAGTTTGTGTCCGTCACGCCGGATGACAGCCTTTGACACTAAATGCAGCTTCACCGGACACAGACTCTGGAACAATGCAAAGACCATCTGAAAGAGCGTTTCGTGAGTGGGACGAGACCAAAACTCTTGCAGATGGTGAGAAAAGTATATGTTCTAAAGCATACTGAACATGCTAAGGGGGAGTTGCACAGAAAAGAGACACTGGCAATGATTAACATGCTTGCAAGGCAAATACGGAATATTTCCCCATGGCAACTTGGGAGGATAAGAGGTCACGGCAGAGGCAGAATAAATCTGACCTTTACATTAAGTATGTGCTACAAGTGCGGAGGGCAAGGACACTGGCGAACAGTGTCCGGAACCCAAAAAGAAAGACCCACTTTGTGCACGTCTGAGTGGAGGGAGGCGGGGGAGGGGCAGACTCCAGAGATGGACAACCTCTCAAGGGAAAACAAGGCACACAACATCCAAGAAAGAAAAGAGCGAACTTTAACATTGATTATTTCGAAACATCTGGTAAAAAAACTAAAACTCAGGCGCTAATATATCAGTTGTAAAAGCTGAATTCCCATTATTTTAGGCTATAACAGATTGCTCAAAACCACTCTGTTGTTCAGAGTGGGAACTAATAGGCCATGGAGTTTCAATAGCTCATGGTCTTGTAGGTAAAGGAACACTAATTTCCACCACAAATAATATTGCAGTTAAATATTTATTCTAACATTAAGGACATCTTAGGCATACAATTCAGTACATTCAGTAACATGTTTATTAAATAGGGCCCTATGAACCTTGTTAGGGTCAAAGTGTGCTTGTTTTTTTAATCCTCGAGTTTCATCACAATCTTGTGTGCATTGTCCAGCGACGTTCACTTTACCCAATATGGCTGCTTGACGGTGTTCTGTTTCGTGTGCTTAATGTTGCTTACTCCTGTAACTGTCCATGCCGGGTCTGATTGGAAAAGAAGCATCTCTATACAAAGAGTTCCATTGTTTGTCTAATGTGCAGCTTCAAACAAAACATGAATGCCCCAAGTTATGCAGTGTTAAATAAAATCACTTTTCAAAGCTTTGAAACAAATCGAGTCAAGAGATGATACAGAAGTTAGTTTAATCAAAAGTTTGATCAGAGATTAACACAATAGGCCCAGAGGAGATTTGCCTTTGGTTGATTAACTCCGTTCCTCTTTGGGCTAGAAAAACAAGACACAGCAATCACCAACTGCATGTAGTTATAATTGACAAGATGTCACTTACCCCGTTTTACTCCTTTTATCTCTCGTCTGTAGTTCATCTGGTGTGCAGCTTGGAAACACTGGCCTCGGCATGAACCATCTACTTGGCTGTGTCTGTCACAAATCTCTGCATCACAGTGGACAAAGATCTGTAGACGAACAGAAGGGTTTATTATACAGGGCTAACATGCGATGTGGCCAATACACAGATCATTTGGAAACTCATATTTTACCTCGTCTTTCAGAACCTCCTCATCTTTAGTGAAGGTGAACATCTTCATAGAGAAGCGTTTGATGTGGGATGGGACGAAAACCCTATCGTCGCTCACAACAGGATGGAAAATTGTCACATAGCTGTCATCTGGATTCTCACAGCTGGGGGGAATAAAACACATGTGAATGCTTCTTTTTAAACTCATAAAATTATGCTTTTTGCATCGTAAACCCTGAAGTTTTGAGCCTGCAGCTAGCTTTATGCTACTCATTACCTGTCCACAATGATATCCCAGCTAGGCAGAGCTGTCCGGTCTTCATCAAGTGTAGCCCAACAGTTCTCTAAGATAAGCTCCAAATTTGGGTCAGTAGACTCAACCAGCGCCACCTCAAAATACAGAGGCTGCCTCAGATATTTCACAACTGGATAATCTTCTGCTCGATAGAAGAGCTCGTACGATGAATCTGGAGGAGAAGTCTTATTAGAAAGAGAAATGGCACAGTCTTACAAAAACAACACTTTAAATATATTGTCAACTTTACCCTGGGCTAGCCTCATTTGAACCATCAGCTGTCCTGAGCCGATCTCTGCAGTGGGTTCAAATAGTCTTGGTTTTGAGCTGAAGCCAACAGTCTGAGTCTCATTGACCACATAGTAGCAGGAAATCGTTTGTCTTGGAGAAAAGAAAATACACTGAAGGGGTTGAACACACTAGGTATGTTAGGATTGGACTAGTCCTGCTACCTGTACTGAGGACCAACTGGTGATGTGGGGGATGCTCTTTTGTTGTACGGCCAGGCAATCTCATTTTCATACAGCATATAGTGGTCAAAGAACTTAATAAAAATAAAGACCAGAAGCATTAGAAAGTTGAAAACAATGGATATTTAAGGTCAATTAACACTTACTGTTCTAGTGGTTCCACAGGAAGAAACACTGAAAGAGAAATATGCAAAGCGATCATCGCTGAATGCCGGTTTGCAGGACTGGTCCTTTAGGGTCAGCCTACTCGGGATGATATCGGTCACAGAATCCACCTTCACAGCCGTAGCCATCATTGTTCCATTAGGGTAGCACTCTGATGGTAGAGGGCGTAAGGGTGAAGAAAATGTCCTACAATCACATATGCAGAAATTCCATTTTAAAATCTTACCGGTTGTTGTTATGGGGAAGTTGCAGGCCAAGAAAAGATCAGCAAGCACCCAGTCGTTGCTTGTATGCAAGAGAAAGACATCAACGCGGGCTCTTACTGACTCTGAGGTTATCAGCTGCAAAACAAAGGAAGTTAACCACTGCAGAAGATTCATGGTGAGATGTTGTCGTGCGACATACCTCAAAGGTTGTGTCCTTGGCAGTGTACGGCAGTATTAGGTTGTAGTGGGTGCCGTTTTCTTTGAACTGGTAGTCAGCCATCTCAGTTGTTAGATGTTGAAGCCCAACCATTACCTTGAAATTGTTTCCTTGACTCCCGTATTTCACACTGATGTAAAATTGGTTCTGGTCACAGGTGCCAGCGATGGTGGGTAGCTCTAAAAGCAGAGAAGAAGTTCACAATTGGACCGACCTTCCTTTTTCCTCTGGTTCTCATGATTAATGGGATACAGCCTAGGCGGTTAGTTCGCTTGCATATCATATCTTTGTCGACAGACAAGATTTCTCTGGAAGGCACCAAAACCAATTTTAAAAGTACGTGGGCAAGTTTATGGCTAATAGTGATATTTCTCTCCCAAGTCACCTGTTGTCAAAGCATTTATGAGCTAGATACCATGAAACGCCAAATCTCACCAACATCCTGCAGAGATGCCTGAAACTCGACTAGGTGGGCAAATGGAGCTTCTTCAGGAAGGATGATAAAGCCAAAGTTCAGAGAGAGGAAGTAGGTTGTAACCAAGGGTTCAGGATTCTGCAGATATAAACAACAGTCAGGTCCCTGAAACAGAGCAAATAAAATGGCACCGAGTGATATTTAGCATCTATAATTTCACATACATCTTTCAGGACAATATCTGCATCAAAGGGCACCAACACAGAGATGCTCTTGGTTCCATTGGAGTAGAGGTGCTCCTGGACGGTAAAGCCTCTGGCATTGCTCTCTTCAACAGTGAGCACCTTGGTGAGGAAGGTGATGTTCCTCAGCACCACATCATGAAGAAGGGGCCCCAAGACAACACTAAACACCCGGGCTTCTGCGACAGTATCTGAGGGACAGATAACAGGTTTATAGCATTTCTCCACGAGCCTGAAGTTCTGTCATCTACCAGATAACTTACTTTCTTGGACGTGGAGAGGTTGAAGCACAAGAGGGGTGGTAATGGGGAACAAAACCTTGTATCTGGTATCATCTCGAGTGTCAGTAGTTCTCCACAGTACCTCAAGCATGGGCTCCACAATGTAGGCAATGTTGTACTGGTAATCTGGAGCATGGCTCTGCAATTATTAATGGCATTTTAATAAAATATGTGACTCTTGCATTCTTAAGGAAAAGGACTTCCCAACCTTGTAGTGTCCATCAGGAGAGCCGACTGGGATCTCAATGACGATGTGGAAATCTGTGGCGGACAGTGTGTACCCCCGTGTGGCCATCTGAGATCTATCAAGCCTCTTCCCGTTAATGCCCATGTGCATTTCTAGGATTTCAAAGCTGCCATCTACCAGTGGTGTCACACGGCGAGGTACGTGCCAAGCGATTACATTGTTGAGGAAGAGGACACCACCTGTTAATGATAAAACCAAATGTTGCTGCAACTGTGTCAACACAACGGTAACCTTCTCCATCCAAAGATTGTGCAAGACTTGCCTGTGGGACAAGCAGCTGCCAAGTTCATAACACTCAGACCATGTGGTGCCTTGTAGTAGGCACTCACACTGAATATTTTCATGGAGACACCACCCACCTAAGAGTTGTCAGATTTATAGTCATGCTTTTAAGGCCAGGTTTAATGCAAAACACTTGATGGGCGTGTTGCATTGCTTACGTCGCTGGAATACGTCTCTGCTGTATTGTACGGGGATCGCATAACCAGACGGGTCGAGGTCACCATGGCACCGTAGCCAGCTTGTTTAGCCTCCCTCAGCAACATTGAAACTGGTTCTGGGGTGTAAAATGTCAGCTTCCAGATACCATGTTCTGCACCAGAGGCCTATAAGGAGATAATTAATCTTTTGCTCCATTAAATGAG
This sequence comes from Pseudoliparis swirei, assembly GCF_029220125.1. Classification (NCBI taxonomy): domain Eukaryota; kingdom Metazoa; phylum Chordata; class Actinopteri; order Perciformes; family Liparidae; genus Pseudoliparis; species Pseudoliparis swirei. The sequence continues at coordinate 12,045,953 of NC_079399.1, read as the reverse complement.
ATAACCAAATGGTGCAGGTGGAAAAGCAAGTCCACTGTAACTGAATAATTAGAACACATACATCTGGATTAATGTCGATCTCTTCAACATCTTGAGCCTGTCCCTTAGCTTCAGGAGTAGCAATGTGGTGAGACACCTAAAAACAAGAAATGGTGGCTTAATAGATTGTTAGAGACCAGTTGATATAACTATCAATGTTAAATGACCTACTTCCATGTAGTTCCTGTCACAGAGAATCTCCCTAGAGGCCCACCGAGTGTAGCTGCAAGTCTGCATCACATCATGCGTAACCACTTCTGAGCGAGTGGGGCCATACATCCGAAGTCTTAAGCCAACAGTAAAGGTTTGATCGTCCTACAAATTAAATGCATGAAACAATTTTGGTATTGGTGAAAAGTGGCTAAATGTTTGGATTAATTCCAGGAATTCATTTCTTTCAGCTATATTGACAATTACAAAATATTTTCAAACTTTACTGAAAAGTAACAAACACTTTATAGCCAATTGCAGTTAAAACACAGCATGTGCCTTAAGTCTCAAGAATTTAATTAGGAGATTTATACCATATTGGTTTTCCTCACTTGCAAATTATAATAAAATGTCATCCAATTAAATGAGCTATAACATACTTCGTTGTCCACGTAGCAGCCCAGCAGAGACGAGTAGATTCGAGTGTTACCCCACGGGTCGGACTCCATGCTGTATCCACACTGAGCAGCCAAGTTGGGAGTTAACACAATGTGCTGGGTGCCATCTGGGGGAGATAAAGACGAGCATGACATCACTCTCCTAGTGATAAACAACTTATGTTTATTCGCACATTGTATACTTACTGATGGCCTCCACCTCAAGCACATTCCCTACGGCTAGGGCCTTGTCCAATGACAGCCTCATTAGATTACCCACGCAGTCTGAATGTATGCCACTGCCTGTTAAAGAAAAGGCTTGTGAGGAAGAGTACACTTTATGTAACAATGGTAAAGTAATTGTTTGAATTCAGGCTTACTTGACTGTGAATTGACCTTCATATTTGGCCTTGCGTGACCCAAGAAGGTTACTGCAGCCATCAAGTTCAATAACAAACTTCAACAAATGAAACACATTATTTAGAGACATTTAGTGTGCAGCAAGTAGTCTTTGCAAAAATAAAGTAAATTAACTTACATGTTCCCAAACCTCCACATGTTGTAATTCAACTGCAGCCAAACCAAAAACTAGAGAAATCCAATCACTATCAGAGCTTGGCACTGGACAACAGACCGACTCTGAAGATAAGTGACTGATTGCTTTCTGATCCATCACCAGCTGTTTTATGTGTTCGTTAATTTCAATACACAGGTGAGCCCATAATCAGCTTTTGTTTATGTCCGTTAATTAAAATACACAGGCGAGCTCATCACCAGATGTTTTTTATATCCGTTAATTACAATACACAGGTGAGACCATCACCAGCTGTTTTTTATATATCCGTTAATTACAGAATACAGGTGAGATGGTCATGACCTGGCTCTAAAGCCATGAAAAAAGGCGCAGATTTAAGTTAAGCAATGAAGTAATTCATAATAAATTAGACAGCTGGCAATAAAGCTATGGAATAATGAGATGTGATAATCTGTGCTGTGTGAGTGATGTTTGAGAAAGTAGGTGTTGCATGGATGAGAAGAAAAAAGAGAGATTTGGCTCTCAGAAAGGTGCAGATTTGTATGTGGAAAACACAGGGCCCAGGTGCTTCTAACTGGGCGATCAACACCTCCAGGTACATGTTGCAATAAAGAGAAAGACAGACAAGTGAACAAGCTTGGGAACAGTCCCCCCCCCCCCCCCCTCCATAAGCGCTGGGTCCTGTAGGGAATCCCAGTACCAGAATATTTTAACTGTAATACCAAAACATGACAGAGAATTGTCTGAATCCCAGAAATCCTGATACTTTATCTAATGTTCTGTTCCTATCTTAAAAACATCTTTGATGAACAAGTGTATGGAGGACAGAAGATCATTTAAGTATAAATAAATACAGGAATAAATGAATGCTTAAATAAATGTATAAAAGAATAAATAAATATAAGTTATACCTAAACAGGACATCATTAAATAAATGTATTTCTACATTTCAGTATTTTTTCATTTATTTATATCTGTATTTATGTGTCCACGCGTATTTCTTCATTTATTTATGCTTGTATTTATGTGTCCTTGTATGCACATGAGCTGGGGCGGTCCGAACCTCTGTCTGAAGCATGATTGGACACAGGAGTGTGATCACACCTGGTATCTTATGCTCTATTACTTCTACCTTGCACATGTTGTTGAAGTTGGCTCGCTCAGCTAACCGTTAGCAGAAGTTAGCCTAGACAGCTTTTGACTTCAGCCGTTTATCAATTCCAAGTACACTGAGTACAGACTTGTGTTCTTTTGGAGTTTGGTCTTGGGAGTCCAGACTCCAGAGGACGAGAGGTCGAGAGGACGGAGGATGGTCTTTCTGCAATTGGAACAGCAGTTGACTTGAGGACGTCACCACATCAGCTGTTCTTGCTCATGAGTTTAATTACTCACTTTAAAGTTACATTAGAGAAACAAATATAGGCCTTTTATCCTGAGACAAGGCCTTCAGTGGAGCCAACGACCAGAGCCGAGTTCTTACAATATTCGTATCAAATCCCGCTAGATCCAAAGCCAAAAAAAGGTATTCAGTGTAAACAATAATTTGTTTGTTGTTTACTTTTAGATGGCAAAAAGGGACAGTATTGGAAATATAATCAGCTCGATTCCATCTTTGCCCCGAAAAAGGACAGAAACAGTTTTTTGCCACAATGCAAAATAAAAAGGTTGTAAGAAGGTTGAACAATTGTTCATACATGTAAATATAAAAATTTAATGTTTTCTTTTTTTTTGGGACTAAATGCTCAATAAACACTTTAATATCAAACGGTCTTAATTTTCTGAATATTATTTGTGTCAGGGTTAAAAGTCTCATTCCTCTCATCATCCAGACATATCTACAGGACTGTCTCAGAAAATTAGAATATTGTGATAAAGTTCTTTATTTTCTGTAATGCAATTAAAAAAACAAAAATGTCATGCATTCTGGATTCATTACAAATCAACTGAAATATTGCAAGCCTTTTATTCTTTTAATATTGCTGATTATGGCTTACAGCTTAAGAAAACTCTAAAATCATATCTCATAAAATTTTAATATTTCCTCAGACCAAGTAAAAAAAAGATTTATAACAGCTGAGTGTTTGTCAAGGCTCAGGAAACCCTTGCAGGTGTTTCGAGTTAATTAGACAATTCAAGTGATTTGTTTAATACCCTACTAGTATACTTTTTCATGATATTCTAATATTTAGAGATAGGATATTTGAGTTTTCTTAAGCTGTAAGCCATAATCAGCAATAAATCAGAATAAAAGGCTTGCAATATTTCAGTTGATTTGTAATGAATCCAGAATGCATGACATTTTTGTTTTTTTAATTGCATTACAGAAAATAAAGAACTTCATCACAATATTCTAATTTTCTGAGACAGTCCTGTACATGATTATTATTATTTATGAAAGCTCAAACCCCAAAAAGCACTTTACTTAGTCCGAACACTATCTTCAGTCAGAGTTATCAACGAGCGAAGTTCTGGTCTGATATAACGTGTCAGCTAAAAGGTGGAATGTTTGGTTATAAAGTATATTTTCCAAAAATCTCTTTCATTGTGCGTCTTTTTCACTCGCTCACACTCACAAACACAAGTTAGTGTTTTAGTCTTATAGATGCCTCCATATATATATCTATATATCTACTGTATATATAGATATATAGATATATATATTAACTCTGGGTTATCATCAAATCATGCAACCTCACCCTAAAAAGTTTTAACCTTTATAATTTGTCTCATAAATAAATTTCTATTTTGCTTAGAAAATCTCTGCGGCTGTAGGTAAAGTTTTAATTACTTTTTTAAATGTAAAATAATCTCTTTTGGGGGATTCTGCCAACCCAAACTTTAACATCACTACACCTTGATTATCCTATTTGAGTATGGAGTCCAATCGCCAAAGACTATTTAAATATTATGTATATGTAATAAATTATTACTCAATTCTAAACAAGTCCCCAAGAACCCAACAAACATGGATGTTTGTTGGGATCAGGGTTACGGGCCTTTAAAAAAATATATATATATAGTTTGATCGAGAAGCAAAGGATTCAACTGCAAAATTAATAACTGATGCATTGGCATCACATTAACCTGCTGTATCGTTATTGTTTTCTCCCTGCTATGTTGATAAATAATACAAACTGAATATTCATCAGTTTATGAAAAGGGAAGAAGCACAAGTCATACAACACTTGTAACCAGGGGCGGTTTTTCCTACAGGTTTTTTTGCTGGGCAGTTTTTTTTTGCGCCCCCATCTATATCTCCAACCAATATTTTGACATTTAAAAAATAAATCTAACATTAGGGTAAAATGAGCCAAAAATCGAAACCGGAAGGAAACAGAAAACAAAAAAAACATTATTTGCAGGCGACGAGGGAGTGAATGTGCACCGTTGATCAGGGGGGCGTGGCCGGAGCGTCGTTCAGCACAGACGTGACAATTTCTCAGGGATTTTGTTCTTTATTTAATGTTTGTTCATTGTTGCGATCGTTGTTCTGTTTATTTGAAAGAAATTCAGTCTTGCAGGGCAAAATAGCGTTTGAAAGTTGCAATTCCGTTTTCGTGCAAAATCTTTCTTTTTGTTCTTTTTTTTGGGGGGGGGGGGGGGGGGCGCCACGAGTGAAGCTCGCCTAGAGCGCCAAATGTGCTGTAGCTGTGAGGTGACAGTGCTAGCCACTACACAACCGAGAAGCCTTACCCATCTAACCTAAAAAACTAACCTATTAAAAAGTTGCAAATAGTTAAAACGTTATAAAAAAGTTACAAAAAAATAAAACGTAATAAAAAAGTTATAAAGTTATAAAAAATGTTAAAAAGTTAAAAAGTAACGAAAATTTAATAAAGTATTAAAAACCATTTGCACTCACATCTATGGGAAATTTTGAGATCAATTAACATGAGCATGTCTTTGGACTGTGGGAGCCACCCCAACTGGGAATTGAACCCACGGCCCTCTTGCTGTGAGGTGACAGTACTAGCGACTACACCACCGTGAAGCCTTACCCATCTAACCTAAAAAACTAACCTCCATCTAAAAAAGTTAAATAGTAATAAAAAAGATAAAAAGTAGGAAAAAAGTAATGAAAAGTTATAAAAAAGTTACAAATAGTTAAAACGTTATAAAAAGTTACAAAAGTTAAAACGTTATAGAAAAGTTCTGAAGTTATTAAAAAAAAAGTAAAAGTTAAAAAGTAACGAAAATGAAATAATGTATTAAAAACCATTTGCACTCACATCTATGGGAAATATAGAGATCTATTAACATGAGAATGTCTTTGGACTGTGGGAGCCACCTCAACTGGGAATTGAACCCACGGCCCTGTAGCTGTGAGCAGGGCCGGAGTGGGGCCACTTTTCAGCCTGGGAATTTCAGGCTCAAGACCAGCCCACTTTTTCCATGGTAGTGGAAATTGGATAAATGAAGCAACAGTTCAGCTCTTACTATCCTGTAGTTCTTTTATTAATACCATGGTCCAACAAATAATGTAAAGGTTTAAATACAACAATAATAATCCACTTAAAATGAGAAGTTCACAAAAAATATGCATAACATTAAAAAAGGCAGAAGGGCATAGCAGGGGTGTCAGACTCAGATTAGGCAGTAGGCCAGATTTGTTGGAGTGAGACCTCATGGGAGCCGTCATTGTCATGGTCATTGTCATGGTCATTATCATTTTTCTGCATGTGTATTATATAGTGGTGATTTACTCCTTTACTACACCCACTTCTGAGCAAACAATGCATATTGGTTCATCAAGTACTGTCATATCCTGCTCTTTCTTAGAATATATAACTTTAATTCATATTATTTCCTCTGTTATCCTCTCTACCTGTCCCTGTAGTTATGGCCTCCTCATTGCAAATGTCGGGCTCATCATTTTCAGCAGGAGACTCTTATCTGCTGCTCCGAAGCTACAAAGAAAAATTAAGTCATATTACTGCATACTTCAATATCAATATCAATAGTATATATCAATATTTCCATAATATTTGCAAAGTCTATGGATTGCCATATTTTGGGTGATATAAAAAGGCTAATATTTTAATTCAATTTAATATTTTGCTTGTGAATAGGTTGACAACGCTACAATGATATTAATCAAGGCTACAACGTTAGCCGAATAGCTATGTTGCTAATCATTAGGCCTCTGTCTCTCTTTACCAGTTGCCACTTGTGTTTGTCCTCTTGAAAATAAATCTGTAAGCTTGGCACATTTGGCAGCATCCTCCTCCAATGCCTTTCTTTTTTTCAACCTGGATTTTTCAGTCGGGCCGGCCCAGCTATCCGTAGCTGAGAAAACTTTTTGGAAAAGACGGCGAAGGGCCGAACCAACTCGATTAGGAAGTGCTCCTCTCCCAAATTGAGTTGGTTGGTTCCATAATGGACTGAACCAACTCTATTATTTGGGAGGGGTGAACTTCCTCGCATGGTACAACCCATGCAGAGGCTGCGGTGTCAGAATGCGGAACGTGTATAGCCCACTTTAAGAGAAGATGGACTAACGTGACAAATGTCAACAAATACAATTCTCGACCGGCCCAGAAGTGAAGCGGCCCACCGGGAACTCTCCCGATTCTCCCGATTACCCACCCCGGGCCTGGCTGTGAGGTGACAGTGCTAGCCACTACACCACCGTGAAGCCAAAATAATAGAAAGAATTCCTACATTTTGTGCCCCCATCTATATGACATTTAAACCCACTAAATATAAATATATTCATTTTTGTAATTGATTTCATTGAAAAAAATAAAACGTAATTTATGGTACAAAAGTAATAAAAAAGTAATGAAAAAGTACAAATGTAATAAAAAGTACAAAAGTAATAAATATTACAAAAGTAATGAAAAAGTAATGAAAAATTCCAAAAGTAATAAAAAGTACAAAAGTAATGAAAAGTACAAAAGTAATAAAAAGTAAAAAAGTAATGAAAAAATAATTATGTAATAAAAAGTAATTAAAAAGTTAAAACAATTAAAAAAGTACTAAAAAGTCATAAAGAATGTAAAGTTATGAATAATTATTAAAAAGTATTACAAACCATTCACAACCATGGGAATTTTAGAGATCAATCAAGCTGCGCATGTCTTTGGACTGTGGGAGGAAGCCCACGCTGCCAAGGGGAGAACATGTAAACTCCACACAGAATGACCACCCTGACTGGGAATTGAACCCACAGCCCTGTAGCTGTGAGGTGACAGTGCTAGCTACTACACAACCATGAAGCCTCACCCATCTAACCTAGAAAACTAACCTCCATATAAAAAAGTTAAATAGTAATAAAAAAGATAAAAAGTAGTAAAAAAGTAGTAAAAAAGTAATGAAAAGTTATAAAAAAGTTACAAATAGTTAAAACGTTATAAAAAAGTTAAAAAAAGTTAAAACGTTATAAAAAAGTTATACAAATGTTTAAAAGTTAAAAAGTAACGAAAATTTAATAAAGTATTAAAAACCATTTGCACTCACATCTATGGGAAAATTAGAGATCAATTAACATGAACATGTCTTTGGACTGTGGGAGCCACCCCAAAGTAAAAACTTTTTTTGCTGGGCGCATTTTTTTGCGCCCCCCCTCTGAATGGCGCCCTAGCGGCCGCCTATACCGCCTATAGGAAAAACCGCTCCTGGCTCCCACAGTCCAAAGACATGCTCATCTTAATTGATCTCTAAATTTCCCATAGATGTGAGTGCAAATGGTTTTTAATACTTTATTACATTTTCGTTACTTTTTAACTTTTTAACATTTTTTATAACTATATAACTTTTTTATAACGTTTTAACTTTTTGTAACTTTTTTATAACGTTTTAACTTTTTGTAACTTTTTATAACGTTTTAACATTTTGTAACTTTTTAATAACTTTTCATTACTTTTTTACTACTTTTTATCTTTTTCATTACTATTTAACTTTTTTATATGGAGGTTAGTTTTTTAGGTTAGATGGGTGAGGCTTCATGGTGGTTGGAGTGTCTAGCACTGTCACCTCACAGCTACAGGGCCGTGGGTTCAATTCCCAGTTGAGGTGGCTCCCACAGTCCAAAGACATGCTCAGGTTGATTGATCTCTAAAATTCCCATAGTTGTGAATGGTTTGTAATACTTTTTTACATTTTATATTACTTTTTAACTTTTTTATAATTATTCATAACTTTACATTCTTTATGACTTTTTAGTACTTTTTTAACAAATTTAACTTTTTAATTACTTTTTATTACATAATTATTTTTTCATTACTTTTGTACTTTTTCATTACTTGTGTACTTTTTATTACTTTATTACTTTTTCATTACTTTAGTACTTTTTATTACTTTTTTATTACTTTTGTACTTTTTCATTACTTTTGTACTTTTTAGATGGGTGAGGCTTCACGGTGGTGTACTGGCTAGCACTGTCACCTCACAGCTACAGGGCCGTGAGTTCGATTCCCGGTCGGGGTGGTCATTCTGTGTGGAGTTTACATGTTCTCCCCTTGGCAGGGTGGGTTCCTCCCACAGTCCAAAGACATGCCTAGGTTTATTGATCTCTAAATTGCCCATAGATGTGAGTGTGAATGCTTTTTAATACTTTATTACATTTTCATTTATTACATTGCCAAGACAAAAGGTGGTTGGACAGGGATCACACAAAATCGGTCTGCAGTGTATCGCAGCATGAAAGAGCCGCTAAAACAAGACAGTGTGAATCAATGGCAGGGATATCTCCTGAGCTGAGGACTCGAAAGGACCTTGACAACACACGCATCGATGCTGATGAAAAGGCTGTGACAGAATCATTTCCACCATTGATTCCATGCTCAACCCTTTTGATGTGTACCAAGACGGCATTGTGTGTCTTAGCTCTGGAAGAGTAGCAACAGCAGAAATCGTGAAGGATTTGCTTGTTGCCTCAGAAAAGGGTGAAGATGCCGTAAAAGAATTTATGGAGCAGAGACTGTTATCGAATTCAGTTGACATATTTGTCCCCATAAAATCACAAAAACTCAAGACCTTCAATGATCAGGTTAAGCCCAAAAAAAAATCTGCAGCAGGCAAGGAAGTGATTTTGCATGCTGACAAAAAGCTATTTTCCAGGCTCCTCATCCTTGGTCAGAGTAGAAAAATTGACATGAGGGAAATGATGTCATATTCCTTGGGAACTGTGTCCTATCCATTAGCAAGTGCTGATGGTTTACTTGCCAAAACAAATAAATCAGCTCTCATGGATCTATTGGAGAAAAAAGGTGGAAACTGCTTGGTTGACCAAGTTCCAATGGATGGTGCCATTCTTTTTGTTGGCATGGCAGTCATGCAGGCCATGAAATCCAGACCAGGTACATTTGGAGAGCTTGCAGAGACCATACTGCAGAACATACTCCAACTCGCTTTGCAGCACAAGTGTACACGCATTGACTTTGTCACTGACCAATATCCACTCATCACTATCAACAACGTAGAACGGTCAAGTAGAGCTGATGCAGGGTCACAACGCATACAAATCTTTGGCCCGGCGACAACGTCACAGCTCTAAGGTCCCCCACACACACTCATTGAAAACTGCAAGACGAGCTGAAAAACACACAAAACTAAAACGGGGACAGTAAAATAACTATAAGAGCTATCAAAAGAAACTGAATTATAAAGTTATAGCTAACAATCTTCTCAACATTTTAAAGGTGGAATTGTTTCTTTAGCTGAATGTATGCCGATATTGTAAGGTTTTAAAATTGAACAAGTTTAAGCTGATTTGAAGATTTCCACCATTGGATCCCATTCATTATTTATTCCATAAAAAAAATGTAGCATTTGAAAAATTAAAAAGATAACAAATATCTGAAAATATACAGTAATAGGTCAAAGCTGTGTGAAAATTAAATAGCTGAATTTGCTGAAAATATGCAGATACTGTAAGCATTTTAAAATTGAAGATTTTCTTCATAGGATCTGAAGAATTAAAAAGAACAAATGTATTTAGATACAAAAATTTGAAATGGTTTAGATAGCTGAATATATGAAGGACTAGAAGAGGGACAACAAAGGTACGGAATAAAGAGTAATAATAATAAAAAGTGTATTAAAGACAAGAACAATAGTTCCAACTAATTATTGAATGAAACAAACACATAATTAGTGTAATCAGTTTATTACCTCTAATACATTGTTTTGTTGAGCAATGAAAACCAGGCAGTTAAAAAAATATATATAGTACTTAACTAAACATTAAACCATACCTATTGCATACAATAAGTTTCCTAAAATGTACATCTTTACAAATAAAATGTAAAAAAGTCAGTCAATCTTCACCAGGGAAACATGTACAATAAAAATACATATCCTTCATTCATATTCCTAACTTTCCTTCGATGAATATTTTCTGATATTAACAGTAGGCCATGATTTTGTGCTTTTTAACTTTTCACATGTTGCGATGTGTCACGTTAAGCAGTGCGTGATAGAAAACTTGACAGTTGATGGGATACACATTACATCTATTGCATCTGTCCATCCTGGAGAGGGATCCTCCTCTGTTGCTCTCCTGAAGGTTTCTTCCCTTTTTTTCCCCGAAGGGTTATTTTGGAGTTTTTCCTGGTCCGATGTGAGGTTTTGGGGCAGGGATGTCTATGTGTACAGATTGTAAAGCACTCCGAGACAAATTTTTAATTTGTGAAATTGGGCTATACAAATAAACTGAATTGAATTGAATAGAATATTTGGCCACTCGCTTGCAGTCTAAACTTCACTGCGAGGGTAGCATCCACCATGTTAGCAAAGAAGTCTGAATCAGAGGGGTAAGGCAGATATGGGCTTCCTCAAAAAAAATGTGACTCTCTGCCTGCATACTGCAGGGATACATTCCAATGATGTTGGGGGACATGGAGGTCTCTGCCAAGATCATCTGTTCCGATAGTGAGATTCTCATTAATGTAGCGAACTGCTTCCCTGGAAGATGAAAAGGGAAGTTTGTATTTCAAAAATTGATGGACATATCTGAAGCCCCAAGCAATAACCAATGTTGATTATAAAAAAAAGACGGAAAATTAATTTCAGTTCATATTAGTTGCAAGCCAGACGATATCCACTGATGACTGAAGTGGGGTGAATCTTCTTCTTCACCAGCTCATCTGCACTCGAGCGTTTCTGCAGCAAGAATTACCTAAAATAATGTAAAGGTACAAATGTCACTACAAAGACACTTGCATCATATTAAACATGAAAATACTTTGTTACACTCAACACAATTTATTTTTAATTAAAGGTACGAGTTTCATATTGTGCCATCATTTTATTAGGGGTGGCAGAAATGAGGCTGCTCAACCCCTTCAGACAATGAAGGACAGTTTTTCTCTCCCGTTAGCATAGCCACACATCCGTAATAAAAGGCAGATGCATGGTACTATAAACAGGAAATTAAAGTTAACTTTTTATACAACAAACTGAAGTCAGTACCAAGAAATGTGTTTAACAAGCACAGTGTATTCCCTCTGTGAAAGTATAAAGGGCGTGTAACACTCAACCCTGAATCCAGACACTAAATCAGAGCCGTTAACCCTTCTCACCACAGATGAGGTCCCATCTCCGACCTCCTTGTCCTGCAGTTCACACAAGACCGTAGCAGCTGGGTGCTCCTCTTCCAGCAGCTTCAGGATGGTTGCTCCATCGTTGGTGATGGTCACATCCTGTCATACAATAACATGGCAGAGATGAGCAACTCGGTCTCACTCTTTGCTCTCTGATCACATCAAGACTAAAGTAATGGACCTTTTACCTTTTAGCAGTGCTGTTGACATGGCACAGCAGGGTGAACACAGATGCAAATCGATACAATTGATTATCGTTCTAGTTGGTGTCGCAGTCTGTCCAGTGAGCCAGCATGCATACAACCAGGGACACGATGTATGTTACTGATTACATGTTTACCCTGCAATGGCAAGTACATTTATATAAATAATGTTGAATGTGACATCTTGTGGAGGCCAACTCGTCTCAGTGAGCGTTCGACCATGCGGCCACAAAGACAAGAGGGAAGCTGCTACTAGCACTACTTCACACAATTTATTTCACCTTTAAAGAGAGCCAGTGCGCCGTTTAACACGCCTGACTTAACTTGTAATAATATTCTATCGTTCGCATATTCTGTCAAATTATTGAGTGGGGTTCACAGTTAGCTCAGAGCCACACCTTCAGACCATGACAGTATTTTTCTATCCCATTAGCATAGCCGTCGATTCATAGGATGCGAATGGAAAGTACTGAAATGGGATTATGACACAACTCGCGAGGTACACGGTGCACACCGTTTAAAAAGGAGCACGCTTGTACGTGCTTCGCGGAATTTTAACTAGAGACAGAGGCGAGGCTTAAAGTTGACATAAAAGTTAGCTCGCATTAGCATTAGCCACGTGTGGTGCACGCAGTAAATGAAATCACTTCTCCCATCGACAGTTTATGAAGCACAACAAATACATGAAGCGGAGGTGCACCGCCGAGTAGAAGGACCCCGTAACTTACCATTTTGAGTGCGAACTGATTCACCAGTTGTCCTCTGGCCGAGCACATTTAACGGACCATCTAACATCGACATTTTGGAATCGGGACACAAACCAAGAAGAAAGGAAGCGACGAGGTGCATTATGGGTAAACCGGTATTTAGCAGAAGGTTCGACAATGACATTTTTTGTTGAAAATAGCCTGGAAATTGCCTTTTAAGGGATGTTAATTAAGTAAATGGTGTCAACATTTAATGTGTAGTAATTGTTCACGTCAACCATTTCCCGTATCAAATTGACAAAACACGTTGTCACATTTCTTGTAAACTCCATTTCCCAGTATGCCTCACATTTAATTTAGCGCTTGCTATTTTGAGGTGGGCTGCAATTGCGTCCTCTGCTGTTGATTTTGGACACAACGTTCATGTTTCACAGTGCAACTGCTGTGGAAGTATTTAGGTGTCAGTGATTATGTTATGTTTTTTCAATATAAAGAGTTTGTTTCCGTTTTTTTCGTTTTCTTCCCATTTTGTTTGATCTACATCTAAATTGGGTTTTTTGAGATGTGATTCTTCACTTACTTTTTGGAGGAATTGTCTGTTTTATTATATTTCTTAATAAATTGGCTGAGCTATCTTCACATTTTAGTTCCTCACATACAAGTATAACAATTAAAATATAAATGAAATTGCACAAAAGAATGTTTAATACATGTTTGAGGTCATTTGGAAACTATGTCTTAGTTTCACACCAGAGAGCATTGAACAAAAACAAATATAGATATTTAATTTCTTGCTATCAGATTTGATCATATTTCAATATTTAGTTTGGCCTCAAAAATGTATTGTTCAGGACATCAAAAATGTTACTCATCTGTGGGGATGAGTCCGTCTACAGGTGGGAGAATGACCGTCTGGTGACCTGATGCAGACAAAACAACCTGGAGCTCGATGCTCTAAAGACAGTGGAGATGCTTGTGGATTTCTGGAAGAACGCAGCCCCACCTGCTCCTATCACCCTGTGTGACTCCCCGTCAACGTTGTGGAGTCCTTCTGCTTCATGGGCTCCACCTAAACCCAGTGACCTCAATGGGGAGCTGAGGCAGGAGGCTACAATCCATCAGGACCAAGACCTCACGCCGCAAGAATAGTTTCTTTTGAGTGCAGTCAGTTCATCAACAAAGCCCAGGACCCCTGAATCAGGACAATTTCAAACACTCTTGCACATCTTTTCTTTTCGTATTAACATAGACTTGCCCCTTTTATTTTTAAAAAAATACTTGTTTTAAAGTACTGTTATGTTTGTCATGCACCATATATATATATATATTGTATTGTTCTATTCTTTTATTGTTTGTTTATTGTTATACCTTTCACCGAGTCAAATTCCTCATATGTTCAATGTACTTGGCAATTAAAGAATTCTGATAATACATTGGTCATCAGGTATTACGTTGAAACCTCAAGGGAGTGTGATCCATATTATATTCTGTTTGATACTGCTGTGCTTTTATTTAAGGTGTCACAACTCTCATTGAAATGAAAAGCAATGAATATTTCCTACTGGTTAACATAATCTGTTAATTAATATCAGCTAATCCTCTGTTCTATATTGCTAATTATTGAATACAAAAACATATGAGTTTAATCTGAATTTATTACCTCCAAGACATTGTTTTGTTGAGCAATGAAAACTAGGCAGTTAAAAAAATACAGTACTTAACTTAAACATTAAACCATTATAAAGCACACCTATTGCATACAAGAATAACTTTCCTAAAATGTACATCTTTACAAAGTGTTTACAAATAAAATGTAAAAAATGACAGAAAAGTGCAAAAAAAGAGTCAAAGACAGACAATCCCCACCAGTGAAACGGGACAAAATGTACAATGAAAAAACAACAACATATTCTTCATATTCCTAACTTTCCTTTGATGCATATTTCCTGGTATTAACATTAGGCCATGATCTTGTGCTTTTTAACTTTTCACATGTTGTGATTTGTCATGTTAAGCAGTGCGTGATAGAAAACTTCTGAAACTATTCACAGTATTTTATTCAAATTTCATCTGCCCCTAAATCTGAATAAAACCATCTTTTAATAAATACTTTATTTTACAACTTGTCGGTGGCTTGAATAGGGATAAAGGCCAAAGTAACAGGGATGCTTTCAAATAAATAGGACAACTTTTGTGTGTTTTTTAAAGAGTGCGTGGTGAATTATGGAAGAGAAAAAAATGGTGTCTTATGAACATTATTAAAGTGATTGACAACTATCTCATTGTGACTTTCTTTCCGTGACTGAAGATGCAAAATCAGTAGTGTGACAGCTGGGAGAGTCCCAACGTTAACAAGGTAAAAACAGACTATCCCATTTGAGAGAAAAACAAAATACATCAAACACTGTAGTATTTTCACTCATTGTGTTCTTTGTTCTCCTTCATGGTCCCCTTTAAAAAAAAAAAAAGTTAAAACATGTGTGATTTGAAAATAATAAGGAATCCACTTTTTGAGATGCACATTTTACATGATGGATGCCTCCAGACCATAACACGTAAACACATCCAATTTAATAGCAAAGACAAAATAAAAATGACGTTCTACGGTTTCTTATAGATTATCTAAAATATCCGCATCTTCTCTTGATTTAAAAGCGTGATACCCTATTGATGACCAAGGTGGCAGGTAGAGTGTAATCCTAAAACTTTAAGGGTAGTTATACTGTACTTAACCTATTGGATACTACAAACAAGTTTTTTTTTACAGCTGCATCCTTTTTGTAACAATTATTGCTAAAAGCTGTTAAAAGGGACAATCTAGCCTGAGTAGCAAATTTGAACTGCAACTTTGTAAAGCTGCTTGTTCAGAGCATTTCGATGTGTAAGCACAATGGAAAACACTCGCCACGGCTGTGGCTCACAGCTCCTACACGAGTTATAATCAACTAGTGCTGAGAAAGCAGATAAAAAATCCTTAACAGCAAATTAAAAGAAAGAGGTACTCCGCCAAAGATCATCAGACTGTTGCAGCTTGTACTTCGGTTTGAGTCGGTGGGCACATGCACGATTTTATTTTAATATAGAATTGGTAACAGATAATCCTGAACTACTGTAACTGTACAACAGTTTATTGGCACAAAGTCCTCAAGCAGAATCCAATATTATGACTCCAATTATCTCTACAAGGCGCACACGTAAAGCATGACAAGAGTTAGAATTTCTTTGAATATTAAAACCCATTCAGTCACACTGAATGCCGTTACAAATGACTGAGCACACTTTTGCTTTGACTGCTGAAGTTTTAAGTGCTCAGGCAGCTCACCTGCAGGCTTTTGACGAATAACTGCAAAACTATCATTTACATTGAAGTTCTGTGACAGTGAGTTTCACCGAAATTGTTACAAATAGGGCTGCAACCAAAGAAAGTACTCCTGAACTACGAGAGATGCGTCACGTTTGTGGAGTGAGATGTTGAATGATGGCATTCAAGGCAAAGCAGCCGGGTCCGTTTGTTGCTATACGCTGTATGTTTACCTATATTTGGATTGTATTCGTTAAAGACTCAGGCAAAGCTACTGGAGCTCAGACACTGGAACTTCTCCCTCAAAGACTGGCCGATTTTGGTTTGGCTCTGCTGCGGCTCGCTCCACAGGTACTTCTCCAGATGCTCGCGGTCCAGAGACCTCAGCGGGTCGCAGGAGTGCACCGGCGTGCACGGCAGACTGTGGGAGTGGGCGGGACTCCGGTTCTGATTGGATAGGACTGCCGAGCTACCGTGTCGCCTTGCCAACTTGTCCTGCTCCTGCTCGCTCTCGTCCTCAGATCGGATCTCTACATAGTCATCATCATCTTCCCCATCGTCCTTAAAGTTAGCCAGGTAATTCTGGGTGGCGGTGAGTACACTCAGAGCAGAAGCCCGGTTCAGGACCAACACCTGTTGACCGTCATGTAAAGTGAGGTCCGACTGTCCCTGGGTCGAGCGCTCTGGGAGACTCCTTTGCCGACCAGCGCGACCCAGACTGGGGCCATGAAGTCTGTCTGTGGGTGTGTTACATCTCAGTCCAGTCGGGTTCTTGCCCTGCTGCTGGCTGCCCAGGGAGCCAAGTGAGTGACAGTGACTGGATGGGGAAGACTTTAAGGAGGGAGAAGACGAAGCGTGAAAGGAGGGATGTCTCTTAATGGAACTGTACACGTGCTCCTCTTTTTCGCTCGGCGCCGAAATGCACGAGCTCCATCTCTGGGACGGTGGGCTAGTTGGAGATGGGGGGGAGGTCTTGGGAGAAGGGATGGAGCAGGCAGAGGTAAGTCGGCGCCGCGGGGTAGAAGACGCTCGGCCATCATCCGGCTCACTGGACGAGGACATGAAGCTGGCCAGCTCTCCGTTGCTGTACGTGGAGTGGAGCCAGTCCTCCTCCAGGGACGTCTCGGGCATGGACGGAGAAGACGGCAGCCCTGGGTGGCTGTGATGTGGGCCCGCTGGAGGACCCCGAAACATTACCTGGTCATAGAGATGAGAGTACTCGGCTATCTTTGCACCTGGAGGGGGAGCACAGAGGGTGTAGAGAGGGTGTGAGTATATGTTTGTATTTTTCCGATTCATCTATAACAATTGCACAAGCATAAAAACAAATGACAGTATATCAGTGATGTTACTTGTAGTTAATGGGACAGTTTAGATGTTTGGAAGTGGGGTTGTATGAGGGTCGTGTGGCTTTGGCAAGGACATAGCTATATAGTTTATGTTTTTGAAGGAGAAACTGAATGCTCTTATGGCAAAATAAATCGCTGAACATTTTCTAAATACAGCGTGAATATAAACCGATTTTTTTAAGCAAGCTTTTTTGAGTTAAAATACATTTTGCTGCCGTCCATGTACACAGCAGGACAATGCTCACTCGTATCTGCTTCTCCAAGCTGTCGGTAATACACCGACTACGGACCAGTACCTCATACAATCCCACTTCAAAACATACAATTTATCCCTTTAAGACGTGACGTAACGCTTTATACAACCCTACAAAAGAATGATCCCAAATAGGTCCATGAAATAAAGTCAATATATATTAAAAGTGGGTGAAAAGAGGTCACTCTATTTGGTATTGGGAAAGAGGTTCAGGTGCATTCTTACTCACAATGATCAATAATTCTGAACTAAATGTTTTGTGTTACCTATGGCAGTGCCCCCTTGTTTCTTTTCTTCCAAGATGGCTGCCAGGTCCTTCTGCTTCTTTTCCGTTCTGGAGCGACCGCACGCGTCTCCAGGGTCCATGCTCCTCATGCGCAGCAGCTGGTTGGCTTTCTTGATCTTCTGGCTGTACTGTCGTGCCATCAGGAAAACACGGTTCTTTGATTTCTCCATCATTTCCAAGTCCACAGACTCCCCCAACAGCAGAGAGGAGGAGGCCAGGGGGGAGTCCATACCTGCCAACTCCCCCGGAAACAACCTCTGAAGGTCCTTGAGGGGAAGATCCTTCCGATGGGTGTTTCGTGGAGGGAGCTCCACCAGGTCGTCGTCCTCCAGGCGGAAGCTGCCGCTGCTGAGGCGTGCCAGTCTGTTACGGATGCTCTTCACTGTGCCGGGGAGGGGCTCTGGGGTGTCAGGGAGGGGGCGTGGTGTCGCAGCAGGGCTCCGGGTTTCTTCCGCAGTGGTGCCTTCACTTTGAGGTTCAGGGAAGTTTATGACTGGGATGGTGAATGACGGCATGGAGGTGACAGGTGGGGGTTTAGGCTGATGTGTGGGGGGACTGGGAGTTGGAGGGCTGGCTGCTCGAGGACTAATTACAGGCGGGCTCTTTGCACGGCTGACTTTGACCGAGGACGCTTTCTGAGCCGACTCACTGGCACTGACAGGGAAGGCAGCTGGGAGGCGATCGGCTTTCTTCTCATTGGTCTTGATGTAGTTTTCCAGGTCGTTCCAGATCTCATCGACTTGCTCTGACATCTTATCCCCTTTCTGTGAACGCTGAGAGAAAGTCTCGGAGGCAGACGAGGAGTAATAATCTGGCTCAGAGGAACATGGGACAGGATGGGAGGCGTCTGGTCCTTCGTCCTCTCCAAAGTGGAGACTCTCCTCGGATACAAACCCTCCAATGCTGTCGGTCAAGTCTTGTTCAGAGGCCAGCAGACTGTCACTCTCTGGTTTTAGTTTATCGCATTCATTCATTGTTCTAAGCTCTGTTGATGGAGGCTCCCTGAAACAGATGGTGTCATAGACGTTCTCCTCTACTATCTTAAGCTCACATGTCCCAAATGGCCTCGCCTCCTGTGTGGAGGACCGATTGCTGTCTGAGGAAATGTCTGGTTCAAGCAGAGGCTGTGTTTCCACAGAAGCCTCTGGAGCATTTAGTACCCTTGCTGCCTGGCCCTGGAGACCCTGTGCATCTGCAGAAGGTTCTTTTCGTGACTGGCTTTCCTCAGGGCCTCTTCTGACGAGGCCCATATTCTTAAGGTCCTCATAGCTGATGTTGTCATACACATTTTCAACATCGTCTAGCGTCAGCTGCTCGGCTGAGGATGATCCAGATATTTCATTGCTGGAGGATTCAGTGTGGATCACCTCCAAGTTGCTGTGAGCGGCCTCGTCATTCTCAGGGCTCTGTCCCTCTGTAGCCTTCTCCCCTGCACTGCTCGCCCGCCGCAGGACTCTGCTCCCATCAGGCGGAGGGTCGATCTGCACAGTGGGCAGCTGTTCGACGTGCCAGCTGCAGGGCCGAGCTGTCTTGGGGGACGAGGTGGCCCCTGACCTCTCCGAGGGCACCTCTGGTTCCGGTCCGCTTGGCTCCGTTGGTACAAACATCTGGTAGATGTCCTCGTCCTCATCCTCCGGCTGCATGGTTCTCTGGCGGGTGGGGAACATGGCCCTGCGAGCACGGTGGTCGGCCCAGATGTTCCTCACAGAACGGTCACTCTCTGTGACGACCACAGAGGGTATGGCGGTCTCTGGAGGCTCCTCTGTTACGTGACGTGTCCTGAGAAGCGGCGGGTGTTGACTTCCTTCCCTCACGAGGGATTCTCTGGCTTTCTGTGGTACAGGGAAAGCAGAAGTTGTTGAGGCTGTCTAAAAACATCGAGATGTACAGATTAAATTCCCATGATGTCATTGGGATTCATACCTGTAGGTCTGAAGAGCTCATGTTGAAGGATTTCCACTGTTCTATACTGTCGACCGATGCCTGAGGGTTCAGCCTCTTCCTACTGCTTTTGCCAAGGACGCGAAGCCGCTTTCCGCCCCCCTGAATAAAAGAGTTTTCAGCATTAACAACATGTTTGAAGGACTAGACATGAACGTCTATATATACAGAACATCACTCGTTGGGCAGCTGTAAACTCACCAGGCCACTGTCATCTTCATCATCAGCATCTTGCTGATGTGGCTCTTCTTCTCGGTCACTGTGGTCATAGTGATCTCCAGGGTCCAGTGACTCCTGTGATTGGTTGATGAGGCTGCGGCTGCGACCAATGGTGCCCAAGGCCAGCTGGGACATTGGCGAGAGCAGGGTGGCACCCAGACTTATTCGCTGGAGAGGAGAACGTTTTTCACGAGTTTGGTTAAACGAGTGCGAGTGAGTGAACTGCTTCTCAAAATCTGCTCCTCATCTCTGGCTATCACTTACCTTTTCGCCATCTGTGTTGGCAGCATTCTGTTTGGCATTCTTCAATAATTTAGATAGAGGTTCTGGAAAGTAAAACAAATGATTGATTCATTTTGGAAGTTCAACTTTGCTGTGTGTCATTTCTTAAAACACAAAAATGTATTTCTCCTCTTACCTTTCCTACGTCCTCTACGAGGAGTTGGACCCTCCTTGGTCTGATGGGAATCTTTCTTGTCTCCATCAGGGCTGTAGTGAAACCCTGGATGATCTGGAGAAATGACAGAAAACACATGATTAAAAGGCATTTAATACTTCTAAACGAGGCAAAAGAACATCAAATTATAAGATACTGTAAACAAAATTTAAAAAAGTTTAACTATAGTTACTTACGCATTGCATCCATCTCCAAAATTGCTTGCTTAGCCTAAACATCAAGTTAGAAAATGAGAGTGAGTTCAATAGGTTAGATAATGAATGTACATACACTTTGACACTAGGTGGCGCCACATTACAGGTCTCTCCACAACTTTTGACACTTAACAAGCCCTTTAAACTGCTCTTACCTTGGCAGGGATTTTGGCCGGATGGTTTTCAAGTATGAGTCTCTTCAGGTGCAAGATCCACATGCGCTTATCTTGCTGTGATTTGGCCTGAGGGCAGAGCACACAACTTCAGAGAGAAGATAATACTGGACACAGATGGTGTATACACCCAAAAACATTCAGAACATTCTTACGTCACACAGATTATGTTATATTTTTCATGATTTGTCCAAAACACAGTGGTTAGGAAACAACAATGGCCGCTATCAGCCTCCAAACACTCAACATGTCTGAGCAACTCTTTGCCGTCACACCTGCAAATAATCGTCACACTTTCCGCTTGCATATTTTAACCAATGTTGCTCGTATCTTCACGGTTCAAATGAAACATTTAATCACATTCACATTTTTACTTTTGTTATGATGTGGGCTCTCTGATGTGATGTCATACCTGGACCATGTGCTGAAGTTTGGGATTCTTGTAGTGAAACACGCTGAAGCTCAGTGGTTCTTTCAGAATAACTTCCACCAGCATCAGGTTACAGCACTGCAGAAAAGACAGGGAGCGAGGAAGTCGTGTGAAGAACCCTTTTACCGAGGAGAAACATTTCGATACGTGTCATGCTTCGAGTAGCATGACTGACCAGTATGTGAGCCTTGTACGTGTAGGTTTCTTCTCGTTTCTTGGTAATGAGCAGGAGCTTGTCAAACAGAAAGAGAGTTCTCTCGTTTTTGGCTCGCTGCAGACGAAATGTTCCTTCAAGAACCAACTCTCCATAGCCGATAAGATCGGGGCCCTTCCAGTTGGTCAGCAGGCTCTGGATCTCCTGCAGATAGCACAGCAAAAGAGTAATTTGTTTCTTTTTGGAAAAATAATAATAATGACCGACCGCACATAATAAAAGTAATCTGGCTTTAAAACTTAAAAATAAATGATGCAGAAAATAGTGAGCGAGGTGTTCAAAGATTGATAACAATAATAAATAACATAATTTGTGTTTTTAAAACACAATTACAATTGCACTCTACAAAATGAGAAATCAAAACAGCATATAAACATTAAGTTTGTAAAACATTTAAATCGTAAATGAATTACGGAAGAAAAGTTATTTTAAAAAAGTGATATTCTTAAGAAGCGAGGATGAACTGTTGTGCTACTGAAACGGATAATAACAGAAAGTGGAGGAAAGCAACACAAAAAAGAGATACATGCCGGAAAGCAAAAAATAAATAACAACGAAGAGGACAAAACAACAAAAAATGGAATTTCTATCAAGCCAATCCTTTCTCCGGAGTGAACGCTTCCACACACATTCCTGCATCCAATTCTACCCGTCTGGCTCACAGCTGATAAAAGAAACAAGCTTCCCTTTTATGCAAGGCCATCATTAGCCCAGTGGAAAACGCTGCGACTTGCGTAAGACGTGGGGAGTATCAAAGCCCCGGCTAGACTTCACATAACACTTCTGCAGAACACTAAAAAAGATCTGGCTCCTTTCGAAAAGGTTTGAAAGCATTGCGTCCGTTTTAGGCCGAGGAACGATGAGAGACGTGGGAAGTGTGCTGGAGACGTCACGGAGGAGATCGCACGCTCAACATTTAGTGGATTCACCAGAGGTTTTGAGCAAGGGGGAAAACACCTGTTTAATAAATAAACGTACATCTTATATATTGGGAATCTTTCTTATTTTGTGCAGGTCGTACCTGCAACCGAACCGCATGCTCATGTTTCCTCTTCATGTCGTTGATGTGCCAGGCCACTCTCTGCATGGTGTCTATGGCCTCCTGCACCACCTCGTAGGTCTCTGTGTCCTTCTCCATGCGGTTGGCTATCTCCTGCACGGACGACACATACACAATGCTGGGAGTCAGCACGTGCACAGGGGGGGGGCACTCATACAGGCAAGCCATGTGTGCGTTTTTTGCACACAAACACACACTAATGCAAAGTACATACACAGGAACATACATACTGAGCACCATATGTCTAAACATTGGGCTTCTCCAATGGAGATTGCCAGAGGGGGCGGAGTCAGGAAATGCTGCGATTCGACTGTGCACATCCATTTGTAAAAAACATTGGTGCGTGCCGGGCTGACGAGTGTGTGCCTGTGCTTGCATTTCTGTGGGCAAAGAGTAATTGTTTGCGTGTAAGTGTTTTCCGCTGCCGTTGGCAGACACACGTACGTGCAGCAGTAGGTGGTACTTGAGGATCCTCTGCACTGGCTTGAGTAGGTAGGAGCCCAGGGGCAGGGAGTGCCGCAGAGATTCCTGGCGCTCGCGGAAAAACTTGGCCAACGCCTTGTTCCTCATGCACTCCGTCAGCACAGCCACCGACCTGTGGAGGCAGAGTGCACCGAATCAATATCAGGGACGTGCAATAGACCTCAAATTGACACGATGACAAGCTAGAGTTGTAATGTATGTCACGACGGACAAGAAAAAAGAAGAAGAAAAGAAGAAGGAAATCATTTTTATCATGGCGTCTGAAGATTAAAAATGGTCCCATCTTTCTGCCTCCTGCTGAAATAATACCACATTTTCAAATCGAGTTCCTTCATGATATAACAATGAGACATTCACAAAGTTCATGCCTGTATTTCAAATGTTTTGACAAGTCTGCCATCAAGCAATACTCACATGTCCATATGTACATTGAAGCAGTTTTTGCTGTAATCTGTCCTCCTGTTCATACTGACCGTTAAAAGATCCTTTTCTAAGCATGATAACCTGATTATTGTGTAAAGACATGCATGAAAATTTATTTATTTTTTTACATTAAATGTTTAATACAAAGAACTGTGTTCCAATGTCAGGTATATTACATCAGATAAAACTCTATAAATATGGAGAAAAAATTAACACATTATACATTTTTTATTACAATTTGCTTGAAATTTCTTTATACCACTGACTGTTAACACATGGTCAACGGAAATGACTGTTTTGTCTTATTTTAGCCTCAGATCTCCCCATATGACATATTCTGCTCAAACAGCAGCACTATAACATTTACTGGTTACTGCAGCAAGTGGGCTGTGGAGAGAGCCCTTTCTCAAAGAAATGGAGGCTTTGTATGTGTGTGTGTGTGTGTGTGTGTGCGTGTGTGTGTGTGGAAAAAGACAAGTGAATGTCAGTTGTGAATTGCTAAAAACATTCTTTTTGTGTATTCTGTGTGTGCGCACGCACGTGCATGTCTAAATTCCAGTGAAGCGACACACAGGCCTCACATTGTTCTAGAGGAAACCCGACCTTAGAGCACAGCATGACCATAATACATCTGCAGCCTCTGCATATGTGTGTGTGTGTGTGTGTGTGTGTGTGTGTGTGTGTATGAGTGTCTCCTATGTGAGTGTGTCTGTCGTGTGTGACCCTGGTTGAGGTCACCAGCTGTGGTGTGGATGTGGGAGGAGGTCTATCTCAAACAGCTGACAATAGTCTGTTCAACCACACACACACACACACACACACACACACACACACACACACACTCTTCAATTAGTCATCATTAGCGTATAAATACATTCTTCACCCACGTGCCTCTCTGATCATACACTGTGAAAAGAAAAGAAACATAGCCAGAGGAGAAGGTGTGTTGGGATGGCGCAGTGTGTCTTGGCATGAAGAATAGCCTCACGTTTCACACACACACACACACACTATATACACACTGACACAAACAAACCATCATTCCTCCCATAGGACCACACTCACACACAAAAAACATTAACAGTGTTATAAGGTGACAACTATAATACTCCCTCTGTCAGTCTGAGCTGTAATGCTGTCAATAGCCAGCGAATAAAAGACTGGAGGAAATTGGGCATGAAAGGAGGGAGGGAGGGAGGGAGGGAGGGAGACCCCGAGGCACAACTGAAGGTAGACACTTTGACTCCTGCTGAAATGACTTCTATGGAACATGTCAGTTTATCAGGGAGGGTAGAAGGGTAAGGCATTGATGGAGAAACACAATGGAGCTACGTGAGACGCTGGGAAGACAGTGTGTGAGCTGAGATCAAGACGGGGGGCAAAACAAGAAGGTTGTGTGCGGTAGATGGTTGATAAGCAGACATGTCTTACCGTGGGTAGTTGGTGCAGTACTGAGTATAAATGTGGAATTCTTCACTCTGTAAAATACAACAGGACAAATTAGTTGATGCATTTGAATAACAGACTCAAGAGTTAAGTATGTTTGTCTCGTTGTAGTACGACTGTAGATGTGTCCGCGTCTCAATATTTAAAGGACCCACTATTTACATGGTCAAAAATACACTTTACATTTTGTTTAAGCCAACAAAGCTCTGGGGAAACTAATGGACTGGTGAGATTCTTTTGCAACTATTTCCAAGGTCCAAATGGAAACATGTCCTCTAGCGTCTTGTCAGGTCGGTCTGTCAAACCGTACTTCCTCTTTTAAGTGACAGGAAATAACCGAAGACTCAAGAGACTCCATATTCTAACGAGCTCACAGTCCCAATGCGAGCAGGAATGTTGACCATGTTCACCATCGTTATCGTTACGATGCTTTTGGGCTCAGGATTAATCACAATATAAAATGAATTAAAGGCCCGTAAAGTATGTTTGAAAGTGTTGCAACTTAAAAACTAATTATTTACTTTGTGGAGCTTTTATGGTTAAAGCACCTCAACCTGCCTGACCAGCTCAGATTAGTAAAATCAATATTCTCTTTTAAATCCCTTCTACACACACATTTATATATATATATATACAAACACATATATATATATATACACACATATATATATACACACACATATATATATACAGGACTGTCTCAGAAAATTAGAATATTGTGATAAAGTTCTTTATTTTCTGTAATGCAATTAAAAAAACAAAAATGTCATGCATTCTGGATTCATTACAAATCAACTGAAATATTGCAAGCCTTTTATTCTTTTAATATTGCTGATTATGGCTTACAGCTTAAGAAAACTCTAAAATCCTATCTCATAAAATTTTAATATTTCCTCAGACCAAGTTAAAAAAAAGATTTATAACAGCTGAGTGTTTGTCAAGGCTCAGGAAACCCTTGCAGGTGTTTCCAGTTAATTAGACAATTCAAGTGATTTGTTTAATACCCTACTAGTATACTTTTTCATGATATTCTAATATTTAGAGATAGGATATTTGAGTTTTCTTAAGCTGTAAGCCATAATCAGCAATAAATCAGAATAAAAGGCTTGCAATATTGCAGTTGATTTGTAATGAATCCAGAATGCATGACATTTTTGTTTTTTTAATTGCATTACAGAAAATAAAGAACTTCATCACAATATTCTAATTTTCTGAGACAGTCCTGTATACACACATATATATATATATATATATACACACACATATATATATATATATATGTGTTTAATTTGGCCAATGTGTGTCCTTATATATGTATATATGTGTAGTAGCAGCAGACAACATCAGGTCTACATTATTTATTTATTCTTGTTTAGTAACGCAGTTTAATTGCAGAATTATTTGAAACAACTTAAAGCCGACTTGATGTTCACAAAGCTCGATGACACAACCAATGCAGGAGTCTGCGAATACATCTTATTTGAACACATTGGATGACTGGAACGACAGCATTTCGTTTGCATTTGTGAAACTCGGCTCAAAATCATAAGTTATATAACGTATATGCGCCTTGTAATCAAACCAAACCAACCGACTGGTCGTAAACGACGCAGTGGTCCGGTACAGTTCTGATGACTGGCCCAGTTGTTTCATGTTTACGGCCCGACACACTCGGGGCCCTCAGACAAGGTCTTCCCTCTCCTCCGCTCACTGCTACTCATTGAAAGTCAACCCTGTGGCTTATGATTAGTCTGCGTTGTGGCCTTCGAGTCTCGCTTGATCCTGAGCGCTCTGATTATATATCCCCTCAGACTTCATCGCCGCCCCTTTAATTGAGACTTTCCCACCTCGCATGCCTCTCTGAACATCACAGACATCAGAGACAACGGGACTTCTCAAAGCTCGGAGCTCCTGCTCTGGAAAACAAACATGCTCTCCGTCTAGATATTGGCCACTCTGTCTGCTGACCGCTACGTCGTGTCTTCATTGATCTCTCTCATCATGTTCTCACGGAGGCCTGGGGATGAACCCCTTTTGATTATATAACGTGAGAGTAACTGAACTCTATTTGTATCCATAAACACTTCGGGGTCGCAGGATGCAGACGGCTCTCAGGAAGCGACATCACACACACACACATACACACACACACTGCATATACTGTGTGTGATTCTTAGGGTTCTTGCTGTAGGTAAATATACATTCCTATTCAAGCCACAGAAAACAATTCAAGGCACCTACACAAACCCAAACATTGCCTCCAACCCAAATATACTCAACGCTCACGCACACAAATGCACACAGACAGGCTGATGGTAGTTCGCCCGAGGTGCTCCGTGGGAACCGTCCTAAATTGAAGAGCCGAGCTCTCCTCCTCGTCTCCAGCAGTCTGCCGCCACAGACCAGGACTAAACACAACCAGATGTGCCAACATCGATTTCTAACAACACACACTCCTAATACACACTCATAATATCCCTCTGGACCATGGACACAAGACCACAAGATACATAAATGCTTCTATGAGTACAAATTTGTGCCGAGCGTGCACGTCTGCACACAGACTTTGTCATTAAAGCTGACATGTCAGCACACACTCTTTGAACCCATCCAGGAAAGCAGCAGACCCTGAAATAGCTCAGATCTGTAATATACTTCCCTTTTAGAAATATATACAAGCTCAGTTAAATCATATAATCATCATATCCAAATGCTGCATGTGAGAGTTTGGGTTCCCATACATGAGAAAACTAAAAATCTTTTTCCAGAGTATCAAGATACTAATTATATAGGGTGATTTTTATTTTTTGGAGTGGTGGCTACTAATCACTGCTCAGTGAAACAAGAAAAGGTGGAGTTGTATCACCACCCACTGATCCTTTTTAATGAGAAAGTCATACATCAGCAGTTATTGTTGAGTCGTCAAGACTGGACTGGTCGCAGTGAGTCATCGGCTCAGCAAGGAACACAACAGAATCACTGGAGGCGAGAGGGAAGAACATCTTCTTGTTCTCGTTGCAATAGTGTTCCCTGAGCTTCAGTCAGCATGTAGCAACCCATAACACACGTTAAAGGCTTACTCATCACATAGCGCAGTTGGGATTTAGTCAAATGGAAAGGAACATGAGGATAGATGGCCAATTATCTGAGAGGGAGGCGGAGACCTACAAGCAAGATCTGTCTCTTCTTCAAACACTGAGCTAAGTTGTGATTCTTGGCTGCTCAGACTAGAAAAGCATTAGCTGCCAGTGTGTGTGTGTGTGTGTGTGTGTGTGTGTCTGTCTGTGCATTTCAGAGCAGATAGTGAAAGATACATTTTGTGGTTTTACTGGGTCTTAGCAATCATGACTAACTGTCACAAAAATTAAAGAACTCTGGTTACTGATCCGGTGACAACCCTTTCAACAGAAGTCAGTGTGTGAAAAGATGAAGTAACACACACACACAAACTTTTGGATATTTAAGCATGAATACATTGGTTCATGAGAAGGTTTAGATTGTATTTGATGATTTTCCTCAGAAGATGAATTTTGTCTATTTGTAGTATAATTGCAGATGTCTCCATTTCCCAATATTATAATGACCTAATATTTCCAAGGTCAAAGATGCACTTTAAATCTCTTTTAAGTAAAGAAGGACACACTTGGTCAAAACATCTCAAATTGTATTTGCTGAGGCTCCAGAGCAACTAACGAACCTTGTGGTAAGAAGATCTTTCTGATTTCAATGGAAACATGTCTTTGCAAAGTAAACTTTGGGTTGTGTACTCCTGGTGTAATCTCAGTTTTAACGAGTATTTGACCAACTCAAATGAAGTATTTTGGGGTTAAATCCTGGCTGGCATACATGCATCAGATTAAACCTGCATACGGTAGCTGAACTGTATTGATGCATATTAACATTAACAGGAGGCACGTGTGTTGGCAGGACGTGGAGCAGCAAGTTATGAGTGCTACCAGTAAAAATGAGGGATACATTTAATGGTTTTAATGGACACCTGCAGTGCGTGTACGAGTCTCATGAGAGGAACGGCTCCCGGCAGGATGTGATTAGGCCTTTCAGCTGGCTTTTGACCCCTGGCTATAGGAAGCTATATACTGTTTATTAGAATAAACGTACTGGTACAGAATAAGAAGTCCAGATATGTCATCCGTATTATAGATTAGAGGATTATCTGAGATCAGTCCATCACTCAGTTACAATAATCAGTCGGTAACAAGATGGCATCATGCTGGTTTGTTGATGGATCTCAGCTAATTATTCAGCGTGGTGCTGTGGGCTGCTACACAACTGCTCCCTCTAAACAACAGCTGCTGTATTTAGGGAGCCGGTGATGCTGACTGCGACTGGTTTCTTTATATATGGTCAGACAGTTGCTCTGCGGTATCGGGTGTAATTGCAGTCCGGTAGGGATAGAATGTAAAGTGTAAAAGAGGAAGTGCTGGAATGCAGCACATTGTCATGGGACATAATCAGGCAATCATTTTTCTTTTTTGGGGCATGGGGGGGGGGGGGGTTGATGAGTGGAATAAAAGCTGAAACACCCAAACAGAGGCACCAGTGATAGTTTGACAAGAGTTGCTGAGTCTATGTTTTCTAGATGAATAACTGCTATTATTCCCCTCCTGTATAAAAAAAAAACCAGAAAAGAGAAAAGGTGATTATATATTTGGACAGCCTTTCAAATTCCTCTGGAGTTGTCCTTCCTCCCGGACCTCCTGCTGCACTTAAACTTCACATTCCAACAACCAAAAATAATGATACTGGCCTCAATAAAGTTAGTGCTTCATGCAGCGTCTCCTACCGTTTTTTGTCGACTTATTACATTACATTTAATTTAGCTGAGGCTTTTATCCAAAGCGACTTACAATCATGTTACATTCCTACACCGTAGACACAGCTACAGGGAGCAACTCAGGGTTAAGTGTCTTGCTCAAGGACACACTGACTAGGTCAGGGATTAAACCACCAACCCCCTGATTGAAAGACGTACCTGCTAACCACTGACCCACAGTCGCCACTTACTAAAGTGCATGGCCTGTTTCCCATTTTCTGTCCTGTGTATGTTTATGTCTAAACCAGCTGTTTGGACAAGTCCCAACAAGAGGAGGAGGAGTGTAGACCGGAGAATAATTCAGAAATACAACAATGTCAAAATACTCCATTGCAAGTAAAAGACACACATTTAAACGCCTACTTGAGTAATAGCATCGACGACAAAAAAACATCGGCAGGGAGGCGACCATCTTTACCTTGGATACGAAGCACTCTGCGATGGCGACAGGGTCGGCGTTGCACTTCTCAAGATCATGAAGAAGATCCCTGAAACAATCAAAGAGCTCATAGAAATCAGTATTGGATGTGAAAGATCTGCACACACAAATTCCTGCGTCATATATATATATATATATATTATTTCTATATAATAAATGTCAGGAGAGAAGTATATATATATATATATATATACTTCTCTCCTGACATTTATTGTTCCAGGTACGTTTTTCAGGGGCAAAAGTCAGAGACAGAAATGAGGTCTTCGGGCACTTGGCTCTGAACAAACTTCCATGAATTCAATCAGGCAGCTCCTGTGTGTAGTGCATGTGTGTGTGTGTGTGTGCGTGTGTAACTGCACACTGTTGGGAGTTATTGTTTCGTGGCTGAAGCATGAGGTTATTGCGACCGCTTTAACCTGCTTTTATGTTTCCTTTTAACTGAGCAGTTTGTCTGCGCATGACCGCTGAGAAATGCACAAGTGGGAAGAATAAGTGAGCTTGTTTGAGACCACCATGGCTGGAGCTCAACTCGCCACCTCGGTTTAGACCGGTGGCGACACACACACACACACACACAGACACCTGGAATCAACAATGCAACTTCCCAGAAAGGAACAGGTGGCTCAGCCAGTTCCTCAGCAGCACATTGCCTGTTGAGCCTGAGAGACAAAAGGCTGTCTGTTCCTGTAGTCAGAGCTGATTTTAGTCTCCATCAAACTGAAGGTTAAGATCAATGTTGTTCAAAAAACATTTACTGAGCACATTGATACTGCTTTGTCAGTTGAAGTCCTATAAAGTATAAATTACTGAAGCTATGTGGCAATGTGTGGTCTGTCTGTTGCTATCCTGTTTATTTTGTATTGTTCGAGAATTTAAAGAAACGGTTCAAACTTGAGAATTTTACTTTTTCTTTTCAAAATGGCCGAGATCTTTCTGGAAGATACATATTATCTAGTGCAAATTAAATGGAAGTGCCTACAAATCATGGAATGAGGAATACGTCAGGGCAGACCGTGATTAAAAGGTAATTAAGCCCAATAGAAATGTAATAAAAACAGTATCTGTAACCCAGACTCAACCAGCACTACAACACCTCGTCAGCATAGGGCTCTTTCCCATCTTTCCCATTCAGTCCACTGCGATGGGAACGCCGCATTAGGCCTCAAGTCTCCCGCTCTGTGAGTCCGTTGTACCTGTTGAAGTGGTAGATGTCCTGGATGTTGCCGAAGAGGGAACCTTTATCCTCAGAGCTCAAGGCCAGCCGAGACTGATTACTAATACACTCCAAGTAGTCCTGTGGAGAGAAAGAGAAATCGTCAAGTGGGAACTTTACGGCTGACGTTTTGATTCCTGCATACGCACACATTTAGTTTTAGCAGACCCCTCCCACAGGAACTCCTCCAGCCTTCACCTCAGTAGCTTTCAAAGTGTGTTGGCGCACTTGATCCTACTTTGCACCACTTTGGTTGGATAGCCTCTGTTCCAATTTCCCATAATTACGCTGTGTGAGTTATCTGAATGTTATAGTACGAATAGTTACTCTTTACTGATTGCTGAAACAGATGGTTTTATAATGCTGGTCTTAAGAGAGGCTTAATTGTTCTTATTCTTGTGTCTCAGGAGAATCTGCAAACTCATGTGTTATTTGCAGATGATTAGTTATTGTGATTTGGTGTGGTGACAACGGACTTGCGTGTCTCAGGCCCAGCGACAAACTAATGTGAACTTCAATTATGTATCAATTAATCAAGTTCACTCAATCCTCCAGCTGTGATACGTTGCTTCCAGAGCTGAAGGAAACATTCAAATGTAGATTTTTTATTAACTAATTTTTTAACTTCACTCCATTTGTCTGAGCATTTATACTTATACTCTGCATTGTTTAGGTTACATTACCTAGCAATGTATATTGTTTTTATTGGAATTAAAACTCATCCTCGTCATACCTGTTGTTATATTTTCTTTCATTTTTAAGCAAGAGAGACATAACACATATTCTAGTTATGCTTTTGGAAAAGAAACCCAGGTGTATTGTAGATAACGACAGGCCATTTGTGTAAAGTCCTGCCTGATCCATGTGTTGTTGTTTAGTGCAAACAGCTGGACACAGAAACAACACAGGTCATCTGGTTTAGTGAAAATGAAAACCAGGGGAGGACGAGTGCTGCGAAACAGCAGGTTCAACATGGCGGGTGCTGAACAACCGGTATCAGCCAATTCAACAGGATTTCTCTTCTCACTGCCTCCATCACTGCCGCTAGAGGAGTGCTTATTAAACACCAGCCTCAGGTCTCAGTCTGTCCTGCAGAAAGAAAGTGAGAGGTGGGGAGAAAAGGACGGACAGACCCGTAGCCAGAAGCAGAGGATTGTTTCTGGCGTGCGGGCGGCATCAAGATTTGACACGACGTTGAGAAAACAAGCGTCTTTGAGTACTATGAAAAGCGCTATAGAAATTGTATGTATTATTATTATTATTATTAAAATAACATCTACTGCTGCCGGCTGGAAGTCATTGCGTTGCACTTCATTCCTTCCAAATGAAATGAAATTGTTAATTATTGCGTTGCTGTACCATAAAAACAGCATTGCACAGACATCCACAGAAATGATCTCAATGCGGCTGTATTTATACTTCAAACCAGGAGCAGGTGTGGATAGAGCTTGAGGAGGAGGAGGAGGAGGAGGAGGAGGAGGAAGAATCCAGTACAGTAACCACAGTCTGTCACTGGGCAGGACAGACATTACCACACTGAGTAAAGTACCAGGCTGCCCTGAACGCACACCCACACTGAACATTTCAGCACATGCAACACTTGTGTGTTTGCAAGAGACCAAAGAGGAGAGAGAGAAAGAGAGAGAGAGACAGAGAGAGAGACAGAGAGAGAAAGAGAGAGAGACTCTCCCTGCTCGCCCCCATGTCAGTTTGCCTAGTCTCCAGTCTGCTCTGGTGGTTTCTGCTCCTGGTCGTTTATGTATTTAGCCATCATACTGATTATTTCTATACCAGCTGAGCCTGAGCAGTCCATCACATGCGTTTGGTTCGGTAAACACAGGGCTGTAAAAAGAGAAAGAGACAAAATGATCTCAGGTAAAACAAAAACAAGGACTGGCGATATGACAGATGAAAGCCATCTTGGATGTTTCTGGTCTGAAGGTAAAATAAGAGCTTTAGGCCAATATTTGGGTTTTAAGGATTCAATGTTTAATGTCGGTGTTCTTTCGGTAGTCAACAAACAAACATAAAGTACCTCACACTTAAACTTGGAAAACAATATTAATTCTAATAATTTTCTGGAGGTTTTAATTGCTGGGGTCATATTGACCTCAAGGGTAAAATATGTCAGTAAATATAAAGGTAACAGGAGGGTGAAACATTGAATCGGGTCAAATTGACCCGAAGGCAACAGGAGGGTTAAGTAACAGAATAAGGCTAACGGGCGTGTTGGAGGTAATGTGTGTGTGTGTGTCTGTGTGTCTGTGTGTGTGTGTGTGTGTGGGGGGGTCACGTCAAAGGGTCATGTTTAGAATTGTTGACTATTGGAGGTAATGTGATGCTTTATTAGCTACGGGGTCACACATCTGACTTGGCCTGACCTGTTCAATCATCACACTCAGCCAAAGCCTAACTGAGCTCAACAATGGGCAGCATTCTCACACACACACACACACACACACGCACGCACACGCACACGCATACTTGCACCAGACATAACATGTACAAACTTGATGTTTTCTTGTGTTAACAATTAACCTTTACCTCAAGTACACACTCTTTTCATCCACACCAAGTCCTTCCCTTTTTAAGAAGGAGGACATTCCTCAAGACAATGCGGAGGGTAAACATCCAAATCTCATTAATTTCAATGTGAGGTTCCCTTAGGTCATACTGTATTTCCACATTTCTGGTCAGCTTCAAATGGCCTGATGATGCGTTAAGGGGACAAGAGATGATGAAGAGGAGGGTGGAAATATATATCAGAGCTTTGTCTTTGAGGTTGTTTGTGGATGACGGTTTGGCCTCATTACACACAGTGATCGAGCCGAGGAAGGGTAATCACGCAGAACCAACTAACACCCAAACAATGTACACACACACACACAGAAAAGAGCAGTGGCCCCGAGACACACAACACACTGCAACTAAAGGAAAGACACACAAGTAGACAAAACAAAAGCAGAAGAAGAAAAACAGCCTCACCACAGAGATAAACGCTGCAAAGTCAAAACCAAATACAAAAAGTTTCAAATCGCACTGAACACAACAGGAACTGGTTACAAAACAATGGGACACTAAATATGGCAAAATGTAGTATTTTTAGTGTGTCCAGGAAACGTTTCCATTGTGTTCGGAGCGACTTGCAGCATTTCTGTATCTGGTTGATTTTCCCGTCTTTCCTTGTTGTGTTTTCCGTGTTTGCGACATGTTTCTGTATTTGGTTCAGACTGTCGTCTTTCTGCATGTGTTTTCTTACGTTGCAGGTCGTTGAGCTTTCACGGTCACCGTGGAAACATTCATAATTGCACCAACCGAAAAAGCGAGTGATACATACATGTAGAATTTAAATACAACCACATATTTAACACATATAGGCCGGCCGAAAGAGAGAGAGAGAGAGAGAGAGAGAGAGAGCGAGCGAGCGTGCGTGCGTGCGTGCGTGCGTGCGTGCGTTCGTGCGTGCGTGCGTGTGTGTGTGTGTCGCTGACAGATGATCCACAGGTGAGCCCTTGGGAGTCTGGGTAAATATTTGTGTTGAGGCTGTCACACCCTCCTCTACTGCAGGAAGCAGCATGGGAAAATGGGATTACTGAAACGGGGGTTGCAGCATTAGCTCATGTAGGATGGAGCTGATAATAGATGGAAGAATGCTGTTATCATCAGTCTGTGTAAACTGTCATGTTAAAAGCAGTAATAGATACAATTTTTGCATCCATCCTCTGTGCACTCACTGGAACTGTCATTAAAGGAGTGTGAAACGGCTAAATGCACACGTCTTGTTCGAAAGTCCTGGTGAAGAATTATCTGTCTTGCCATGTGAGTGAGGTCTTTCAGGGCCGGGTGGTCCGCTTCTAGAGTGGCAATAGGTGGTCTGCAAGGCAGAGGCAGCAAAGGGATATTAAGTACAGCTCCTAAGCTTGGTTCAGTGTTTTCTTAACCTACTTTGGACACTGTTATCTCAGAGCTAAGTCCCTCCACATACCTTCCTCTATCTCTAACCCCTTTCCTTCACCTGCCAGTCCTGAAGAGGGGAGGAAAGGAGGAGCAGGAGAGGCTGGGACATCGATCAGGGGTGAAAGGCAAAACCCTCAAAAAACAAACATTATTTATCCCCTCGCTGGGGAAAATGAGTTTCCTGATTTCTTTTGACAACATTTTAACCCAAAATAACACACACACACACACTCACATGCACACACACACTCACAAACTCCAACACATACATGCTCATAAACACACACACAATACCGCAATTGCCACACAAACAGTCCTTTTACACCACAATCAATCAAAATCAAGCTGCAGAACATAAACGCAAAACACACGTCATGTGTGTGCGCCACACACACACACACACACACACACACACACACACACACACACACACACACACACACACACACACACACACACACACACACACACACACACACACACACACACACACACACACACACACACACACAATGGATTTGAAGTTTCCGAGACAACCAAAAAGAGCTGCGCATGGAGACAAAGAGAAAGGAGAGCAACCTTTGATACAAACCACTGCACCCAATCCTCAACAAAGCCACTGAAGCCCTGACTAGAGGCAATGTGTATCCTCGCAGTTCAAAGACAAGCAGACAAAAAAGAGTGTATTTATTTGAGTGTGTGCATACAGTATTGTCGGTGTGTTAAAATAGTCGAAAGTTTTTTGAATGTGTGCCTTTGCCGGCAGCACAAAAGGAAATGGTGTTGTGTAACTGGACCAAACCCATCCTGCAAGCGCAGGTGACCTTATTGTTCCTAGCAGGCAACGAGTGTGTGAGGAAAACCACGAAGACCGAAGGGATGCGTGTTCTCTGGTGATTTAAAGCCCCGTATTTCTCCTTGTGTTCCACTGCTTGGGCCTCAACCGGGTGAGCGGGAAACGTTTTAAAGTTGGGACCTTCAGAAGACTTAAAACCGTATGCTCCCTTTTCAGTTCATGCCTCTGTTTATTGAATCAGGACTGAAGTTTCCAAACTGGGGCCCCTCGTCAAGTCTCAGTTTAGATGTTGTATGGCTATCTGGCTCTGATATTTACTTCTACTTCTTTGAGATTTTTTTCCCTTTGAACTTCATGATGTTGTCTCTTCAGGCCTCTAGTCATCGAAATCATGCCGATAAAACAAGGGATACAATTTGGATTATTTCTCATTAAATAAGTTAAATTCACACACACGTCACAATGAAGACACCTTTGTTCAAGGCCTCACTTTGATGTCCTACACCTTTAAATTCCTGCCTATATGTCCAATATTTCTGCACCCAATGTCTTACACAGCTTGTGTTTAATTATCATGTTCTTGTGGTCGAGGGTTCCTCACCTCTACAATGCTGCGCAGGTCCTGGACATATGTTCTCTCCGTGTCCAGTATCTCCTGCACCACCCGGTCCACATACGTCCTGGGTCCCTGCACCGGACCAGTCCGTTCCCCTGGTCCATCTGGACCAACTTCAGGCTCTGAATGTTCTGTCAGAGTCTGTCCACCGCTCTGCCTCCCTGTGTCCACTCGTCCGTCGTTGCCGTCATCTTCCTCCTGGCATCCCAGCTGCCGGGTGGGGACCAGTTCCAACCGAATCGCCCCGGAGTCCCGGTCCGGGTTCACCGGGCTGCAGTGAGGGGCGGGGACGAGGGTGGAGCGGCTGCCCAGCGAGCAGTGGCTGTCCCGGGAGGATGCTGAGGAAGAGGTGGAGCTGTAGCTGATCGGCCTTTCGGCGCTGTCGGGAGAGGAGTCCATGCTGAGGGCGGAGCAGTAGCGCGAGGAGGTGTAGCGGAAGGCCGGGTTACGCAGGCAGCGGGCCGGGAAGTCAACGGAGCTCAGGACTGAGCCGGAGTCCGGGACTTCAGGAAGAGGAGGCAACGCATCAGGCAGGTAGTTGTAATCGTCTAGAGAGGGGGGAAAAAAGAGGAGAAAAGAAATTCTCGTTCATCAAATTGATTTCAAATATGTCAACAGTGTTTTGAATGTTAGATCTTAGTTCATGCGCGCTTATTTATATATTTTTCCACGCTAACATTTTCTCCTGTCGTGAGTCCCAGCAAAGGTTGGACACAATCAAAGTGGAATGCCTTGCAAGCATCGAGATCGCCATGAGCCTTATTGGGATACCATTACAACCTTCCAAAATGTCTAAATCCCGGCTCAATGCTGCACGAACGGCTGGAGTCGGTCGTGGTTTTTAATATAGCTTCACACTGGATTTCCTGGTTTCCGTTTCCTCTTCTGTCAGTATAACCTGGAGCAACACGCCCCACACCAACGCAGCCCCTTGAGATGCTGTGCTATTGTTGGTTTGAATGTCCCCTAAACAATGACTCTGGTGATTAACAAACACACTTTTATGCTATTAAGCTCAATGCTCGTCATCTGACACACATATTAAATAACCTGAGTTAAAATAAGTACTTTAGGTGAAGAGTAAAATGTATTTTTTCACAGTATCTCTCAAAATGAATGTCCTAATAATTTAATGCTGCTGTAAAATCACACACAGCAGCGCTGTTAAAATTATAATCAAATTCACACATTCAACAGGTAATAACATTGTATTTATTTTTCCCAAAGCTAAGTGCAAAAGGGACTCACTGTGTACCACTTCTGACCGTCACAACACCACTCTCATATCCCTACAGTGTCGTTGTGTTTAGCATCCAGTCCCTGACATTCCAGCCGACCACAGTCTGACTGACCACCCTCCATACGACGACCACGAGCCCTCCCAGAGTTGTCCTCAGTTCCACTCAAAGACACTTCTGATTGCTAATGCATTTGTGCGAGCAGTAACTCTATGCGTGTGTGTGTGTGTGTGTGTGTGAGCATTTTTGCAGCAAGATTGGAAAAAAATGGAGTTTAATGACACGATTAGGAGTGTAATGCTGAGAACACTCCACCGAGGCAATGAATGAAAGTCCTATTCCGATGGAGGCGAGACGAGGTTGTGTGTAACTACAGAGGGCTATGAGGCGTCAGGCTGGTGCCAAACTGGCTCAAAACCTCGTGTCCGCCAAGAGATCCGTTAAGATATGATTACCGGCTCCCGAGGCCCCACAGCTAAGGCCAGCTGAAGTGAAACCACACATGCAGCGTATCGGGCGGATGCCTTCCAAGTTTCCCCTCAACGTTTTCCAGGCTTTGACGAGAAGACCAGGGAGCAGATAAACGGAGCGGACAGGCGAGGGAAGGACGGCATGAGAGGACCTCATACCGGCTGTGTGGGAGTTTGACACCAACCAGTCGTTATCATCAAAGCTTGCTATCGTGGTGTTGTGGCAACATTGAGATCCGGCACAATATAGGACCGTGTCGCTCTCTCGCTGCCAGCGACCCGGCTGAGGCTAAACCTGTCTCACTTCAAAGCATCGAAGATCACAGATTGAAAACATGAAACGTGAAACTGAGAACAAGCTCAAAGAATCCCGCTCTCACCTTTCAAATAGGCACCTTGGAGGTCTTTTGCCATGGCGACACCTCTTTTGAAATCTCTCGAGCAGCAGGCGTGCCGGTTTGACTGGTCTGTGATGGAGCGATCACGGGTTTGATTCTGTCAACCTCGACTGTACTGGTGCCGACTTAAAAGAGTGAACCTGCATCGTCCTGCTCGAGCCGGGCCCGCGGGGATCAAATCTACACATTCCCGGCTACTCGTTCCTCTACAAGCTCAAACCGTTTGACTTATATTCATCACCCTACAAATGTGTCAGCATATTTACACATGCAGCACAATTGCCATTCACTTGGAGTTGTGATTATTACCACTTGTTGACTGTTAAATATCTTAAAAGCTAGGTTATTTGTTTTCTTACTAAGATTTAGATCAGAAGTTTGATACCACTCTGTTAACTACCTAATCACAGATCTGTTTACTCTCAAAAAGAGAATAATATATTATCCGAACTTGAAGTATAATGTTAATTCTCTTTTTACCTTCATTTTTTTTGTTAGCACTGAATGCTCCACTTTCTTCACCAGCTAATTGCTACTTGTTTTGTATCTGGCTGCTGTTGATGCTGGCAGGTGGCACATGGTTTATCCATTGTATTGATTAGTATCGATTAGTGCTGCGGTCACACATAGCAGTCGCAGTTCACTGAACCCTTACATGCATATCACAAGAATACAAAATGAATGACATTTCTGCTTACATAGTTTCTCAGAAGGATTTAAAGCGCTGA
The DNA here is from genome assembly GCF_029220125.1 of Pseudoliparis swirei. NCBI lineage: Eukaryota > Metazoa > Chordata > Actinopteri > Perciformes > Liparidae > Pseudoliparis > Pseudoliparis swirei. The sequence goes on along the minus strand of NC_079399.1, from coordinate 12,006,420 downwards.
ATCATTGTGTACATGTTGCTCCACTGCGATGCCAAGGAAAGCAGGAAGGAACTGGAGCATTCAAAAACTGAAGAGCCACGACGTTTGTTTTTACGGAGACAAGTTTGGAGCTGATTCACCGGCCATGTTTGTGTCTATCCATCCAAATGTTTGCACTCCGATTCCTGACCCACTTTTTTAACAATTACAGATCAGAAGGGAGGAGGAATCTGGTGGCTGAAAACAGCAGACTCACACAAACCGACAGCCTTGTTTTTTGGATAAGCAACATACTGCTTTGAAGTTAGCGTACACAATGCACAAAGGCCCTTATTATATTACATACCATGACATTAATGGGTAACTTGCCATTTGCATTGCCCTTTGACAAATCTATAATATATCCTTCCTTATCACAGTAAGTGATATATGTACATCTATACTATGTGTGTGTGTGTGTGTGTGTGTGTGTATCACACAAAATGCATTCAGTTTATCACACCAAAGATAACACTAACTGAGCTAATAACTTAATGGTTCAACACCATCAATTAAGGCTAGATATGAGTGGGCAGATTGTGCACACACACACACACACACACACACATCCGCACACAAACACACACACACACACACACACAGCAAATACAGGGAAACCATGTTTCCGTCTGCCATGAAACCCAAACACCTCAAAGGGAGATTGCTCCATCGTGTGTTTGCCCAGCCCCTCCTTCCCACCTTCCAGCTTCATGTTTGGGGCACACCCTGGCCGTCTCCTGGGTGAACTGGCTCTTGTACACACATAGACAACTAGTACCCCCACCCCTCTTCTCAACACACACACACACACAGACAGACAGAGAGCAAAGATGTCCGAGCTTCAGTTACCTTCTGTCCAGATTATGTTCAACCTGATCCTTGTAAATGATTTCTAATGATGCTCCTTAGCATGCAGGTTGGGACTGTTTATCCCCTGTGTGTGTGTGTGTGTGTGTGTGTTTATGTGCTGTGCACATTAGGATTAGTATAGTGTGTAAGGGCTCTGTAACCCGCCATACGAGCGAGAGAGAGAGAGAGAGAGAGAGAGAGAGAGAGAGAGAGCAACCTGGCTTCAATCTCTGGCTTTCATTTAACATGAAAAAGACAAAGAGCTGGGACGCTTTATTATTCACTCTGGTTTAATAAGTTGAAAATCCGTCCTATCTGGAAGGCAAACGGCGAGAACCACGAGGAGTCAGACTGAAGACTAGGCAGACAAGTACCCAGCGGGTACAGAACACTGGCAATACACTGCGAGACACATGTGGTGTCTTTGCTCTAAACACAACTCTTGTCATTCATTTTTTGATTAACAAATACCTGTCATTTAAATGCATGTGTGCTTATCTTGATGAGCAAGAATGAGGGGAAAAATGGATTTAAAATACTGTAAATTTAAGAATTTGGGTGAAACTAAGATCTTTAAAGTACCCTCGGACGTACAGATGTTGAAACCTCAAACACTTTTACATACTCTGACACGTATTCAGCAGTTCATCTGGATTACATCGAAATGCTTAGAATACCAGAAGTATTTTCCGAGGAGAAGACAACTTAATGTAGTGAATTACTTCACATTCAAAGTGTAAGATTGAAAATTCGCGTTAGCTGTTCTGGACATGTTGGTCCTACCACATCATCTTCTTCAGCAGAATGGCAGCAGAGAGAAGTTTCACAGTGTTCGTGGAAACATTAATGTTTAAATCTCACTCCACCAAATGGACTTTGTGGTGAAATCTTAAGGGTGTTTTTGTATAATTTACCTCATCTTCACATTCTCCTTCAATAATAAAAGAAATTCAACTTCCCAAAATTCTGTCATCAGTTACTAATGACAATGCAAATTTAGCTAAGAATGAATCAACGCGATCAAATGGCCATCTGCACAGTGTGTCTGTTCATTCACACATGTGCTTGTATATGACCCACAATGCTGCAGTCACTCCCATGCAGTCCAGCCAGGTGTAATGACTCACGCTACACTTAAATCGTCCACTTCAGTCGAGCTCTTTATGGTCACCTGAAGTGCTCTTTAAGCTGCAGTGGTCAGCAAACAGCCGTCAGCTGATGATCAGAGTAGCTCAGACAACCCTGACAGTGTTTTGTAATGGGAATGTGAACATTTAAACCACAAACAAGAAATATTTTAAACTAATTATGCAGATGGTTGCATTTTTGGAATGCGTGGTCTCCCTTGTAGAAAACTGACAATGTGCATTATTCTGGTTCCAGCAACAAAGACGACACACGACTTTAAAGGCGTTATCCCTCAGCAATAAAACACAACCGTGGAAAATCAAAGAGGGTATTTCAACATGAAAGGGTTCTAACTTTGGAAAATACTCAGTTGGTTTGGCTACCTCTAAAGGCTCACATTAGATTGAGCTGAACTTTGGAAGGCATGGTGGCGGGAGGACTTTCGTGCAAGAGAGGGAGTGGTTCAGGGTCAGTTTGGAGAGAAGCAGTGATTATAGTGACCAATGAACGAGCCGATACGCTGTAGATTACGCCACATTGACCCTGGACTTCTACTTACGCTCCATTGGTGGTCTGCGTTTAGGTGTCCACAGTCCAAGCAATCATAAATGTTGGGCTGCATTGAGACCGTCAGTCTGCGCTGAAATTTACATAAAGCAATGCAGATGTCTTCTTCTTTTTTTTTGCATTATCCAAACAGATTATGCTATCATGTCAGTCTGTGAAAGACGGTCATCTTTACCCTTCTGTTTAACTCTAAATCTCTCTTGCTTCCATTTGCTCACTCTTTCCTTTTTCATTAATATTAGTTACATCCAGCCTCTCTATCTTTATTCTTGCCTTCTTTGTCCCAGCCTGCCATTCTTTTGTTCCCTCATCCTATTTTCTTCCTCAGAATATGTTTTAGCAGGTCATAAAATAACTCAAGGTTTGCTGTGTGAGCTCCACGAGACATTCCAATGGGCTCAAGCCATGCCAAGCATATATTTAAACATATACGTAAAAATACACTTTGACCTGAATGTATACGTTTACACAGGAGACCACCCGGTGTCATATTTGCAATTAGAGCACATCTAAGGCGTTGTATCTCACTAGACTTTAAACTTTCTGGGATAATTGAAAACCTTTAAATGCAAGATTGTGTGGATGTATTTGAATTAAATTGCATGAAGGAAAAACATTTTTTTAATTTTTCTGAAAAATAGAAGATCCATTAGAAAAATACAATTAATTGACGATAAAAAGAACACAAAGCCTTTTAATGTCCAACGGAAGCAGACAATTAGGTGTCATGAGGGTATGAGGAAGACATTGAATACAACATTCACAGCCGTTTAATCCACCTTCAACTGTTGCCCACTGAGCAGCACAACTACTAAAATAGTTGAAATAAAACAGCTGCAATATTTATCTAAAAAATGACCAAAATGTGAGGAAAAAGCCTGAAGCTTTCGTCCCAGACAGACTTGACCACACACTTCGTACAGCTCATGGATCCTTTAATTAGTTTGTCTGTGTGTGTTCTTGTTTACGCTGCAAAGGCCGGCCAGATGGCAAGTTAGTTCAATTCCATGCAGCCTATTGCTGACTTTACAAGATGGATAGTTGATAGTAGTTTTTATTCAAGTATAAGTTTGAAGCAAAAAGCTTCTCATTGGGTTATAGTCCAGTGGTTGTTGTCTTCACTTCGGCAACATCTTGGGAACACTAACTGCGATTTAAGAAGACAACGTAATGGAGAAACATGGTGGGTGGAGGACATGTGTGAGTCTGAGAGAGTGAGAAAGGAGGAGGAGAGGACCTGAAGGAATGAAAGTAGGAAGAGGAGATGAGAAAGGTCAGAAGGTCACCCACTCACCACCCACTCCCTTGTTTTGTTTTTTTCCTTTTCCATTTCCCACATGCTCCATCTAATTTTGAATCGAGTCTTTTGTTGTTTATTAACTTCAAAGTATTCCACCAATATCTCTGATCTTTAAAGCATCACAAACAAGCTTCTGAGAGTGTTTGTTCCCTGCAGGCGGAGCGGAGAAACAGCAGCACAAAGCAGCACATAAGTCCTCACTGTTTGTTTAGTTACGGCCTCACATCTTCCGCCGCGTCCACTCAGAGGTCAGACTCGGTTTCTGATAGAGACGCAGGCCTGATCTCAACTGACGCTAAGGACCTTAAAGTGTCACTCAGGATTTCACAGCGCAGCCAAACGACGGCCGAGGAGCCGAGAGAAACAGAGAGAGGCCAGAAGAGGGAGAGAAGGAGAGACGCAAAGGATGGCGTCGGAGGAGACGGGAGGTAAAAAGCTGCGCTGGCTGGCTCACACATTATATTGCAGATGTTTTCGGAAGAAGGACGGAGAAAGAAAAGATGGAGAAAACAAACCGAATTCTTTTTTAACTGTGTTGGCGAAAAACAAACGTCGCAAGCTCCAGCGAACTCAAGACAGAATTTCAAACATCTCAACACAGGAGTTTAAACTTGAAGTAGGACTTAATAGACTCCTGTGGCTTTCATTGCCTCACAAAACATGGCTCAAGTAAACACACACACACCCACAGCTGGGAGACTAATTAGCAACTAATGTCTTTTTCTCGCAATAAACCACAACCACTGAAGCATCTGCCATGGGCGGTGGCATTCACACATGTATTGTACACAGATGAACATCTCCTATTCTAGTTGTGTTCAAGAGACGGGAGTTCAATCCTAGAGTCGGGAAGAGATTCTCTGTTTGCCATCGGACATCCACGAGAAATGTGCAGCAGAGTCTGAGCTGACAGCCCCGGTATTTAGCCTCTGTGGGAAAAAATGTCCACCTGCAAACGTACACCCCCTATTTTCGGACACACACTCTCACACCCACCCTCGGGACACCCATGCGACCGTAGCTGCACACACCCTCGCCCTCCCTCGGCACATGAAACACTAGCCTCTTTTCGTTTCCCCGATTGGATTGCGGCCCCGAGTTCGCCACTGGACTTCCTGCAGTCAATCACCTGAGCAGCCCTGAACACCAACATGGGAGATTTAAGAACTCACGATTTGTTTTCTATGTTAGGCAGGTTGCTTAAAAATACGAAAAAGGGCTCTGCCCCTCCATTCTGATCCCACCCAGCCTCAACAGGGCTGCAGCTCCTTGCACATGAGTGCTCAGAATGGGGGGTGGGGGGGCAGTTGTCCTCCCAGAGGACTGGGCTAGCAGGGTGGGAGGAGAGGGACGGAGGGGTCCATTGTCTCCGGCACCTCGAAACCAAAGAGTCTGCTCTAAACAGTAATTATTCCCCCCCCCACCCTCCTCTTCTCTGTTCTGCTCCCCTCTATCCCCATTTGTAGCGACCCCCAACTGCTGCCCTCAAGGCTCTAATTTGGGTCACAGGCTGCAGAATGGCATCTCTACACTCGGTCAAACCTACACCCGGCGAGAGGAATCTGTCACACGTGCTGGACCGAAGTGATTCGAGACGGAAAGAAACTAGTCCATTTGATTTGTTGCTTTCTTAAATTCATACCATACATTTCTTTCATTTTCTGCAGAGCCGACATTACAACGACTTGTGTCACTACCAACTAAGTCAAACGTATAACCACCATGGTCTCGAGAGCCGTGCGCGCCATAGTTTCAGCAACACGACGAAATGATCCCGCGAAGTCCGCGAGAAAGCAAACACGCTCCATTCAACACCGGGGGTGAGAGAACAAGCCGGAGCCGCTGTTCATACAGCTGTACTGCAGAGAGACGGACGCTGCCGAGGCACTTCACACGGCGCTGTCAGCCGAGGACAAAATACCACACACACCACACAAAAGAGCCACTAAGACAAACAGCCATCGCTGGATAGAGGTAAATGGACCGTTTAGAAGTTGCTGTCTGAAGTTTGACCCGATGGCCCTTGAAAATAAATACTTTTTGATGTGTTTTGTGATGCCATACGTGATATCTTATTCTGGGTGGCTTCTTGAATTCACTAAAGCGGTATGCAAAGAACGGATATTATTCGACATGAATATGGTTTAAGCCCGTTTGATTCAGCCTTGTAGACATGCAGCACCTTTGACAGTGAACTCTCATCCCACCACGTCACAGAATCACTTCACCTCAGGGATGAACTTGTGTGAGGGTGTCTAACATGTACAGCCTGTGAAACCATCATTGAACGCATTTTAAGAAAAAGAAGAAGAAAAGTTGCAGCTTACCGGTAGGCATTGTGGTTAGGCTCCAATTTACCAGATATTAAAGTGAATGAGTTTTTTCTTTTTTGAATTGATGCACAGATTTGGAAAGTAAACCGGATTTCATGAGCAGGTCACATATCCAGAGTAGTCCAAACTGTATTTTGCAGCGAAAGCCTGGAGAGATTTCCTTAGATTTCTCAAATCATGGCGAGTCCTTTCTTCTGCAGTGCGCTCCCCCAAAACACAGGAGCGTACGATCTCAGGTCTTCTCCTGAACACGCACTCAAACACACTCCCCTGACTGGTGTCTTTTCTTTCTCTCACTTCAGCTTGCTAAGGATCTCCTCTGTCTGAATGCTCTCTCTCTCTCTCTCTCTCTCTCTCTCTCTCTCCTTTGGCAACACATCCACCGCATGCATGTGTGCGTCTAAAAGTGTTCATGTGTGTGTTTGCATGTGAGTGTGTCGGTGTGTGTGTGTCAGAGTGAATGGCCTCTGCTCTCTAATGCTCCCTCCCTGCTGGGTATTCCCCTCCCCTTGACTCCTCCTCCCTCTCTCCCGCAGCAAATTACAAGGAGCTGGGAGTTCCTCCTCTCTTTTTTCCTCTCTTTCTTGCCCTTCTTTTATCTTCCCCCTCTCCATTTCATGACTGCCTCTTCTTCGCTGCGTCCAAAATCGAACATTAAAGCTGGGTTTGTGACGCTTGCATGCTTGTGTGTGTGTGTGTGTGTGTGTACGTCTGCTGCACGCTCAGCAGGCGGCTGAACTGCGCACAGCTCCAGAGATCACACACGTACACACACTTTACAAGGAGGTGAGGGGGGTTACGGCTGATCAATAGAGCCGGCTCAAACAAAGGCTCCTCATCCACCGCAGCGCTCATTGTGTCCCACATCAGAGAAAGGCTGGACCGAATGAGCGCACAAAATGTCAGAAGTGGGTTCCCAAACGGTTTGGCTTTTGTTAACATGCTTCTTTTTTTTTTTAAACATGCCAAACTTCTCTGTGTGTCTCCGCTACAACTTTTACTGAGTTTAAAAATGAAGTTCATGTTACTCATGGTCGTCATCATCAACACGGTTATTTTGTCTTGTGTTCAAGACTTTAAATGGATATAAGCAGCTTTCCAACCAGCTGAGCATCATTTCAATGTGGGTAGTGTATGCAAATGGTCAATATTTAACTTCCCTCCATGTTGGCAGCACCTAAAGGCCCACGCTCATTTGCTCTCGGGCTGTTTGTTCCATCGACACATTTTACTTCCGCTTTTTTTTTATGCAATCTCTTTCATTGTTATCCTGGGATTGAACAATCTGGTCTTTTTGAGCCACGGAAACCAGAATACAGTGTGGAAGAATGACAGCGTCTAGAACAGGAAGATACAGAACGCAGGCTGCATTGCAACATGAAGGTGTGGATCCAGGGAGGGTTTAATTCAATATAATACAGAGTTACATGATGGCATTTGTTTTGGAACTTGACTCATACAGAGAGTTCAAGTCAGAACATCTCGGCTCTTGTGAACATGTCTGTTGCAAGTCTGCAGACTTAAGGGAAGTGCAATACTAAATCCCTCCAGGAACCTTTAAACATTGCATTGCCCAAGCAGCCAAACAAGGACTAATTAAAAGAGAGCCGAGTTTATGATTTACTGCAGGAAATATTTATAACATTGAATGCAACTTTCGATCCAAAGCAAGTTTAAAAAACTGTTTGATTGGTCAGAAAAGCAGTTTAATACCCAGTCCTGTGTGGGTGAGTAAAGGAAATGAAATCATACAAACATTTGCATGTTATAAAGCTTAGATAACAGAAAGGTTTGGCAAAATAAACAAATTGTCAGAAATAAATCATGTTATCTTTTGACCCCTCCTAGGTGTCACAAGCTCCAAGTTGGGAACCTCTGTAATATCAATAGGCAGGACCGGCTTCGTGTCCCATAAAGACGACACACGTGAGACAATGGGCCCTCAGTCTCACACACTAAAGCAAATGTGTCGACTATTTGTCGTCCCTCTTTAAAGACAGGGACTGGTCGCAGCAGCATGGGGTCCTGCTGAAAACTGCCCCCTTGTCCTCACCATACAATGATAGAGACCCACCTCTCTCTCTCTCTCCTCCTCCTCCTCCTCCTCCTCCTTCTCCTCCTCCTCCGACCCCCGACCCCCGACCCCCACACACACCTAAACGCCTCGGTTCAGCCAAGCACGACCTGATGACAGAAGCATACAGCAGCAGTCCGGCTTATCTGATGCCCCCTGTATGCTCCGAGGCTATGAACGGGGAGACAGAAAGGCTGAGCGCATTGATATCAATCAAACATTAGTTCAATGTTGTGACTACAGGTTTGATCCGGCCAAAGAAAACTAGCTTGAACAGGTTTTAGTAAATATCTTTCCCTGATGAAAGAGAGAAAGATTGCAGCAACTTGTGGCTCCAATGATGATCATTTTCATTATTGATTTAATGCGTTGAATATAATTGATGAATAGTCACTAATTGTTTGTAAAATGCTTGTCACAATGTCCCAAGGTGAAGTCTTCTTTAGTTTTGGCTGGTAATCTGAAGCAAACAGTTCAACATTTTGTGAAATACGGTTATTTACATCACAGATTCAGATAAAAATATTGATACCAGGAGCTGCTCAGCAAGACTGGAAACAGGGGGAACAGCATGGCTCGGTCCAGTGGTAAGAAATCAGCCTCCCAGAACCATGACAGCTCAATCGCAACTTCCCAGACTTCATAGGAGGTGCTTTGCCTATTTGTGGTTGTACTCTTTTAAATGATGAATCGACAATCAAAGTTTATGCACTGTTTGTAGTCAAGTCAACAAGGTGCTTTCTCCCTCCGGCCAGTACTCATCCGAACTCGGCTTCAGTTTCAGCCCTCTCAAATCAGATCTCTCTCCTTTTCACGCTACAGACGCTCTCGCAAACTCACTCCAAGCACCCAGAGTCACAACTGATGGTTCGAGAGTTTGCGCCGTTGCCAAGCTGATCGGGAGCCATAGCGCCATGGTGGTCACTATGACGACAGGGAGGCATTCATCTCCCAGGCAAAGTGGCATATGGAAAGACAGTGAGGATGAGAAAGAGAGAGAGAGAGAAAATGTTTATCGTCAATAAAGCACCCCATTCCTCAAAACACTTGGGCAGTGCAAACAGTGAAGCAGGGCACAGGGTTCAGACACACTATTCAACTTTTAGGGTGCGCACACACAATCACTTGTTTTCCAACAGCATTGTAAAGTCCCACTTAAAGGACGACAGCCTCTTGAACATGTTTTAGTGTGTGTGTGTTCAGAAATAAAAACTGTGCCCATCCACTTAAACATGTCCTGAAGGGAGGAGGGCTGCAGCCTGGATGTTATTGCTGTGAGTGTGTGTGCGTGTGTGTGTGCATGTGTGTGTGTGTGTAACCTGCTTCAATGCTCAGACACCCGGACAGCTTCTTCATTTTCTCAGCTGTCCATAGTTTAAAGTGAAGCCTGTTTCTGTTGAAACCTCTAGAACACATTGGAAGACAGAGAAATAGATTCAGACCGAGACACTGTGACTAATGACAAGAGTTTGTGGCTGGAGGGGTCATTCAGATACAGTTTCCCCCTCCCTCTGTGACCGGGTCTGTCACTCGTGAGATGGATCATCTGCAGACTCTTTCTTTCTCCCTCACACACACACACACACACACACACACATACACACACCTTAAGTGCCACAACTCTTAAAGCTTTTGTTCTTCCCGGCTGAGCTCTTCATTAACCCCTCAACACACAGTTTACCACCTTTAGGTAAAAGTCATTCCTCACTGACAAACTCGTCCTCCAACATAACGGCGACCAATGGAAGTGTTTTGAGATCTACCGAGCTGCAGGACAACATCATTCGTCTCGACCTCCCAATCGTGATCCTGTTTGATGTCAATGGAAACGGACAGCTGTCTGCTGCGCTAAAGCAAATATACTGTTTTGCCTAATTTTATTAACCTGATAATCAGAAAAACTGTCTTTGACCAAATACATTGTTATTTGCAAAATAATTTTGTTAACTACTAGATCAGTTGATTTAATTGACAAATATGTAAAACTGAGTTTCTGAATATTGAATCACACAAAAGCAACACTTTAAATGATGTGTTTATCAGAAGTGTGCTCATAAGTTTCATAAGAATGTCTAATTGTCTAATGTCTAAAACCAAAATGTCAGATTAGTTGACTTATTGACTAAAAGGGGGCATCCTTAACAACCCCGCTAATTTCTTGCTTGGAGGGGGATATTTTATTATGTTATTACTGAGCAATTAGAAGTGAATAACTCATCTGGTGACAAAGAAGCAGTAGGGGTCACTCGCAGGGAACATTTTCACAGTGCTAACAAAATATACCAATTTAAAAGGAATAGTTTGACATTTTAGGAAATACACATATTCACTTTGCAGCAGAGAGTGAGATGAGAAGATCAATACCACTCTCATATATGTCCATTAAATATGAAGCTGGACTCCCAGCGGCTGGTTAGCCTAGCTTAGCAAAAAGACTAAATCGAGGGACGCTGCTCTTGGCTCCAGCTGAATGCAACAAGTGAGGTTCAAAGGGTTTAATTCATTCTTCTGAGAGGAGCATCTACATCATGCAAGACAGAGATCTTTTGTTGTGGAGTTAGTGATGCGCAGCAGCACACTTGTTACAGCAAATTTGGCATATTAGATCACCAGATTCCATAAATCATGAACTGAGCTCTGGCCAACAGAACCAGTAAGACACGTCCATCCTCTGTGTCGCGTGTGTAAAATCTGCCGAATCAACATTGCTAAAATCCTGCATTGATTCTCCGTTTCACAGATTCATGGCATCAACAGATTCACAGATAGTATTCCCTCCGGCTGCAGCCGTCTGCTCGCGGTGCCGGGACAAGTCCAGGAATTTCTGACTCTTGCCGGCCAGAAACCTCACTGAGGCAAACGGCCTCGGCTTATACGAGAGCAGGAATCCCTGAACATTGGCCGGAGGAGCGTCCCAAGAAAACAAGGAGCGTCTTCGCCATTCCAGCAGACGAAACAACAGTGACGCAGAAATAACTACAGCTGCTACGTCAACAACAAACAAGGTCAACAGCCGCGGCTAATGATAGGTCGGGGTGGCACCACGGCCACAGCAGAACCCAGGAGAAGTATTTACGATGGGGGATAATGTCAATATTCAACGATGAAGCGAGTCGGTATTCACATTAGCAGACGAGGAGGAAATCACCAGGAGGAGGAGAGGAGAAAAACAGGTGGTTTACAGCAGGGAACGAGAACTTTCATTTCTTATAAGTGAATATATTTGGCTGTGGGGATTGTAGATAGATATGTATCTATAGCAACACTATGTAAATACATTGTTAATGTTCTTTCTATAGAGTCTGTGTGGCACTTGATGCGTGTTGGCAGACTTGTTGTGTGTTGAGGGAGCATATGTGGCGGATATACGGAGGAAGCTGTGTTTGGCCTCAGATTAAAAAGCAGGACTAGGGTCTCGCTCCAGGAAAGGAGACCAGCAGAGCGCAGACATAGGGACTTTTCTTCCATTAGGGAAACACGTGACACACTGAAATAACACAGCATAAATAACACAGCATATACGGAACATTTACGATATTTGCAAGACTACATTTTTTAATATGTAGTAATTAGTTTTTTATGAGCTAACGCATTTAACGAATGAGCCAATCCGTCTGTTGTTGCCTCGCCGAAAAAAAAAAAAAAAAAAAAAAAAAAGCAAAATGAACTCCACACTTCCATCTCACACTCTGTCCTCCTCATGCAGACGGTCATTTATAATGATTCGATCTTTGGTTCACCCTCCGGAAATGTTTGTTCCTTCTTTCCTTTGAATCAGGGTCTTTTCTTCCGATCGATCAGACCTGCCAGTCGAGTCGCTCGAGTGGCAGTAGATCGCATGAGTAAAAAGATTGGCCCGCCTGACATGTTCTCTCTCTAGATCTCTTCTGTTGTTTTAAACTAAACGTCTGTTGTTGATTGTATCTCCACAGCAGCAGCAGCAGCATGTCATCTCTGTTCTTTCTTCACTCTCGATCTCCTCTCTCTCCGCCCACATCGCCCTCCGTGCGCGCGACAGAGGACACAAAAAAAAAAAAAAAAAAAAAAGTGTCATGGTTTCATGTATGGTTGTCATGGTGGAAGTTAAAGGTTGACAAACAGAAAAAAGCTCTGTTTACCCCTCCTGTTTTTATTACATTTTTTTACATTTTTACCTCGGGTTTTTGACTCAAAAAATTAAAAAAAAAAGAAAATTATTATTTTAATATTTGCTATTGTTTAAGTGTGAGGAGTTTTTATGTGTTTGTTTGTTTTTTAACCTAAAAAGCCCTTTAAATAAAAAAAAAGATATTTCTGATATAATTGTTTGATGAAAAAAAAAACAGCCTCAAATCAAATTATTAAAGAACACCGACACATTACATATTGAATGGGTCAAATGGAGGAAAAAAGTAACAAGAGGTTTAACATTCTGTTTAGATGAGAGATATATATGATTTCCAATGATAAAAAACTGCTGAGTTGCAGCAGCATTGTATAGAAGTATATGTATATATATATATATATATTTTGTCATAAATCTCTCTGTCTCACAACAAAATAAACCGAGAATATAAATATGTGATTAATCATGATTAATCCACAAAAACCTGTGATTAATCCTATTAAAATTTTTAATCGTTTCACAGCCCTAGTAGTAATGTGTTTAATCTGCACACACCTATGGCATGGACTTTTTTTAAAGCAAAAGAATAGATTCACTAATATATAAGGACTCATATTAAGATGTGCTGCATATGGCTCTTATATTTATGTTTTTGAAGTAACCAAAAAGAGCACGGTTCTGTTCAGTTTAAACATATATATAAGGAGGAGATATTTAGTACGTTGATCCCAGGTTATCATCAATAATATCTGAACCAGTTTTACGATTAGAAATACTGGTAAATGATCCAAATGCAACTATCTGATACATGGTATATATATATATATATTTAAAGAAAAATAATAATATATATAACTATCTGAGTCTGATCTATCATTCAGTCAGTTCAAGAAACCAAAATAAAAAATAATAAGATGATCAGCAAGAAATTAGTCCGTCCCGTTTCGTCCATGTCCCACAGAAGCTGGTGCTCCAGTTAGAGCTCCCATAATGAGGACACACCACACAGGAGAACATGTGTGTGAACACACACACACACACACACTCACTCACACACACTCAAACACTCACTATTGTGTTAAAATTCTCACTATAAAAACCATGTTTCCGGTAAAAGCTGCTAAATTTGATTTATGTTGTATCCAATGTTCCCTGTGGAGATAAGGCTGTAAAAGTTAAAATACTTCCAGGACTTAAGCTATTTTCTATTGTTCTAACCACAAGGCGTGTTGAAATGCGTGTGTTACATAAACATAAACACATGTACAAAAAGCACGTTGATCATCATCATCTCAGAAATACAAAGGTGAATACATTATTAATATATGTCCATCCAGCATCGACTCCCGAGCTTAAGCCGGACTGATCGCTAAACACAGCAGTATGGTTCCTAATTAGACAAGTGAGTTAGAGTCACGCCAAATTGAGACTTTGGACCGAGTAATTGGAGGTCAGACTGGGTTTGGCGGAGTCGACCGCTGCAATTATGATGAAATAAAGAGCTGGGATGTGAAGAAGAACAAACCCAACTCTGCATCGCTGGAGAAGAGCAGAACCATCGACGGCAATTTAAAGATGGTCTGTCTGTGTGTCCTGGTAGTTTACAGCGCCACACAAAGACAATGAGACTCACCTCAGAGAGACCATCCCAGCTGGGCCGGTTCTCGGCCGCTGGTATCCCAGTGTCCTCTCATCACAGGTTAGATCCATACCTCCGGCACTCAAAAAGTTTCACACGCAACGTGCAGCCATAGAAACGCTGACTGGCTTCAGAGAGGCAGGTAGGGCTCGTGTCGAGGTCGCCCGGTTCGAGGTCCACCCCTCTATGAGGTCAGTTCAGAGAGACAGAGGGACACAGAGGAAATAGGGTGAGAGAGAGAGAGAGAGATAGAGAGAGAACAGATGGAAGCAAAACACAACTGAACTGACTGCCCACTGGGAGAGGAGAGGAGGGGGGGGGGGAAGAGAGAGAGAGAGAGAGAACATCCAAGCAGCCCACTTCCTGACCAATTACTGCTGCAAGACTAGCCTCTTTCCCTCTTTCCAACTGGGCCCTCTCTCTCTCTCTCTCTCTCTCTCTCCTCGCTCACTTTGCGGAGTGGGTGAGCCGCAAGAACTGGAGAGCGGTCAGCACTGCAGGCGACGCCAGTGAAATTAACACTGAAAAAAGCGAGAGTGAGGTGTCGCTGTAACTGTGACGAGGAGCGAAGGGGGGGAGACGGCGATCAAGAACGAATGTGAGATCATGGTGATGAAGAGGAGAAGGGGGTGGGTGACCCAAAGCTGGCGCAGAAGGGGCGGAAAAGATGGCAGCGCAAGGACGAGCCGTCTGGTCTCACCCCCCGGAAAAACACGACAAGTGGGTCACATTGCACACAGAATCTGTTTAGAGACTCTTCTTCTTCCTTTTTCTTGGTCTGGACTCTAGAGCGCCATCTTGGAGATCAGCTCCTCTGTGACGTAAGGGATCGGGTTAGACTCCCCAGAAACCTCCGGCGGGGCAGAGATCTCAGGCCTCAGAGCTCAACCCGCTGTGAGCAGGCCGGTATGAGCACACACACTAAATATCCAAGCCAGTGGTCATTGTACGTGTGAGTAATTTGGTCATTGTTCTGCTTCCTAACGGAGCAGGATGGAGGAAAGTCCCCTTTCTCAGAGCCAGTGGCGCTTGTTCCTGCCTCCTGGTTGCAAGGCTTCCTGGGATTGATGAAGCAGCTCCTGGCCCGGTCAGCACACACACACACTTTCTCACTTCCTAGTTTTCACCGGTCTTAAAGTTTTCCAGGGAAAACAAAACTGCACGGGTTGCTGTGCGATCTGAGGCGGTGGCAGACATTGACCTTTGATAAGAAACAAACTAAGATGTTATTAAGATCTTATAGAAACACACACGAGTCGTGCACACACACAATGCAGTGACTTTTAGCATACGTCAGTCAACTTGAGGATCTTTTGTAACCCTGCTTTCTGTGACCTCCTGTTGCAGAGACCAGGAACACGACAAACAGGGCTGAGGTGGGTCAGGGGCTTGCTGCTGTTATCCGAACCTGGACACCACAAACACAGTCCCGTAAACCAACACCACACCTTGCACTTTAAAACACAGTCGTTAGCGCAGAGGCACAACAAGCCCATCGCCTGCTGCCGACCGCACGCTTGTGTCTTTGTTTCTATTCTGCTTCGAGAGAAAGACGGGCGGAGATCGTCAGCTTGTTCAACACAGACAAATGGACTGAGTTGACTTTTCAACGGTTTCCTGTAATTGTTTGAGATATCCTAAATCTAATCATATATGTTTTGACAACACTTGATGGCTGACGTATTCCTCAAAGTCTTGTTCATCCCGTGACTAATGGCAACTGGTAATTTAGGTAGTGAGGATATAAACATATACCAGCAGCTTGGAGGCAGATTTAACAGAGATCTGGACTACATGAAAGATATTTAAGGAGAATCTAAGATCTGTTTGTTATCCATTTATGTGAGAAAGATCTGCTCTGAAATTCAAATCCTTTAAATTGCATTCTGCTAATTGCAATGGCTCTTCCCGGCAATGTGTTGCTACTTTCTGATCAACTTATGAATCAACTAATTGCGAAGTTAATGATTGCTAATTGCTGATTATTTTCTGAGGTGCGGCCTTACAACGTTTTGCCTGCACTGAAGTCATATGCAGCATGACACTGTGTGATCACAAAGAGGAAATCGGTCACGTCCCATTCCAAATAAACAGAAGTTGCCTCTCTGAAAAAGCCTGAAATTGAGAATAAAGTAACTGGATTAAATAAATAAAGGAAAAGGGCCCATACATTTCTGTCTGAAGCGACTGAAGGATACTAAGGGATCATTCAGGTGTATCATACAGATAATTGTTCTTCCCAACAGGAAACCAGAATACAAGTTAAAATGCTGTTTTAGAAAGCATCTGAAGACCTGCCCAGCCCACAGCAGAAGGAAAACCCCTTTCCATCTTCCCCACGACCATTTCAGTCTTCAGCTGCTTGTGATGGAGGAATCAAACAGGAAGTGATTTCATCGGGCAGGTGAATCATACTCATGTGATGGTTTTGTCATTACAGCGTCACCGAAGATTACGTTTTTATCTCCTCCTCCCAGAGGTTTCCTGGTGGCTTTCAATTTAGAGCACAGGAAACGTTCATGAGTGAAACTTATTTCGAGTGTTTATTCTCTTGATGCAATCTTTGTTTCTCTGATGTCATTTTTACCATCAAAACACAAATGTCTGACGCGTGATATTCTCACTACAGGCCAACGATAAGAAATATTCTGTTATGGGATGGGCCGGATTAACCTCAAATCACAGTTGAGTAGATGCATGTGACCACACATGAATTCGAGGGAAGCTATCAAACAAATCTTATCGTTTAAAAAAAAGTCAAACCCTCAAACTTTTAAAACGTTACTGATATTAATTTCCACAGCGTAATTACTGAACTTGTAATCCTTTGTATTTCTTGCTTGAATGAAGTAATCACATTACTATATTGTACACTGGAGGCCATGTATTCATATTATTTGTGCCAGAAATCTGGCAGGGTGGACCCGAAATGTAATGTCAAGCTTTAACAATAAAACTCCTGCCTATTGAAAGTGAGAGAATGAATGTTATCGGACTTTTGTCAAAGTGCTGCAGTGTACAAAAGCCTCGACATCGGCATCAAAGGGATCTCTTGAATGATCACTGCTTTCATGTGGGCAGCTCTGAAACACAAACACGCTCAGATTTACATCATATTTCTTGGTGTGCTTTGAAAAGTGTAACTGATATTACCTCCACTTGTATACGTATGAACTGGCTATCGGAGTGAGCGCATGTGTTTGGGATTTAGATTAAAAGCGTTCCACTATAGTTAGAGACAGAGGAAAGGCCACAATTCCACCTCTGGGCTGCTGTTCGAAATAGGAGCCGAAACACGCTCAGAATAAGATAACGCAGTGCTGATGTGTGTGTAAGTGTGTGTGTGTGTGTGGGGGGGGGGGGGGGGGCGCCTGCATGTCTGCTTATGTGGTTTTCAATGGGATAAAGAGCCAGGAGTGTGTGTTGGCTGGTTCCCTTTGACCTGTGGAGGCTTTATTTCTCATATTCATATTGGGCTAATACTCTGCCTTTCCCATGCCAGTGAAAACCCTGGAAACCGAGCCCTCGTCTCTCTTTAGGGAACCTAAGATGTCACTGAACACAAAAGGAGCCGTGAAAGCCGTCCAACTCAAGCAGGGGCTATTATTTACAGTACCAAAAGAAAATGGCTCCTGTCCCGAACAGTACCCTCCCTCTGAGCGTCAACGGTCTGTCTCCTTGTAATGCTTCCCCCCATGTTGCCCTTATCCAATCCCTTCCTTTCTCCCTCTTTATCCTTCTATATGGCTTCACTTTCTTCCAATCGTCTCTCTCACTCCTTCTCTCCGTCTCTAACCCTCTCCCTCAAACATAATAAAGTAAATAGTGGGTTTTGTAACCAGTAAAGCCCAAAATTAGGAGTAAGCCTTAAATCGTCTTCAAAACAGGCAGAAAAATCCACACTAATCATACAAGTTCCTGAGAGGAGAAACTCCATTTGATGGACTACCAGAATAAATAAGAGACCTTAAGGCAACAGCCTCCCATGTCTTTCTTCAGGGGAATTCATTCCTGCACGAAAAAACATGCACAAAGTAAAGTTGCAGACATGAAGCCGATTCGGCCAATGACATGCTTCAAAAATCCTCTGTTCTCTTTCCATACAGTTACCATGAAGGTGATGCATGCATGATATCTGACCCTGTATGAACGAAAGCAAATGTTTCTTATCCTGCTTTGAAGTTTGGTAAGAATGCATTTCACTAATTCATCTACATTACAAAGACCATTTCACACAGTTTCATTGATGTGAATGTCTCACATATGCAGTCTATAGCTGATGAAGAGATTAAACTGTGGAGTGATATTCATTTCAGGTATTAGCATAACAGGTTTTTAATAGTTGCTTAGCAACATGAGCCGCGGCCAGTGCCTCTCAATTACAAGCTACTGTATAAACAGCAGTCTCAACTGTGGCCCAGCTGACAGAGAGAAGTATGAGGTCACATGTCGCTGTCATAACAGCTGGACACCAACACTACAAATACATCGACGGTCCTTCAAATGAATTTGTTAAAAGGCTCTGGGGCTGGAAAAAGTTCCTCCCCTTGTGTTTACAATGGTTACAGATGTTAGTGACAGGTCTTAACTCGACCCAGATGTGACCAAGAGGAAGGAAATGCGTCAACACCTTCAGACACCCTGATAGCACTTCCACCCCCAAGAGGAAAAAAGATGATAATATGCATCCACAGTCTCCAACATGAACACAGAGATATTAGAGAACTATAACCGGCGTCCCTCTTGAGAGAACCGTTCAGTCCCGAGAAATTCATCAGGAAAAATTCTAAATATTGTAAATACATGGAGAACAAGTGATTGAAATCCGGAGGCTTTTGGTTCTTTTATAGTCAGTTTATGATTCAACGCACCTTCAACACTTTCTGGGGTGATTACAAATAATATTTAGAAAAACAAGTTAAAGGCTTCGTTTGCTCGCTTTGCCTTAATCAGTTGTCTGTAGAGCTGAAATGTAATTACTTTTATAATGGCCTTTTAATAAAAGAAAGAGGTCGAATGGATAAGCCCAACACTTCCTGTTCATTTTGAAGTGGTAATTAGTAATGAAAAGCAGTATTTCCAAACAGTTTTGAATGGTATGTTATGAATGCGTGGTGCTACCATACATAGGGTCACGATGACTGCATCATTACTCAATATATTAAATTCACACAGGTCCAGGTCTCACAATTATAGACTAGCCTAGCTCCACCTCTCTTTATCTCCCTGCCTCTCTTTCTGCTCTCTGTCTTTATGCCCACTGCAGTGTTGGCCACCTGTATTGTGTTTTGGCTGAAGTGTGCTCCTAAAAAGATAGGCCATCAGCGACAACCCCTTGAACTGTTGTGGCACGTCCGTGCAAAAAAGGTTGCATGGACGTGCGAGATGATGACGCTGGTGAGAACGCGTGGCCCCGGTCTAAATGTGGCCTGGATTCACGAGAGCCATGGAGAGAGCCGGATGGAGGAGGGAGGAGGGTTCTTTATTTTAAGCATTGTTCCCCTGCGCACGAATCACCAGGATGTGATTTAGAGACAAGTTTCTAGCTGAGCTTCAGAGCTCATAAAGACCTGCCGTGATGCTTACGAAGCACGGTCAAGTGAACCATCGCATTGCTGACCGATGGAAAAGAGACATTTGAAAGTAGAGCTTTGGAGCAGCTCATATTCTTAACTTTAAATAACTCGTGAAACAAAAGAAGATGAATTTGCCAGATGAAATACCGTTGTGTGAGGGAAATTACAACATAGTTACATAGCTTAGCAAACTGTGCCTGTGGTGTGTCAATACATTTCCTAAAGTACAATTAATTCACATCAAACCGGATCACACACACACACACACAGCACAAGAACTCCACTCATGCAGACGTAGGAGGCTATTTATACACCACTTCCTTTTATTTACCCTGCTCATTGTTCAGGCCACATCTGTTAAGGTCCAAGGGCACAATGGCCAGTCCGTCGAGCTGACCACACACACACACACACACACAAACACACACACACACACACTTGCAGCACAGAGACCACGGCAGCAGTTAAGACACAAGCCAGCATTCAGGAAAATCCACAGCTTTTGTTCTGGGACCGAGTGACCAACTGCAAAAGCTGATACCACCTGTTGAACAGCCTGACGTATTTTTACACCACACACAGACACACACACATGCACACACACACACACACACATTACTGTCTGTTTCATGACAGCTTTAATAGAACAGGAAGTCAGTTTAAAGCCATCAGACGTCTCATAACCCTCATGACCCAGAGGCTGTCGGCTCATAGCACACCGCCTGTCACATATAAATGAAACAACAAGTCTGTAGGCTAATAAATATTGTAAGATCGACCCCGCTCCAAACAAACATATAGAAAAGACATGCAATGACCTTCAATTCCCGTAAATTCAAAAAAATGTGCCGTTGCTTATAGCCATTTACTTTAGTAGTTATTTTCTCTGCTCAAAAGGGCCCCTACAGGGTAAACAGACATTATCTTCCTCCCTCTCCAGCAGCCAGCCAGGGGGGTACAGTGGTGAGGCCAACTCGGGGAACAGGAAACCGCTGTGGTTTCATTTTCAAGCCACTGACCCAACCATCCCACCACAAATATCTGTAAATCAGATTCAGGTCGACAATAACATATTGTTAAAGTCTGCACTTTACGGTAGTTTACACCCTCCACAAGTCACTTAAAAGGCACGATAAGTTGGCTTTACTTTGACTTTTAACCTTTGAGATAAAGGATCGTCTGAATGGTCAAATAAATGCAACAACGTTGAGAACAGACACACAATTAAGAATAAATAAATAGAATCTCAGCAAAAGAGCTGTCGAAAAGGACATGTTACGTACAGGAGGAAATAACCTAGTAATGACTACTTTATGAGCTCATCAACAACAGTAACAACACAATGAGCAACGGGGCATTTGAGGAGAGAATAATCCATACTGCAGCGGTCAGAACATTTCTTCAGTAAACACACTAATACAAACTGGGGCTCTTCCAATCGGACCGTATGCAGGCCGACTAGCGGTGGGAGGATAAACACACATCCCTTCTGTTTCCATGAGGCTGCTGGACTTTTTGGCTTGCATTTCAGGAATAGAGTCTGCTCCGGATTGTTCGCTCCCTCTACATATTTTCTTCTCCGTACAGGAAACAGTCATTTGTCGACACTGCGTATAAATGATGTTTGTTTCCCGTCTTTGACTATGGATTTTTCGGCCCATTTGGCAGCAGCGTGAGAGATCTTGGAGCAGACATGTGAAACATGTTTTTATAATACCAATATTGTTTGGAGGAGGTGATATTTAGGGACAATGTCAAACACCAATGCTTGTAATTAAAGCGTATGATATTTACATGAATTGAACAAAGCAGTCTGGATAATAACCAGGTGTAAGAAAGACAAACTTAACATTGAACACCTTTTGACACAGTATAACAAAATAACTGGAATTGTAATAAAATGGCAATCTGCAACCTCAGCACAGAAGTGTGTTTTCAGCTCAGTTTCTGAAACAGGTGTGAACAGTGTGTGTGTGTGTGTGTGTGTGTGTGTGTGTGTGGAGAGCCCAAACTAAGCAAACGTCATGAAGCTCATTTAGACTTCTAATCCTCTGCTGGTCTGGGCGTCCACACCGCTACGCCGCAGTGTCAGAGGGGGTCGGACCCCGGCCCCGCGACAGGCAGGGGTTCCTCTGCTGAACGCCGTGCAACAATAAGACAAAGCCATCACACTGGGGCCGGTTGGGGGAGGTGGGCGAGCATGCAGGGGTGCAGGGTGGGGTGGAGAGTGAGAGGAACAGCTGCTGAGTGGGAGAGTTGGATGGAGGGGGAGGACACGGGAGAAAAAGAAAGCGGGAGGAAGGGAGGGGGAAGTTCTCTCTCTTCTGTCTCAGTGAAATAAATTACTTTAATGTTTGCGGCCTGTTCAGACTGTGCTATCGTTGGAGTGAGAACCCCCTCTGGTCTCTTTAGGCATACACAAATTGACAAGAGCACAATGACACAGCTTATAGCTATACTGTTCGCGCCACAATAACGGCTCAGTGTGCAGAGTTCAGCGGCTCAAAAAGCTTTACCCCAGACATGTTGGCATCCGAACGCACACACACAGACACACACACACAAACAGAGTCTGAATCTTTTGCCTTACAGATTCTCCTGTCCCTCCTCCGTCTGCGGGGGATTCTCCTTATTAGAATCAGTGTGTCACTGCGTGGCCCATTTTGCAGAGTGCTGACAGACTTGCTAAACACAGCAATAGACAATAGGAGCCGTCAAGTCACAGAGCTGGAGGCTGTCCAGCTGTGTGTGTTCATGTGTGTGAGTGACACAGTTGTACAGGTCAGACTCGAACATTTTCCCCTTACTTCTGAAAAGGTGCTCTGTGGACTGTTGGACCACTAGCGGTGCGACGGAGTAATGTTTCTGTTTCTATCTTTCTCTGGCGGCGGACACAATGCACATTCTTGTAGATTATTTTGCGTTGTTCCACTGATTAACACTTGTTTGCGGTAAAGATTATATAATATAAAATGCATGAACCAAACTCGTACAAGCTTCTTCTGCTGCTGATCATATCCATGAAATAAATTATGTGTGGTATTAAATTCTCGTAGCATACTGACTTTCCAGGACATCTAGAGGCATCATTAAACTTACCTTCATTTAAATCTATTTATAAAACTAGATTGATTGCATTCATTGCTCCGCACGTAAAGCTGTAAAGTGAAGCTGTCGCCCTTTACCCGTCACGCCAGCAGACACTCATTGCTTCTTGAGGGTAGCTCTCACCAGTCGGTCACCTCGTACATGTACAACATTGTCATTATTATTTTGGCACTTTGCAGATTTAGAAAGAATAAAAACAAAACTTGCTCACTCTACTGATTTAACACATTGTACGCCACCTTTGACAACCTGTTGTTGGTTACCTCAATGCATCGAACACACAAAGCAATGACATAATGATAACTGGCATGCGTGTGGGAGTCTACTCCGCAGGACACACTTCATGCATCCCTCCTGCATGGACAGCCGAGTGGATGTTTCAGTCGGTATACGCCGCAGCCACGTCCAAATACAGCTGCTCGCCCCACTCAGCCTGCTGCCATAAAACACCAGTGAGCAAACACTGGATAACAGATTTGGAACTTAAGGCGCAAAAATACCATTTATTTGGGTATATTTTTGGTTCCATAAGGCAAGCTGGTCACCAACCAACTTTCTCACCACAGCTTTTTATTCGTGTGAGCATTTAACAGGCTGCCCGACTCTCATCCGCTCTTTCACTCCACCTCTCTTTCACTTGGAAGCCTCTTTCAGATGTACATTTAAATGAATGGAGGCCAGAAATAGTGCAGTGTATGGGGGGTATGGGGGAAGGCGCGGGGGGTAGACATAACAAAATCAGGGAGGAACGAAGCCAGGCCGCACATACAGAGCCTTGGGGAGCACACTGGGAGGAAGGAGAGCGGCACTGATGCCAACAATGGCACACATTCACATTCGGGTTCAGCCTCATTATTTAGCAGACTTAAGTGGAACACCACTCAGTGCAAGAATTTAATACTGGTATTTAAATTATTTTTAAAAGGTGCAAGAAATACGAAACACTGTCTCTCACCTCAATTGTATCATGATTAGCTGTTCTAGTAAAGTTTAATATTGTGCAGGATTTTATGACGAAGAAGAGACTATCCACCAATCTCAGGGGGCACACGTCTCAACCCTCCTAGCCCTCAGTTTATCAACAGATTACCTCTGGGGATATCTTAAATTCCTACATAGTTTCCTGCTGTACCAACCTGATAAACTTATAGCAAGTTATCCACAACCAGTGGCATAAAATTGGCACTGGTTGTCATGGGACGTTCTCTGTCTATGGTGGACTGGTGACCCCTGACCCACACTGGCAGTCTCCTTCCTCTTCTCCGTCTCTTTCCCCCCAGTCGGAAACATCCGATGGAGTGTTAAAGGACTGATTCACTGAGCGACATGATGGAGAGAGTAAAAAAAAGCCTTTGAGGGTCAGCTCTCCGTATGGAGCTTGGGAACTTGGCTTGAAGCTGCTCTATCGCACAAGAAGAACAACTATTGCATTGATGGTCAAACTATCAGAAGAAGAGTCAGTGAGCATGGTAAAGCCAGTGAGGTCGGTGGTCATCCATTGCATTGCTGACCCACGAGAAACAAACTCATCAGATTGCCTCCATCTCTCATTACATACAAGCTACCGACGACTTTCTCCAACAATTTACTTGACGTTGTTCCAAGCACCACATTTTATAATCTTGGTGTAAAGGGACGTACAAGGATGGATGCCAGGAAGGCTCACAAGACTAAACATGACAGTCCCACATCGCCAGCTATCCCAAAGAGGAGAGCTTTGAGAGGGGATTTATTCGCATCCCACACAAAATAAAGTGAAAACATGCCACAGCAAAGAGCATACTACTATATATTGACCAAAATCCTCCCAGCATTAAGATTATTAAATATCTAAGAATGTTAAGATTTTATAGTTTTGTAATGTTTCATCATGTTGTTTTTTATGTTCTGTATGTTTCATGTCTATGATTTTATGGATAAATAAATGTAACCTTGAAGCACCAGCAGGGCAAGGCAGACCAAAGGTACCCCACATAACATAATAACCTCTTCCCATACACACACTTGAGAAGCAGGTGTGTTTACATGCCCGTATTATACAGAATTCACTCCACTGTGAGTTGGGAAACACTCCCAAAAAAACATAAAGCAGCACATTCAGCCCTTCATCATGTTTACAGACCCCGAACAGGAAGTGATGGCGTCAGGTGCAATAAGTCAGTTTGTCAACCGACCTGCACCCCGATTTATAGCCACTTGTGTTAGGATTCCTTTCATGCTATCTGGAATTAGCCTTCTGCATTCAGAGCAGGAGTCTTTCAGTCTCACCCTGACCCTGACCTCCGACCTCTTAGCATTTAGTTTACACAGCCACAACCTGCAGGGCGGAGCTGGGAGAGGCAAGTGCATCGGCAAAAACTGCTCAACGCTTCTGCAGTGAACACAACACGCAAACAGTTGTTCAAAAAAAACATAGCGTCATAAGGTTTTTGCTAAATGAGATGAATAAATAGGTGTCAATCGTCTATTTAGCATCAATCCACAGGTAACGTTTTTTTATTTTTTATTACACACATTCTTCTTCCTTGTCCAAACATCCCTGGTGGAATACAAAAGTACTGAGAGGTATTGGGGTGATAAAACGTTGAAAGACAAATATGTTGGAGAAACTAGTAGAAACTTAAAAATACATTCTGACACCGTTTTACATGCTCGAGTCGTTAATCTTATCTGGCCTATGAACATTGTAATTCATACAAATATAAATCTTTACAGAGCGGCACTTCAAAAGATTATTCTACATGACTCTACAATCTTGTTAATCTTGGGGAGCATTTAAAAAGCTTGCATCGAAAGTGTAACTGTTAAAGTCAGTGGGGCAAACTTTCTCTGTCCTTGGGACAAAGCTTATAATTACGTGGAACATGTTTTTATGGTAGATCTCTAAAGTACTTTAAGTGGTTGTTAGTAGCATAGAAAATGCACACAAGCACTTAAATCCCAGCCTATAGGTATGTCTGCTGGAAGCTTTTTACCTGCTGAACAAATACAGACCTCAGTGTGTTTCAGATGCACAGGATGGGTCCCGACTACAGAACATGGACACACAGATTCCCACACGTGCTTCCTTAAAGCTCTAAAGTGGACGTATGATGCATGCATGTAATCAGCAGGTTTCACATGTGCTCCTTTCCTTTCGAGTCCATTGTGCCACCATCATCTAAATGTCTCAGACGGTTTCAGCGATTCAAACCAGACACACAAACACTTTCCCACATACCAGGTGAAAACCTGAGATGACTGAAGTCCTTTTTTGCACTGAGCCAGAAGATGACATCACGTCTTAAATGCTCCTGCCTTTAAGCACCATCAGATGCACAAAGCCGTCTCAATGTAAACAGTTTCAGCCTTTTTTCAATATAGAAACACGGCTTATTAACAGGAGATTATTACCTCGGTCGAAGCAAGAATCAAATGTTTGAAACTGTATACAATAGTACACAATGCAAAAATAAGTTCAAAAGAGCAATAAAAAAGAAAATTCCAAAATCGGAAGAAGTCTGCTGAAATTGTGTTGAAGGTATTGGCTTGGTGGTCCCACCTGTTTTGTGGCACTGGTGCAAAAGTTATTACCATGGAAACAAACCTCATATTTGCAGCTCCCAATTTTTTGCACAAAAAAGCCAGCCTGAGACCAACAGATGTAACTCAAATCTATGCACATTCTTAAAAATCATTGATCTACGTCATGAACTCTGCACTAGTTCACGATGAGTACATAATGATACTCTATGACAACACTAAACTTCTGCCTGCTTCTGGCTAGATGGTCACCTCAGGATACTCAGCAGGTTGTTACAAGTTACAAGTCTTTTATTGTTGTGTGTGTGTGTGTGTGTGTGTGTGTGTGTGTGTACACATGCGAGTCAGTACGGTCAGGTCAAGGTTCCCAACGTGGGTTATCTGTAATTAGCCTGAAGGTGAGGAGTTTGGGTTAGTTTTACATCGAGATTAAGTCTCGACAGTCACTTAGAGAGACATGTTCATCCTCTAACCTCAAGACTGCAGAGCACTATTAGTTTGTGGGTGTCGGTTATAAGCACAGAGTTATTTTATCGCTGTCGGCGTGTACTACTTAAATTATGTCTGCATAGTTACACACTATGAGTAGAAAGGCTGCACACAGCTTTGCATGTCCAAGGCCAGCTTTGCATGTCGGCCGAGGCCGGCAGTGTTTTTGCATCTTCGCTCACAGCAGGAAGTGATAACATGATGAGGTGTTTTAATCTCTGAGAGTGGCTTCAGTGGCGTCTGTATCTGTCATAATGGTGGCATTTCCATCTGGACAACCTTGAGATGAAAAGCTTTTAATAAGGTTTTTGACATTACTGACATTACTAAACAAACCTTTACACCTCACACAATGCAGGGATTTTGTGAAGGAGTGTGTCCTCTGTATGCATCCATGAAGAAGCTACAATTACAGCTGGATACTGCGCTCGTTAGGACAGCTTACTTCCTCTTCCTGTATGACGAGCAGGAAAGTGTCATTCGGCTGTGCAGCTGAAACCAAAGTTGTCTGATTGAAACAAAGCCAGACTACCAGATCATCTCAATTCTGCATGCTCACGATTACTGCATTGTTGATTGTTGGTCAATCGATTAGGCTTCCATCGATTTCTCGCACCCTCCCTTCTTGTCCTTCTTTTGCTTCCCCTCTCTTGTTGACTCCATCATGCATCAGCTCCCCCCCCCCCCCCCCCATACAAAAAACCTAGTGCCCTCCTCATGGGGGCAGAGAGAGCTCAGCTCCAGCCTGAAGCAGTGATTAGGAAAATAGGGGGGGGGCGATGACTCACATGCTCGACAGCAGCAGTCAAAACACTCACAAAAGTAAGCCCTTAAAATTCAACAAATATCGCCGTTGAACTGCCCATTCCAGAACTACAATGATCCATGAACAAAAAAAGAAATAACTGAGAAAATAAGTTCAAAAAAAATCAAGCAATTATTTCTCTCTCCTTCCAATCTATTTCTAATATCAGTCTCCCAAGAAGTACTGCAACTGCTCTTGTCATCCAACACCCTCCAGATATGCTTCATCCCACACGGAAGCACAGTTGGGTCTCTTCCGCATGCAGTGTGTTTGAACTCCACACGCGATCTGGAACTGCTTTAGGCAGAGCAGAGATAAAAGTGTTCGATCGCACTGGACCTCAGGATGGAAAGTATATTATCACACACACACACACACACAGGCGCACCCACACACACACACAACTGTTCCAATAAACTTCCTATAAACCGTCGCCATTAAACACACAAGTGCTGTTCAGTTGCACACACACACCTCACCTCAATATGAAATAGGGCAAGTTGTGATTTAAGACAATCTTCAAGGGAGAGAAACGTGATACGGCGCGGGACCAAAGACATCCTGTGGAGACATCCGTGTCCAGTAAAATCATGAATCAGGAGACGGAGAGAGAAAGCTACCTGACAGCTGCAGCTCATCGCTACGGTTTTGTTTCCATGTGACAAAGACGAGAACGGTAGAGCTACAAATGTCCGTTTGAAGAAATAAGACACAACAACTTCTCACCTCCGAGTTTCCACGGAAAGAACGTGGGAAGAAAAATCATTTGGGATATATTTGACTGACTCATTGTATTGCACTTCACACAAGACCAAGGGGGTTACAGCCGTGTGACTGACACTGCACTTTGTGCTAAATGCTTACAATACCAAGTAGGGCGGATCAATGAATCAAAATGTTATTGAAATGTAAATATGGCACACTTCCATTTGCAAATCACAGGAGTCCCAATCTTCCCATTTCACAACAGCCATGTCAGGGTAAACACAGGTGTAATTAATAACTCTGTTCCAATTAGGGTGGCCAGGGCCTGGTATTGTGTATGCAGGCTCACTGGAATGGCTTTAAAACACTAAATACACCCGTGTTTACCTAGCAACTGTCATGGCTGCTGTGCTATGCCCATCTTTAAAAGGTGCCTCTAAAATACTATTTGTTTTAAAGATATACACTTTTATTGATCCCAGTGGGGAAATTATTCATTGCATTTAACCCATCCTTAGTTATTAAGGCGCAGCGGGCTGCAGTGAAGCGCCCGGTGAGCAACTGGGGGTTCAGAGTCTTGCTCATGGACACTTCAACATGCAACTATGGGGAGAGCGGCGATCGAACCGGCTACCTTGTGTTTACGGGAAGACCACTCCCTCCATGAGCTACAGCCGACCCCATAGTGTTGTCACGCTGCAGAGATATGCTAGCCTGCGTGTCCTGTTATAGAGACTTGGTAAAGAGCCTTGCATAAATAACACCATAACAATTTAAAATGTTTTTCAATGAAATTGATAATAGTGATGTAAAAATTCTAATTTTCTCTGAGATTGCAAAACATATCAGAGTAATCAAATAAAGATTTTTTTTCATTTGTTATCGTTTAGCTAATTCTGCAGGTATAATATAAAATGTTCACTGTCTTAGTTTAGTGTATTAGCATGCTAAACATTGCCACTAAACACAAGGCAGAGCTGAGGCTAATATCATCAGTTTTGCAGGTATTTTGTCATAAACCAAATCAAAATTCTGACCTAATGATGTTCAACGTTAGGAAATCAAAGTAATTCAACTTCATCCCGAGGGTCACGTGAATGTGGTCCCAAAAAACAATCTCCTCCAGCTACATGCTCCTCTATAAAGCCACAATGTCACCAGAAGACAAGCAGAAGACAGTAAATCAATCGCACCAAACTACTGACGGGACATGAGAGGAGAATCTGGGCGGGTTTAACATTACAGGGTGGCACGCCGGGGGGTGAAGGTGCTAAGGTCGTCCAATCTCAGATTACATTCCCACGAGATGTAGAAGTGGGAAGAACACCTGTCATCCTCTTCCAACTGTGAGGAAGGAAACTGCCATGCAGCGAATTTCTTCATACCGGTTCAGTGATGATGCAGAGTTAACCCACACAGCTAAATCGGGCATATAAAGATGACCTGATCATTTCTTTTTCATATCAACGTTGATATGACTTTGGAGCACACCATGCTGAACTCTGTAATCTTAGAGAACCGGCGTTGTGGGGAGTCTGTTTACTCGCTTTCTTGTCGAGAGATGAACGAGAAGGCTGACACATCACATGTAGCCTGTACCTAGTTAGCTTACAGAGCATAAAGACTGGAAACAGCTCTGACCAAAAGGTAACAACATCCTCCCTGGCTGCAGCGTCACTTGATGTACAGAATAAGTGGTGTCATTCTAGTCATCTGACTCTCAAGCAGGGGCGTCGTTGGGCCTATTTTAGGGGGGCTTCAGCCAAGTAACATATCTGGTCAACAACAGCCAGACGTTTAGCTTAAAGTCAATGATGCACATGTGAACTTGTACGTCCAGGGAGTTACAGGATGTGGCTGTCGGTAGTTGTTAACGAGTGTTACCTGCTTACATTTAGGTTTACTTGAGGCTAATGAAAGGGAAGAGTTAGAAACTGTTTCCATTGAGCGAGAGTGTGAACGAGCTAATTCGAAAATACAAGAAATAACTATCGACATCTCTCTATTCTTTGCTTAATATATATTAATATTATATTTTGTTCCACTGAATGGTATATTTGAGACTGAACTAATTCATCTTTATCTCAGTGATAGTGTCCAAATGTGCTAACAATGGATATCCCCGAAAAAAACTGTGCACGCAAACATAACCAGACATACCGCTGCCCCCCTTTCTTTGAATCCTCCAAATGCCCCTGCTCTCAAGCAAGGAAGTGAATAAGCGTACTTCACAAAAAAGTCAAACTGTTCCTTTCATTCAGTAGGCAACAGCAGGAGCAGATGTGACGGTGGCAAAAGGGCCTTGTCGATCATAAACACAAAACTTTATGGTGAAGATGGACATTCATTATCACTCGTGAAGACATACGTGTGAAGATTACCTGTGAATGCCAAAGAAAACCTGTTCAGTTCTACTTCCCATCTCCATCTGTTGTTGTTACATAACAGCCTGCCCAAAGTAAAAGAGAGAGCAAAAAAAGGATGATTTGAAAGTGTCAATCACTGTGGCCAGAGAACAAGATCCATCTGTAGCCGGTTGCCCCAGTTTTGTCAAAATCTATTTAAAAAGGGGTTTAGACCATAACTGCCCTGACAGCAGACCTTCATGTTCTTCCTGTCCATCACACACTTGCCATCTCATAGTCCAGAGTGATTTTCCCCGTCCCCTGGTCTTCCTCATGTGTCCCTTACGCAACCTGCTCCACCATCAATGCCTCCGTTATCGTCTCTCAGCATGTATCCCTCCGCCAGCAGGTACCTCTCTAGCGCAGGGCTGCAGTGCGGCCTGCACGCTGCTCACCTGGCGCGCGGACAACAAGGGGACGCGTGTCCGCACGACGCATCACGCACAGAGCCGGGGAGCTCGACATTAGAATCATTTTCACTCACATGTTGTCTTCGCGGATATCACTGCAGATAGCACATGAGCACGTCTTCGGCTCGCTGCTGTAGACAAGTTGTTCTGGATGGAAAGCGGCTGAAAGTTCTCCTTCGCTGGCCACCGGACCGCGTTCACGTCGACGCGGCGGCTTCGTTGGTCAGGTGGTGCACACCTCGATGACATTGCACAGGTTCCTGTTGCGTCATCATTACACTGAAGGGCGACAGTAATTTAAAGTTTAAGATGAATCTGCTTCGAGTGGTCCAAAGTTGCCCTCAGAGGCGCATTAATTGCTACACATAGAAGTTAGGTTTTTTTCCAATACAGACATCCTTTTTCAACCCAATTGAAAATCAATCTAATTTTAATTTAATTTTTTACAAAAATTTGCATTAGGTTTTTGGTGCAATTCAAAGTGATTTAAAGATGACTGAGAATCAACTATAAATGGAAATTGCACACACAATTTGAAAGATGTACAAATTAATTGTTTTCTAAGTTTTTTATATTCACTCAGTCTGTCTTCTTCCACACTTAGAGAGTCAGTTGATATTGGGTGGAGACAGTGCACATTTCTATAATGTTTCCTTAAATTCAATATATAAACCACATTAAAAAATATATATATAATACACAATTTTGGTCTTTTGTCTGGTAACTAATCAAGTAGCATACTTACTTTGCCATACATCATTGTTCCCATAAAAGCTGCAGCATCCCGGTGGTGGAAAACAAGTATAAACACATACAGAAAACCCTAAAAGATACAGGTGTTAGAGGAATTCTCTCTGCCAATCCCAATGTTTTATGCAGGCAACAAACAAAACATGAGATTTTTGGCTGATTGGGCAGTAAAACCCAGATCCTGTTTAAACTACAGTGTCCACACTGGGCCCATAACGTGTTGTTTTATGCTTTCAACATCACGGTGTAATGTTCTCTCCAACAGTTGACTCAGGCGGTTTTCAGTAACCTATGTGAACCAGCCCTGAAGGCCCTTGTAGGATTTACAGGCAGTAGCTGAGGTCAAATTGTTTTATGTCGGGTATCAGGTTTGACCTTTTGGGGAACATTCTGTGCAAAGCAGTTATTTATATAATCTCTTCATGAACTCAAAGAATAATGGAGACCTGTAAGTGATCAATAATCCAAATTACATTCCCAGGTGTGATCTTTTGATACTTAAATCTTTGTCCTTTATTTCTATATAGTTTCCTTACTTTTATTTTACCGATCTCTTCTCGTTGCTGGATGAGGCAGTGGTTTCTTCAATCAGATCTAAATGTGGCCTATATTGTAATTTAATTGTTGTTATATGGCAATTTAGAGATGAGACAAGCTCGACTGCATGTTGGTCATTTGACTCTTTAAGCCACCTTGAATCATGCTGTATCGCACAGGTAGGTGTATCTAACCGTGTGGGTACTGCATGGAAATAGTGTGCTTGCTCAACACCCCTTGGATGAAAGAATGTGGTAAACATGTTGTCTTTATATCAGCCAAGATGTGTTTCTGCAGGGTCCCTGTTGCTTTCCAGTTTTTGTCACGCAGACATCAACAGCACCAGAAATGGGTTCTAGTAACCTCACTGCATGCAAACAGAACGTAAAGGAAACCCCAAACCACACTTAGTCCTCTCGTCAGTATTTATAAGATTGTTGAGTCACAGCAACTCAGTGTCGGGGAAGATTGTGTCTGTGATCACTCATTAAAACTGGGTCATTGTGAGGAACCTGTAAGGACGGATAAACAGTCCTGTACCTATTCCTCATCCCAGCCTCTCCTTCCTGTGGACTCCACACTAAAACAGAAAAATAAATATAATAAAAATAATATCTTAAAAAATGTACCCTACCTTCACATTGTGACTTATCGGTCGGCCGACTCGTGAGCAGTACGTTTGGTACTGGTGAGGTCGCGGCATAAATTAGTGTCCCACAGGGGATAGGCTTGGCCCTGCAGCCTTTTCATACACTATCATCTTTCTAACTGCAAGTTGACTTTATTGTCAACTGAAACCCCTGAAAGTGGTAAGGATTCCCCCTCAGGCAACAGCTGAACAGACAAACAATGCCAAAGCTGTCTGTTAGCGTTGCTCTCCTCTTAACGTGTCAGTGTCTAGTCCTCCAGTGAAAGAAATTATAGTTGGATAATAACTGTTTTTCCCCGTACGTGTACAGGCATGTCTGGCCATTTTCAGTTAGATGGAAGTCCTACAGACCAAATAGTTTTGAGTTCAAGGGAGGAGGTTGCGGCCATGAACCTTGGATAGCCTGAAAACAAACTGCTTTTACTGGAGGTAACTTAAATGAAATATATTATAATCAGTTAAAAAGTGAAAGACCTAAACTCTGGTGCAACTGCTGTTTGATTTAATCAGTTGATCACCTTTCCACTTTTGAGTATCCTGCTATTCTGGGTAGTTTTCCTAAATAAATTAAATACACTAAATTTGTTTCACGTCCAAGTGCCCTGTTATAAGCAACATCAGGAAATGATGTGCTGTTCAAAACAGGCATTTATCTCAGACGACTACGAGACACACAAAATGACTTCCTGCCCTCAAAAAAAGATATGTCCTGCGTTTAACGATGTTTATGCATGTCTGATAACATGCGCACAGGAGTTGTTGTGCTATTTCCAGCCGTAACCGTCAATTTGTTCTCACTGACTTTCTGAAAAATAATGTTTGCAGCACAACAACTTCCAACAAGTCCAAAGCAGTTACAGTCTAACTGACATTGTAAATTACATCAATACATTTATATCTATGGTAAAATCCACTATTCTTTCAATTTTTCTCAAATGCTATATAAAGTTGCATATCAGACCAGACTGAATACAGCTAGATTAGCATCATCTGTAGGAACCTTTTTTTAATACTGTTCTGCAAAATTTGATTTGTGATTTGTTAATTAAGTCTTCTTTCTTTTCCTGCTTACCAAGCTAGCCATTTGAGCTGTCCAAGGTTAAAATGCTGCCAAATATTCAGAGTAATTTACTGACGGCCTAACTGTTAAATTGTGTACTCCATTGTGAACGATTTTTGAATCCAGTTTTCTTGTTACTAAACAAATCTATTCTTACAATTAGGCCTGCCTTTAGTTTGGTTTTAAATGTTATTAGCTTGCATAAGGCCAGAAGAAAATCACTTCCATTTTGAAGTTGTATAATGATAGCACACATTACATCATCTACCTCTGGTGGGAAATTAGCAAATTGGGTTATGGCAATGAAGTAGTGGGCTAACATCAGAAGAAAACATTATTTTATGTTGTAGTAATATGCTTTTAAGTCCCTGCATAAACAAAACAAAACATTTACAACGGGAACCCTTGTTTTATCATCCCAACACGGGAGTGTAAAAGTACTTCTGTATCCCCTGAGTGTTACATCTGCCCCCTTGGTCCACCCTATAGCACACAACACTCCCCACTCTATACACCAAAGCCGCCACAAAAGACCTTTAAAACAATCAAATCCACTGGGATTTATGAACATAAAGACATATGTACGAGACAATACGACAGCCTAAACTGGGAGGCAGTAAGCGCAGCAGTCCCAACACCAGCGGCCTCTCCCTGCTGCTGCTGACGCAGGAGCTTTACAGCTCTTCTTTCCCTGGCCAGGTGCACCTCGTTAAGTAATGCAGCGCACCTGGGCAGGGCGCCTGTCGAGGGCACGGGAACTCTTACAGGTGTGACAAACGAGGAAGCATGAAGTCATATGGTAGTCAGACAAATAAATCCCTGCAGTTCATAGAGAGAGAGAGAGAGAGAGAGAGAATGATGTCAGAGCATATAGAGATTTGGCTCAACAACAAACAAAAAACTGTGCGTGCTGAAGATGAGTAGATGACACACAATGTTGGTTTGAAAAACGACAACAAAACCTCTCTTTAACACAGCCTCGCAGGCACAACAATACAGGAAACAATGCTTCAAACGCGATGCTGAGCTCAAGCCCCCATGTCTAACATCAATACATCCGGTTGGATTAGCGCTCGTTTACAGACGTTTTTGTCAGATTTTATACTGCATGGCATCAGTGTTACAATTTTCCTCGACGGATTTCCCCTGAGGGCTGACTTGTATACATGGTAGATCTATCTTTTGCCTCTCATATATGCACACACAAGTATCTGCACACCTACACGTTAGAACGCTTATCTCCACAATCGGCTGTGAAGATCTGGGAGCCCCGGTCTGTTGCTTTCAGTTCAGATTGACGAGAGAGAGAGAGAGAGAGGGAGACTTTGTGATATCAGACCCTGAGACAGAAAGAGCTGCTGAGAGTTTGCCAGGATTAATGCACATTAGCACATGAAGTTGGGAAGAGAGCAGGAAACGCCACAGGAAATGCCTCAGAGGGTGTGTAATGCTATCTCTGATCACTGCCCATGTAGCACCCGCATTGTGTATGCTGATGTGGTGGGGAAATAGCGGAGGCTTTTGGCTCCCGCAAGTGAGAATTTAAATATACTGAGATATTTTAGAAATGGTGATTGTATTGTTGCCCTTGTGAATTTTGACAAATCAACTAAGTATATTAATTTGGTGTATTATTATATTAACATGTGTGCGTTATGTGGACAAAGAAAATGTGAAATCCATGCTCGAGAAAGTTTGAGATCTCAAGGATGCCTGAACCAGTCTCACACCCTGTGTGTATTTCACACTCAGTGAAGAGGCATCATGCTGGTAATCTAATCTACACTGTGAGAAACTACTGTGTGTCTGTCATCACAGTCACAGGCTCATATATATTCCTCGGAAAACACAAGTTCACACTTTGTTATTCTCCTGAGTTCATTGATTAACAATGAAACTCTTTTCTTTTTGGCTCAGCTGAGAGAATCAAAATAATGAAGGTGGTTGTTCCAGCAGCTGGTGAGCAGGTGCCAGCATGAACTGCATCTGATGACAAAATGAGTGTTATTGGTATCAGGAGAGTGATATGATTATGTTAAGGGCATGTTTCAGAAGTCCAGTGTGTACAGTTTATCCTTTACTATGGGCCAATAATACCAGCATGTGAGTTATATATCCAACAATGGCACAAGATTGGATGATAAATGTACCGCAATGAAGAAACATGACTGTTATGTAACAGTGTGAGAGAAGCACGGACACACCTGGAGTCTCACAATCTATTAATATTTTACCTTCAATAAAGAACATTTCTCTTCATTATATCATGTGTCCCAGACCTTTTCTTCTCTTTTTAACAGATTGTTTTGTTACATCACTACCTAGTTTCAAGTTGTCCAGAAAGGATGATATCATCTGGATTAAGTAAATGGCTGCCCTGTACAGATCTTGGGGAGTCCTTCATACGACTCAGCCTGACCTCTGACCTCACAAAGCATTTCACTTTGCGCCTCGTAGGGACATTTCAAGACCAAGTGCCACTGACTCACTGGTACGTTTACAGGCTCGCTTAAACAAGTAAGTGAGACGTCAAGTCCCACTGTGGCCCATCTCCTCTAGTCTGCCCCTGTAGAACCCTGGACTCAGTTTCCCAGAAACCTGCTGTCTTTACCTCCGCCCCTCATAATGTTCATTTTATCTCTCCATTTTAGTTGCATTGCATGACATATTTGAGTCTCCTCCACTCGCCAAACATCAACCGCAGCAAGGCGTGTAGCAGGTGGTGGTGTTCTGTTGAAAGTGGGTGTCTATTTTCCTCATCAGTGGAAGTCTAGGTCACCAAACCACAAGAGCCCCTGGCTCACCTCACTCAAACTTTGGTTTGGTCTGACAGCCACAAAGAAAGCATGGTTTAAAGCTTTAAACAAGGACCATTGTTTAAAAGTGAGAATGTGTGTGACGTCTTTCAATCTCACTTGGTGACAGATTAGTGGTTCCATGATTTGCCTTTTCGGAGTATGCAGTCTTTTGAGCAGCACCTGCCATGAGTTAGGAAATCCTACAACACAACACAACAAAGACATGATTTTAGGAGCAGACGGCACCAGATGTCAAATATTGTCTTACTTCGTTGTATTTGCCCATGTTTTGAGATATCTGCCTCCCTCACAGTCATGACAACATATGTCCCCTGCATAGGGACCCGGTTTGTCCTGGTTTCAAGCTGGGTGTCCCAAGCCCTGACAAATCTGTAAAATAGTCAAATGAACCAGTTTTGAACAGCCACTACTAAACTTGAACAGTTTCCCCCACAATTAAAATAATAATTATATTATATACTTGTTTTCGGCACTTATATAGACGTGAGTCATGTTCTGTCCCACTCATTGTAACCTAACCCAATATATAAATGTAACACCACATTTGTCAGTATGTGCGTCAACCAATGTGTCGTCGAGGTTGTTGCTACGCCAGTGTCCCTTTCTGACAGAACAGTTAGCTGTCAAAGAAGAAGAAAAAAAGTGTATTTTATAAGAGCAGCAGGAGGCTTACTCCTTTGTGAAGCACCCTGCAACGTAGCGCACAATGATATTAAAGATCAAATAAAGACGGTTTACCTAAGGGTTCTGGTTTGTAGTTTCAAAAAATATGATTACCCTATATTTAGCATACAAAGATGAGGTTGATAATCATCAACAGAAAGAGAATAGGTGGATTTCCCAAAACGACTATTCCTTTAATACATTAGAGATCTGACAGTCTGATGGATGCTCAGAGCAGCTTGCGTGTCAAAGGATTTAGTTTGTCTCCATGTTCCAAGACACAACACCATATTTGGAAACGTGATGTTGAGTCTCAGTAAACCAGATGCATAATTGTGGTCAATTGCAAAAGGTCTCAATTTCCTTATGTGTATTGCAAAAAAGATCATTTGAACCAGGCTGGAGCAACTCACAGGCTCCCGAGATAAAAGTTATCGTGAGAATATTCTAAAAGGATCTTGGATGTCACCAGTATAGGCTCAACTCTATCTCCCTCCCTACTTTATAGATAGCGGACAGATGGAACTAGGCTGTCGCTTTGCTAAAGTTAGCAATGCAATTAGTTCACACACTAATTTGCTGTGAGAGGAGCAGAGGCACAGCAGATTTCCCTCGAGTCTAAAACCTGTTTCCCAGCCCTGAATAAGAGTAAATGAGGTCCTGGCAGCTGCAGCAAGACATATACCAAAAGAAAAACATTGCAGATCTTATGAAGCATAAAGGTTTAACAAACTGTTGATTAAATGTGGTATCGTTATGGGAAATACGAATCATATTTATATTCTTCCCTGAATAACTTTCTCATTTTTTTTAGAACAGCAGTTCCCGACCACAAGAGCTCAGAAGCTCTTTCTTTCATTCCAAAATTGTGGTTGAGAGCCTCAACCAACACGGACTTGAAAGACGTCACTCGAGGCAATTTGTTTATAGGAGAGCAGATTTGAAAAGGTGTGGAATCTTTAAGTAACAATAGCAACAATAGCAATATACAAAACTACTTTATATTGCATTGTAGAAGTATGATTAATTAATTTCCCTTAAATATTTCTCATCCTACCCTGTTTACTGAACTCTGCTTGGACAAAATGTGGCTTCACTTTAGGACTGGCAATTCCTGAGTAGGCCACATTCCCACACACTTGTATTTATTAGTACGGCTCGCCAAGCATAGACATTCATTGGAAAGAAAAAGTAATGTCTGATGAGTGTTGCTTCACTCTGTGTGGACACGGGAACATGTGAGTGAGTGTGTGCGGAGGTGAAACTGCAAGCCCAAGAATGTGGAGGGGATATAAAACAATTAAAGCTCTGTTAAGGGAGTGCAGCGCTGGCAGGCATCGCACATCAGGTCCAACGGACGACCCAGCAGTGGAGTTCCTCGGGCTGGTGAGCAGATCAATGTCATGTGTATCTTGAACGGTGTCACTTGACTGACACTCTGGACACACAAGACATTCATATTGCACACGAGTCACAAGAAGGTCAACTTGACGCATACCGCCTTAAATGACATCCCTATAATTTAAAAAGGAGACTCCTTATCTTCCAAAAGTCGGGATCACCACTGTCTGTACAGATGTTATTTTCTGGCCTCATCCACAGGTGACACAGTTTATAGGCGTAACTAACTGTATGTTAAATCATCCAAACAACAGAGCC
Organism: Pseudoliparis swirei; assembly: GCF_029220125.1. Classification (NCBI taxonomy): domain Eukaryota; kingdom Metazoa; phylum Chordata; class Actinopteri; order Perciformes; family Liparidae; genus Pseudoliparis; species Pseudoliparis swirei. The sequence continues at coordinate 11,967,250 of NC_079399.1, read as the reverse complement.
ACCATATGTGGTATAACCAGCCAATAAAATAAATGAAACATTTCACACCATCTGGGCCTGTTCTTCAAGATGAATCTGGAAAGAAGTGTTTAAACTTCTCGTCTCAGACAACTATCACTTTGTAATAATTGGGCGTCGCACCAAAGAGCAACGAAGACTTCACATTGTTGTTGGTCTGACAGTGGAGAAGAAATTCTCTGGCACTAAATGAAAGGTCTGGTTGGAACATTAGCGAGTCATGCACTTGTCCTCCCCTGGAGGGACGGGATCGGGAATCCCACCCATTTACCAGAAAAAGGCTGCGTCTCAAGGAAACTGATCCAGATCTGATGGCTCGGGGTGCGGCACGGCTTAGCTGTTTCTCTTTTACTTATAAAGCAAAAAAACTAATCTTGCATGCTTTTCAACATTATCTCAAAAAGGCATAAACTATTTTTCACGTAGGGATTCAGCTGTCACTCCTATCCGGAGTGACTGACGCTTGAAAGAAACTGTAAAGGCCAGTTCAAGTAGAAATACCTCACAAATCTTCAAGGTAAAGCTGTCCCCCTTCTGAAGGTCAGCTGGTTTTGTTCCATCACTCTTTTCAACAAAGCATTCATCAGATTGCTTCACACAGCATACTCATCATTCTACAAGATAGGAAATACCACGATGTACTTGAGGATTATTATTTTTAAATAGTTTATATCTTTTAAACGTCTCTATATTAATGGCATCAAAGGGTTTGTCCCCTTTCCTTGTCTTCGAGGCACAGAGGCTGTTGTGTGGCTGTTGTCATAACCAACAGTCATCTTCTGGTGTAAATACAACGCTGGCATATTGTCACCTTAGAAAGTTAACACGGTGAACTGTTTCTTGAATTTGGAATTGTGTTCTTTCAAGAAACTTGACGGTGAAACAAAACAGTAAAGTTGATGGTTGAAAAACAAAAAAACAAGGGGTTGAAAGACAAATAATTATATGTGGGTTGCAATCAGGACATGCATAATCTAAAGCATGCTTTTTTTAAATAAATGAAATAACTCTCACCTTGTCTTGTACGATTAGGTTTGTCTGAGATGGAGATGTGGACAAAATACTGTTTGTCAAATGAGAGTAGCCTACCTGATAGCCTTCATGGACATCATATCAAGTCATATCAGTTTTATTTACATCGCCCAGAATCACACACGTGTCTCAAAGGGCTATATCTTTTCAAGCGTTCCTGTATCTTCAGGCTGTTCAAGCTTTTTCTTTAATGGTTTCAAGCACTTTACATCAATAAATGCACACTTTATTACCCAGGAGCCAGTCCAACCACTCAATTTGTCTTTGTTTAACCACACGCTATTTCCACTGAGAGACTCCATCTTTAACTCCATGTCCTAAATATCGACAACAATACAGCACCAGATGGAGAACCATAAATAATGGGCCCATGTGCACCCAAAAGAGTCCATAAATAGTGTAACAGTTGTGAGGGTAAAGCCATCGTGCCAAGCTCCCCAGAATCCAGAGGGCCGAGGCAGCGTGTGAGTCGTGGCCCATAACTCTCCAAAGCCTTCAGTGACACTGAGTCTTTTTATGCTCTCATTAACTTGTGAGTAAATCATAGAGGGGAAACAACTGTCGCGCACTTATTCTTCAGATACGACCAGTGGTGGCTGTCTTGAAGCATTCTACAGAGACGGACCCGATGTGTTGGTGGAGAATGTGTGAGACAAAGAAAGACAGAGATAAGTACCAAAAAAAAGTTCACATAATTCATAGGATTATTTTGAGTGTTGTCACACAGTTGTGTGGAATACGTGATAGAAAGGTTTCAGAAACCTGATCTGATGACTGACCTGGTTCTATCTTTGCTACCTTGACTTGAAAACCTTAACCACCTACAGGGATTCTTCTTTTATTCCTAAAATGTTGCACATCAGACCAGACTAAATACCGTCAGGTTTTCTCATCCAACACTTTCTTGGTAATCAATGCGCTGCAACAACAATCCGTTACAGTCAACATGAACCACATACAGATGCCAGACCATGAGAATTGAAACATTTAATCCCTTCGGTATTGTAAAAGGGCTTTGGACATGGTCATAGTTTGAGGGGTCGGGCGGTTGTTGCGAGTGTGTTTCTGTTAAACCCCCATGACTGAATCTATTTTCTGAGGCACCTATGACACTCATCTGGACCACAACAATGCCCCCTTTCTCCTCTCCGCCTCACGCTTGGCTGGCTTCTCTGAATACGACCCAGGGCGAAATAATCCACACCCCTGAACCCCCACACAGCACTCACATACACAGAGACACACACATGAATACACGTGTTGGCACTTAAATGGTCACACGTGTTGGGGCTCACTAAAACTAAAGTCTCACTTCTTGTAGAATTCAGAAGCACACTCGTGAAACTCGAAGCTTTGGCAAACGTCTCCACGTAAACTTACGAATGAAACCGGCTGACCATACACATGATCGATATTATAAGAACATTGAAGCATAAACATCTCCGAGAGCTCAACTGTGAATCACAACGCTGCCCTCATGTGGAAATTGTGAAGAGATACAAAAGTTTTGCTTAATTTCTTTCTCTCAATTAGTTCAAATAAGGATCAGAAAACCGAGGAGTCCACTCATGAATTTATCAGTGTCACATGAGGGCATTGGAAACTGAAAAAAACAAACATTAAAAAACAATCTAAGCCTCATTAATGTGGCAAATGTCATTAAACTGTAAACAAACAGTGTTCATCTTAACAGAATGGTAGTCTATATAATATACAGACTTATATTTACATGGATAGGACTTTTAACTTACAGTTATCCATACTTTTAGTTCTTGATTATAGTCAAATTTTCTTCAATATGTGTTTATGTAACGCAGTAGTATAACAACCTAAAGCCAATTCAATTACACACATTTAACATTTGACACAATTTCCCATGACCACTACAAGAAATATACACTCATGTCTGAATGCTGCATTTGGGCTGAGCAACACCATCCTAAGAAAACCATGGCTCTAAGACCAGTAGACCCTCCCAGTCTCATCACCTTTGTTCTTCAGAAGCACCGGCTGTTGTCGAGATGTCACAGAGGGCTGGTGATGATGTGAGTTTGTTTCAGGGCCGGCCCAAAATGTGTGCAAACCCTGAGAAAAGAAAGATGAGACACACTTGTATAAGGCAACCTGGTGACCCTTTGACCTTTGTGCACGACCCGAACATGCAGTCAGACCCACCAGATATGGGTCAGTTTTTCTCCGCAAGCCCAACTATAAATTGGAAGAGAATCCACTTTTCGAGCTTTAAAAAAATAAACCTGCTTGTTTAAGGCTGAAACTTTCTAGTCATACACATTATTAGATTAATAGTTCATCTTAGAAAGTATGTAGATGCCTTTGGGATGCAGGTATTATACAGATGCTTCCTGTCGCAGCACTCAGACGACTACATGTTCTGAGTGAACTGCTGATAAGCAGCCGTCTGTCTAAAATAGCAGCATCACGGCCATCGCCAGAGAGGAGGGAGGATCCATTCTTCACACTCTTCCACCTGATCTGCAAGCTTCAGAAACATCCGGAAAGTTGAGAGTAAATAAGCAAACAAACAAGTAAGAGTTGATTTTCTTATTCTATGATCATATATTATATCTGGAAATGTTTTATTTCTGTTCCATAGTATGTCTAAAATGTTACTAATTTACTAATTTACACTTTGGTATTAAGCTTGATATGTTGTGATGATTGTGTATCTACTGCTATCAGTCTATAACATCTGATGACTCTTTATGCTTTTGCTTACTTCTACAATTCCCATGTTTAACCATTTTGCCGAGCTAAAGCTTTAGTATGGATATCCAAAAGATCAGCCATTCTTTGCCAATAGTGTTGGTATTGAAGCTATTGTTTTACCCTGTGTTACATATAAAACAAATATAAGCTCCTCTACTTACAATGTTACAATTGCATTGGGGGTGGCTTTAGCTCAGTGGGGTAAGAGGGCCGTCCTTCAACCGCAAGGTCGTGGGTTCGATCCCCGCTCTCCCCATTAGCTGCAAGTCGAAGTGTCCTTGAGCAAGGCACTGAACCCCCAGTTGCTTCCCGGGCGCTTCACCGCAGCCCATTGCTCCTTAATAACTAAGGATGGGTTAAATGCAGAGAACTAATTTCCCCTTGGGGATTAATAAAAGTGTATATTTAAATTTAATTTGATCCTAGGGGCAAAAAAAACAACTATATTTGTGTTGTTGTCCTATATCTTTTAATGCTTTATGCTCTTTGACTCTTACAATATTATAGTTGCAGCTTTTTCATTGCAATGTTCCTGGATGTTTTTATGGTTGATTATTATTCATATTAATAACTCGTTAGAGACAGCCAATGTTTACATCGCTGTATTAGATAGAGGCTAGTCTTCCCCTAACACTGGCCCAGAGAGCAAGTTGGTTTGTTTTGATAAGAAGTTGAAGGCGGTGAGGTCCCCATTTTGACTTCTTATCTCGAAAGCCATTTAAAGAGCTGGTGCCTTTGCCAGCTCTATGACTTGTTTTTAAAAACATGGATTTCCTTCATCGCTTTCTCATTTCACCATTTAAATCTACGAGGTGCCTGATGGAGAAATGTTGGAATATACTTTTAGACATGTGAGAGAATATCCTCATTACCTTCGCATTGAAAATGTGGAAGGTTATGTTTTGATCGCCGTGTATTTATTTATTTATTTGTATGCGTGTTACTCGCATAACTCAAAAAGTATTAAACCGAATCGCATGAAATTTGGTGGGATGATTGGTTATTATCCGGGGACCATTTGATTAGATTTTGGGATCGATCGGGTTAAAGGTCAAGGCCAAGGTCATGATAAGGTCAACATCTTCTTTTTACCATATAGCGCGGACAATTTTTATCCAATTGGCATGCAACTAATGCCAAAATGTTTATAATCCAATTCCCAATCTTGTGATATGCGAAGGTATGCGCTCTACCGAGTGCCCGTTCTAGTTATTACTCTGTATTTGTATTAAATTTTATGACATATTTTCTACAAGAAGTTAACACTCGTTATTTGTGGTGGTATTTCTTGAGCATTCGTTGTTTGAGGCACCCTTGGCAACCCATTTCGTTTCAAGGCCACCCACAGATCAGTTCAGTAGGACGAGGGTTAATCTGTCAACCCAGACAGCCGAGGCAGCGAACAGGCTGGGAGGAGGAAGAACCACGTAATCTGATGTCCCGCCTGCTGCTCACGGCAGCCAGCAAAGGTCTGCACTGGGAAGTGTGTTGCTCGGGATAACCTCCCTAAATGGATCAGGGCAGCATATGTCAGTGAAAGGGCACCTGGACACACACACACACACACACACACACACATACACACAGTATGAGCAGGTGCACAACCGGCGGAGATTAGACAGAAGTGCATGTTTCACCTCCTGCAAGGAGCTTAAAGTCATTACCAGTTAGGACAGACAAGAGGTGTTGGAGCGCCTCTGCATCTTTGATATTTCTCTGCCTTTTCTCTCATTATTTGAATTATTTCTACCCTTTGACCATTTACAGTCATTGCCTACCAGCTAAATAATTCCCCTTTCTTCCAGATATCTGTTTTTCTGAAGTCTGACTTGAGTATCGTGTCTGAGAGCTGCTACAAAAGGAGGATGGCGGAGTCAAAGGCAGATGCAGAGTCAAAGGCAGACACCGAGTCCGAAGCCAAGGCTCCAGACAACGCCCTGGTCTGGACTCCGGACACATCTGGGTTCAAGGTAACCGCCAACCGGCTGGAGCAGCTGATGAAGAGCATGGAGGTGCTGTTGTTGGACGTGGAGCAGCTGCGGGGCCACTGCAGCCACCAGGCCACTGAGCTGATGCGTACGGCCGTGGACCTGAGGCAGCAGCAGGAAGAGCTCAAGGAGGGTTACTCTGACTTGTCCAGAGACATGCAGGAGATCACAGATTCATTGGAAGAACTGTTCAGCACCAAGAGTGCCTTTGAAGCCAAAGAGAAGCAAACACAGAAACTGAACCGGCAGTTCTGAGTGGAAGAAATGGACTGACAGACTTTGTTTGTGTGTGGTTTTGAATTTGGATGTGTGAGTCAAAGTTTGGTTTGGATGGGTGTGGCGTTGGGGTGAGCTTTTGCAGCAATGCTTTTATGCACCTGTTCTTAAATTACATTATAAAGCATTACATTCGTGCAAATTATACTTTTTAGGTTATTTGACAACCACATTTACTGAAAAGTAGTTTGGAAAATGTATGGTTGTGTATCATTACTATTGCTGTAGTAATTATATAAAATGCATACAGGATAATCATATAATCTGATGTAATAATTTGAAGGTGGCACAACGTTTTCCAGGTCAGTAAAGCAGCCTGTGTGTAGTGCAGGCAACAGTCCTCTAGGGGGCAGCAACGCTCTTCCTCACTGGAAACGAACACACAGGCGCTGTATAGAAAGATTACTGAAATATTTGTATATGTTTATTTTAAATGTTCATGAAAAAAGACATCTTTGTTGATTGTTGACTGATGTTGACAAGACATTCTCCTGGTGTCCACTAGGGGTATTCGTGCTGTATTATGGAGTTTATGCATGTCATTCCCCTGGTGTCCACTAGGTGCAGCAATGCTTTAATATGCAGATAATGCAGGTTATTATCCTTATTATTATTTGAGGGGAATATGAGGCGTTATGGGATGTGTGAAAGGGAAAAGCAGTGGCCAACAACTTTTCAAATAGTAACTGGTCACTTCAAGATCTCTTTCAACCTAAATCTCACTTTGGTGGATTTCTTATATAATGTATAGCAACTATTAAATGTGTATTAAAAGATTCTCATCTTGTTCAACGAGTACCTCTGAACACATACGTTTGTCATACCCCGCTGAAAATTCTAGGTGGCTCTTCGTCTCATCTGTGCACAAAGCTCCGTTCATTATTAGAGTTTATTGCCAGAACAAAATGATGTGTATTTAGTGGTATATCCATATCAAATACTTTCTTAATCTCGGTTTTAGAAAAACAATTACAATTTTAGGGCATGACCACATAAAAGGATTTTATTAACCACATTTTATTAACCACAGTTTTACATTTCAGACAAAACCCTCAATCCTAGAGTATTCCCATATAGGGAATAAAATATCTGTTTCTCAGATGGGTAATCGATGCTGCAGAGACAAGTCGAGATATAAACACTTCTTTGTTCTGCTGCCCTGGGATGCGTGTGTGTTGGCAGTCATCGCCAGGTCAACAGATTGTATGCATATGTGTTCAAAGTCATTCGGAGGGTAAGGTCATTAAAACACGTTATTATCTGCGTTAATTCGCACTGCTTCTCACATCCTCTCTCAGATTAGCCACATAAGTACACCAAAGGAACCCCTAAATCGGACATGGCCTTGAAAATGCCTAAAAAAAGACCTACACAAAAACAAATACCATTTAAACAAACCACAAAAAATGCCCCTCATCTCCAAAAATGAAATTCATAATATCCACAAAAATACAACAAGAACCCCTCACCATGATGCGTGATCCCACACCCCAGGGTTACATTCTGTTTATCATGAAATAAAAGTTATTGTCGGACAATAAAACCGTCATAGAAAACACTCATCACACTCGCCCATCAGGATTGGTACATCAGCATCGTTCCGGTGTAAAGTCAACCGCCCCATCACAGAGCACTTCATATCATGGCCAGAAGTCCGAACAGCCACAACCTGGCTGTACTCCGACATCCAGGGTTTGATGGCAATTCCTCTCAAGTTCCATTCCCAGTCCTCAGCGCTGGGAGAATGACTCGGATCCACCTGCACACAGTACAGTTGACCCCACCTGTCGGGCAGTCCAATTTGAGAGTCCAGCACCGGGGCGCATTCACCCCCCGGCAACATCATGAAGAACGTGAGTCAATTCTCCTACATCAGATCTGCATGGGGTCCATACTGTTACCGCTCATGTTTCACTGTGGACAACGCGATGACCTCGTCATCACCGCTCCGTCTGGGCAGGCAGTATCATTCCATCACACTGATCGACCGCTGCTGTCCCCGGCGGACTGGTAGCTGATCATAGTGCCTCGTCCGGGGCAGCCGCGGCCAAGGTGCAGGCGGGTTCATGTAGTCCCGAAAGGCCTTCTGCATCGGAGGAAGCTGTGGAAGTCCATTCACCTCCAGGATTGGTCGAGTCGTATCTGCATGCACTCCTAGCTCTCGGGAAGAAGGATAATCTTCCCATGTCACAGTTAACTCAACCAGGCCTTCCACATCGATTTCGGTTAAGGCCTCACTGGACGAGTCCGGTGAACGGACCCGGACCTGCTTGCCAGCGGAAGTCATGGTATACCCACTCTGGACAAAGTGTGTGAAGAAATCATTAAAAAAAAGTACCAACATATGAGGGACAAAGTAGCAAACAAAACAGAAAGAAAGTATCAAAGGAAAATAGAAAGCTAGTTACTAACCTGTCTATTAATATATGAATATATATTTTTATTTATTTATTTAATTGTTTAAGAAATTCCAATAATAATGTTAATATGTTAAAATGTAAATGTGTCTTCTACTCCACTAAACGCCATCTATAATTCCCCTATTGATGGTGTACCTTTGCATCTGATTTCAGTGTGCCATATAAATGCATTTCTGAAGAGTGAAGACAATCTTCACTAATTTCCTTAGAACAATTCAGACAGAGAATAACATTATGGAAACCAGCAGTGTCTTCATCGCCTTTTCAGACGACATAATTAAGTACCACATGATAAGTAGGCAAAATGCCATAATCATGGCTTCAGTGAAAACAATGGCAAAAATATAAGGTTGAAATACCTGGTGAAGAAAAATGGCTCAGCATGCCATCCCCAGAATGCTGCCCGTTGCAGTCGGTGGTATACATGTTGGGTCGGTAAATCAAGCCCGATTAAATAGATTGGCTCTGTTCTCCCGTGATAACCCCTCTACAGGTTTAGCAGGGCAAACAGAGAGTCTAGAATCACACCCCGGGCCAGGGGCCGGCCACGTCTGTTAATCAGCCATAGCAGCAGAAAGATGGAGGCAAAACTTTGGCTTTCCACAATCTTCAGCAATTGGGGATTTAACTTGTCAAGACTGTCTGCGTGGGCAGCATTACGGGGCTCAAGGGTTGACTGGCTGGGATGCTCTGCCATGATTCCTCTGCTCAATTATCTGCGTATGTATTTCTTCAGGATGCAAGAAAAAGAACAAACATTATACTTCAAACGTCTTAAGGCTGATGTTTACTTGACAATAAAACACTTTAAGCAACATTTCTACATAAAACATCTGGCAAAAAATATCAAAAAGATATAATGAAACATGAAAACAAACATTACCTCAGGGAAAAAACTATTTTTTTCTTTTTTTTTTAAAGAAATGTATCACAGAGAGAGACTAAAAGTCCCCCTAAGAGTTAAAAGTTACAAATCAAAAGTTAAAAGTAAAAAATTCAAAAGATAAAAGGTTAAAAGTTTTTAAACCTTAACAGTTAATGTACACAAATAAGAGTCAATTGATTGCATTACTGATTGCAGTAGGAAGAGAGTACTAAGAGAACAGCCGTCCCCTCTTCACCCTCTCTTCTTCGTCTGGAGCCCATCTTATCGCTAAGGGTCAATTTTCTGAGGCGCCACTCTCTTTGATTGGTTGGATTAAAATCTCACCTTTTAGGCATTCTCCTGCCCTTTAAAGGCTTATTCTGTTGTCCGTAGCACAACTCTGGATCGCTCATCTGGTAGGTTTGGTTCTGAGTTGGGTGGTTGGGAGGGGGTCGGTTCTGGGTCCGATGTTGGGGTTGAAAGTGGTCGGGGTTTGTTTGCGGCGCCCTGGGCCCGGAGGCCCACTGTTAATTTTTTGAGTCCTGTAATTGTTGGTATTCTTCTCTTTCGGACTCGGCTAGTTCCTGTCTATTCTGATCGATTAATATCCTTTCACGATCCCAACGACATGCTTCCTTTAACTGCCTTTCAGGCAAGTACTCACGCCATCTGGTTGCCAGGTCGGTGCCATTTGGTATTTTGACCAAAATGCGCTCCATATCAATCGGATCTTGACTCAAAGTCGCCATTTCTAAGTAGGCCTGGAACAGGGTCAATCTGCCCTCCCTGATCGCTTGTGTCAATTCTCTCACTTTCTTTGCTATATGGTTGAGTCTAACGAGGGATGCAGGTAGCTCCGGCATTCTGACAAATCCAGTGTGCATATGTACTTCCTGTGTCCAATCCTCATGTGCCTCCTCTAGTCTGTATCTCAAATATGATTTTAAGCTGGGTTTATCTACCAAAATTCTGACGAGCAGGTTTATATTCTGAAAAGGAATGCTTAGCGCTAAGGCCTGTAGCAACAGTTTAATGTCTATCCCCTGAGTCCTACAGCGGATGGTCATCACGGGGCATGAATCTTCAGTAGCCCAACCTTTGATGCCCTCAATGAGCATTGACCAAACATGTGAAAGGGATAAAGGATCTGGCTGATTTTCCTGGGTGTATATATGCTCTGATAACACTCCATGTCCACATGACGTGTACAGCTTTCCTGCCATTTCACCTGGGTCAACATCCTCCATCGCTCCTGTTCTCAGCACCTCTCCCCTTGCAAACACCGTTCTCCTAGCTTTTCTAGCATGTGCTAAGCCAAGCATGTTCCTGACTTCGGACTCGTGATCTGGATAGGTAGTGAGATGAGGTTCATGCAGGGTCAATAAGGGGCTTAGTCCTCGGGCTGGATCAATCTGATCAGGTGCTTTTACCTCAATTAAAAATCGTGTAGCTCCGAGAGAGAACGTGTCATTTAATTTAGGTACAGGAATAAAGTCCCTCTCTGGGGACGTCTCCATTGATCGTGATGGGGAATTGGGGCTGAAATACTCTACATCTGACACGGTCCAAAATTGTCCGGCCTTATATAGGGTATGATGCCCTATATATAATTCGGAGGCGCCGTTGTCCATGTTGGACAGTTATTCTAGTTATTTTTATTTTATAACTTTATTATTTATTTCACAACCTACCAAAACTGCCAAGGACGGTACCACCATATACCACTGTCAATATTACACACTATCAATGCCCACACGGCAATTTATCCAACGGTACGGTCACGCCCTATTTATTTTTACTTTTGTATAATCACAATTTAATTAAAATGTAATCAATTTAAATAAAAAATAATAATTAAGATCTCAATTTTAAACACTGATATTATTATTATTATTTATTCATTTTACTCAACGAAATCAACTTAATCCAATCAAATCCCAGTAAACTAATAATTTATCAAATTAGATAAATATTTTTCCTAATTAATCCAAATCAAATTAACCAACTGAAACAATCTTTTAATCAAAAGATGTTTTAAATCACATTGTATGTGTGTGTACCGTTTCTGTAAAACTATGAGAATGATATTCGAAACTGTTCTCAATTATATATCCACTATGGAGCAAAAATACTGTTTTAACCACTCTGCAATAGAGCATCCAAACTACTATAAACTATAAACGACTGTACAAATCGTTTGTGTACCAGACAGAACAAACGTGGAGTACCCAACAGATTCCAACAGAGGGAGGTCACAGCTCTCCCGCTCTCCGCCCTACAGAGTCATCACATCCGCCTGTAAGGAACACAAAGGTTGTCAATCAAACACTGCCCGACTATACACCGATGGTTAAAACAACACCATCACAATATCATCAGCATCACCCTGCGCGTGTTCATGTACGAGATCAAAAAAATCAACTCAGCTGGATTTCGCTGTTTGAATGCATTACTTTTTACCCTTTGGGAGGGTCCGTGAATTTTACCGTGAGAGAAAAGAATCGGCATACTGGTGCATGCCGTAAAAAATAAGATGTATGATAAAATCTCCATTCTTTGGTTAATGATCGATTCTATGATTAATTAATCAAATCAAACACGAGTCAGTATTCTCTCTCAAGTCCCTGTTTGGGCTCCACGTTAAACATAATCGCATTTCAATCACTTGGAGGGGGAAATAAATCGAATTAGTTTACTTTACTTTACTTTTGGAGTGTGTGTAGCCGTGAAGATGTAGCTCAACTCACCTCAGGGATGATAATGACGTCGTGAAGACCTCTCAGTCGGCAGGTGACGTCTCGATCAAGGAATTGATTAATTAATGGATCAGAAAAGGCTCAAAAACGACTTATTTAGTTGAACTGCAATGCAGTCGTTTTATATTTAACACAAGTCAGGAGATTTGACAAATCAATATCTGACTGGCCGTATCTGTCTAGAAGGCTCAATTCGAAGACCTCTCCTGGAAGACCTCTTGATCATTTAGACACTGTTGCTCAAAGCAACCCCATCCCCCCTCGAGGCAAGCTACATTTCTTCCCTCCTTCCTCCCCCTTGCAAGCCGGAGTGGACTGAAGGCTATATAATGTATCTGCATTCCTGGAAACTCCCTAACTTGTGACTAGAGATATAAACTCTTCTTTGTTCTTCTACCCTGGGATGCGTATGAGTTCGCAGTCATCGACGGGTCAGTATATTCTATATATGTGTTCGAAGTCATTAGGAGGTTACGGTTATTAAAACCCATTATTAACAAAAGACCCATTCTTTTCATGAAGTGCCCTGGACCCCCCTTTCTCACTAAGGCCAGAAGATGTCCTGCTCACATGCATTTGTACATTGTTTCTTATGGCCCCTATAGGCCCTGTTGACCCCTGCAGCTGCATGTGCGCCTGTTAGTTTTTTTGAGTTTGGCAAATATAAAATAATCTGGATAAATTGGCATCTGTTGCACAAGTTATGTGCCATTCTGATTAATAATAATTAATGAATCTATTAATTGATCATACCACTGTACCTCATTTTTAATTAAGGACTGAACCTATATGAATGTACAGTTTCACGGTAAAATTGATCTCTCTCTTTCTATTCGTTTTACTAAGCAACACACACCACTTTCTGTTCCATATTATGGGATAATCAGAGTCCCGCCTCCATGAAGCAAACCATGTGTTATTTACATTTATGAAATTCACAAACATGTATTCTAAAACTTACCACATCCTACCTTTTATTCAAAGATTAGACTTTATGTTAAAATGTATTGTCTCACATTATAACTTAACAGCTCGTGGTTCTGATTTTGTCATTGTTGGGAGCTCTGCATTTTGTTTGTGATGTTTAGTATATTTTGACTTTTAGATGAGGACTACAATAAATTGTCAATGTGATTATAAAGTAAATCATAAACATAACCAATAAATGTTCAGCTATCCGGTTCCCTTAATGTGTTTTCTCTTTGTCTCCATCTGCTCTTGTTTTGCACATTACTTTAATTCAAGATTTTTTTTCGTTAAACCATCATTCAGTTTTTACTAAACAAAATACAATGGTGTGATCATATAACATTCTACATTATTTACAGTTAGTATTGCATTTGTTTTACTTCACAGTATTACACAACAGTATTGGAAAGCTACACCACTGAAATACTACACATTAATCCATCACTAATAATAATCCAGTAATAAAATATGCTATACAATATGTAATATAATATATAGAATACTTTTTTGCCACTAATTAAGGAGACCGAATTAAGATGTGAATGAAAGACTTTTACTTGTAATTGAGAATTTTCTTTATGGAACGTAAATATTCAAGGATATAAATACTTTCCCCACCAAATGCATCCTTTATCATCACGAGAAGACACATGCATTATGTATTTCAACGTATATCAACTTTTATTTTGAAAGTACAATTTTATTTTGAACGAACCCCACTTTACTTCCGGAAGTATCTTAATTCATTTCCTCTGAATATTTTCCACCAAACAGCTAACAGTTTCGCTACATTGCACGGAGAATCGGGAAGCATTATAACACGGATTTATTTTCAGTTTTGCATCTACAATAAGTAGACAGGGTCGGCAGTCAGCACAAACATGGTAAAGGTATTTAGTTTTACGCTGTAAGAGGTGACAATACGTTGTATTCTCGATAGTACTGTTACTCCATCACAGCTAAGCTAACGCTGCGAGCATCACGCTGACCATTAACTCGTGTATTTTGTCACATTTATTCTGTTGCTGTAGACGCGTAATTTAACGTTAACTCGCAGTTTACTGATTCCCATGTGTTATATCCTGAATGTGGACGAAGTCATTTATTTTGTCGGAGATTAACGTGCAGCTGTTAAAAGTTACAGTCTGATCTGTTTCTGAACTACTGACGTTTACAAACCTCTGAGAAAAGATTACCCGTGACGAGTCGGAACGAAATATAAAACTGCTCATCAATAATTTAGGTAGTGAGGAGTAATATAATGACCTGGCTTTATTGTGTGTATTTAATGATGTTAATCATCTTTGCAGTCGCACACAATTTTGCTTGTCCAACCGACCAAGAGACCCGAGGGCCGCACTTACGCTGACTATGAGTCAGTGAATGAATGTATGGAAGGTAGGTGTTCAGCTGTTTAACGCTTCACTTACATTTGGTTTATTGAGTGTAGTCTAAACCCGAATTTTTTTCGCACCATTAGGAACGTTACATTTTAATTTCGATAAAATTCCTCTGAGTTCAATTTAATTATTGTATTTGACTTTAGGCATAGTAATGGCTCCCTGTCATCTTGGGGGATAAGATCACTATATATATATATATATATGTATGTCTCGGATCAAAATAAATGTAATACTTTTTACAGTTTAGTTTAGGATCCGTTTGAGGCCATACGCCTATCTGTATTAAAATATTGAGTTTATATGTTTTTACATTTATTTAGTAATTTCTTGGTTATTGACTGGTAAGTTTATTGAACATGTTTTAACACACTGACTTCATGAACAATTCACTCAAGTTGAACCAGTAATAGTTAATAGTTTTGAATTTCTATATCTCTTTTTGTGTGTAATTTACTTTTAAGTTTCTTGAATAAACCGTTTTACGTTGTTGTGAAAGCGGCAATATACTCTAAATTTGAGCTTATTTAATCTATTCCATGTACAACAGTTTGGCTTCAATTCAGCATGTCTTGCACCTTTCTTCTAGGTGTTTGCAAAATGTATGAAGAGCATCTTAAGAGGATGAATCCAAACAGTCCCTCCATCACTTATGACATTAGTCAGTTGTTTGACTTCATTGACGACTTGGCAGATCTAAGCTGTCTTGTGTAAGTATGATTTGGCTTATCAATTTGAATGAAAGCTAACCTTGCATTGAGTGTGTATTGATCACTTCCAGTAACATTGTATTGTTTCAATTTGTATACAGGTACAGAACTGACACTCAAACATACCAACCGTACAACAAAGACTGGATCAAAGAGAAGATATATGTCCTTCTGCGGCGTCAGGCTCAGCAGGCAGCAAAGTAAAGGCATCAGTGTGGAGTTGTCCAGCTACACACTTGGAAGGAGTTTATATTCCACTGTATTTCCATGGCGTCTTGAAGTTCTTTGTTTATGGACAGCATTGTCAGTTTGACATGGGGGATGGGGGGTGTTACATATAATTTACTGTACATGGGGAAATGAAATTTGATGAGGCTTAATATAGAACTAGAGTCCTGTTCTGCAGCATACCTATGTTTTGTAATGTGTTACACTAAGTGCAAAAGTTGCAAGGACGAACATATTGACTGAGAGGGATTCGTGCTTGCAAAATGCTCCACGGATTGTGTAACAACTTTTTCTTTTTGGTCAAATATTTAGTAGTGTGCTTACAGTTTTCCTAAACGTGATATGATATTTTTTTTAATTTCATGTACTCTTACTGGGCAGTTGGATTTGAACACGCTGTGGATTTTGAATGCAGATGGTTAATTTTTGAATTACTTACATGTCTCCAGACTGACTAACTCAATGTAACAGATCCCAGAAGATTTATTTTCCATATTTGATCTATTATTGTCACTATATCCTAACCATGATGATGTAAAATGTTTTTTTTACATTTTGTTTTCCGTATTATCTGATTTCAACTATCCACTTTCTGTTTTCTTTGATTAAAAAAATAATTGCAAATAAACTATTGTTTTCTGACCAGTCTGCCCTCTGGAATTTCAATACAACCATTCGCACAGTGAGGAATACATTTATTCAGGGTCCTAGTATAGACATTGCTGTGGAAAATGTGGATTTATGTATGTGTCAAAATGCTCCACTATGGTTGATTGAGTGGCTGTCTGGTAAGTTATTTGACGGGTAAAAAGAAGCTTTCTGCTGATAACCATTACAACTTTATTTTCTTGACTGTTATGTTACTGTCTCTTTAAATGTGTCAGTGACTGCCCTGTTGTTGCTGTGCTGGAAACCCCGTACTGACTGAAGGGACCCAAGATGGCTGAATACTCACGGGGGGGGGCAGTTAGCAATTATCTGAGCAAGACGTCGGAAATGAATGGCATATAGCATTATAATGTAAAGCGTTACCCTGAAATAATTATACAACTACCGTTTGTTGGTTTGCATACTTTTTGAGATGCATGAATACCAGAAAGAAGAGAGTGGTCTCTCCGCGGCCCCGAGCCAGAACATGGCGGAACACTTGGGGTAGAAATAGCAGCTAACACTAGCTAGCTGGCGTATTATTCAGTCAGAATTGGTAACATTTGTCCAGGGTAAACACTACCGTCGGTCCGCAAATGTGAAATAATGTTATCGGTGCACAGCGCTGGACATTTCGCGTTAAAGAGTTGCTTAACGTTGAATATATGGAGCCGAGGCACTTAGCGTACTGCTAGCTCGGTAACGCGTTAGCTTTTCTAGCTAACGCAACTGGCTACAGTTGCCCGCAATCGTACGGACTGTACTAATAAACAGGTCGTTTATTTTGAGGGGTAAAGATCGTAACCGTAGGTCTTATTGTAAATACTCCTCTCGACTGTGCTTGGACTTTCCAATCTCTCCTCCCTCGTTTGGTCGATTAACAAGTTGGCTAACGGCAATGCCCTCCGCACTGTAAACTGAAGTGTCGTTAGCTGCGATGATTTTGTGTGGCGCGTTGCCTTCAATACTGCCAAGATAAATTGTGAGATTGCTCGTGAAAATAATCCGATATTGTAGAATTGATCGGGCGATCTTCCTGGACACTAGCCTGGGTGTTGCGCTTTTACGCTCCTTCGAAGAAGTGATCGCTTGTTTGACCCCTGACACTGACGTTTATAATACTGCATTGTAAAAGCGATCCGGTCTAAGAGGTGAAGCAGACACCCTGTAAAAGTCAAGACGGTCCGGAAAGGGGAAACCGGTCACAACTACCTTCCAGGATGACGGACACTCGTCGACGAGTCAAAGTCTATACCCTCAATGAGGACAGACAGTGGGATGACCGTGGAACCGGCCACGTCTCCTCGGGCTATGTGGAGCGTCTGAAAGGCACGTCTCTCCTGGTGCGAGCAGAGAGTGATGGTAAGGCAAAGCAGCGATCTCAGGCAAGAGGGATGGCATACAGATCACTTGCTGTGCGTTAGACATTTGTATAATAGCTCAATACATACTATATGTAAACACTAGTTACACACTTGTTTTGATCAGCTGGAACCATGTATGTAAACCTCCCTTATTATATAGTGTTAACTTAAGAAGATCCTACCCTCGCAAGTCTTCTGACAGTACCTTGTGTTTTTCACCCGACAGGTTCTTTACTGCTGGAGTCCAAAATCAATCCAAACACGGCCTACCAGAAGCAACAGGTCAGCACTTGGCATGGCAGTATGCTCATCGAGAATATGGATTTCTTTCCCTGTCTACCGATTCTAACTTGGTGTTTTTCTTTTGCAAAGGATACTTTGATAGTATGGTCAGAGGCAGAAAATTATGATCTGGCACTGAGCTTCCAGGAGAAGGCTGGCTGTGATGAAATCTGGGAGAAAATATGCCAGGTAGCTATGAGTTTTTTGTCCGTGTGTGTGTTTGTCTGCTCCATCCGTGTATGTATTTGATACCAAGTGTGTTTTGGTGTTGCTGATGTTTGTCTCGTTGTTAAGGTTCAGGGAAAGGACCCATCGGTGGACATTACCCAGGATGTGGTCGACGAGTCTGAAGAGGAACGCTTTGACGACATGTCCTCGCCAGGTCTGGAGTTACCGCCGTGTGAACTGAACCGCTTGGAGGACCTGGCTGAGATGGTGGCCTCCTCACTCCCATCACCACTGCGGCGTGAGAAACTGGCACTAGCCGTGGAGAACGAGGGCTACATTCGCAAGCTCCTGGAACTGTTTCGTGTGTGTGAGGATTTGGAGAACAGAGAGGGACTGCATCACCTGTACGAAATCATAAAAGGCA
The DNA here is from genome assembly GCF_029220125.1 of Pseudoliparis swirei. Classification (NCBI taxonomy): domain Eukaryota; kingdom Metazoa; phylum Chordata; class Actinopteri; order Perciformes; family Liparidae; genus Pseudoliparis; species Pseudoliparis swirei. The sequence continues at coordinate 11,948,975 of NC_079399.1, read as the reverse complement.
TCTTCTTGCTAAATCGTACTGCACTCTTTGAGGTTATGTTCTCCGAGGAGTGCATCATGGACGTCATTGGTTGTCTGGAGTTTGATCCAGCACTTGCACAGCCACGGCGGCATCGGGAGTTTCTCACTGAGACGGCCCGCTTTAAGGAGGTGATCCCCATCTCTGATCCTGAACTGCGTCAGAAAATACACCAGACATATCGGGTGCAATATATTCAGGACATGGTGTTGCCCACGCCCTCTGTTTTTGAGGAAAACATGCTGTCCACCCTGCACTCGTTCATCTTCTTCAACAAGGTGGAGATTGTGGGCATGCTACAGGTGAGATTGGTGGATGTATCATATGGAAATAAGATGGGTGTGCAGCACATTTTCCCTTAAAAAAAAAATGTTACTCCAAAAGCAAATGATAGAAAAAGTATTTACTGTACTTTACAGAATGATTATCCTGCCATAACATCAAAAGGCAAACATGTGAGAAAATGGTTTTCAAAATAGTGTGTATGCCATGAGGGCTGGAAATAACTTATTAAAGGCTTGTTCAAAGGTTTTAATTTAGGTTGATTTAGCTTTACCCAGTCTGAGTTTGTCTGCTAGTCTTTTATGGTCATGTGACCTTTGTGTTTTTATTCTGTGTCAACTCGGCAGTGTTTATGTGTGTCTCCATAGAGATGGGGAAGTGTTGTGTAGATCAGTTATGCTGCGCTAGAGGAACACAAACTGCCACGCTGTAGTCGCTGGGACACCACGCTTTGTGAAGTTCTGAAGTCAAACACTACCTGGACCGTTTATTCTTTCTGTCTTTTCACATGAACTTACCAAGTGTTATATTTATTTAAACCAGCATTTGATGTACTAGACTGCATATCATATTGAAGAATTGAGTTGTCAGTGGAAAACATCTAATGTACATAACCCTTTAGGAACTCTCAAACATGTTATGTGGTAGTCTTTAAGACGTTTATATGCAGTAGACTTTCTTTATTGTAAACTGTAATAGTTATAAAAAACTGAACAGAATATACATGTCTCTGATACTGGTTGTAAATTCAATCAAATTACGCTTATAATGCCAAATTTATGTTGCATTCTAACTTCAAGGTCAGTCATGGTAAATATTGTGGATATTATTTTTGTTTCCTGGTAATTTGTGTTTGACACATTTCACATAAATGACAATTTGCTAAGAGTAAATTAAACAGAATGCACAATTGTCCCAATGTGAGGGTCACGGGTGACGTTTCCATATTCTGATTTGTTGACTCTGTGATTTTCCCCTCTTATTTCCCCTTTTTTATGTCAGGATGATGAGAAGTTCCTGACAGACCTCTTTGCACAGCTAACAGATGAGGCTACCGATGATGACAAAAGACACGAACTGGTATGCCAGACCTTCATCAGAAATTATTTACCAATTTTTGTTTTTGTTTTTGATCCCTTTCCCTTGTTTCATAGAGCGGTGGTTTGTTTCTTCCTTTTATAGGTGAATTTCCTAAAGGAATTTTGCGCATTCTCACAAACGTTACAACCTCAAAACAGAGACGCCTTCTTCAAGACTTTGTCAAACATGGGAATTCTACCTGCACTAGAGGTCATACTGGTGAGTGCAGCAAACTTAACATTAATCAGTAAATATCATCAGGAAAGATGATATCACGAGTTTTTGAATTATTTTAAACTATTCATCTGTTCAATCCAATGCTATTGTGCACACCACAAGGACATCTTGTTGACTTGACCTGTCATAGTAAATTAAATTAAGACCGGGTAGACGGTTTCAAGATTTTTGTAATCTCTTGTTCAAAGTTAAAGACATAAACAAGTTTTAGTATGAAGTTTGAAGGTATTTAAGTACTTTTCATATTGACCGTTAAATATTTTATTTCAGCCAATTAACTGTCTGTATAATGCTAAACTTGGAGAATGAATATATATATAGATATAGAGATATATTGATCATACATCGATAAGCGCACACACAAATAACAATCAATCAGGGTGGCTGCTGTAGGTTGTCATGGTATTATTTGGTCTCAAGAAGGAGCATCTACTGGTTTTGAGTTGTCTTACAAGCAGAACTCTCATCACACATTTTGTTAGTAACTTATTGACTGGGGCAGCTGATCATACCTGGTTGAGTTATCCGTCTGCAATACTCTTAGGCTGGCTCTTGGCCACACTGAAATCCTTTTTCAAATATGTTTTATTGAACAAGGATGAGTTATGTGTAGGTGTAAAGGCAATAATTATGTTGATTTTGCCAAAATCCTTAGCCTTGCCGACGCAAAGAACTGTGTGATAGATGGTAGCCTCAATGTGTTTGTATGTTGTGGGGTGGGGTGTACACAGCCATAAAGAGGGGATGTACTTTTTTCATTCAAGGTGATTCACTAATTGGTGAAGAGATTTGATCACGGATCAACATAATTCACGTTTAAATGTTTTGTGTGGATGGATTATGTCACATGTTGAACATGAAGAGGGCTGACTTGATCTACAAATGATTCAGTTTTGACTCGCCGAAGTGATCAGGTCCAGGGAAAAATATCTAAACAAATGCATAAGACAGATTGAACCACCAAACAGTAGTTTGATCACCAACACATGCACGTATGTTAATATATGTGTACTTGCGACATAGATCTACACTTTAACACATACAGTTGTTTATTAGAGTAATATCTGCTTCTTCCCTTCATGTATACTTTCATACTTTCAAACTAAGAAGAAAACATACAAAAACAATTGTTGGTGAAATTAAATGCATTTGTGTCTGTTTTTGATCACCCCCCCCCCCCTGTTTTTTTTTAAAGATAATACAAGACTTTTTTTGATCTATCAGGGGAGATTCACAAGCCACTGATGAATATATTTCATGTTCATGAAACAGGGAATGGATGACGTTCAGGTGCGTGGGGCAGCCACAGATATTTTCTCTTATCTGGTGGAGTACAACCCCTCCATGGTACGAGAGTTCGTCATGCAGGAGTCTCAGCAGAATGATGACGTGAGTTTATCAACAAAGTCAGTCCGAAATATGACAGAATGATTCATGTGTTAATACTGATTGATTATTGGCCTTGCAGGACATCCTCCTGATCAACCTGATCATCGAACACATGATCTGTGATACGGACCCAGAGCTCGGTGGAGCGGTGCAGCTGATGGGTCTGCTACGGACTCTGGTGGACCCTGAGAACATGCTGGCTACGGCAAATGTAAGTTTGCGTGCTCCTCCTAAACACGTCAGTTTATCCCGACAGTGACTTGACATTCAACTTCTTTTGTGAGATGTGGCATTGCTTGATCAAGTCAATTCAGTCAAACTTAAGGATGTGAATATTAAACTGATGACAATGTTGACCAATTCATGCAGTTAAATAGTTCATAGAAAAATTTAATTAAAAAAAGCTGAGCCAGACTCAGAGGAGAATAGCTGTTCTACCTTAAAAGTCAGCCCACCTTAAGTTAGCTTGAGCCAGAGGTGTCGCTAACTGGGAGGAGAATCCCCAATGCAGGCTGCCAAGCAAGACGGAAACTTGGGCTTTGAGGAGATGACTCTCTGATGAACACTATCCACACACTGCATCGCTACATCTACTGCTATACAGTTCCTGCTAACTTCTTACTCATTGTCACAACCACGCTTTCTCCTGAATGGACACTTACTCATATTGTGCTTGTCGTGGAAACCCTGACACGGCACGCCAGGCTGACGCACAGCTGACACATTTGCAGCAAAACTTATTGATGTGGAGACTTTCTGAGAAAAGTATCTGCATCCGTTTACAACAATCCATGTAACATTGTGGTTGCCAACTCTCCCGGACGGTGAACTGGGGGCTCTGCTTGGCACATACAGTGCAGCTGCTGCTAAATTATGGATTTAACCTTGAGTGTGTATTGGGTTTTAGTTACACAGAGCAAAGGAAGGTGGAGTTGTTAACGGTGCCCTATTCACTTCTATACATGCGACAGACAACAAGTGTATTCATATGTAGATATTGGCATATCAGGAAAAAAATGAAACACCCTTCCTTAATAGCTGGACTGCCCTGCTAATCAAGTTACTCTCCAGTAGTTGGAAAAGTTGGTGGCAGGTTTGGCCGAAGTGCTGCTTCTTTACCATTGACTTAATTTTGAGTGTTCTGTAAATATTTAGGTCATAATCAATATCAGAGTTGTGTTTCGAAGCAACGAAAATGTGTTCTTTTCTTCTCCAGAAAACCGAGAAGACAGAGTTCCTGAGCTTCTTCTACAAACACTGTATGCACGTCCTCTCAGCGCCACTGCTGGCCAACACCACAGAGGAAAAACCAGGCAAAGGTATTGTGTGTGTGAACATGTGTGTGTGTGTGTGTGTGAACATGTGTGCTGGTTTTGTAAATACGACTTTAATGCACACATATTTGTTGCTACCTTCTAACAAAATTCTTCTCTTAGATGATTTTCAAACATCCCAGTTGATGGCCCTGATTTTGGAGCTGCTGACCTTCTGTGTTGAGCACCACACGTACCACATAAAGAACTACATCATCAACAAGGACATTCTCAGGCGGGTGCTGGTGCTCACGGCCTCTCAGCACGCCTTCCTGGCACTATGTGAGTCCCATGTTTATTTACAGTCACCTATTGGTTTTTTGTTTTGTTAGATTTGTTCTTGTATGAAATAATGTCTAACAATTACATACAATAACTTACATTTGTAGTACCTGTCAACTTTTGAAACATTTTAAAGGTCATTTTGATTTTGAATTATTTTGTTTCGAGCTTAATATTCATCTCTTGTCGTTCTGTGTCCAGGTGCCCTCCGCTTCATGCGGAGGATCATTGGTCTGAAGGATGAGTTCTACAATCGCTACATCATGAGAAACTTTCTCTTCGAGCCTGTCATCAAGGCCTTCCTCAACAACGGCTCCCGCTACAATCTCATGAACTCGGCCATTATTGAGATGTTTGAGTACGTCCGTGTGGTGAGTACTTTCTTGAATTTTCCTACAAAATAGTTTTTCTTACTGTTAACTCCTTTTTGTCCTGCACTTTATTGACTTCAGCTCTGCATTTCAAAGCACTACCATCTTTAATTTATGTCTTTTATTGCAGCGTTTTCAAGAGATCATCCTTTATGGTTCTCTGCTTATCAGATAATGCATTGAACCTGAATCAATATGTTTGCAATACTCCTTTTCATTGGTTCTTTCAGACATGTCAGATTAACCTATAGCATGCATAATCGGTCAAAAATGTACCATACTCGGGTTATTTGGTTAACAATGGTTAACTGTTGACATCCCTATGGTACATGTAACATTTTATCAATTTTATTTTAACTTTTTCGGTGTTCCTCTCTTTTTCTTCCCGGCTCTTTATTCACACTTCATTCTTCTTTTGCTCTCCCACTGTCCTAAACTTTTCATACTTTCCCCCTCATTTTGCCCGACCTACCACCGTGTCTCTACACTCCTCCTCTCCTCCCATTGCTCCTAGGAGGACGTGAAGTCACTCACAGCTCATATAGTAGAGAACTACTGGAAAGCTCTGGAGGATGTGGACTACGTCCAAACGTTCAAGGGCCTAAAGTTGCGGTACGAACAGCAGCGAGAGAGACAAGACAACCCCAAACTGGACAGGTGAGTAAACCATGGAGTGTGAATCCTTTCCTGTAAGTGGAACAAACAATGTCAGTGTCAGATGACTCGTATTGATAAACTATAAAAATACCATTATATTGTTTCTAGTGTGAATTGGATTTTTGTTTTTTGCCCACCGAGTGTCTTCTGTCCATTTTGTTTGAGGTAGTTATTCTTTTTTGGCACTTGAATGAAGAGTGCCTAACAAATATAATCCATTATTATATTATATATATAGATATATATATATATATTTTTTAATCATGTTTGGAAATTGAGGGCCATATGGCCGTATATTTGTTTTCATTTTTTTCCTCCCGATTTTCTCCTCCCCAGCATGCGCTCCATCCTGAGGAACCACCGCTTCCGTCGTGATGCACGGACACTGGAAGATGAAGAGGAGATGTGGTTCAACACCGATGAGGATGACCTTGAGGATGGTGAGGCAGTGGTTCCTCCATCTGACAAGATGAAGAGTGAGGAAGACCTCATGGAACCTATAAGCAAGTTCATGGAGAGAAAGAAATGTACGTATGGCACATATTGGATGCATTCATTTTAGATGTACAGTGCTTTTGGTGGTTTTATTTTTTTACATTTATTTACATGGAGCATGCATATACAGGACTGTCTCAGAAAATTTTTTCATGTCATGCAAATAAAAAAAAAAAATGTCATGCATTAAAATTATTTACAATCTTTATTAAATATTGTGCCTTTTTTTATATTTGAATATTATATTAAAGCTTAAGAAAACAAAAAAACTATATCTTCTATGTGAAATAATATGAAATCATAAAAACTTAGTATATTGTTAAATTATGAAAATACTAAAACTAACCAAACTTCCTTCAGGGTTTCCTGAGCCTTGTTGTTATAAATCTTTTTTCTTTTTTACTTGGAAATTATAAAAATTAACAATGATTATGATAGAGATTTTCTTTTTTTTGTGTCACAATCGGCAATATAATAAGTATAAAAAAAATGCACAATATTTTAGTTGATTTGTTTAATTCCCAGAATGCAATACATTTTGTTTTTTTAATTGCATTACAGAAAATAAAGAACTTTATCACAATATTCTAATTTTCTGAGACAGTCCTGTATGTCCAGGTACTTCAAATATTTTTGTCTGCATTTTAGAGTACAGCTATCTGTCTTTGCTTGATTCCACATGGTTGTATCTAAGCTCACTCTGAAACCATCTTGACTGTAGATCTGTTCAAAATGGCTTGTTAACAGTACCATGAAGTGGTCAAATCCATATTGACCATTTCTTGTCACCTCTCCATCTCAGTGAAAGACACAGACGAGAAAGACTTACTGGGGAAGTCGAGTTTATCGGGCCGGCAGAACCCGAGCTTCAAGCTCTCCTTCTCCGGCTCCACTAAAACGAGCCTGTCCAGCCCTCCATCGTCTGCCTCATTGAACCCAGGTTCTCCAGGATCACCGGGTTCTCCAGGCTCAGGGGCACGCAGCTCACCGTCCACCACAACTGTAACCACAAAGGTAACTCAGCATTTTATTAGTAAAGATGTGGGTCATAACTTCAATTGTTTTCTGTGTAGACGTTCCGCTTATCCGCTTATCTTCAGTACGATTGAGAGATGTCTGTTCAGTATCTAATACCAATGGCGGCTGGTGACATTTTTTTTGGGGGGGGGGCGCAGTTGGGCGACGCGGATTAAATAGCACTCAACAATGAGAAGAAAAAAGAGAGAAAAACCCTAAAAAATAAAATACTAAACTAAGAAGAGTCATTTCAGCAGAAACAGAAAAATTTCTAACTTTGAACAAGGAAAAACATACCTGCAGAAGACAACAGAACACACACATTTGCCTTCTCTCTCTCTGCACTTTCACTTCCTATATACATAAAAAACACAATTTACACAAGGAAAATATACGTCGGGGCGACCGGATGTAGCAGAACAAACGGTGCCAAAGTGGCTCAATGAGACCGACACCAAACGTATATGTTGACGGTCTAAATGACACAACAGCTGGACGCCGTGATCGTATTAGCGACCATTACTGTATGTAACATAAACGGTTAATTTTTATTAAAGAATATAGCCAAAATAGTGCGACATCGTTTTTCACTCGACTCACCCTGAGCAATATAAAACCATTGTGACCAGGGTTGCCAGGTCTGTGTGACAAAACCAGCCCAATATCAGAACTCAAAATATGCCCCTGCCAAACCATATACACTGCTTTTAAAGTCCAACAGCATTGCTATCATTGCCAAATGTATTGTAATATCTACAAAGTAACAACATATGTTTAGTATGCCAGCATTAAAAGCAGTTTTCCCTAAACAGTTATTTCACCTACAGGACTGTCAAAAAATTTAGAATATTGAAAGTAAGTTCTTTTTTTCTGTATGCAAATTAAAAATTATTAAATATTTAAAGGCTTGCAATTTTCATTGATTTTGTAATGAATCCAGAATGCATGACATTTTTAGGTCCTAAAATGGCCTTGTGTAATTAGATACAGTATATTATCATAAATAAAATGTGTACGTGCTGATCTGGAGTCAGTTTGCTAGGATTTGGGTATGAATAAATTATTTCATTTAAAATATGGATTTTTATTTAAAGATATTCATGTAATTTGCATGCAAAATAGGTCTACCCGAACCCGCGGCAACACTTCAAAAGTAGCCCGATTCCGCGGGGAAACCGCGGACCTGGCAACACTGCTCTATGGGCTGAGGGAACATACGGGTCTCTGATCTGCCGAATAGTCCAATCACGTGACCAGTGGCCATGGCGCACATTTGTGTCACCCAAGATTCACGTTTCATCCGCCAATGAGAAGCCGTCCTTGCCGAAACGACTGAAATGTTTTCTCGCTGCCGTACACACACATTGGGCCGGTGTCCCGAAAAAGGGGAGGGGCTTCTCTCCGTGATAATGGCGATATATTATATTTTTTCACATTAACTTAAGTGGTTGTTGACAGGCTGACGGTCTCCCACACACATTTAGCGCGTCAACACGGTATATTTACTATTTAAATGATTTGGCATATAATGTTTTTTGACAGGATTTCTTCTTTTTTTTCATCTCAAAATTGTAAGAGGGGCGGCGCCCTAGCGCCCCCTATGGACGCACCGCCACTGCCTAATACTACTTCACTGAAAGGAAGGAACAATTTGGTGAAACTGAGCTTTAACCATGAGTCCTCACACTTGGACTGTTAATTTTCACACAACTACCACCCTTACAAAGAATAGTCATCTCCAGCAAACCATCACCACCAGTGCAATTGGAGTGTACAAATGTTACTTGACTATTTAGACAGTGATTTATTTGCGAAATAATAATAATATATAGGAGACAAGGAAAAATGTAGTCTAAATTAAGTCTACAATTACTGGTGAACTTAATATAGTATTATAACAACAATCTAATATTTTGAGTATTGCCCGCAAGAGATTGGTGTTTGCATTGATCCTCCTTTAATCTATGTAAATAAATAAAAATGTAATAGATTTTATTTATTTGCAGTATTAAGCTAAGCTGTCAACGTGATATCATTGCGATTATCAACTTGCATAACTTGTTAACAATGCACGGCCCGTCGTTGAGCCATCACGTTTATGCTCGTGATGATGTCATTGCTTGCAGAACGTAACGTTACAAAACAATTAACGCTTTTGTCATTTGCCCCAAAAAGAAGTCATGGTGCAAATAGTACGCATGTCCAGTTTTATTTATGGCAACATTTTAATAGTTTTCTAAATTATTATGGTTTGTCAACTCGCATACATTTTACACCGAGGTTGTACAGATTTTAGGGATATAACGCTAAATTACAAATCAAAATATGCAATGATACCAATGTCGCCTATTGTTGACCATTTGTGTTCAAAAGCTTTCGTGTCTGACTAATTGGTCCGGATGATGACATTTGTGATGTTTGTTTGTTTTGCCTTCAGGGAGGTTTAGTGGGACTGGTCGACTATCCCGATGATGATGACGACGACGAGGAGGATGAAGAAGAGGAGGAGGATGGCGAGAGCAAAGAGGACCCTCTGCCACCTTTGAAGAAGTCCAAACTGAGTTCTTAAAGGAGCTTCACTGTCCGGCCTGTGCTCTGCTCGGACAGCTCCGCTCAGAGAGCTTCCACAGGAAGGATCAAACTTGTAAACGGATTGAATGAGAGCCACCCCTCGCTGTCAGCGGGCGGCCCACAGAGGAGCAGACTGAACGGATACGAAGCCTCCTCAGACTATCCCACTTCATACAAGTGCCAATCGAGAAACCAGGAGTGAAAGAAAATGTCTGAAGCGTGTGACAGACGTTTGAATGTCGGGGGAGAAAAGATCGTCAGCAGACTCGGAACGAGACGGGTTGGAGTTCGGTTACTTAGCAACTGGAGGAAACAACCACATCCAAAACATGTACACACAGACTGAAATCCCAGAGAGCTTGCAGACTCAGACCATAGCCCACTGCCCCCCCCCACTCAGGGAAGGACATCAGTGGCCCAAATGGGTTGGCCAGTTCAGACCCAGAACCACCACTCGCACCCCCTCCCCCCTTCCTGCTCCTCAGAATTCACCTTCCTCCTTGTTTCCACCTACTTCTGTTTCTCCTCCCTCCTTTCTTTGTCTGTTGCTTTTCAACTTTTTTTTAAGTTAGTATATAGGACCAGGCGGGAGGCAGCATGTGGCAAAGAGCTGTCCTTGTTGTCGTTTGATGATGTCATCAGTGTTGTCGTTCCTCAGCGGACGTTCTTTCTCTGAAGAGAAAAAAGCCAGCAGTTTCTTCATAATTTTCTTTTTGTTCTCTATTTGTCTCTCAATCTCTTTCTCCTGTTTTTTGTAAATGATGACAAAAAAGACCTGCCTTTAAATGTTCAGGACGTTTTCAGTCACACTTGAACAGGTTTTTAAAGACCTCAGTAGGTGAGCTAGTTTTACCCTTTTTGCCCTTTGAAACTGCAGATTTTTTGGAGAATTTGTAATCCCGTCTTGATTAAAGATTGAGTGGAATTCTAGATGTGATGAATTTTGTCATATCTTTTCATTTCTTTCCTTTTACATGAGTGTACACTTAGTTGTTCTGAATATTTGGGACCATTAAAATGATCTTTGCTGTAAGATGTCCTGCTACACTTTGTCCACAAACCCAAGTGTTCCCTCTCTGCACCGTTCTGTTACTGATCCGTCTGGGTTGCCTCCGCACCACAAAAACTTGACCCTACAATTGCAGCACAGAAGTTGCTGTTGGGTCCAACATGGTTCCACAAACTATTATCCGACAACTCGACTCCACTCGATGAAGATTAAAGAAAGACCTCCAACCCCACTCAATACTGTACAAATGTAACATTTCAGTGAGCATTTTCATACGTTGAAACATGTCTGTTATTCCCTAAACAAATTGATGTTGTGAAACCATGTACATGAGAAAATATATGGTCACATTTTGTTGCGCCAGGACAAACTCATTTTGTTGATTTGACTCAACTTTCCAGATTCATTTAAAACTTTAGTTCTTTTGTTTAATTGGTGGGCCGTACCTCAGTTGCTGATGTTGTTATTATCCACCAGGTGGCACCCTAAGTCCATCAAATAACTCCTGAGATCTGTGTCATTCTTACAGTAAATAAGTTTAGGACGCTGTCATTTTGGCTCAACTTAACTCTGAAAGCTTGTTGTGAGGATGTGATGCAGAGCACTGGTTATCCTACCGGTACGCGTAGTCCACAGCTGGTCTTCATATATTGATTTTTTTTAAAGAAGGGTATCTTGATCAGGGGTCATTTTTAGTGCTAGATTGGTCATCTTGGCTCGTCACTTTCAAGATGGCAACACCTTTTAAAAAGTTACTCCATAAGACTGCATCAAGACAAACTAAAATATGATATTCTGAATCAATATTTAACCATAATTTCACATTCTGGAGGATAAAAACAAAATTGTGTTGCAGTTAAAGATTATACTTAAGTGTGCTCTTTATGTAGATTGTTGACAGTTTTCTACATGTGCATATTCATTTTAACTACATATTTCTTGTTTGGCTCATTGATATTCAGTTTGAGAAAAGGTAGAGTTGACTTGATTTTTTTGAATATCATTAACAAAAGACACAACACACTGGTAGACCTTGAAATATATATATATATATTTTTTTTTTACAATGCCGTGAAAAAAAGTTGATGAAAGATGTCTGCACCTCCCAGTTTATGTGGTCACCTCAGTGGGAGTTTGAGTACGACTCAAAAACAAACAGCACAGAGGCCACCGAGGAGTCATGGTGTTGTCCCTCCAAGTGCACCGTGGCCCTCGAACATTGCTGATTAATTCTAAAAGCCAACAGAAGAGGATCACTCGGTACTCAGCGGGCAGCGAGAGCCGTCACACAACGCCTATTAAAGCTCCCATTCACATGAAAGCATCCGCAGACAACGGCAGCTTTTCAGGAGCGGCCCTCCCTGCCAGCCTCCCTGTGCTCCTCAGCGGGAGTGTGGCACAGAGTGTGAGTGTGTGAGTGTGAGCGTGTGATCTCCCACTGGAGAGGCCAGCCTGCTGCTGGGGCCGGCCACTGCTCCGGCAGAACGCCGGCTCCGCTCCCAGTGCCAAGGCGCTCACCCGGCCATGCCCGCCTGTCTGTCTGCCAGACTGAAGAGTCCCCATCGGTGACCCGGCTGTCCAGCTTCCTGCTGGGCCAATGAAAAGCCTCTTTGACAGCTCTCTTGATTGGCTCGGCTCCCCGAGTGTCCAGGCTGCCGCTTATCAACCGTCTCTGATTGAACACGTCAGTGGATATGTCTGCGAATGATCGCGCTCACACAGCAGCATGTAATCGGACACTGAAAACAATATTGCATGTTTTTTGTTTGTTTGTGTGTGAGACAAAAGCATAATTGCATATTGCATTCTCGGGAGAAACTAAGAACGACCCTCCCCACTACTTTAAGTTAACTCAAACAATATATATATAATGCACAATATTTCATAGACACTGACGGATTTTAGGCAGAAGTCACTTGTTTATATCCAGGCGGCACGTCGAGGGAGGTGGAGTAGCAACCATCTATACTACGAGTGTACTCCGTTAGTCAAAAGTTTTACCTGTACCCTACTCCCACACACTGAAGCAGAAGCAACGAAAAAAGCTTGAGCATATGGCGTTCAACATCCCGCAGGCTGCTTAAAGAGTTTTTGCCTTTAAATTGGGCTCTCGTGGTGCATCTTTCTTTCTACATCATAATAGTTGTTTTTTGAAATTTCAATCAGGATAGAAAACACACACAGCACGAGACGGCAGTTTATTGTTTTGTGCGATGGCCCGATAACCACCCAGCGTTAATCGGAGTTCCACACAAGGTTGTGTTGGACCAATTTTTATTTATTTATTGCTGCCTTTTTGGGCAATATATCAGAAACACTCCATAAACTTTCATTGTATATTTATCGAAAAAACCAGAGAGCAACCAACTCTGTAAAATTCATTCTGTAGACGGCATTGCCCTGGCATCCAACACGTAGTTCCTCTTAAAAAGTAGAATGGGAGCCAGCCTTTGGTTCAAGCTCTCCTCTCTTATGGAACCAACCCAATTTTCAGTCAGGGAGGCACACAGGTCACCTCGTAAGAGTAGACTTAAGACCTTCGAGCTTATCTCCTCTTTTTCTCACCTAAGGATGAAATTTTCATCTCTAAACGCTTACTTAGCTGCTTTGCTGCGGAACGGATTTCCTGAGTTTACGTCTCATGGGGGTCTTGGACCCTATGAGGATGCATAAATCTCTATCTGATGACTGTCGCCTGGTCAAATTCCTGCTCATGACTACGCCACTGTCTGTCATGAGACTCCCACCCTCCTCCCCCACCGCCATCTGCCTGATGGATGGAGGTCTCATCGTGGAATATGCCTATGTTTTGTATCTCATTTAGTCTCAAATAACATGACTACTTGAGCTGGACGGTTCATTCTTGACCTCGGAAACTGCCGGTGACAAAAACCACCTCATGTGTTGACCTTTTGTCTGTCGTATGATGCAGTGAAACGCTCCAGTGAGGCTGTTTTACTGTTTTCAGTTTTGTACATTTTTACTGCTTCCTGTTTTAAGGATAAAATGACACACAGTTTGTGATGAACAGTACCTCAAGATGTGTTCAGGGTCCCTTCTTGCGTTTGGGGCCCTGAGTAAATATACGAGAACTCAAATTCAGAGTGGAGTGGAGTATATTTATTTGACTGCTTAAGAAAAACACATGATTAGTTTAAAAAATACAATAAGTCGTTCATATTTCATATGTCGCTAAGTTTCACAAAAATGAGATTCTCACCTTATTTCATTCAAATAGCGTAGAAGCTCGAATTAGAGAAAAGTCTGACAAATAAATCTAAATGTATGTTACAGAAAAGTTGTTTTCTTCTCCCCATGCCCATTAATCATCTCATGACCCCCGCAATCTGTGTTATGACCCTCTGCCAAGGCCCCTGACCTATCGTGCGGTAACCATCGGATTTAACAACCTAACTGCAACACGTTTAAAACTAATTCCACATTTTGTATTATTTATAGCATAAGTTACATGGGGATGCTTTTCCATTTACCATTTTAGTATAACACCTCTGGTACTTCTTCAACCAGTCTTTCTCCCACTGGAACAACGTGTGGACACTTCCACCCTCACAAGTACTGATCTATTTGCAAATCTATTTAAAATAAACCGTTTGAGCGTTTAGTGTCAGAGACAGTGAGTTAGATGATTCTTGAGAACTACATTGTATTTGGGATGAACAGTAGGTCACACACACGCACACGCACACGCACACACACACACACACACACACACACACACACACACACTCTCTCTCTCTCTCTCTCTCTGTAGGGGGCGGTAGAGACCACTCGCATAGATAGACTGCAGCAGATCGATAGAGGAAGAAATAACTCATGCGATGTTATTGTTACTTCACGGGCCGTTATGAAACCCCGTTACCTGTCAGTTAGTTTGCCTCCAAACCTTGTTGGCCTCCTCTCTGCTCGCGGACTCCCCTTAACTGATCAAAGTAGCACTAAAACGACAAAACAGAGATCCATTATCTTAATCCCGTGTAATCCCGCTAACCTCGCCGGGATATGAAATAGGAAATGTGGCACACATGCGGCTTCCGGAAGCCGAGGCGAGGTTGTCCAAACAGCCGCGCAGAGAGCCCCCAACGCGCCTGCCCACCGGGCCTGGCGTCGCAGCGGACAATGACCTGTGTTCCCCGGCACAAAGTGCTCTCTGTGCGCCCCCCCCACCCCCTCTAATGGGGGGCCGATCGGCCGCGTTCAGCGCAGCACGTCCGCCGCCGCGGCGTTGTGATTAATCACCGCGTTACCACGCCGCAGCGGACAATCCCCGAGGGGGGGGGGAGAACCACGGGAGGCCAGGACGCCCCGGGTCAGCAGCATCCGTCGGTAGCAAATGAAAGAGAGGAGGAACGTCATCCGTCACATCTGGTGGACATTAAGGCAAGAGGTGAGCGCACAGCGGCCCTCTCGTGAGCTCCGCTTCGAGCTGGGTTGGTGAACTGAGCTCTGACACGTGCAGGCGGGAGGCCACTCAGTGGACATCATGGTCCTAAATGTGGACATCATGGTCCTCTCAGTGGACATCATGGTCCTAAATGTGGACATCATGGTCCTCTCAGTGGACATCATGGTCCTCAATGTGGACATCATGAGACTCAGTGGACATCTAAAAGGGGGACACACCATATTAGCTTGATCGGGTATATGTGACAATAGGCCGACCTGGCATTGGGTACCATTGTTTGAGTAAATGACAATTCTGATCATTTCTACCTATGTATTTGTGAGAAAAGCAATGTTTTAGAACTTCCAGTCCATTAATTAAACACTGGTATCAGATCGTTACTCGGTATCAGTCGATAACCAAAGTGACTGGACAAGTCGTATCGGTGGATCCCGAAACAAAAATATCCCCAACATTTAAAAAGTTTCAAACCTCTAAAATGTAAACATTTGCAACTTTTATCTTTCCTTTGTGATAGTGAATGGAAGATCTTTAAAGTTAAAAGTGTTGCTCGGACAAAGAAAGACATTTGAAGACGTCTTGGTAATTGTCGATTCATATCACGATTCGATCTTATACCACGATATCCCAAAACGCAATTATATTGTCCAAATTATAAAACAAACAAGCGTATATTATTGAAATATTTTGAGGGTCTCCATGCCCACGTTGGGAACCATCTCTGCACACATGTCTTTTGGCTCTGCTCATAACTTGCATTGACTGCCACTCAACACTTAGGCTGCGAGCACAAGCAACTGTTCCTCTAAAGCAGCAGTAAGCCCTGCTTCCTTTGCTTCCTGGGAGCAGGCCGTGGTCCCTTCATAACTCTTGTCACTCTAAATCAAAGGCGAATAATGAGCTGTCCCGTGGACGCGCTGGGTGTGGATGAATTTGGGGCTGATCTGCCATCGCTAAATGTTAAGTGGCTGGTATTGTGCCTCAGCACGAGGCACAGGAAACACGGATGTGAATGTTGGAGCTCTTGGGCTGTGTGTTAAATGGAAATGTCACAGTGATAAAGAGCGCACCTACCGTGTGTGTTTGTGTGTGTGTGTGTGATGGGTAGTATAATCTGGAGGCCTGCTGTAAATCCACACCATGACATCACACACTGATTTACACACACACACATTGCACACTTGGATCTATTCCTAGAAGCAGCGTACTCTCCAGGAGTCTACATTTAACAGCGCCTCGCTAGTGTTGAGCGGTGCATTGGGATCCTGCAGATAAAATACCAGATCATATACATTTCTGCGCCTATTAAAAAACCCGCATAAAACTCTCACTGAATAAAATAAAAGTAACTTCGCCGGCCCTCTGGGCCCGTAAGCTGGCCTGTTATTGCAAATGAGGCTCTGCAGCAGAGCGCCGGGAGACAGAATGGCTTCTGTGAAGGAGAAGGCAAAGAGGGTCCGACATCCAACATGTGAAAAGGACCCGGGGCCAGAAGATGAAGGGCCAAACCTGCCCGGGCTGTGGAGTATACCTCATGTTATGTAGCATGAATGAAGCCCTTAAAGGTCTCGGCTTGCAGTCAATAAACAGGGGAATCGGACGCATGGTTCAGCAGGAGTTGAACATGTGGGACCAGTCACTCACTCACTCTCTCTCACACACACACACACACACACACACACACACACACACACACACACACACACACACACACACACAGTAAGGATACTACTGTGTACATTCAACTTAACAAATCAAACCTCGAGCTCCACGTTCATGTCTTGGCAGGCCGCGGGTTCTTGCCGGTCACACAAAACTAACCAAACAGAACTTTCCCCAAAAACAGTAGCAGTCAAAATGGTGTTTGACATTCACAATTTGTGTCCCCTTTTTGTTTCCAGAGACTTGAATGGCTGTTCATTATCAAACCGGTTTGATTTTCTTCGTCCGTGCTTGACGGCTCCTGCTGCTGGGGTGTCTGAGGCTTTTGACGGCGGCTCTGTGTCGTGCGGCGTTGGCGTCCGCGCTCTGCCAGGCGGCGTGTGTGGTCAACAGGCGGCTGGGAGGCGAGAGGGCTGCGGGTCGAGGCAGAAGCCCCCATCGGTCCACGTCGGCGCCTCGCCACCTCTCTGTCCACTCTTCACACTTTCATTTATATTCATCTTTATATTCATGTCTGACCTCAACTAATTCTTACCTACTGTACTCATGGAATGGGCCTCTTTTATGACTTTCTGCATCCTGCGAAGACACATTTCACACACTTGCACCTCACCCCCCCCCGTGGCCTCAGGGCATATGGTTTGGCTGGGCAAGAGATAAGAGAGATGTGTCAGCTTATGCCACCGAACAAATACATCTTTCATTTCCCCCTTTCTTCTCTCCTCCTTTCACTCCTCCTCCCCTGCCTGCCTTACTTGCTTCGCCGCTCGTCTCCTTTCCTTTTCCCCTTCCCTCCTCTCCTCTGCCGATCTGCTCTCTTCTTTCGTCTCCGAAATAAGGAGCAAAAAAAGCCTTCAGTCTTGTCGCGCGGAGAGACGTTGTTATATTTGCGGGTGATGGAGAGAATGGGCTTCAGATGCTCTCGAGTAGCGATGACAGGGGCGGGGGCGCGGGGGGGGGGGTGAGGGGCTCCAGGAGAAGAGACAGATCTCCTCATGCTGAATGAAAGGCCCTCTTTCCTCTCTGGTAGGGCACATCAGAGGCATGCGCTCCTCGCTTTTATGGAGGGAAAAGTGGTTTCCACCAAACTCTGCTTCCATTTATCTTTGGCTCGCTCGCCCGACTCCCTGCGTGCACACACACACACACGCACACACATCTGCACACATTCACAGTGGTGCGGCACATGCACGCTCATGCACATACTGTACACATGCTGGATTTGCTTTGATTCTTGATTGCTTTGGTTTCTGCGGTGGCTTGATCAGGTTACTCTTCAAACTATGTGCCAAGCGAGTGTGTCTGTGTGTGTGAGTGTAAGTCTGAGCCTCTGTGTGAGTGTGTAGAAGTCTGATGATGGCTCCTCAGCCAGTGGTGGGAATGACACCGTTTGGGCTTCTATTATTAGCTGTGTGTTCCACAGGCCTGCTTCTCTCCCCCCGTCTCCTGTCTGACACCAGCGTTTCATTACTATTTGGCTCCAGCGCGGGACGGGCTATCACAGCTCGCTCCGGGGAGGATAGCCCCGCTTTCATTGCTGCGAGGCTTTTTATAGCCTGCGCTACTCCTGCATCCATTGTGTTCCTTAGTCAGTGTCAAGGACTCAGGGAGGAGGGAGGGGGGGGGCGGGTAATCGCTCCCAGAGCCAGACGACACACTTACTAGTTTTTCATGGTGTTGCTCAAACACTCGCACCAACACACAGTTGGCAGATGCACCCTTGACCGGTGAGTATTTCAAGGGCACGGCCTCTCTCTGATCATTTGAACACGGTGTCCGCTTCCACGCACAAAGACAAATGCATACACACACTACCCCCCCCGTTCCTCGACTCCCCCCTCCCCGCCTCACTATCGGCGACACAAATTGTCTTCCATTACAGATAAGTGCAGCAGTGATATTGACAGGGTCACGATGGACCGTATAGCTGCCGTGACCTTTTGGGGCTACGATCCATTCGACCAGCCAGATGGTCGGAGAGAGGGAGAGTTGACCTCTTGTGGGCACGTGAAAGAATGTGCAGAAACACGTTCTTTCTAACATATTCCACTTATTCTCCGAGAACAGCATACATGTTGTGGAGGCAACAGGAAGCGATTTGAGGGACATGTCATTGTAGTGAAAGGTCTTTTGTTTGCTGCTGAGGACGAAAGAAAGTACAAATAAACATGCATGGGTTGTAGTCGTTTGCAGGTTGTTGTGAATGAGGGTCAGAGGAATTTCTTCTGCTAATCACTCGTGTGTATTTGTTTAGGTTTGAAAGTGTGCTTTTGCAGTTATGTACATGGATGTTTTGCTTGACTATGAGTCGGACGGCTCTGAACAAAAATAAACTCCCAGGGAAAAGCGCCCAAATCAAGCCGTCGCCCCTCTTTCCCCCTGTGTTTAGCCCCGAACTGAGACCTGAGATGTTAGTTTAGCAATGATGTAGATGTGTCCCTCGAGCTCTGAAGTTACCTGTGAGTTTTGAGATCCTGTGTGACGGGTCCTTTGTGGTTTTTAACTCTGACCTCGGATCAGTGTAGGTTCAGAAGTGGAGGCTGTGGAGTGTCTGTCCACAGTGCTGTCCAAGAAAAGTCCTGAGGATTAAAAAATATTTTTTATTATGTGGTCTTTGAACTTTTTGAAGGATCTCACACGCACACGCACACGCACACGCGCTCTCTCATAAAGAGGATGTGAGCTTTTATCCAAGTTATTTTTGTGAATTCATCAGCCATTATTCCTGGGGAAGAATCCATTGGGAACCATTGTTTCTCATCCAATTCCAGAACCAAGCGTGTATTGTTGCTGCAGAAGCAGAGGAGGTGGTGATGGTGGGGTTGGGGTTCAGTTAAATCCCGGACCTGCTGGTCATGTTGCTCACGAGGTGCGGCGGCATGAGGATCTGTTGCTGGCTAATGGGCTGGAATGGCTCACTGTAAATGAAACTGGCCTGCTGGGTGGTCGTGATGGTCAGCTGGTGTTAGAAAGCCAACTGGTACTGAATGAGTTTTGGGCCGGGTCCAGAAAATAGTCCTTAGCTGGCCCTCGGGAAAGATCGAGCATTGGAATTGAAGATTTTCTCTAATTTGGACTCGGTGGAGAATTTATTTTGGCAACTTGCTAACAATCTCGTATATTCAACTAGTAATAACTGCTCTTTTAGTTCTGGTTTAGAGTGTTCTCCCCTCTCTTAATGTCAGCTGTTTCTTCATTTTGATGCAGTTTTCTTAACTGGTCATACATTCAGCAGAGTGTAAACCAGCCAACAAATAAAGACATTCAAAGTTAGTAAAGAGTTGTACATTTCGTAAACATAATATATTTAGTTAAACATTTTTTTTGCCTGCTGTTGACATTGTTTTAACTCAGGTAGGCTACAGGTTGTTCTCTTGATTAATTAATTATCAAACATGTGATGTATATGTCAGTACATTTTTACATTCATGCACGTTTATCTTCCTCACTGGTTTTTATTGACGTCTCTCATACTTTGAAACATTATGACCATGAAACAAATTGAATTCTATGGGTATTAAACATGTCTATAAAAGTCTTAACCCTGCAGAAACCCTCGTAAATACTATTGTGTATACTGCCGTTCACAGTGAAAATCCGATACTAACTATTTGCGGCTCAATGCAGAGAAATAAATGTTAACTAACTGCAACGTTGTTGATGGCAGGGAGCCAAAACAACCATGTGGTTGATGAATAAAGCCAAACATCTCGCCTGGAAAAAAAGGGCTCTGGAGCTGCTGGATCCAACTAGGGCTGAAAGCAAAAAGAGCTTCAGTGGGATGCCCATGTTGTTTCTGTTTAATGTGTAAGGCATGTTAGGAAGGGTTTGCTAGCATGATAGCCATAAGGAATATAGACTCAGTATTTATTTATTGAGTTTGTGTGGCCGGTTTTCATACACATATCCTATCGCTGCTCACTATCTCATGTCAATTCTCTACAAGTCTCAATTTTATCAATGCTTCTACACACCCAACCCGAATACCACAACCTATAGCCTGAACCGTAGGGTTAAAGGTCACCTGTTTTAGGTCTGACCCCTGCGTGACCTTTACTGATGTGATTGACCACTTGCACAAAAGAGCCCCAGTTGCCTGCGTTCACTGAGGTTCTGGGCCATCCGTTGGCCACAGCAGGGGCAGATAGGGGAAAGGTTTTTCGAGTCAGGGGTCAGCAAGATGCCACATGCTCGGTCGTCTGTCACATGCCTCGGCCCCTCTCAGATGACAGTGGATGGCTTTGAGAGCTGAGCCCCGTCCCCCTTACGGCCCACCACTTACAGATGGATGCAATTCATTCAGGCTATCGGTTCCCCCTGATGAAGGCGGCATGTGACTTATGGAGCAATCAAAATGGGACAAAGTGTTTAGATGCCATGTGGTGGAACAACGGTGCAAAAAAACCCACAGTATTGATCTTTTTTGTTGTTTTAAGGTTTCTTTCTCATGTTCATTTTGTTGATTTCTAAAATAAGATCTGTTAAAAGATTTCAAGAGAGTTTAATGCACAATCAAAGCAAGTTAAATTATTTATACATCTCTTTTGGTGAGAAAAATAGGTAAAACAAAAAAATGCAATCCTAAATCTCTTTTTCAGATCTGTTTTCCTGTGTGTGTCTCCCTCTCACACACACATATACATATAGAGTGGAGGTGACCCTGTCCAGACGGGATATAGGGCTTAGTTCCATGGCGAAGCGCCGGTGTTACTGCTGAGGAGCTGAAATGTGAGCCAGCTCACTGTCCTGGATCGATGGACTCGCCTCTGCTGCTGTCCCAGGAGCCCGCTCGCTCTCTATCACTGTCACCACTCCCCGTCTCTCCCTCGTCCTCCCTCTCCACGCTCTCTGTCTCCATGTCTTCTTCACTCTGTTTCTTCTATATCCAGCCCCTCACTCCCTCTCTTGTAGTACATCTATGTTGACAAAGCCAGTGATTACACTACTAATTCACAAAAAGTACTGTCAATAGGCATATATATATATATATATTTAAAAGTGTATATATCTATATGTATATATTACTACATGAAATTATGCCCGTAAGAGAATCTGTTTACACGGACATGTAACCTTATTCTGTCCCTTTCTTCTCTCTCTTCATCCTACACAACCTTTTCCTCCTTCTCTCTTCGACTTGCCTTTCCTCTATTTTTTTCCCCTTAGCTACTTCACTCTGTCTTCGTCTTTCTCTTCTATCGATCCACTGCGGAAGCAACTGGTCTGTCTGCCTGCTGCTGAGCAGGAATGTGGAAGGGAAGCTTTTTTTATTCATATGGATTCAACTAGGATGTGTGTGTGTGTGTGTGTGTGTGTGTGTTTTGTTCCCTGTGACACAAGAAGTTCACTGAGCCAGCATGCTGCAACACATAAGCTACTGTAAATCAGGGCTATGTAAATGTTTTGCATGCACTGTGCATCTTTGTGAGCGTGCCTCTATGTTTATATCGTCATTAATTTTTATTATACTTTCAGCTTATTACCGATAACTGAGAAGGGAACGACATAGCTAAAAATAAGTCGTTTGGAACAATCGACATCTGTTACATGCAAATAAAGTGGTTTAGAGACTATATGGCCAAACAACAACACTATCATGATCATCTGGCCACGAGAGCTCAAGCTATTACTTTTAGTGAACACCATTACATCATCATCACATATGATGGCAAAACTATTAAACACGACCCAAGCCGAGGTTCAGGTCAAGGTTAGATTCGGGGTCAGGGTTAAGCATGTAGTTGTGATTGTGAAGGTTAGGGGCTCGCGGCTGCATCATGTCAGCGCCAGCCCCCAGAAGTACAGTACAATCGTGTGTTTGTGTGTGTGGCGCTACGCACAGCAACATTCCCTTCATTATCACTTGGGGAACACTTTGGCTCCGGCGCAGCCATGACTACGACCCTGTGTTCGGAGTCCAATATAAAAAAAAAGAAAGAAGGAGAATTCCCGCCAGGAGGATTTTCCTGTAAACGTCCTCCTCTGGGTGAGAGCCATCAATCCGCCTCTGGCAGCGTTCTGCCCGGAAACAAGGATCACATCCAGTCAAAACAGGCCAGTGTTTGGTTTCTACCGCAGAACACGGTTGGACGCCAGTGGCGAGACCTTTACTGCGAGTGTGTGTGTTTGCGTGTGTGAGTGTGAGAACGTGAGAGTTAGACACAGGTGAATAGCAAACCCCTTGTATCTAATTTGTTAATTTGCCCGGGAGCGCAGAACGCCTTGACAGTCTTGCTTTCCGAATGCCGCGATGCTTTCATCTCTCAACACCGTAATTGCCGACTAGTGCCAGTTGCTGCGCTGCGTGAACACACGGAGGATGCCTGGTCTTCCCCACACATGTTATTGTGCTTTGTAATGAGTTGAAAACTCCCATCTGTAGCTTGCTCTCTGTTCTCCTTTTTTTCTCTGGGTCAGAGAATATAAGCCATTAATCATCACCTGGTTGTATGACAGCCCGCGTTTGATTGGAGGTTTGATCCCGACTCTCTGACAGCCTTTTCTTCTCTGGCTGGCGTTGCTAGAGGGGCAAAGGCAGGGGGGGGCAGGGGGGTTGAACACACATCACAGGAAGCATAATTGGCTGTGAGTGAGCGCTTACTGGATCAGCAGCGAGCTCCCTGACTGAGCGGTGTGTGTCAGCCGCCCTGGACCCCCTCTAAGTAGCCGGGGATATTTTTAATTTGCCTCCGACATCAGCCCCCAGGAATGTGTCCCCCCCGCCTATAGATACCGTACTCCACCGCCGCTTTCATTCACTCCTGCTCTGCTTTCCATTATCTTTATTTGAAATGCAGATCTATGTTGACTCATCAGAAACACATGTTGGCGACGCACGTGCGTGGATGTGCAGATGGTACACACTTGGGCAACATACATGTGCGCTTATGCACACAAATTCACTTACTTTCAGTTTGAAAGCCGATACGGGGGTTCACTGTAGAATAGGCCCACGGTGCACTCCGGAAATACCTGGAAGTAGGAGCCAGGATGCATGTTGTTTTATCCTGAGCCGCCAGGTCACCAGAGTTCAGCCTTTCTTCACAGGCATACCTCTCTGATTGATCTGGATCGGAACGGAATGGTTCTGCCCTGAGGTACAGTAGATTGAGTTGGTAACTAATGCACGACCAGGTTGTCTCTGGTTGGATGCCTGTTGAAGGGGCCCTGCTGATCAAGCACAGGCCTGCCCGGGCTCCCACCCGTCTTTACATCGACGACAGCGACTGGATGCTCTGATGTCTCCCCTGGTTTCATTTTTGACACGAGACGTTTCTTTGGACTCTCAACAAAGCAAAAGTATCATGACATAAAAAGCTGTGTCTCGCCCATACCAAGGCACCAATACCACTACTTTTGAAATACTTGTTCTTGTAACAGGAAGTGTTTATCCCCCACTAATTATGCCCCCGGGAAACCAGGCTTCTCGGAACCAACCAGTTGCTCTCATACATAAACATTCAACTGAACTGGAAAGGCCTTGTTTCGATGCTAAAAGTTTCAGGAAGGCAGACTTCAGACTTAATGGTTAGTGTACATGTTTGCTCTTTGATGAATATGATAATACAAAGTGTTAATCTGACATTGTGTCGACAGGGTTGCAGGGAGGCTGGGAACATTTTGAGGATCAAAAGGTGAAGGAAGGCTTACATTTTCCTACAACCCCACCAAGGTTACAGGGAGGTGAGTTTTGGCATGGTTCACCGCCAAGGTCTGGACGTGTGTTGGTGTGTGTGTGTATGTGTGTGTGTGTGTGTGTGTGTGTGTGAGAGAGAGCCCTGGTTCTGTCTTTATGAACGTCCACCTGAGGAGAGGCTGTTTCCGCTGTCACGGTAAATTCCTGTGCAGCTCTCACAGTATCAGCCCCGGCAGCGGGCTGTCTTTGGGGTGGTCGCACGCATGAGGCCCCCCGTTTCATAGCTACTCAGGTCGCCCCCTGCCATGCCTGCCGAAAATAAAGAGCCTCTCTGTCTATGTGCTCTGGAAACATCCGTGATATACTTGAGTAGCTTGTGTTTCAACTGCCAACACGGATGTTGATCATAAATCTCAAACGTTGCGAACCTAAGATGTTTTTCTTAAAGTCCTATACGGTTTGTCTGTATGTCTTAAATACAAGTATAGATCATTGCATTGTAGTAGAAGTGCTCTAACAGAAGTGCTCTAAGATCTAGTGGAAAAAAGGGCAAATTCAAAACAGTCATCCTTTCTCATTTGAGTTTTTTCTTATCCTAGATAAATTCAAGCACAATTGACCCTTCACTAAGCCCCGCCCCCCAAAGCTACTCTGTCAAACTATCAGAGCCACCATAAAGCCCCCGTCACTAACTGCACTCACTGAATAAATATTACATGTTTGGAAAAATGTGATTTTAGAGAGAAGAAGACAGAAGGCTCTCCATTCTTCTTTTGAAGGATAAATCCATGATGTTAAACTGGGTCGGAAGTGAAAACAGGTTTAAATCGAGACGGTGATATGAAGGAACATGACTGTTCTTGTCAAGTCGGGTAGGTCTTTATTCAATGCTACAATCAATGAAAATTATAAGATTCTGAAAATCTGAACGATTGCATGAGAGTCTATGGAGCAGAGCCAGCTGTCGGACTATGGTCGGAGTCGATGCTACGCGATGATTGGCCAGTCTGTGTTCGAGGGGCGTTACTCTTTTATTTTTCGAAGTAAGATATAAACATTGTTTAGACTCAGCTGATTAAAAAACAGTTGAACGGTTGTCACACCTTCTTTACATCTGGAGAAAACGTAATAAACTTTGTTTGTATCACACTGTCGCGTGGGGAGTTGTAAAACCTTTTTATCTTGAATATTTGTCCTGCTCATATTTAGGTTTTATAGATTAGTCTCAAGATCATAGTGTTTCTAGCGGAATTATTTTAATTTGAGTCTCAAGCACCTCTTTCGTTATCCAAAGCATGTTTTTTTGTTTGAAACCAGTACACTTCTCTAAATTGCCCAATATTAAGCTTGTTTTTAGAGGGTGGATTTTTTTGCGGTGTCCCATCAAGGTGCCCTTGAACAAGGCACTTAACCACTAGCTGCTCAGAGTTGCTCAGTGGCCAACAAATGAAGACTGGTTATATCGGGCAGCTCCCAGTTGTCAATGCATGGAACTGTGGGAATGTGCTCAAGCGTGCCTCAATTACTTTCCACATATGAATACAGGATAAGCTTGATTGTCACATAATTTCAGCCCAAGGACAAGATTTCTTTCGAACTGTGGGCTCTGGTTTGGAGGCATTGTGCATCAGATTAGAGAGCGATAGTAATCTCCAGCCAATTAGAATTAAAGAACCAGATAATTGGTGGTCTCCTTTTGTCCCAGACTTCATTATCCGAATCATGTCGGCTGGAGGAGCCACCAACATGCATGTGTGTGCAATACGTGTTTTATTGTTTTTGTGAACTGGTCTGCGGTGGGGAATTGAATGTGGGTGAGTGATGAGGGAGGGAGGGGTGGGTGGGTGGGGGCTGTTATCTAATAAACAGATTTTTCCACCTGCAGATGTAACAAAGCCATACGATTCGGATGAGGAAGGAGGCAACGCAAATTCATTTATCATTGCTGTTTTCTTTGTCTTTAACCCCTTCTATTTCTCTTTCATGTTGACCGCACTTCCTCTTGCCCCCCCTCCGCATCCCCTCCGCTCTCTTAAATCTTTCTCCGTCTCTTTATCCCGGCCAACCTCTCTCTTTTTTTTTTTTTCCTCCCTCATCGTCTTTGTCCTTTACATCAGTGAATGCAGTAATGTTATAGATACATGACGTCACCCTAGCGGCTGCACTCATTACTGTAATAGCCTGCCGCGGGAAGGGAGGGGAGGGGAGGGGAGGGAAGGAGGGAGGGGAGGCTAGACAGATTTTTCTGCTGTAGTCTGCATCGGTACTGGTTCATCCTCCTATTTCTGTCTCATCCCCAACTCTCTTTGTGCCTTTGTCTTGCAACCTACCTTTCCCTGTTGCCCCGATTCTGCCTTTGTCTTTGTTTCTTTTGTTGTCACCCTCGCACTTCTTCTGCTATTCCTTTATTTTTCTCCCACCATCTCTCTCTGTCCCCCCCCCCCCCTCTCCCCTCCACCACCACCTCGGTCTCTTAATCCCTCTATGGCTTGGCACACACACACACACACACATCTCTCTCCCCTTCCTGTCTCTCACAGCATTTAGTTGAGTGATGGAGCCTGCTCTTCGCCATATAGTGCTCTAATAACGACCCTGCGGTCTTGATGTGCAGGATGTCTTCCGCCACTAGGACCCCACTGGGAGGTGTCAGTACCACTCTGTGATGGGGGGTGCGTGTATCTGCGCATATGGTCTCCCATGCGTGTGTGTTTCACTGGTAATGTAATGTAAATATCTATCGTGGCAGAGGAGAAAATGGAAGATCAAAGCCGACGGGAGAACGGCCGGCTGTGTCTAAATGTGTCTGGCCTGCGATATCAATAATGAGCCTGAAGTGTTTAGAGATGGAAGGAAATCCCAGGAGGCCCCGATTAAAATATGAAGTTAATAGACGCAGTTGATGAGAGCATTAGTTTGTGCCTCTGGTAACACAGGACATGCATTAGTCCTGCAGTATTGGAGAACAGAGGAAAGCAGTTGAAAAGACAAATGTGAGGCGAGCCCCTCAACTCTCGACGGGGCAATGCAAGATAATGGGTGGTTACAATGCACCCTTCAACGAAAAATGCCTCTCCACCGGCCCTCCACCTCTTGTCCGCGGGCCCCCTCACAGCTGAGAACCTTCGAAAGGCTCCAGGACTCCACCAAGCCGCCCTCCACAAAAATGGTGAGCTGTCACCCTGGGCTGCCTCAGCCATTGAACCCCTCTGCTGGGCCTCTGACCAGGAGCCCCGGGAAAGCATAGGGGAACTGTAGAAGTCTTTTCGTATGATGTGGCCTGTAGAACCGTCTTGATATAAACCAATTGTGACAACAGCAAATTACCGCCAACGAAGGGCACAGAGGCCAGAGGGAAGCGGTCACACAGGGGACTGCACAGCGACGAGTACAAAGCTACTGTCCTGCTGCATGAGCTGGATCTAATATTTACTTTGCTTGCGCTGTCCATCTCTGTCTCTCTCTCTTCTTCACTCGCTGCTGTCATCACTGCTGTCATGCTGAATAAAGCCGGATGTTCGTTTACTGGACACAATCGGGAAAACTGTCAATTATTGATCTCACGTGTGATTAATTCAGTATTTCAAGTGAGCTCTTTCCAACTGAATGTTGGCTCAAGGTTTTGCTTTGCTCACGCCAACGCCGTGACCGTTGTTTGTCTGCTATTGATCACAACCAGGCACAATCAATCCTTGTTGTCTTGCCGCTGCGGGAAAGACACGTATGTAATTTGAGCATTGCAGGAGAACTGGCCCAGAAGAGGTCTGACCCCGTCTGCTCCTGCGCTACGTATTGATCCCGTGTGCCGATCAAGCACGAATGCTGCGTCTGGCAGATCGGTGGATGTGGTGCCAGTTGCTTGTAATCTCACCAACTTGGCAGAGGGGCAATGCAGCCCTGGGTGGTCGTCGTGACAGCGTACCAGGGGTTATGTAACCCCCGCTGATGGAGTTGTGATTGGGGACTGATAAGGGCATGTGATCCCCGCAGAGGAATTAACACACGCCTCACTTCCTCCCTGATCCTGCTTTCAATCAGCATAACGCAAATTACTGCGAACAATCTGCGGACAGGTCGGTAGCGGCGGCGTCTCGGGCTCCGAGTGCAATTGGAACAATGCCATTGTTCTCCAATTTCCTCCCTTCCTCCCTTACTCCCCCAACAAATTATAAGTACCCCACTGGGCTCAAAGGAGCCTGTCGTCCTCAATTCCACAAAACTTTACACATCTAAACCGTCTTCGTCGATTGGCCGGGAAAAGAACATTTTCCTACTTTTTTTTGTGTCTTTACCCCTTTGTCCTCACCGTTTTTGATTGTCTTCTAATTGACGGTGCTTTCATGTTCATAGTCATCACCGATTTTCCCATGCTCCTGATTGACTGTATGCTGATTGGATGGACAAGGATCGGGGACGGTGTTGACACAAACAAACACAAAGCCGAAGTAACACCAAATGAAAGCTGAAAACAAACACTGAAATTCCAGAGTCCATCTGCGATCCACACTCTGGGCAAAATATATTGTTTTATTTGCTGCTTGTTAAGCTAAGACTCTATATTAAGTAAATCCAAAAGGTGGAAATAATCACCTGCATTCCTTAGCATGCCTAGAGAAAGGTAAATACAGACACAGA
The DNA here is from genome assembly GCF_029220125.1 of Pseudoliparis swirei. Taxonomy (NCBI): domain Eukaryota; kingdom Metazoa; phylum Chordata; class Actinopteri; order Perciformes; family Liparidae; genus Pseudoliparis; species Pseudoliparis swirei. Next base: position 11,919,898 of record NC_079399.1, on the reverse strand, counting down.
TCTGGGACGAATAAAGGTATATATCATATCATATATCCTGAAGGTCACCTCAGCATTCAGTGCAGACTGTGAGCAGGTGTGGGGGAGGGGGGGGGGGGGTGGGGTCAGTCAGTGTCAAACAAAGTGGGGTGAGATGGAAATGAAGAGTAAGCACAAACAAAGGCAATTGAGATAGGAGTGCATGAGATGTCAGGGTGAATACATTTTCAATGCATCATATTCAAGATTGAAATCCCCTGACACTTTTATTCCTCATGATCTAATAAAATGAAAACACTTGACTGTCCACTTTTGGAATGTTGAAGAACCTCTCTGACCCGAGAGCCCCCCCCCCCCCCCCCCACACACACACACATTCGTCTAAGAGGCACAGGAGCAAAGAGCTGTTGTCTGTGCTGAACCCTTCGGCATAATGTTCAGCCTCCATCAGCGTCTTCCTCAACGTTGTGTAACACCACACCAACAGCGATGGGGCGCCCTTGACTGTCACTCTCATCATCTTCATCACTCCTGAAAAATGGATATTGAGTGGGAAGCTGCAACGGAGAAACATATTAATATATCCACCTCAGCACAACCTTTAAATGATGTGAGCTACTCGGTCTGGGTCACCTTGTGTTTCCCAAAGAGTCTCTTTGAATGAACTCGCCCTCAATGCGGAGAAACAATGCAAATTTGAATGAATTTACCTCGCAGTTGACTATTTGCATATCTATTTAACTCAGGATATTCTCATCATATTTCATCGATGGACATATCTCAACAAGATGAATTAAAGCCATTTGTCTGCTTAAGGTCCTCGCTGTGCCGAAGGACATCACCATTTGTCTTTGCAATGATTACTGGTCGGGGCAGAAAGGAGAAGCTTGGTCTTCTTCCCTGGAATGTCGTCTATAGAAAGGAACGGAGTCACCACTGTCGCAGACAAAGGAGCTGTGAAAAAGCAACTCTGTGTGTTTGTGTCGGAGAGATTTAAGGCGCCGATGCTGATGACACTCTGCACATCATCTCACCGAGTGCATTATCCTCCCTGAACCTGCTGTTGTTCACATCGCTCTCCTCTCCTTTCTCCCTCCCATCCCTTCTTTCTCTTGCATAATAGCTGCTGTGGCCGTGAGCTAGAAGCAGCAGCAATGAGCTCACAGCAGCTCACCCCGCCCACCCAGCCCCGACTGGGCTCAGCCGTTACTGAAAAGCTGCCAGTATTTCATCATGCTCTGTGTCTCCCCTCGATGACCCCTGGTGCATGCTATACCCCCAGTCGCCTCAGGGTGGCAGCATAGCCATGCGTTCCCCCCAACCCCAACAGCCCAGACACATTGTCCTCGTTGACTCGGTGTGTGTCTGTCTGTGTGTGTGTTTCTGTGAGTGTGTGTGTGTGGTTAACGGCTGCCAGGAACACCAACCGCCTGCAGTCGGCAACGCTCTCTCTCTCTCTCTCGCTCTCTCCAACAGTCTGGCATTGGCTAACACCAATAGACACAAGTGAGGGAGAGAGAGAAATAAGAGAGGAGAGAGAGAAGAAGGGAGGGGAACGAGAGAGACTGCGGAAAAAAGGACAAAGAAAGAGGAAAGAGGGAAAATGGAATGCAGAGAGGAGGAGGAGGAGGTGGTGGTAATGTATAGAATGATGAAGTAAGTGAGAGAGATGGAGAGAGACACAAGAGGATGCTCTGGGACCTTGAGGGATTTAGGATGTAAGGAAAGGGACTGGCAAGAAGAAGAAAGACAAAGAAAGAGACAAATATAGAAAAGCCCAGACAAAAGGCTGACAGAAAGAAAGATGAGGTGATAAACACAATATGAAGGACACAAGAGATGAAGAGAGAAGAAAGGCAGAGAAAGTAAAGGAGGAGACAGTGATGTGTTTTGCATTTATATATCTGGGCCAAATTCATCTGCAATGCAGAGGACATACATCTACATAGCTGACAACAGCTGGCCATTGACAGGAGTGTGTGTGTGTGGTTGTGTGTGTGTATTTAGGTTGGGTTGTGAAAACACACCCACATGCCGAGGTATGTGTGTATGAAGCATGTGTGTGTGAAGAAGAGGAGCCACAGACTGGTCTGGTCTGTGGTAGGCTGGTGGCAGTGCATGTTGTAATGGGCGTAAAGGGGGCATAAGTGGATGTGTAAGGAGGAAGGAGAGGGGCTCTTAAGTCAGCACCTGTCGCGTGCTGGCCCGAGGGAGGGAGGGAGGGAGTGTGTGCGTGTGTGTGTGTGTGTGTGTGTGGTGGGGGGACTTGAGGGAGGAGGGGAGGAAAAGTAGGAGAAAAAAGTGCTGGAATCCAGCCCAGCCCCTTGGGGTTACCCCCCTCCAACATTGCCCCCCCAGCCCCCTAATGATTCCTCATCTCTCTTATATAACCTTGTGATCCCTGCACTTGTCACAAAGGCAGGCGCAGGAAGACAACGACGGATACAAACAATCCCCACGTGCACGCCACACCGTGCGGAAAGGTGTCGGAGGTATTGTTCACAGGATGGAAGATGTTGGCCGATGTCCAGAGGAGGATTATATCACTTCCCTGTTGCTCTCTACTTCAATACAGGGAAATCTAGTAGAGCCCCAACTGCGCCAGCACTTCCCCTTCCTCTGGCTGCCACCTCCGCTCTGCCAGCTGCACGGCAACCAGGAAATCAGACCGTTAGTAATCTATCTTTTGGTCCCGGGGAACGTTTGGAGCTGAGCACACGTGGTCTTGCTCATCAGCGCCATGTTTCACGTCCGTACCGTACTCACACACACACTTGAGCGCTTCAACTGCAGGTCACTGAACGGCACCACTGGGCCTTCGGAGGCTTTAGCGTCTTGTTGAAGTACACCTCCAGGGCTGGTAATGAGGACAGAGTTTTATTTTATTCATGGCGGATTCTTTTCCCTAACTTGCTGTTGTTAAACTCCCATTCAATGTTCCTGTTCATATATCACGTTTATGCCCTGGAAGTGCTGGGTAATTTTGTGGTGCTGTAATGGCAATAAAACCATTTGATCCCAAAATGATACGTATCATTTTCAGGCATCAGCCTCATAAAGATTTAAGAATCCCTCATTAAAAAATGCGTTAAAGTGAGCTGTCTGGACACTTTCACTGCGCCGTGACCTGCTGCTGTGACCTTTGACCTGCAGAGTGTACGCACAATGGGGTGCAATGAAACACCAGCAATATGGTAGAGTAGTGGAACTCCCCAAGGTCAACGACTTTATGGGCCGTAGAGAGAAAAGGAGGGGTGACGCAAGAGGAAAGGCAAAAAGATGAGAGGAAATGGAAATAAGTTGGTAAAAATAAAAAAAATTATATATTGAAGAAATATTGTAAAGATGGTTTTAACACACACACACATAGTAGCCTACTTTCCCCACTGTTTTGGCTAAAGGGGTAGAGTTGAGATCCCCAAAGTAATTATGTTATATTTAATTACAATTCCTTGGGGAGCGGTATGGAAATGAGTTCCTCTGTTTCTGTGCCACCAGGCGGAGAGCAGCAGCGCAGCACAGCGCTGAGGGGAAGACGTCGGGCCAGCCTCGCTGCTGGAAGCACCCGGCGTCATCGTGACAGCTGAGGCATTACACGCCGGCGTTGACATTGAACATACGATGAAAGCACCCTGTCACCTGTGACCGCGGTGACAGCCTTACTCACACTTCCAGTTTGTCGACTCTGAAACAGTACAAACGCAAACCCCCGCATGTCCGTGGGAGTTATTTTGAAAAGCTATAGAAGCCGTGCAGAGGACTGAATGAAATGCAGTGTAGATTACGACCTGGCTGATTGACAGAGATTCTTATGCTGGGAAATTCACAGGGGTGGGAAATAGAAAACACCTAGACTGAACTGCGGTCAACAAGCCATTAATCCTGCCGGGCAAACGCACAGATGTGCAGCGAGCAACACAATCCAATCACGTCTCTGAGCCGTGGAATGCGGTCAGATGCCATAACAATATACAACATCAAAGCCTGTATGGGTGTAAACTGCAAGGGGTTGAATAACCCCTCAGATTAGTGCTGTAAGTCATTTTAGCCACCCCTGGTCAGGGACCCAGACGTCATAAATGTCCCCAGACACTGAGAGCCAGCGTCGGGCTTGGCCTCGCTGACCCCTGGGTGGACATCTCTGGGTGGTTCGAGTTTTAGTTATCTGGCTCTAAAGGTTAGTCTTTGTTTGCGTCACGCTGAGTGTTTAAATTGCACCGGGGCTTTGTTTTAGATGCTGATTTCTGACTCCAAGGCCAGGGAGGAGCTGTGTGAACAGGAGCAGCTGTTTTGGAGCACGGTGGGGTGGGGATGCAGCCATGGGTCGAGCATATCTACTGGTACCCGTGACCTCAAAGAGGGGAGACGTCCTTGACTCCCTCTAATCTATGACAATGGAAAGAAGTAATTTCTTTAAATCCTAAATCATTATTGATTTATGTAAATATTGCCCCAGTTGAGGCGTCCCGGTGACTCAAACCAACCTAGAATGAATCCCTTGTAATCGCAGGACTGTATCGTTGAATCGCTCCCGTCTCCTCACTGTGATACTGTCTTATGCATCGTGGAATTAAAAGACACTTAAAAACTTCTGTCAACACTGAGGAGTGGAGGGTGATCATTTTGACTTATCAGTCTGTTTTTCGGTAATGTTTGTTTTTGTTTATTTTGTAATTATGGTCTAAACATCGCTACTTGCGTAGAGGCAGTAATCCCACATCTGGATATCCATCAAATGGTAATCGTTTGAATACGCCTTATTTGGCAGAAGCCCAATCTCTTCTGAGGCGTTTGAGATACCGGCGAGACCAAAGACAGGCAGACGAAGAAACTAATGTCACAGCGCTGTTTTGATTTTACGATAAAGACTTTAAGCAGTGATGGTTAAAGGGACGGTTATAGCGCTTCAACGTGTTAAACTGTAAAAATTTTATGACAATTTGTTTTTCTTTATTTCTCATGCAGAAATGAAAATAAATTAATAAGGGGAGTTTTGTTGATTGATTTCCCCTCACTATGGTTCTGCTGTCGAGGCGGCGTTACGTGACGGGGCGTTAACAACCCACCAGGTGTTTTCCCCGCGCATATTCCCTTTCTGAAATAGTGAACGTTTGAGCATCATCAAGTTTTGCTTCTGCATCTTGTTGACGTTTGTTTTGACGAGCTTCGAGGAGGGAAACGTTTTTTCTTGACAGAAAATGACTTTTATTGTTCCCGTCATGATTTCAATGTGCGCCCAGCACAAGCTTGGGGCAGCGATGCGGAAGACAACGTTACCACAAGGCAAAGCATCATGGGAAAATAAACACTGGAAGCGGACTTCATCACCCGAAGCTAATTATTTAAACATAATGTGTACAGGATAGATTTTGTCCCAAGCTTTCTGATCCGTACAAACGGATGATACTGTGGCTACCTAGCTGCGGTCAAAGGATGACACAAACAGTCATTTTTCATAAATCCAGAGAAAATTCATAATTCATAAAAAGACTAGTAGTATAATCTAATAATCACAAAATGACCGTGTCAAATATGATACAACTGGATAAGTTCCTGCTATGGCAAACCATTCATTCAGACAGTTGGGCTACATCATCAGGAATCTCAGCGTGCAGATATGGAATCGTGCATGCACAAAGGGGAACATTATTTTTGCCTTCAGCCATAGCTGCTCGAGCCTCGATGCTCCTGCTGCTCCTATAAAGGCTGGTTTCTGTCATCCTGGCAGCTGCTCTCCCTGAACCCGTCTTGTCTGACCCAGACAGGACGGCCCTGCTCCTTTACTGCTGAACAACAGGTGTATGTCTTAACTCAGGACCACCCTTTGGGGAAAAATACACTCCTAGACAATACATGCGCAAGGGGCACACAAAGGAGGGCTCAGAGTAAAGTGCAGGCCAAGGAGTGGAGTTGCTGAATGAAGCAGGTTTAGATGAAAGAGGGTCTTTTTAACATCAGCTGGCTGCGACAGACGGGTTTGTGCCAACAGGGCAGATGCTGAGGCCCGGCCACCTGATATGGAAGGGAAAGTCTGAAAAGCAAGAGAAAGGGAGAGAGAGAGAGGCGAGAAGACAATAGAGGATGGGTGTAATAGAAAACAATAGTGTTCAGACAAGGAAAACAGTAAAATGAGTGCCTTTTCATACAGGTCCCATCACTTTCCTTTTCTCTTCTTTACTCTGCGTCTTTATCATACAGACACACACAGAGACGGCCTCGCATTAGTTTAATCCTACCCGTGAGCATGGGAGTCATGGATATGCTCGCCGCCTTATGTTGCGTGCTTCTAATCATATTACAGTCCGCTGTAAACTGATGTCCCTGGCACGGTCCCTGATGATAAGCATGTTGGACTCGAACCTCAGCACGGCCCCACCAGCCCTCTGCGGCGGAGCGATGCTCGGAGAAATGCTGGGGATGTTCTCACGTAAACAACTGTTGAGATGAACTGCTAGTTCATGATAGTTAATTAATATGGGCTGATTATACGTGTTGTAAAGACATCTAATGCACTCAGTATGGCTCTATCGGTTCCTTCTGTGACATTGCCGACTGGGATTTTGCCAAATGCAAATATTCAACACATTAAAAGCAGCGTCACAAAGTGTCATCAATAACCTGACACAAGTACCACTGTGTGAAAGTAGTCATGTGATTAGTTTTGAAGCGGTTCACTCGTTTCAAATAAACGTTCAGATACCTCTCTGCAAAATAAATGATTATTATTCATCTGTTTAGTGTATTTTATTTTAAAATTGTAATTCTGCTTGTAATCTCCATTTTTACGAAATGTAATCCGGTCAGTTTTTAGTTACAATGACCCTCAAAGGAACAGACTTGTAATAATTAACAGAATTATAAACCTGATAACAAAACAGCATGTAACTATAATGTGTGCAGCACTGTAACATGTCGAACTAGAACGGGCACTCGGTAGAGCGCATACCTTCGCATATCACAAGATTGGGCATTGAGTTATGAACATTTTGGCATTAGTTGCATGCCAATTGGATATAAATTGACCGCGCTATGGTAAAAAGAAGATGTTGACCTTTTCATGACCTTGGCCATGACCTTTGATCCGATCGATCCCAAAATCTAATCAAATGGTCTCCGGATAATAACCAATCATCCCACCAAATTTCATGCAATTCAAGCAGATTTTGACCTTTTTCATGACCTTGACCTTTGACCCGATCGATCCCAAAATCTAATCAAATGTTCCCCGGATAATAACCAATCATCCCACCAAATTTCATGCGATTCGGTTTAATACTTTTTTACTTAAGCGAATAACACGCATACAAATAAATAAATAAATACACGGCGATCAAAACATTACCTTCCGCATTTTCAATGCGAAGGTAATTAACCACTAAAGGGAAAATAACATCAGCTGTGAGCTTTTAAATGAACTATGATTATTAACAATTAGCATGTTGTGTAGCTGCTCAGTTTACTTTCATATACAATTCAGTCAGGAGAGACCAGTCAGATAAAGAAAAGATCATCGTTTATTATTAACAGATGATATCTGATGATAAAGTCTTGACAGAGTCTTTGGCACTCGGACTCTCGAGGGAGATTTGTAACGGAGGGCCGTCTTTCCCGAGCAGCAACAAGATGAATCCCCCGTGGAGTCCAGACCTGGTGGTGGTGATGAGGCTGATAGAACGACGAGTTGGTGAAGCTGATGGACCTGCGGGATGGGGAGGTGGAGGGGTGCGTAACAGCAACATGAATGAAGTGACGGTAGAGAGACAGTCATATGTAAAAGAGACAGCAGCAAGATGAGGATAGGCGAACCATGCCATTGTTTCATAGAGGAGACCGGCTGATTCAAACAGTGTCACGATTGGCAGCCCGAACAATGACAGCAAGTAAATAATGATTGAGTATGTGTGAGAAGTGATTGGCAGATGTATGATAAATAAATTACGGGCCCTCCCATGTCCAACACTGCATGTTGCACTCAAGCTCAACAGTGAGTGGAAGTTCAGCAAAGCCATCACTCCTCAGTCTGTTATTGGTCCGGTTGCCTAATCTTTGTGGTTCTCCAGATGCAGTGGAAATGCAAACAGACACACTCAAGGAACTTCCCTTTCCAGTTCCTGATTTTAAATCCTGGCACTATTTGCTTTTCGAGACCATGGAACATGTTAAAGGATGTATAGGAGGACAATAAGGAATGACTCATTGGTCCGGCTGACGATGTTTGAGCAGTGCAGTAACCGTCGAGAGCTTTGGGGACTTTCTCTGGCACTTAATCTCCAGGTGATACAGAAGTGCTCCTCAACGGTTGGCCGATACGAACCTTTCCTTGGATAACGTTTATGAAAGAAAACAAAGCCATTAACACACGCACATCCGGCAGAGAATTTGTGATTGGTTTATTAGACTAGTGATAGAGAGACTATAGAGCAGCTAACACGAAGAGCAGATAGATAAACAACAAACAGATCTTTAATCACATTTATAGAGCAGTGGAGGAAGGCCTGTGTTGACTTAACAGCACATAGAGATCCCCTTGTCTGCTGCTCTTTAAGTGAAGTGGAACACGCCCGTTAAACTCTCTCAGATGGCCTGAGTGTTTTATAATGTTCAGCATGAGGCTCTCATCTGTGTTGTGCCCCCACACAGTCGCATGGGCGCAATGTGTGCGTGCACACACAATAGTATTGATATGATCGGCTCAACCTACACAGCCTCTTTGAGGGTCTACACATGTCCTGTCTGTGATCCTCCGAGGGAGGAACTGAGGATGAGGCTTTCTGCGAGTGACAAAGACTCACGGAGTCGCTGTGGCGAGGCGGCCCAGTAGCCAGGCTGATTCACCGCTCCGTCACCGCGCACAAGGCATCCATCATCGTCGCCATCATCGTCGCCGTCACCTGACGACGAGAGGAATTCAGTCGCAGGAAGTCAGTTGCGTTGCGAAACGGATGCCGCGCACATTGAGGCCGCACGTGGCCCCCACCATGTGCTCCCGGCCACCGGTAGCTCCAGTGTGTGCGGGGTGAACTCCACGATCCCCCATATCGTCCTCCATGACATCACAGCCCCAAACCAGCTTGACTGACAGGCCGTCTGTTTGTTTTCCTCTTCAAGACCAAGTCCATTTCCTGTGCTCCCTTTGTTTTAGATGTAAGATTTTTAAAAAAATGCAGTGTTTACATTGTGTGAGCGCTTTGAGGGAAAGCACAAAGCCGCCACACAGTGGGTGGATTATAAACTTGGACTGAGTTTCAAACAGACTGAGTTTATAAACACAGAATTCCCCCACACTCAACTTGCGGGTCCCAGCCTGCGAGCACATTACTCTGGATCAAACACAGACGAGGCCTAACCTTGCCCTTTGATGCATTTGTGTGTGTGTGTGTGTGTGTGTGTCTGCGCTCGCATAGTGTTTGCATCTACTTGTGTGCCTTTTATACCTTGCTTTCACACGTCCAAAGTGGCACGGCATTGCGTTGTTAATTACATCTTTACCCGGTGTTTTCCATGCCAAGGAATCGATGCCGGTGTATCGGCACGGCGGCCTGCTCAGCAGCACCTTGGCGGGGTGATCTCTGGTTGCCGTGTTGTACGGAGGCACGCGAGGGGGCCGACCTGGATCTCCACGTCGCATCGAAGGACTACAAGTGCCTAAATACCCATTATGTGCCAGCTGTTCAGAATGAGGAGTAATTGCACTGTTGGCAAGGGTCCACATGGGCCCCAGCGCTGTGGCTCCCCCCCCCCCCCCCCTTGGCACGATGCCAAGCCCTCCCGCATACTGCCTCCCTGACCCGGCCTACCACTACCTAACGGCACCCCACCCCACACCCGGGCCCACCCCTACGCCTCAGCCCGTACCACATCATCCCCCAAACTCTTCCACCCATTACCAACATCCCTCTGTTCCACATTCCTAGAGGGGCACTGGTTAAATCTAATCCCATAATAAGACACTCAGCTGTCCAGGAAAAGAAAGAGAACTTTCCTCTGGTAAACTCTAGACTTCCTTTTTTCTTTTTTCCTCCCGTTTTCACCCCAAGTGGAGGCAAGATGACACTTCGGGCCCCCTTGGTCAGTTGCCTTTGTCTTTCTTCAGGCTTGATTTATCCTTTCTTCCTTTCTTTCCCTCCCTCATTTCCTCTGTTTTTTTCCTGCCAGGGGTATAATATTGCCTCTGTGTTGGGTTCAGGGTCCCCAAACTGATTTTTATCGAAGGGCCACATGGCTCTATTGTGTAAGACCATAAGCAAACACACACATTCATCTTTATGCTCCCAACACAGATGCAAGCAATTTATACATTAAATCGCCATGTCTTTTAACGTACTTCCATCTTGCCTGCAATTGACTCAGCAAATTATATCGTTGAGAAATAATTATCTTGAGTTAAATGGTGAAATGTAGATTTCATAGAAAGTTGTACCTTTCACCTAAATCAATATAGCCTGTTTTACATCATGGTGGCAACAAATATTGTGAAAATAGTGCTTCTAGGCAGTATATTAGACTTTAGTCAAACTCAATTTATGCTTCCAAGTGAAGCAATCAATCCGCAGTGCCTATCTTTTGGGTTTTCCTTAATATGTCTGCTATAAAACAATTAGCTAATCCAAGGGGAATAGTCCAAGGTCTGAAAAAACCACTTCCACTCCAGCCAAATGGACAGGTTACATGATAACATGTGTTTATGTTTATCCCCTGATTACTATAATTAATCATCTTAAGATAACTGGATGTATATCAGACTTTAAAATAATATAAGTGTCTACCCAACTGGGTCTGTTTTGGAAACCGACAGATCGCATGTCCAGTCACATTTATTTACAATACATATTTACTGATTTTTACCACAATTTAGCTGTTTTCATTTGTATTTGTATGCACTATTTAATACTTATACAGACTTATTGTGTTGAGACAACTTACTACTTTTGTTGAAAGACATATACGCAAATACAATGTTCCTGTATAGAAACACTGCTTTGCATCCAGCACACTATGTGACCTTTGCAGTGCATGCATAAAGTCACAAGACCCAGTGAAATGAGTCAAATGGTTGAGCAAGCATCTGAATGTGTTAATCAGGTTATGTTTGCATTGATTATTAGTTAATGTGATTAAAAAGATTAGACTTTCCTAGTTTTGTGAGAGGGTTATCTGTAATCCAAATGTAATTCAATTATCAAGCTTTTACTGTAAATGTTGGTGCGGATTCTTCGAGAGACAGTCCACTTTCTACTGAAGTGCTCTCTGAATGTTTAAAAGACTCTCACCTCTACGAAGCGTGACTTTCTTGTCGCCAGAGGTGTCTCTGTATTTGTAGTGAGATAGAACTGGGGCTGAAGTGTGTGTGTATGTATGTGTGTGTGTGTGTGTGTGTATATATACGTGTGTTTGCATGCATGTGGCTGGGTATGAAGTGTGTGTGTCTATGTGTTGAAATCACTAAACTGGGTTATCAGCTTTAGGAGCCTGGGAAACTGGAACAGCCTGAGATACACAGAAGACAGACAAAGACAAAGGGGTATAGAAAGGGCGAGAGACGGCAGAGCAATATTAGACATCAACTCTATTATTCCGTCTGCTACATAGAGATAAAAGATGATGAATCGTACAACTTTTCTTTAAATGCATTTGGATCAAAAGCATGTGCTACATACATGTTAATTTCTCAAAGTGTGTCATTACGTCACATTCCTCTCTCTCTCTCTCTTTTCCTCCGTGTCTCCTCCGCCGCTGTAATCAGCTCACATGCCTCTCCTTCTTGTCTCGGCTGCAGTATTTACTCTGGCTGTTTATTCCGGTGAAACGAGGACTGATTTAAGGCAGGGGGAGGGTAACGCTGCTTGTGGTCATTGGTGGGGAAGAACCAAAACAACAGATGGACTGCGTTGCGTCTTTAACCCAGATTCTACCTCTCTAATCCTGTCGTCGCTGCAAGAATGTCCACATTGCTGGACCTGGCACGCCAAGTGACCATTCAGATTTGAACCTGGCTGAGCTGGGGATAACAATGGGGTTGAGTAATAAGTGTTTAGACTCACCCTGGAACACGCGCAGGGGTCGTGTGTTCAAGTCAAGGTCGAGTTGCTTATGACTGATGATCATCTGGGAAATGTGATGTTGGTGTCAACAACCTCGCTGCCATTAGAAACCTCGCTGTGAATAAGAAATGAAGGTGAGCAGTTGGATGGGGGTTGAAGGGTGCTAGACAGTCAGCTGTCCTGGGCTTGAGTGGGGTGATGGGGTAGCGTCCATCAGCTGATTTAGTGGAGGCGGGGTCGCGTCGGTCAGCTGATGGGGTTTCGGAAGGGGGGGAGGGGTTGTTGTGGGTGTGCTGTCTAACAGTCAGCTGGCAGAACATCATTAGTCACCCTTAGAAATCCAGGTCAATGGTAGCGTTACCAAACTAATCCCCTCCTCCCCGGTTGCTTACCAACACCTCAACATAATTACCACTGCGTCGTTTAAACCTAATTCTTTAGCATCTTAGAGTTACAGAGTTACTTCTGTGCATTGTTGACCCTTACGATGGCTTAATTATATTATTAGTGTTAGTGCACAATTATTAGGAACAAACTGCCCTCAGTGTTGAGTTTTTCTCCACCTGACGGCATCACTGCAGCCCAGTATTTATCCTCCGAGACAGTCAATGATGGCTGGTCAGCGCTTCTGTTGATTCGGCCTAGAATCAATACGGTAACAGGGCTGACGCTGCAGAACGGGAGCCAGACAAGGATCAATGATTCTGTAATGGGATCAGAACCAACCGTCGCTACAGTCTTCCAAGGTTACAGCAGGGTGTGATCTGTACAAATGGACTTGCATTAGACACAGTTGGTCATCAATCAGAGTTTTTGTGTGCTTGATTTCTGAGGGTTGGATTTTGGGAATACCAAAACCAACCCCTCACTTCTTGAGACTCCTTTAGACTTCCCCAGTTTTCAGAAGACCATAAGGAAGAATGAGAAATAAATAAAAGACAGCAGAGGGAACCGAAGCTCAACAGAGACCTGTTGATGAATCCTGCGACTTGAATTCCTCCAGTCGGTTCATGATGCGTTACACACAACGCTTCCCTGTGAGTGGTGTTAATGCAATGAATGAAAAACAAAAGTGTTGTTCATTTGATGCGAGGAGGGACATGAGGGGAGGTCGGTGCCCATGGAGATGAGCCGTGACGAAGTTCATAGACAAATGGTCTGGTGCCATCTGAATCAGCAGGGGTTTTGACCAGGAGGATGTGAGGTCAAGGGTCAAGTCCTCGTCCAGCGGCTCTCCTAAGACTGTTTTCTTCATTAGCAGAATCTCAATAGTGACAGACCATGGAGATGACCAGTGGGGTGTCAGTCCGTGTCAGCCTTCAGTGTTTTGACATTCTGAGCTGGTGAAGGAATTTAATACTGTGGAAACGATTAATTGATTATTTTAAATGTTTTGCCATCAAGTCATTTATCAAGAAAAAGAGCCACAGAGCTCCTGCTATGGTGAGGGTGTCCTGCCTTTAAATGAATTAACTGAAAACATATGTATTAACTATTTGTAACAACATTACTATGACTTAATCGGTTATCTGTACATACACAATTGGACATCTGTCTTTAAAAGTCATTTTCTGGATTGTATTTGTCTACATCTACTAATAATAGAATACAATAATAGAAAGTGTCTGTCAGTTGATGTTGGTAAATAATCTATTGGTCAATTAATCATTTAGTTGATTGCCAAAACAATACTTTTCACAATTTCTTATTCAGGCCAGTCAAGTCATTCGCTGGTTACGTCATCTCGAATGTGAGCAGTTGCTGATTTTCTAACATTTCATTTCATTGTGAATTTCGGTTTGGGATTTTTGATGAGGCAAAAAAAGCATTTGGAAGTCCAAAGTATTTCTTCATATTTTTAGACACATTTATGATTCAATTTATTGAAGAAATAAACACCATGTTAATCAATAATGAAACTAATTGTTAGCTGCAGTCGTAGCTGGTTGTGTTTTTCTTGATAGAGCAGCATGTGAATCAGCCACACTGTGATGTGGTCGTCCGTTTGTCAGCAACTTCATGTTTTTCTCTTTTTGTTTGTATTTGTTGTTCCGTAAACCAAATGTGGTTAAAATAGCTTTAAAAATGAATGACTTTAATAACAAACACGTCATCTGACAAAAATCTAAAGGAAATTATTGCACAGGAATTAAATTGAGCTGCGAATAAAGCGAAGAAGTTGGCAGTGAAGGCCGTGTGGGAAACACATGATCTGATTTGATGAAAAGATGTGAATACCTGCTCAGCACCGAGGCTCTCCACTGTCAATACAGAGCTCAGTCTGTCTCTCAATCTATCATTAATCTCCCTTTCTTCTCAGTTCTGTTTGAACATCTCAAACAGAGTTCATGAAATGTGATGTATAGAAATCGACAAGTTGCCTTCACTGACCGTGTTTACATGCATTCGAATAACTGGCTTAGTCGGACTGAAATCGAATTATCCGTTTCATGTAAACACCTTTGTTCGACTATGTGCGGTCCGACTACGATCCGATTAACACCCCTGGATAACTCGATCCGATCCGGTTGATAATTCGACTATCGCGGCATGTAACGGTGAATTGGATTAGGAACTGGACTTTGCGTCTTTGCGCATGCTTGAGATCCCGCCGCCCTCCTCCCCTCCCTCCCATGTCGTGACCCGGAAGTCGAAAGAGACGATAATGTCACTATTAACATCATGCAAGAATAGTAGAGGGATGTAGCTTCGCCTTGCTCTCTGTTCGCCATCTTTCTCGAAATGTTGATGTTGTTGTTGTTGGTTGTTGTTGGTAGTGGTGAAGAGGTCAAGCGGAAATGGCTGTATCACCACGAGTTGTAATGAAAACAGCGCCACCTTTCGTATCGGATTTGACATGCTTTCGGCCAATGATTCGAATTACTCACTGCCATGTATATTGGGATAATAGCAGATCCCCCAAAAGATAGCATCGTCCGACTAAAGCAAGATTCGAATTATACCATCATGTAAACGCACTGAGTATTGCTTTTTTTAGCTCGAGACACCAGTTCAACACCGACGGGAAAACCTGGATCACAAACCTCAAGTGACGAAATGTGGAGAGAAGGAAGGTCAAGAAAACAAGCAGCAGAGGGAGAGAAAGAGCGAAAGGAAGGAGGAAAATAAGGCGAATGAGGGAGAAACAGAAGTGCGGCCGTTTTTATTGGTGTCATGAGAGGAAAAATCAATAAAAGAGGTGAAAAAAGCCTCCTGGTTTTAAGAGCCCCATCACCGCGGCAATTGAAGGGGCCTTCAAAGAGTCGGTCTAATCAGCGGTTAAATAAAGATAGGAGCAGGCGGCGCTTTGGATGGCCCCGCTCCTGTAATCTAACACCTCCTGCCCTGGACTCAGTGGCCCCTTGAACTCGATGTGTGTGTCTGTGCAGACACATACTTGTGTGTTTATATGTCTTTCTCCCCTCACACAGATGTCGGCGTAAAGAGTGCCCCGACGCGGTTTCTGACAGCTTGTATGTGGTTAACAGACTCTTAAAAGGCAGATTAGCCAGTTCAGGCTTCCTCTCGGCGTTTCTCGTGTCTGACCTCTGACTCAACCTAAGTAAGACAAAGCAGATGTGCGCACCTTGAATACTGCAGTTATAGCGAGGCGGTCTGCCCTCTGTACCAGTGACCCTTCCGCTTACCTGCCGTCTTATCTGCCGCGCCATAGACTCATTCGTCATGTGTGTAGGTTCTCACCGTGATAAGGTGCCGGCGGGTGAGTCAATACTCCAGCCTTGAGTCTGTCTTTGCGAGCCTCTCCCTGCTTAAAGAGGCACTGTGTGGACAGAGCCGATACCAGACTGAGCAATGAGTTTGCTTTGGCCACACAGAGGCCGAGAGAGACGGGGGAAAAAGGCCCTTTTACACAATGTCATTACATGTCATTCTGCAATGTTCACAGGGCGGATTGCTTTAGTCAAACCTTGGTAGAGTTATGTTTCTGAACATTCATAGGTTCAGTGCAGATGTTTAACCATGCGCATACTGTATCGTCAGTAGTCGGCTCTCAGCGGCGTGGTAACACATCTCTTCTTGAATCTTTTAACATTCGTTGCACTTGATCTTAGTCTATTTAATATACTCTTGAAGGACAATGCAGATTTCTCCCTTCCCTGGCACCTACATTACCCACAATGCAACTCAACTACTGACAGTTCTGACAGTATGTTTAGCTATTGGCGACTACTGGAGCCTCGAGCCGCAAGCCTCAAGCAGAGATGAGGAGGTACAGAGGTCTAGTCGTACTTTTATTTTGACTATTTACTTCATGCCAGTATTCTCCTACTGTACAGAGAGACAAGAAAGACCTTCAAATTGTTGCTCTATAGCAGGGGTCGGGAACCTATGGCTCGCGAGCCATATGTGGCTCTTCTGGTGACGACATATGGCTCCCAGACAATTTTGAGTTTAAAAAAAAAAAATCTCCGCCCGCCACCACACTCAAAAAAACGATTCAAGCCCTTCTTAGAGGTGACACATTTAAATATTGTTTGATACATTTAAATAAATCAATTACAAAACGAAGATATTTATTTTGAATGGGTGTAACACAAAATGTATGAATACTTTCATTTATTAGATTTATTTAGGTTACACTCACAAAAACGATTCAAGCCCTTCTTCGAGGTGACACATTTAAATATTGTTTGATACATTTAAATAAATCAATTACAAAAATAGATATTTATATTTAATGGGTGGAACACAAAATGGATGAATTCTTTCATTTATTAGATTTATTTAGGTTAGATGGTGTGCATATCAACTCAAAATAAATGTGTTTCATTGAGGACTACCCTTTGCACATGCGCCAGCTGAAAATCAGTTGTTTACAAGGTGAAGACACTTTAAGGGCTGTACGGTGATGTAGTGGCTAGCACTGTCGCCTCAAAGCCAAAGGTCTGTGGGTTCAATTCCCAGTCGAGGCGTTCCTTCTGTGTGGAGTTTGCATATTTTCTTAGTTAGTTAGTTTATATTTTGAGTTGGACAAACACAAATTAATTTAATTTAATGAATATCGTTATTTTATTTTAGATGTATTTGATACAAATGAGTTGGACTAACTTAATTACATTTTATTGCACTGATGTGCTAAATTTGAGTTGGAGTTGCATATAATTATTGGAAGGAAAACCTGCCAACAATTTAATTGAGTTTATCCAATGAGTCATTTCTTTGAGTGCATGTAATTTTTCTATAACGCCAGATTACAGCAGAAGTAATTTAAGGTCCTTTTCTTAAAGAGCACATCTTTGTTCTTTTATTAAACTAAACAGCTGTCTGATATTGATCGTCTCTAACCAACAGCATGTCATTTCTGTCTCTACGTGTCGCGTTAACACTTCTCGGCTTGCCGTCTCGCGCGTCGCCCCCCCCCCCCCGTAACATCATGCAGCACCAGAAGTCGCATTCAAAGCAAGACTTATTTAATTTATTATACGTTAAAAATACTATATGGCTCTCAATGAAATATATTTAGAAATATTTGGCTTTTATGGCTCTCCCAGTCAAAAAGGTTACTGACCCCTGCCCTATAGCATGAAGTAAATACAATAGTGTGAGTTATGTAATTTAATTACAACATAAACAAATAATGAAAGACACATACTGAAATTCACACATACAGCACTGGTGATGCTCAATGGGTGAAATCTAATGCTGACATAATTCAGGACCAAGAGGCCATGTTCTGTTGTTGTCACACATATTAAATGTATTTTGTATCATTTTATGTTTACCTTACACTTTTTTTTCGATTTTTTTTTTTATTTAAAGGTTACACACACACACACACACACACACACACACAGCCATGCTGCTTTACACACCTGTGGTTGTGTTCTGCTTGTACTTGCACTCTGTCATTCCAATGTTTCCCAAATCCTTCTTGCCTCCTCCCCATTAACCCCTGACACCTTGCTACCCCCCAGCACATCCCCGTGGTTAAGCCAGCATTACAGCGGGCTCATTAGGGCAGCATTAGTGTCAGAGATGGACACAGTGATATGGCCCCAAAGCTGGATCAGGCAAGCCAGAGAAGTCGTTTCTTTTTATTTTTTAAATCTACTTCCCGGCCTCTTGGTCTCTTCATGCTATTGTTTAGGGATGCCTCAGTTCTGTCACCGAAGGTCAGAGGTCGCTCGTCCACAGGAGCCATCCCGCTCCTTCTTCCCAGTGCACTGTCACGATGATTCACCACTCACACGGGTCCCTGTCACTCGGCCCCGACACAGCCGTCACTCACGCCCACATGCGTGTGAATATGCAGAGCCACGCTTGCAGGCAAACACACACGTTTATCACTGGCAGAGCCTCTCAGGCCCCTCGGCTACTTAGAAATCCCAACTCTTGAGGATGATGCACAAAAGACTCCAACAGTATCTGAAGAAGTACAATGGCCCGGTATTTACTGGAGAAGGGATTTAATTTGACCATGCATGTAAAAAAGGTAAACATAAGCCTTAAAATGAATGGACCTTTTAGTGAACAGATGCCGAAAGTATTTAGTCCCTTTAGGTTCAACATTTAGGTCGGTGGCTCAGCAGGTTACAGTTAGAACATCTTCCTGACAGCGCTGTCTCCTAAAAGTGACGTTCACAAGTAACCAGCCTGCGTTGTGAATTACAAATAAACAAACACACACATGTTGTCGAGGACTATGCTTGAGTTGGACATATCACAACATGTGCAGTGTGAAACCAATACTTGTGTCATGTCCACATAACCAAGGAGTAGTGTTGTTGCTTAAAAATAACCAAGTTTTGTTTTCGATTTTGTAGACATTTTAAGATGATGTTTCTTTTTTTTAAACTCAAACTTGAGGTAGTGTTGGGGCCTAAACATAGCGAAATAGCATTTTGAGCGTTTCTTTCTTGCAGAATGGCGGCTACAGGGCGCTCGGCAGGGCTTCATTCAACATTTCAACGAAACGGAGCAAGAGCCTTTTTTATTGTTTCTTGCCAACATATCACCACCCTCACCAGCGTTGTGTGGTCGACTGCTGCTTTGCATTGTATTATCCTTTTGGCCTAGGGCTAGAGGATGTCTGCTTCATACTTTGTACAGATGAAATCTGACAGCCGTAACGTGAGAGTAAGGCAACATTAGGGTTCCGGCAGTAAAACTCATCTCACCAGCACCACGCAGTCTGATCTGCTCCCAAAAATGGCCGTTTCGGTCTTTGTCCTGATAGTGTGTGTCCAAAATATAAAGTTCAGCACAGACAAACACAACCAAAATAAGCTTCTCCATTTACTAGTGATAGCACTTACACCTTTTTGAAAAGTTAAGAGACTCCCATCTTTCAGCATGCCGCCACATTCACTTTCTCCCCATTTGGAAAAATGAAGTCGCTGGTACATTTAATAGTTTCTTTCAATTATTTTTTCATTTCTCATCTGATTTCAGCTTTTCTTTGTAAAATTTTGGAGGGGAAAAAATAATAACATTAAAATGTATTTTTTCCAAAATAAAGAGTTGTTTTCACCATTTTGTCATATTTATACATTTTTTTCTCTCCATAAAGACATTTTGGATTAAAGCATTGCCGCAAGACCAGTCAAAAAATGCTACAATACATAAAGGCCAAATACAGTTTGCCGTGTCATCTTTTCCACGTAAAGCATGGGAGAGTGTCACACTCACAGATAGAGACCCGGCAGCCTTGGCCCTGTGACCCAGATAGCACCACTTAGGAAACCTCTGCCCACATTCCCATCGACAGAAAATGTCTCCTTCTCCTAATCATTAACACACAAATGGACCATGTTCTTGTGTGTTTGTGTGAAAGAGTCTGTGTGTTGATGTGTGTGTTTGTTGCGTACTTTGTGCTTGACACAAGGCTGTGATAAACATAAAATGTTGAGACCCACTTAAAGCCCAGTTTTAAATTTAGAAGCACAAGACACTTGCAGCCAGAGTGACTTTACCGCTCTTTCTCTCTGTACTTGTTTACTTAGGAACGGATGTTTGAATGGGTGTGTATCTGTTAAAAAAGAAACCAGTAGACGTTTGTTTGATCATTGCCGCCGCGTGTGTGTGAGAGAGAGTTTAGTTCAGTGTTTCCAAGACTCTGCTCAAACTCAGCTCCCTCTTCTTGTTTTATGTCCCATAAAAGTATAAGAACACAAAAGGAGCTGTCAAAAATCTCACTCTAATGTTCTTTCCCTCAGCCCCTGAAGGCCGTTCTTAAAAAATAAATAAAGAATAAGAGCAAGAAAGAGAGGAGATGAAAAAAGAGAACGGAGCAGGTGAAGAGATGAAAAGCAAGGGCCGACTCAACAGTATCAGGTGTTCAGGTGAGTACACGTCGGGATCAGGGGTGAGAGGATGTGTGAGAGTGAGTGCAAGAGATTCTTGCGTTGTCGCAGATGGGATTGGCTTCACCTCTGTCAGGTGACTGTTGTCCCTGGCAACGACCCACCTCAACGAGGGATCCGATAGACTGCTCGGGGCGACAGGTCGGGGTCGAAGTTCAGAGCTCGCGGGCCCCAGGGTTCTCATGTGGGGCAACGCTGATCCTTTAAACAGTTGCATCTTCAAAATTATTTTTTTAATGAAATGAAAATATGATGGATGCTGAAAATACACTTTTTTATTTCCTTTTTACTATTTTATAATTGGATAAATACCCGGTGCTAAACAGATGAGACATGAGCAGTCGTAGGTTATAAAGCTGACCTCTCCTCAAACATAAAGACAAAAGAAGAGAACAAGGCTTGATAAATGTTTTTAAAGATTTTTTTTAATAATGTCTTTTTTACAAAATTAGATACGTTTAGAAAAATTTATGAATTGCAGCCAATCATTTAGACACGTTATTTTGTAAAGCTACTCTTTATATGCCCTTATGTCCCCTTTTCACACTGCCTTTACTTTCCCCCCACATACCACAGAAAGGGAGAAGCAGGGAGCAGTGGCATCGGTCTGATTATGAGAATGAATGAATAACTTCCTGCCGCTGGTAGAGGGTGGGTGTGTACGTGTGTTTGTTATCTAGCCTGGCTGTTTCTATCGGGATCAAACAGCAGCTCGGGCATGAGCACAGAGGACTGTGCTCTTTTATCTGCACTCGCGGGGATAATAATTCTGTCAAGCAGAAAATAGGAGCAACAGAGGTAGAAATGTGTTCAAGGAAAAACTGTTAAGGCCGGGGGATTTGGTGAAGGGATTTCACCCACATAAGTCTCACGCAACACATCCAAACACGACTTGAACTGTCTGCTTCCATTACTCAAGAGCCGCTCAGCAGCCTTCATGGGAGGAACAGAGGTCCTGTCTGTCAAAGCGTTGCCCCTTTGGGACTCGAGCAAAGTCGCCTTCCAATCCCAAAACTTTATTTCCATCAGGGTACCCTGTCCTATTACATTTGCCAAACCTCTGGTTATTCTCCATTCTGCACGGTTGCATTGAATAGACAGAGCTTCCCTTCGGGGGGTGCGCATCGGACTGCGTGAGCGCCTCTAAAGAATGTGGGGGGTTGCTATCCTATCCTGGAGAGGATGCAGCGTCCCAACAGTCGTCTTTAGGAAGGAAGAGCGTGACACATCGGTTTCCCTCGCACAGATATTCTTGGACTCATAGCATTCAGCCAGCTCCTGACTTACCCAGCTGTTTCCAAAACCTTTGCCAAATTACTGATGAGATTTAATCATTTAAAAAAGACTATGTGCGTATGGAAAGGTTTGACATTTTGGTAATTTGCTTTTTCGCTTTCCAGCCGAGAGTTAGATGAGGAGATTAATACCACTGCCCACTAAATAGAAGGATCCCACCAGCAAACAGTTACCGTATAGCTTCGCATAAAGTCTGAAAACAAGAAGAAACAGCCAGCAGAGCTCTGTTCTTAGGTAATAAAATCCACCCAAAGATGGGTAATTAACCCATAATATCTCTGCAGCTTAATCTGTAAAAAGATTTAAGAGACTCCAGGAATGTAGTGATTGCAAAGAAAAAGTTCCGACACATAACTCCCTTTAAAAGGTGAATTGCTGTTTTTGCATTTATGAAGCTTAAATAAATGAGATATAAGATGTTTATTAGATAGCATTAGAGGTTCTGGTATGTGGATTGTGTTGACTTTGGACGGGCTTGCTGGTTTCCCCTGGTTCTGTTCTCTGCACCAGGCTAAGCTAACTGGTTTATGGCAGTAGACGTGTCTTCAGTGGAAAGATTTGCCTAATGCTTTTAATCTTCTCATCCAGATCTCGAACATAAAAAGCGAATGAACACTTTCCCAAAAAGTATTCCTTTAAGCATGAAGACAAACCGGACAAAAGTCCAGCGCTTAAAGCATCTTGATATTTCTAAATGCGTTGAGTCTCATCTCCTCTCGTGGATCTATTAGTCTCCGGTGGATTCACGGTTTCGGGGAACTTCCGCTCTCCGCTGAGGGTGGCCTTGCCCTCCACCTAAATCGGCTCAGAGATCACATGCAGACAGACACGGAGCAGGTATGGCTTAACATAATCCACCTAAATCAACTCTGGATGAACACTGAGCAGCGTCTGCGTGCCGAACACCGACACATACTCTCTGCCTTCCCCTGAGATCATACAAGCATGATAATTGCATGAAGTGCCTCACAGGAAAACTATAAATCATTCATTTAAACAGATGAACATACCTGCATATACCTGAACGTTCCTCTCCAGCAGCATGCAGAAATAACACACCCCATAATTTGGTAATATTGAGGATTAAGTACATAATGAGTGCATTGGAAGACGTCCCCACGGTGTATGTTTTCACTGCATATTAGATCACCGCTCTCCAACCCTGACAATGCCTTTGAACTGTCAGGGAGGAGACGTTTTCTTGCCAGATATATGGATTTTTCACCCAACCCCCTTAATTTGAGTGCAACACAATGCCGAGTCAGGGGAAGGGAGGGGGAGCAGCGAGGGGTGGGGGGTTGTGTCGTTTGATGTGTTCTTACCCTATCCAAAGGAGAATATCCCTCCAGCTTTGATGTGCTACCTTAAAAACTTCCCCCCGCCCCCCTCCAACCCTCTTGGTTCTCCCAGGAAGGCTAAGAGTGATCATGCACACACACACGCTTGTTTATTCGGCCACATACGCACAGTAGATGAGGCTAATGAAGTGTGTTGAGGTGCATGTGTGTGCACGTGCAAAGGTGTGTGCAACCAGGCTGCCCTGCTTGCCGCACTACAACGGGGATTTGACGGGCTTTGGGAGATTTAATCGCCCTGGGAGCAAGAGGAAATACCCTTAACAAGCAGAGTCAAAGTTTGATTAGCGTTCATTTTTTCCTTGAGTCTGTTAGTTTATGTGTGCGCCGGCCTGTTCTGGTGACTCACATCCCTCAAGTAATGACACATTATCCCTCAACACACACACACAGTAAGCCCCCGCTACTTTACAGCCATGATCAAAAGCAGTAGTCATACATTTGACATACACTTTTTCTCACTCTTATCCCGTAACTAAGCCCAGTCATTGCTTTTATGGCACATCTTAAACTTTAAATCCAAGTTATTGCTTTTATGCAAAATCCTTCAGGTATGTCCCACTCCTGGCTTTCTCCTGCTCTTTAATTTGCGATTCTCTAACGTTTATGACACACTTTCAACCTCAGGACCAGTAGTGCTGTTTATGATGAACTCCTAACCTTAAACCAGCTGTGCGGCCTTAACGAGGGTTCTGCCAGTTCGGTCCAGCAATAATATAGTTCCCCCCTGTCCTCCCCCAGTCGGACACTAACGAGACGCCGCGCACTGACCTCTGCAGCGGCTCAAATTAGATGTAAATTGTGCCTGATTTTTATGGGGGTCCCTAACGCGGTCCAGACCACCGCGCCATCGCGGCCAGCGGGTCAACGGCGTGAGAACGCCTCGCTCCCTAATGACATTTGGAGTGGTCGATGAGAGGGGTCATGGGTAATGGTGACCTCACTGGCCTACACTTCACTTCCTTCTAATTAGAGCGCTGGGCCAGATCAAACGAGCCAACCGCATCGCAGCAGGAGGGCTACTGAAGAAGGAGGGAGGGTAGTAAAGACGAAGACGAGGAGGAGGAGGAGGAGGAAGCCGAGGGGGCAGGAGGAGAGGCCTTTTCTGTAAGTAATGGGGTGCAGTGAGGATGGGGGGGGGGGGAATTTGAAGTTTTTTTTCATTAGTCCTGGAGGTCAGAGGGGCACTCAACCTGTGTGCAGCGCTATGGGCCCTTTTCTATAGGTGGCAGGAGTGCCTCAAAGAGGAGAGGCTAATAGAGAGGTAGTGGAGGGGAGAGAGTTATTTGTGTTTGAGGCAGAGTAGGAGAGAGGGGTGTAGGTTAAGCACAGGAGAGAATAAAGCCTTATTTCAAGGCCTTTCAGGGGAGCCACGTACCTCAGCGCTGTCGGCCGGCCTGCTCTGTGTCTGGCCACAGCTGTGGAGGACCCAGACGCACAGGAAGTGGAGCATTTAGCACTTCCTTCCCTGTGGATGTGTGTGGCGAGAGCCCCCAGCTTAGAACATATGGACAAATGCAAAGTGGATACGCACACACACACACACGCACACACACACACACACACACATATTCATCTCTTGGGGAAGCCACGGACACACAAGACCGTCACACAATAACAAGCGCCAGATTACATCTGTTTCCACGGTTACTAATGAGGGCACAAGCAGGCTGGATTAGAATATATAATTGAAGATATCCACTTGGGAACATTTAGTTCCAGGGGAATAGGAGCACGATGGGACAATATATAAAACAAAGCAGAGATTTCGTTGTAATCCCTGTTGTTATTCAGGTTGTGGTGAATGACTTATTTTGTGTTTTGTCTCGAGCCGAGACCCCCAGGCTCTGCACAACTTTAGAGTTATTTGGGTTTAGGTGAATCCTCTTTCAGACCAAGGGAAAGCAAACATCCAAAAAACACCCGCTTTTGTGTGAATTTGACCCGTTGTCTAACAACAATTAGCATTAGATTTGACCTCATTTGCAATTTTTTAACATTACATTTAAAAAAACTTGTAATACAAAAGAGAATCGTTTTAATCTTAATAATATGATAAACACATTCTGTAAAATGTGTTTCTATGGCACTGAAGTTGCAAACAAGCATTTTTATGTTGCCCGCGTCATTTTCACGTTGCTTTTATTGATTATCTCTGCCGGTGAGGATTAGATCAGGGCAGAAAAGCCCCCAAAAGGTAGCGAGTTAAATTTAATGGAAAGATGGGAAACTGAAAACGGATTTTGTAGTGACACTGAAGTTGTTTGTTTCTGTTCTAGTCGACCAGTTTTGTCTTTGTCTTTAAACTGCAATACATCTGAATTAATAAATATTAATCAGATAGGTAGATAGATGCCCCAGCGAAACATTATTTATTTTGAGGAAGGGTAAAGATGTATGGGGGGAAAGCACTTGGTAATCTTGAAGGGTTCTTGAGAACACTGCGTGCCTTCACATGTATAGAACTTGTAAGTGCAAGAACAATATGTTCCTTGTCGTCACACCAGAGCCTCAACATGCACTCGGCTGTTATGAATATGTGGCGGATATGTGGTCAGAACATTTGTTGTTGTTGCTCTTGTATATTAGTTAGTGTGCTTTTTTTAATATAGTGCATCCGACCAATTTTCAACAACTTAATGAGTAGGTCTAAATAATGGAGTGTGTTCTAGTTCTAGTACGATACAACTACACAGTCTATTATTGTAAACCATATGTTTGGAATGCATCATGCTTGTAACTGTAATTTTCCAGTGATTTGCGGTCTAAGCTCAGTCAAATCCAGTGGTTTCTGTCCGTAAGCCGTGCAAAACAGAGGATATCACTCCAGTGTGGCGCTGACCTCTCCTATGTGTCTCATAAGTGTGCTGTGGACGGGGAGATTGTGAATTTCATATGCTGGGAGCTATATGTAGGGATCAGCGAACAGTAAAACTGTAGCCTGGGAAGTTCATGGTGCTTTGATGGAGCCAGAATTCCAGGAGCTTCCCGTAATCGTGGGATAAGGCTGTGTCATCCCTGTCACTCACCTGGATTTATCAGCAGGAAATCTGGAAATGAGACGGCATTCCTGCCCAATTTGAGCCGCAGACAAAGAGGGCCACAGTCACAGATGAGATGGGATCTGACACTGTGCAGACTATCTCACGCTTTGTCAAAATATATCATCCTTCAGAATATGTTTTGTATGTTCTCAACCCAACTACACACAGAGAGTTTGTGAAAATAGACTCGTAGATCACAGTGATTAATAACCTGTTTGTAAACCTCAAAAACCAGACCCTCTTCAGGCAGCCCCGCACAGCCCTCAGGGCAAACCAGTGAACTATGTACAACCCCCTACTATTGATGTTGACATGCTCACTGACCTAGTCTATCAACATCCACACACACACGCACACGCACACACACACACACACACATAATTGGACTACCCTGTCTGTGCTAACTGGCGCTGATATCATCTGTGTCGTCTGATATGCTCTGATCTGACCCCAGTATGGGCCTCGCGTGCCCTTTAGTTCTGTTTGTACCCATCAGAGCACGAGACCCCCAGTGGGCTCACTGGCCCTGAGAGGAGCTTCTCTCTCATGCACCCTGCAGGGCTAGAAAGCCCTTCTTTCATTTATTGGATGTACGAGCAGCACAGCCACAATTGTGTTGTCAGCTTGCGTGAATAAAATGTTATTTCATTAACAAAGAGCCACATTCATATAGATGAACATTTCTGAATGATGCCAGAGGCATTTTTTTTGATAAAGAGCCATTTACAACATTTCAAATAATTTACAGACGGTACCATTCATGAATGAGTCTGGCTTTATTTGGATCATTTTAAGCTATGAAGTAATAGAGAATAGTTTACAATGCCCTTTACAAGCGACACCTTTTAGTCAATCCACAGTCCAAAACCCAAAGTTATTAAATGTACAATGTTATGCAACAGAGAGGCAAACACTCACATTTTAGAAGCTAGAACCAGAGAATATTTGTCATTTTTGCTTGATAAATAATGTAAATTAATATACGAATGATTTCTGGTCTAGATCACCAAATATCTCTCTAATCCATTACTTTTCTGAATATTTGAATGCAGCACTGTTTCCTGTAAGATAATTTCTACTAAGATAATTTGCATTTTTTTCTTTGTTTTGAAAACATTGTTACTTGAATACTTTCACGTTGTTGAGCAGATAAAACAAGCAACTGAAACCTGGGCCAGGTCGCCCTTGTAAAAGAGATTGTAATATTAATTTGTATTCTTTGTGGTATTTTCAGGAGGTGTTACTGTCCTGAAGAACATGACGGCATCTCATATTTGTATGCAGATTAGTGATTAATGCCTTTTTAAACAGAAACACATGTGCTGCTGCTGTGACACACACACACATACACACACACACACACACACACACACACACACACACACACACACACACACACACACACACACACACACACACTTGTGAGGAGTCATTCAGGCATTAAAATACGGTTGCAAACATGCTGAGTAACAGGCAGCTATCCACACCAGCTCATTATGGTCACAATTATTGGGGTAATCAATCGGCCAAATTACAGACCAATAACTGAGGCCTTATTGTCTGAGGGGGAAGACAGCATCCTTCTTCTCCGCCGTCCAACCCGAATGCATCATTTTGGGCTTGACCCCTTGCACCCTCCACTCTCCTCCCCGCCCCTAATACCTTCCTGTCTCCATTATCGGGCTGTGGAGGTCACGCTGTGTAAAGGTCAGAGTTTAGGGGTCAGGCTGTCACTCAGACGGGCGCCAAAAATAGGTGCCGTGTGATTTTAACCACGGAAGAGCTGGGAGCTACGCTCCAACAGTCAATGAGTTATGTGTCCACGCCATTGACCTTCTTTACGCAAAGCGTCCACTCCTTAAACACCCACGCACATACATCAGAGACTGTGGAGATGGACTACAACAACTGTATAGATGGTGTTTGACCCAAATACCAAGTTCATTGTTCACAACACAAAAGCAAACTAACTGGGAAAAAAACAGTTCTTTAAACTAGCCCGCAGGAATCCAGCGATAATAGCTGTGGAGCAGAGGTGGCCAGGCTGTTAAAAGGCTGGTAAACCCTTGAGGTTGGCCGTAACGGGGCTTTGGCTCTGAATACAGGGCTCTCTGACGGGTGTTTGCTGGCACAGGCATCTGCCCCGCTGCTGCGACACTGCCATGCAAATCAAAGGTGCTATGTTGGGGCTGCAGGATAAATCAATCACATCCCAGCCACCACAGTCTGCAGGAGCTGAATGGGCCTGCATCCTGCATGGGCTGCATTCCCAAACAGTGTCTCACCTGTGCTGCAGCAGCGACGTGACTGCTGTGGCATGGCAAGACACTCTTCTCCTCTGTTAACACGCACACTTTCACCCACGGTCTGAGAAATGTCTCTCGGCAAGTAGCTGCAACATGAGAATACTTCTTAAGGCTCTTGTGAAGAGGACAATGTGATGTAGCTCATAAACTGACACGCCAGTGACTGTGCTGTAAGTGTGTGCAGGTGTCTTCAGTTACCTGTGAGCTAAGAGGAAATAGTTTACCTTACAAGTCATGCTATGCGTTCTTAAGATTCCTGATGCTTAAGATCTGCTGTGTGAGTGTTTTGAGAATGTACTTACAACAGAAACGCTGCTTAGCAAACGGCCCTGATAGGAAAGAGGATGTGAATGTCTTTTTATGACATGCACAAATATGTGATCGCGTGTTGCAGCGACATCTTGGCATAGGCGTTTCTTTTGTTCCCCGTTTTCTATTGTTTTGTATTCGCAGGTTCGATGACAGGATTTTTCAGAATCGTCCATAGTTACTTTCCTCTCGCTTAAAATGAGTTTTAACATATTGATTCCAGACGTATGCACACTGGCTTAAGAGTCAGCTATGCATAATAAAAGTCTGAAACCGCAAAACAGGGGGGTAAAAAAAACTATGACATTTCCCTAGAAAGAAAGACACATCATAAATCACACCTGTCGTCCTCTTCTAAAGGATGTAGCTGCCCGTATCTACTTCTATAAAGATTCCTACCTCTTAACCCGGAAAGGCAGGCCTGTAATAAGAACCATCAAATCATGTGATTGATCACCCCCCAGCACCGCTGCGAGGAGAGAATGCAACAGGCTGGATGGGCCGGTGCTTGCCAACGCTGAGATGGTATGTGGGCGTGTGTGAGAAAAAAAAGTGAAGACGAGACAGCGAGAGCAAAGGAGGGAGAGAGACTTGCTTAATGGGGAGGACCGGGGGAATGTCGCTTTTAGAGAGAGATGACAGATGGAAGGAAAGAGAGAAAAAAGTGGAAAAACAAGACCACAGAAGAGGAGGAGAAGGTCGAAGCGGTCAAAATGAGAGGAATCAGCTAAAGAGGCCCATTAACCTGCAGCCAGGTGTAAATCACACGGAGGCGGCCTCTCTTTCCGCAAAAGGCCCATGATTGTTCCTCTGACCTACAGATTACTGAATTGTTTCCTAATAGCTTTGTCTCACAGCAATTCAAGTCTGAGTCAGGTGACACTGGCTTGACTAATACCTGCAACTACAATGAGGAGGAAGAGGAGGAGGAGGAAAGGGGAAAGGTTTTTGCATACCTGTTGTCATTTTAAAGTCTTAACGGCTCAGTTTTCTCGAAGCGGCTCTAGAGACGAGTGGCTGAGTGGGTGTGTATGCATACTGTTGAGTCTGCTTGCTGTAAAGTTTGCACTCAGTTGTGTATGAACAAGAATCTCGTCTTGAATGAAAATATCTGAGTTCCAGACAATCCGCTAAAAAGCTGCAATATGCCAGTGTCATCATAATCCCCTCTAATCCGATTAGTTTCATGTATGAACTCTGTGCCGCGGGGCGATGAGGGACGAGGACACACACACACACACACACACACTGTTTCTCCAAGACCTCATCACACCTGGAGCTTCCACCTTACGTGCAGTTGTCACACTCGACTGAACGGAAGTCTGATCGCTGATAAGGAGCGCGGCTCTCTGGGATCGGGGTTCAACAGACACCAGACGCTCAGGGGGAGACGAGACAGAGAGGGAAAGCTGCAATGTCTGAGTGTGCGGTGGCTGTGTGTGTATAGGTGGGTGTGGAGGGTTTGCGGTTGGATGGGGCGGGTGACAGAATGATGATGGGGGCAGATCAGAGCCCAAAGCAGTTTTTTATGGTAGGAGGGGTTGATTGATGAACGGTTTGAACCCCCCAGGGGAAACCAGTGTAGAACTTCCTGTGCTAATGTCACGTGTTGCCTCAAACTGTAAAAGATGTCACGTCCTCTTCCGTAAGAAAAGGAAAAAATAGATCTCAAACTTCACCAGTTATTTCCATTGAACAAATATCTTGTTGTTATATCGAAGTGTTGTCAGGGTAGCACTTTGAGTCGTGAGTTCATATGATAAAGTATATTTGCGTGCACATTTCCTGTTGAGAGACACAATGAAAATAGTTGCATTCTACTCTTATTTGCAATGAACCTTGAAAAACCAGCGTAGTCAGAATCATATTTTCATTCACGCCCCTGGATGTGAACCTCACGTTGCTGCTTCAGCCCGAGGATGCACAGGCAGCAAAAAGGTGCATTGTAAAAGTATATTATGCATAAGTAAAAACCAACAGGAACAATAGAGTGTTTGTGAGTAACTCGCAGAGCAGCACGGGTAAGAGGGAGAGAGCGGAGAAAGAGTGGTTTGGGCAGAAGTTGTTGTGCTAGTTAAGAATGAATGCAAAGTGTTTGAAAAGATATTAGAGCTGGCAGAACATTCTCTGTGTTTGGCTGTGAAACAGTGCTGCCAACGCCAAGCCGCTCAGTCCTCCGGCAAGACCCAGTACTGCAACTGAACAGACTGTGGCCTAACACACACAGGCTGAATGCACACACACACACACACACACACTCACAGACACACACACAATGATTGCCCAAGGATAGGAACTGGGAAATGTTGTCACTGTGCAAATTGGTTTCATTAGTTTGTGATCGGCAGATTATATAACGGTTGCAGGAGGCTGTTGACGACTGAGTTTTTCTTGTTATATTGTGTCAGCATCATAAGCAGCCCCCTCCCCTCCCCTGTCAGATAAGATGATGTGATAACAAAAACAATCATAAATGTTATGCAAAGATGTATTCTCTAGGATATTCCTCAACAAAGTAAAACCCAAATGAAATCTAGGTGATTATTTTTCAAGTCAGGTAACCATAGCAATGGTACTGCTTGACACTGGCTGAAAAAGGCGTAGTTTATCTGGACGTGGAGGGACCATGTTGTCAGAGCCATGTGCACTCTTAAGTGCCCTGAAAGAGAAGAAGTATGCACTTACACAGTATGCCGTCATTTGGCTTTTAAAAAAGTCCCAGAACCCCTTGTTGTGTAATATTGCTGACACATGCTCTCAACTCAGCTTTTCGTATCACCGCATGTATCAATACTACTGCGGTTGTACTCACACTTCTACTGTGGCTGCATATATACTCCATCCATTACTGGCTTCTGTGACCGCTATACTGCTGTTATTGTTGCTTCTGCTACGTCATCAATATTTGAAACATCCAGAATGTGTGCTCAAGGACACACGTTCCTGCATCACAGTGAGGATGAATTAAAGGTTACAGATAAGAGATGGAGCGAAACACAGATACATTCAGAAAATGTGTATTTATGCATTTTAATGACCTCCGAGCAGAGGGACAGCGTCAGAGTGAGGCGCTGGTGATGCATGTTAAACTGGTCACTCACCAAACGACACGGGGAGCCTCTTGTCCACAGAATGTCCCGACACAGCGGTTTTCATTTTCCATGCATCGCAGAGAGAAGGCACGGCTGACGAGGGCAAATACAAACACCAACACACAGTGGCACTTAGGCCCTGGAAATGTGCTGACATGTCTGCTTCGACGAGGCGGCGCTCAGTCTGTGGTGCTGCTGAGGGGTTCAGCTGTGACAACGCCGGTAATGTCGCTCCTCACCCAAGGGTGGCCAGAGGACAGAACCGAGCTCACAAGCAGTGCTTTACAGGCGCAAGGAGGATAGGAAAATACAAGTATTCACTTAGCTGTCCACTGAAGAGCTGGCTTTGTGTATACACAAACCCCAAAATATAGAAAGAAGGCCAACTTTAAATGTCACATCTTATTTATTTTATTATATATATATATATATATACATATACATTTGCCATATTATTCATTTTTATTTCTTCATTTTATTGCTGACACACCTTCTGAGCTTCTAGACTGGGAATCAGACATCAGCCTTTTTGATCTTGACTTGTTTGGGCGGAGATGAGGAGAGTGGGTCATGCTGAAACACCCCATGGGAGAGCCCAGGATGGATGGAGGGGTACATACATACATGTGTATGTGTGTGTGTCTGTGTGTGTATGTGTGTGTGTCTGTGTGGGATGGGGGAGAGTATAGAGATGAGGAACCGTAGAGACTCAGGAGGATGCCCACAAAAAGTTGGTCCAAGTCCAAGCTGTCATTTTAAAAAATCCGGTTTTGTCCAAAACTCAAATATTTAAGAAAAGCAGCAAATGCGCACATTGCAGATTCTGAAGGATTTCATTTTTTCTTTTGCTTTCAAAATACCTGGAGTGATAATTGTTTATCATGTTGTTGCTGTTTAAATAAACAAAGTGGCTTAATCGACCACTTTTTTGCATGCAGCTATATTTCTGATACTATTAATCATATAGTTAAGTATACATTGATGAAGGTGTTTTTTCAATAAAAATCAATCTTTACATTTCACATTTACCTGTCCATACTATTAAAAGGTCGGAAAAATTAGATACATTTAGATTTTTAGGAGATAAAAGGATCTGAAAAGTCATTTCATGACATCTTTCGGCACAGTTTTCTGTACCGTCACCTTTTGGTCATGACACCCGACCCTGTCCTACTCTTCCATTTAGTTTCTTTTGTGTCTCGGCCCGTGTGACCTGCCCCCGAGCCGATGGGACAAAAAGTGATACAGCGAAGAAAACAACGAGAAAAGTGAGGATGAGAGGGGCAGACAGAGGGAGGAATGCACAATGGATGAGAGGAGATGAGCAGGTCACCACTGCGCATCGTCCTCTTTGCGCTCTTCCTCGCCCACTGCTGTGGTAATGCCCCCCCTTGTCTCATTTTATCCTCCCATCGCCCAAATATCCCTACATCCTGTACCGTGTGTGAGTTTCTTGCTAGTTTAACTTCTCCCGCTTGTTTCCTCGACAGCAGGGGAGAGGCAGCCAGGAGGGGTGAGAGACATCGAGAGAAATGTGTGAGAGAAGGAACACTTTCTTCCAGTCAGTTGTATAAAGCCATCAGTGTGCCTGTTAAGCCCCGCCGTACCCTCCGCCGTCTGTCCTCCTCACCCTCCGTCTAGTTATCAAAGTGTTTATTCAGCCTGGCATTCTTTCCTCTCTCCTCCTTTTCAGAACGAATACTCAGAGAGCAGAGTGTGATTCACTGCATTCACTAGAGGACAGTGGGAGCAACCGAAAATGAAAAGACGTCTCAGGGGTAGATGAGTGTGTGTGTGTGTGTGTGTGTGTGGGGGGGGGGCACACCCTTTGCTTCAAACACACCAGTCAGTGGGAGGGTGAGGCATCCATGCCAGTGAGAGGTGGTGGTGAGGTGGTGTAGGAATGGAAAGAGGGGGCCTCTCTGCACCGTGCCCCTGCTGATTGAGATGTACCCCACACAGGCAAACCCCGCTTCGGAGTGAATCTGCAGCGCAAACACCCCCTTTAGCCTCCGGGGCGCGCCAGTCCGAGTCAAGAGCCCGCTGGGAAGCAGCGTGTGGGGGGATGAACTTGACATGCCGCTGGACGCAATCTAAAGGATCCTGCGGGGTGGGGGGAGGCGGGCACCGATCTGTGCCAGTGTTGCCCAGGTTACGGGCAGAAGGAAGAGGCATGATATTCTCTCACTGTCTTGGAGGACTTCTTCTTGTGTGTGTTTTGTTTTGCGTGCGGTGCTGTCTGGTTGTGTGTGTCGCTCTGCCGCCGCGGGGATGCTCCGATCCCTGCCGCTCTGGTGTCTTCACCGCTGCCCTTTGATGATCCACACACACACACACACACACACTCACACACACAGTCTCCCACATTGCTCTGGTGTCTACGCCGCTCTTCTTTGATGCTTTAGTACAGACACACAAGTTGAAGCTGCTCAGTAATGTCTGGCAATTGGTCCAATTCAGTTGCTTTTATGATGGGCTAATCACAATAGTTTGAGAAATGTAGGGCCGAGCCGACAGATTGATTGTATGTGCAGTGTGCGAGTGATTATGTGGGTCTGGTTTTTATTAGGACTCAGTGAAGGGATATAAGGCGGTTAGTGTAGTATGAGCTCCTGAGGTGTTCTGGAATCCATTTCGAGGAATCAGGCTGATGACTGAACTGGACAGAGAGATGGGGCTCATCCAGATAACTACTGCTCTTCCCTGATCAAACAAACCACCAGCAGAGACCTCTGTCATGCTCACTCTCACTTTATAATCCTTCTTTTCTTCTCCCGGGTCTTTTTCTCTACCTTTCTCTCTCTTTTCAGTTTTCGGGTGTATTTCCCTTTTACTTCTGCCCCTTTCCCCTCCATTAACTCACTCCTATTTAATTGCCACCTGCCACTCGCAATCAGCCTTTTTCAGATAGCTGCGAATTTCCAGCGTCATAGGCAGCGGGTCGGGGAGATGAGGAGAGGAGAAATGATCCGTGATTCATCAGGAGATAAAGAGAAAGAGGAAGTGCTTTTTTTCTCTCGTCTTTAAAGGCAGCGAAAATGATTCAAGTGGAACTTTAAAAGAGGCATTCAGGCTCCCAGGTGGAAATGTTATACCTGCGTACAGATCTGGAGTGACACAAGGCCCGATGAGGGGGATCAAAGGCGGGCTGTGGGCAGAGGAGGCCAGACAATCACCCTAAAACAGATAATTGGCCAGAGCCGTTTATAATGGAGCTGTCAAAGGGCTCTCTTTTCACAGCACAATGGTATTTGTGTGTGTGCACTTGCACATGCGACGTGTATGTGGACAGACCAGATTTTAACATTGGGTTGGTGTTTGGGTCCCCATACGTGCCTCTGGGGAGAAGGTTAGACGTCTGTAGTGAGGATGTAGTGGGCTGCAGAGAAAGACAAACAGAGTGGGAGCGTTGGCTTGTTTGGTGATGTTGTGATGTGGGATTGTTTTACTTTGAAGGACCTGTTGGTGCTGCTCTGTTCTTGTTTAAGTAGCTACATCGGCAGCCAACGATTATTTTCACTGCTCCTTGATAAAAAGATTGAAGGTTCACTTACTTGTCTATATCTGAAGCTTTTCAGAATGATCTTATTTGGAAAATATTGAGTTTACTATGATAGAAAAAGCCCAAACTAATCAACACACTCGTGTTTTATGCCCAAGAAGTAAAATGTCCAGATATCTTTGCATTCATGTTTAAATGATTCATCTCAAATGTAATTGAATCAAGTCAGTAGTCCACATGTTTAATGGAGATAGAGGGGGCACAGTGAGGACTGAGAGGAGAGGAGAGGAGAGGAGAGGAGATTGACGGTTCTAATCCCTCCTCGGTGGCCTGGCTTCCCTTCAACACAACAGGTCTCATAATTACCCCCTCTCCTCTGGCAGTTCACACTCACAGCTCTAGCAGCAGGGAACTGGCTAATACTCTTCATCCGCTCCCTCACACACGCACACACACACACACACACACACACACACAAAGCTTGTGTTGTTGGACCTGTCTTGAGCTGGCGACACGCAGCGAGAAGGACAGACAGAGGGGGACGGTGTGGTCGCCGTGTCACTCGTCCAGAAATCTTTAAAACAATCTTTTGGCTGGCAGAAGGTGAAGTCAAGTGGCTGTCGGGGTTGGCCGCATTTACTTTTCTGTCTCCTACGGTCTGTCTGTCTCTCGTCTGTGTGTGTGCTTGCTCACCTAATTAACACAGTGACACAGCCAAGAGTGCTGGGCGGGAAAAATATAAGGGTGACCATGTGGGTATAACAAAACGAGAGAGGAGCGGCAGTGTGGTCACATGACGTGTGTGTGTGTGGTTTCGATAGGAAATGCAGATCGAA
Organism: Pseudoliparis swirei; assembly: GCF_029220125.1. NCBI lineage: Eukaryota > Metazoa > Chordata > Actinopteri > Perciformes > Liparidae > Pseudoliparis > Pseudoliparis swirei. The sequence continues at coordinate 11,883,814 of NC_079399.1, read as the reverse complement.
CATTGTAATATCAGCACATATTCAGCAACAAGACTGCTACACACTTGATAGGTTGTTTTGCAATGTTTGTGCTCATTAGGTTTAAGACTTCGGTTGCAGACAGAGAGGACAGCAAACAGCATTTTGTTACTCTGCGATTGTGTGTATCACGATAAAGCTTTGAATCTCGAGTGTATTCCTCTATCACATGCCTAGGAAAGTATTCCCTAAAGTGCACGTCTGTCAAAGCAATGCATGAATGTATGAAAGTATCAAGACAAATAAATATGAAAGGTTGCTCTTAAATCCAGGCTTTTAAAGAAGTGTCAGCAGTTTTCGGCTCTTTAAGTCTCTAAAATCGTCTGTTTTCTACAATACATTTAGTGTGTAGACATTTTAAAAGTCTAGTTTTCATCAAGTACATTTGAGAGGCAGCGAATAACGCCATCATGTAAATACTCCTCTCTGGTTGATAAGTCCATTATTTATCCGACCAGACTAAATCAATTGTCTGGTAGCTAAACATGAGCTGGTGAGAAGCGGTCTGACTCGTAAGAGTCCACACAGACTCATGTTACTTCTACAGATGCACTCAGGTTGCTGTTGTGCTTCCATTTATGTGATAAATAACTGAGTGACAATCTAAGAAAATGCTGTGAAATTGACCGTAACGCCAGTGTCGTCACATAGACGTCTTCAACAAAAAGCAAAACAATTTTGTACGTCTTTCTTTTATGGTCTGCATATTGTCTTTGAGCTGATTGTCCGGTTCTCACAGAAACCCAAGGCGAGGCTGCATGAAAAGTGTCTACAACGTCTTTAAAATAAACTCTAATTATCTAATTACATTTAAATTAGTTATTCATTAAATGAAGTCTAGACGCAGCTATTTATGTCACACATGTATGTGAAATTACAATAGTATGTGCTTTTGTTCATTAACCTAAAATTCCACCCGTCACTGCCTCTTCCAGTCGTGACTGACAGCATTGTGTGGTCATGACACAATTATAACCATTTTAATAGCAAAGTGTGTGTTTGTCATGACATTCTCAGCATTTGTTCTCAAGCATCGCCCTCACTCATACATATTAATCATGCTGTTCTTTTTATTTTTTTGAATAAAGCCTGACTCATTGTCGAGAGATAAAGTGCACTGAGCACCTTCTCCATGCCGGAGTTTTTCATGTTTAATGAATCGACCATAAAGGACTGCTCGGGACATTAATAATAGATTAGGACTGTCTGGGTCTTTATTGCTGCTAAATAGCTTCTGAACATGATGTTATGACATCTTCTTGAATCAATAAGGAATACTGTGCACTTCAGCTTTTGAACTGTCGATCTTCCAGTGCTCAGAATTGATTTCCTGCATCTTATTCTATGTATTATATCTTCCACACTGTGGTGAACATGACCATACTCTCCTCTGAGCAGATGCAGTCATACTGTACTCGGCACCGACATATTGATGTTGGTTCTGTATGTGTATCCTACTCCCCACAGTATACATTGCACTGTTACCACACCTCCCACACGCTCACTGGGGTCCTCCACTATTTAACCCGTGGATGCATTTTCTACTGTTATATTCTCTTTTCTTATATAACATTAGAATATAAAATTCTGTCAAATAACCTAAATTATTATGTCACGATTAAAGTGAGAGAAACATAATGAATTCCCACTCTGCCTCCCACAATAATTACTAAATGGACTTATCATACAATATATGGACGTGACCTAAGTAACGTTTGCATTATTGACTCATACATTATATGTGGGTGACGTCAGTAATGTTTACATTATTGATTCATACATTGCATGTGCTTGACCTCAGTAATGTTTACGTTATTGACTCATTATACAATATGGCCATGACCTCAGTCATTTTTACATTAAAAAAAAGAAGCTCTTTTAAAGGTTTAAATAAAGTGTAGTATAAAATAACCACACTTGTTCCAACTTGGTCAGTGAGCAATGTGTACACGTATGAGCCCACATTTATGACCCCATCGTAAATACAAGCTTATTGAGAGAATATATATTATTTAGTAATTTTGTTTTTATTGAAACCGTCACATTTAGTTCTTCAGTTTAAATCTGCATTCGCTTTCAGACGTGAGAATTTCCAAGGCGACTTAAGCTTGATATTCATACTTCCTATGCTCGGGTGTTTTAGTGCTATTGATGAGATTGTTATGTAATGTCTCATTTGCATATCAAGGCAAATAGCTGACATTTTTTGCAAGTAGTGAAGTGAACCAAATCAAATCCATCTCTCAAGCGAAGGGTTGAGGTTAGGGGTTAAGATGAGTTGGAGTGTGAGCGTGTGTGTGTGTGTGTGTGGGGGGGGGGTTAGGAAGGCCTATTTATAATAGATACACATACTGAACTGTTATATTGTATTCTGATACATGACCTTATTGATTAAAGCACAAACCTATCGGAACATGATGCTGCTGTAACAACTTCATATTGTCTTGCATTTGTCTTGTCAAAAATAATCGTGGATCAAATCTGCTCCGATCCACTGGAGCTCTCTCCCTCTCATCACCATACTTCTGTAACTCAGTTACTTCTGTACAAGATAACCATCCTTAGTTACGCAGCCAGGCCTCCCCTCCCTCGCCCCACCCACCTCAACCAACCATGACCCCCCCATGGGGGTCACACAATGACTGTCATGCATATCATTATTGGTGGAGGCCCTCCTTCCCCTCTGGGGGTCCGCTCATTGACCTCCTGACAAAGGATGAAAGTGTCCTGTCCAGGGGAGGGGGTTGGCCGGGCCGACGTTGGGGTGAAGAGCCCTGCGTCCTCCTCCGGGTCGGGATAAGACCCAGCAGGGCTTTCTTCACGCTAATAGGCACGACCCCTGAACCCCACACAAAGAGCATCACTTCAGGAGCCATGGGCACTCAGTGTGGGAGAGCAAGGAGGAACCAATAGGAGCAGGCTGGGGGCTTTGGGCTCCTTTGAGAGAGTCGGACCACTGACTTTACAGAGGAAAGAAACAAGAGAGCAGGATGGCGAAAAGAACAGGAGAGAGAGAAAGGAGATAAGGGGAAGATTTTGTGTTTTTATTGAGGGGAAAAGGCTTGTTGCAAAAGTTCAAAGGGCTCCTCATTTAGTGCAAGGGTCTCTTTTTCCTGCTTTTCTTCTCCAACACTTTATGTCTGTAAATGGCTGAAGATGAGGGATTATTGTGCCTTTCAGATTCCTTCTTAATTACTTTGTGTGTGTTGTAAGTGTCCACAATGAGATTACTACAGTATTCACAATTGTGCGCATGTTTATATTGTGTTCATACATCCAATGTGCTGTTATTCAGGGTGTTTGAATGACACAAATACTGTCGCTGCGATGTTCGGGAACATGGATCATCAGACATTACAAACATTAATAATGTCACATCTTTGTGGGACATATAACCTACCAACATATCTTACTGAGTTGTTGTTGTACAGCCTGATTAATGTGCTGACTTACACCCTGTGGATACATGCATACACATTTTCCTTTTCGGATAGATTGTCAATTCATTTTTCAAATCATTGAGTCTGTAAAATGTTCCCAGGGCTTCTTGGTTTGACCAACAGTTTAAAACTACGCATGTCAAGATGGAAAAGTCAGCAGTCAACACATTTGAGAAGCTGGAACCAGCAAGTTTCTGTTAATTGAATGATTGATGTTTCATCTTTAAATGTGTTAAAGGCAACACCTGTTTACTTTACAACACTACTCGCATCTATTTAGTATTTCAATGTTTGTTATTTCACATTCTCAACATTACCACAGCAGCACACAGTTATTCGCTGTGTAAAGATCATGAAGTGGTTACAGTGTCGTCCACGCAGCGTAGCACCCTCTGGTTCCTCCACAGGTAGCCACTGTTAGCTCTGTCAGCACTTTTGCAACTGTCAGATAGCTGTCTGAGCCAACTGACACTTCTTTGAGCCGTCAATCGCAATGCCACCAATTTTAGATTTAGCAGCTATAGCTACATTCACATTTACAGGTCAGATTTGCTTCATTTGTTTATTTTTTACTTAGAATCTGTTATGTGGTCATGTTGAGTTAGATAACAGGAGGTCGGGGGTAGAGTAAAGGTATTTTCTCGGGTGGGTGGGGGGAAGGGGGGGGATTGGTGGTGGTAAGAAGAGAATAGCTACAGTGGGGTCTGATGTGGGAACCAGGGGCCCCTCCTGGCCTCCTTGTTTCAGCTCCATTGATCAGAGGGGAGGGTTGAGAGGGATGAGAGGGGGTGCGGGGTACTGTACCTGCAGGGAGCTGGTGTGTCTGTGTGTGTGTGTGTGTGTGTGAGAGAGAGAGAGAGATCCAGCCACAATGCCTCTCTTCTCTCTCCCCACCCACTCCACCTTCAGTGTGACAGGTCCCATACGAAGCTCTCTGAGTCTTCACACACATTTACACATCATGCGGCAAATATGGAAAGAGAAAGATGTGGGAGGAGTAGGGGAGAAAAAGGGAGAGAAAGGGAAAGGGAGAATATAAAATACGAGCAAAATGGGTTTTCTTCAGACTAAATTGCCTCTGTTGACAGTCGTGTCGCGGGGTCGTTCAGCAGCGCTGCTGCTCAATGGAATCGTTTTTGGACAAACTATCGAAGAAAATGATATTTTCTGACAGGTTGTTTGCTCAAAGGATGTGTCTACCTCTGTTTGTTTGGAGAGAAAGAGTGTCGCACACCTGATTGCACCATCAATAAAGACAACACCACTTTCACAGCACACACTGATTTAAATCTCTGCAGAGTGAGCACATGGGTACGTCTGGACTGTTCACCAAATGGGATTCAGAATCACATCGTGGTGACCTGCTGATCTTTCATCCTCAACATAAAATAGGGGAACCGATTTCAGACTCTGTAATCACAGTTCCCAAGGGGACTGGGTCTCTGGCGGCGATCACCTGTTGGGAAAATCTCAATCGTTCCTGTAATGAATGAGGCCTTAATGAAGGCTCGACAGCTCGGCCTCAGGTCATTACCCACAGGCCGACACGCCGAGTGCTACTCGGCTCAGCTCAGCTGTTGCATACCTTTTGGCATGTCTTTACATCGACGTGCTGCGAGAGGACACAGAGGAACATAGACGTCATTTCAAAAACACTTACATTTTGGTCCTTATTTGTCTGCAGGCTGTGGTTCCAATGTGAAAAAATGTAACGTCAGGAAAATGCTAAAGAACATGAAAATATCACGCGTTGTGTTTTCGTTCATTTTATCGTAACAGTTTTGCTCAATATACTCGAGAATTTTTCTGACCTTTAATAGAATCTTGTAACGTTTAGCTTAAACATTTGTAACCCTGTAGCATCTTCTGGTTTGTTAATTAAATATCTTTATCTGTATTATTATTAATATATACGTATTATGATTGGCAAGAAAACCCAACAATTTGATAACAGAAATACTAATGATATATAAATGCCAAATTGTACATGTACATGCCTTCCCTTGAGATACTGGACACCACACACACACACACACACACACACACACACACACACACTCTCACACCAACATGGCCTAGAAGAGTGTTATGTCAAGTACCTCCCATCCTGCTTTGTTCCGGTGTAGTGAAGTGAGTGAAGCGAATGGCAATTCTTCTTTCTCACCCTTCCTCTCCCACCCCAACTTTCATCCTCTTCTCTCTCTTTTCCTTCTCATTCCATCCTCCCTCCCTCCCTCCCTCCCCACTGTGGAGCTGCACTAATCCATATTGAGGAAGCCCCCCCACCACCAAAGGTTCCTCCCCCGTTCCTTCCTCTTCACCTTAACAGCCTCCCCATTTTTCTTTTTCACTTCTGTCAGTTCTCACTCTCGTTCACTCCCACCATTCAGCTCCTGTGCGCTTATTTCCTCCATATTACAAATATTCAAACTGCCGACCGGTGATCCCTTTTTTCTCCCTGCATGAGAATCGGAGAGCGACCTGCGGCTTAGCGCTGAGGTACTCCCTCCCTCCCCCCTCTCTCTCCTTCTCTGCATCGCTATCCACTGTACCGATCAATCAATCTCCATTTCTTGCATTCCTTCTCTCCTCTCCAGCATCCAATCGTGGACCAGAAACAAAGCAGGCTCCCATTATCTCCCTCCCCCCCTGTGACCCACCCACCCACCTACTCTTCAGCTTCCGACCAGGACTGGCTGGTTAATCTTCCCGAGGCGTTCAATGTCTAACCGACCCCCCTGATGCCAGCAGACAAAGAGAGGGCTCCCTAATTCTCTCTTTCTCTCCTTTAGCCTCACCCACCCTCACCCTTTTACCGCACCCCCCACTTACATTCTCCATCCACAGGGCCCCAGAACCAGCGGAAAGGCTTTGAAGAGGGGCAAAACCCCCTCCCAGCTTCTGCCTTCCATCCCTCTAGTACCCCCACCCGTCAAAAATAAATAAAAAACCCTGCACGCCAAGGCTGTCAGGGTGGCCCTTCCTTCTCTCCCCCCTTTGTTGGGTCCTGTGTACCTCGCTTTCCAAACCCCAGAACCTTAGCATCTATCCCCCCCCCCCCACCCAATCCAGCTCATGAAAGACCGACCTGCTCAAGAATGTTGTTTTTAGCTCATTCCTTTTCTCATTGAGCGGGTGATTGGTGATGTGCCCGGTTTTGTTGCCCGTATCAATGGTGCTACTTGATGACAATTTGGCGGGCGAGACGGCCATTTTTAATCAGACGTTAATTTATTGCGCTGCACCCTTGCTGGCGTGACTTTGGTTAAAGGAATGAGTCGGGTGTTGTGTAGCTTTTTGTCCCTTGTTTTGTTGGGGAGTGTGGCTAACATTAATAGCGTGTAGCTATAGTCCCTCTTTTCAGAGGCCTCCAGCGGCACTGAGCCTTGTCTGGGCGAGAAGTCCCCGCGTTTTCTCGAAGACCTAAATACATCGTGCACAAACACATCAGGGTTACAAACATCGGATCCTCTAGTTATAATAGATGTACAGTATGTACTCGCTGTACACTACACTCAATTTGAAAACACCATTTATATGTGGGACAATTGCGTTCACATTTTTAGTTTATTTTCCAAACAGAAGGAAATGGCTAAACATGGGACACACACCATGCCAGTTAAGGTGCTAGGAAGTGTTAAGAAGCGCTGCTCTGATGGTCCAACAGCATTTAAAACCTTCTCAGCTCACACCTTTCCGAAACACTCAACCCAACAATCACAGCGACTTCATGCAGCGATTGATCGAGTGTGCTCAGGCTTGCTTTTTTATTCTCTCCACAGCAAATGATGTCACGTTTCGTGTCAACAAAAAAGTGGAACTCTATGAATGCCTTTCAGAAGAGATGCCCACACTTAAACCATTATTGTGCCTGTGGCTCCTTTCAAAGAAGGCCAGCGCGCAGGCTTTTCACCTCACCCTCGAGTGTGGCTGTTCAGAACAGGTATGAACATTTGCCTCGTTGTACACCTTATGACACATTGAACAACATCCTCTGTCTTCTTCCAGTTGGCAAACTGAAGTTGTGCACCCCAGCCAACATCTGTTCAGGAGTAGGACATACACAGCCCGGTTACTTAACTGAATTTAAAAAAGGTGGATCAGAAAAAAAGGGACATATCCGATGTTTGGCATTGGGGTTGTGTGAGGTGTGTATCCATTGTCTTTGTGTTTCCTGCAGTAGCACTTCCTATTAGCCGTTAGTGTGGATGGAAGCCCGGGACAGAGGGACATGGTCACAGCGTTTTCACCAAAAAATAAGAAAAACACAGCAAACCTGGTGTGGTTAACATGGACCGTGTAAGATGGATGAGTGAGTGGGTGTCAGGCTTGTGATCGACCAAAGATGAATTCCAGATACCTGATACCTGGTCTCACCATATTTATTCACCACACTGAAATTATAGGAAACCAGCAACCAGAAATCTGAGCTTGAACTGTGACCAAGGATTGACCGCTGGCCCTCTCTGTCTCTTTCTATGCATGCTGCTTTGTCATGTACACTATCTTAGTATTTCTCGTCGGTTTATCGATGCTCGTGGCAATCTTTCACCATAAAAACAAAAAACACAAAACACGTTACCAGTCAAAGTATAAAGTGGGTGAAAAGCAGCATTACTGGGTCTGTGGGTGGACACCTGAGTGAATGGCATGTGCACAGCTGGAAAAATTATCCTACTTCAAACAGCGGTATGAATCAGAGAGGTATCACTAACGCCACCCACTCAAAAGCAATAAAGTGCAGGGAGGGGTTCTGTGTGTGTCTTACAGGAAGACATTAACCCAACAGAAAATGTGTAGAACATTAACAGAACAAAGCTCAATCATCTTTCTCCTGGTTTTATGAATGACTGTGGGCATTGTTCTGAAACAACTCCGCTTCCCAGTGCCTCTGATTGCTCCGAGTCCTATCAACCTTACAGCAATTGTGCCAGTTATGTAATCAATGTGCTTCTAAGTGCAGCTGAGCTATGTATAGGGGATTTACATAGATTGGGGTGCACGCTCCAGGAGGTTTGGGGGCCCCCAGTCAAATAAGACAAAAAACGACGGCAGGATATAAAGTCAGGACTTGAAAATACCTTCATTGTGAGAACATGCGCCTCAGGGCATCACTTGTTCACACACAGGAGTGTGTGAACAACCCGTTTCAGAAGATTGCCTGAAACATCTGTGATTATGTGATGGCTAGAACTAAAACCCAATATTAATACAGATTCAGACTGCTAGATCTTCATTTACAGTAAATGCCTCCAACTTACTGGAAGCAATAATACTCAAAATACTTCAAACGATCTTCGCTTTACTGGTTTTCTTTTGTTCTTGCCGAATCTTATCACAATAGGCTCTGATAGAGCAGAACAGGAAGATCAAGTTTTAATGTCACTTTTACAGCTTGTTATCTGGACAATACAGAGAAAGTGAAAGAGAAACAGGGGTGAGAGTGTGGGAAAGAGATAAAGAGAGCAATAGAGTGTTTAAGAACACTGTGTGTGTTTGTGTGTGTGTGTGTCTGCTTTAATGGCAGGTGAGGACACATTTTGCTCAGAAATGGCTTGTTCTGTACTATAATCATGAATGGAAAACTGTATTTAAAAGGACAATACATGCATTCACAAATGCATTGCGAGTAATACACAGATACACGACCGTTCAAAAGTTTGGGGTCACTTAGAAATGTCTTTATTTTTCAAAGAAAAGCACTGTTTTTTCAATAATGATAACATTAATCAAAAATACACACTATACATTGTTAATGTGGTAAATGACTATTCTAGGTGGAAACGTCTGGTTTCTAATGAAATATCTCCATAGGTGTATAGAGGCCCATTTCCATCAACTATCACTCCAGTGTTCTAAAGGTACATTGTGTTTGCTAATCGCCTAAGAAGACTAATGTCTGATTAGAAAACCCTTGTGCAATTATGTTAGCACAGCTGAAAACAGTTATGCTGGTGATATAAGCTATACAACTGGCCTTCCTTTGAGCTTGAAGTTTGAAGAACAAAATGAATACTTCAAATATGAATCATTATTTCTAACCTTGTCAATGTCTTGACTATATTTTCTATTCAATTTTCAATTCATTTGATAAATAAAAGTGAGTTTTCATGGAAGACACAAAATTGTCTGGATGACCCCATACTTTTGAACGGTAGTGTATATAAACAGGAAAAACACAGACACTGATGCAAGCATAGAGTTAATGGCTCCCTTTTATTGTGTTATATGTGTGATGTTACAACTTGCTTTGCACATTGAACCGAGGCCCGACAAAACAGACACACACAAACAAACACACAGCCAAATGCTTGAAGTCTAGCAAGTAAAGTAGTCACACGGTATACATAAAATATGTGATTCTGCATTGTGTGAAACCATAATCGTCTTGATTTTTTCAAAATATCCCCCGAAGAGTACTTCTCTACCATCAAGCCTTGCCACGCTGTAATTACACACCAATCAGTTGTTTTCTATTGCCTTTTATATCTCATATAGAAATAAGCTGCAGGCTTATGGAGACCTCCAGTACTTAATAGATTGTGACCTAAAAAACAAAGACAGCAAATATCATCAATCATATGAGAACTCGAGGGCCCAAAGAAATTGGTGTTTTTTATATTGTTTGAGACATAATACTCTTTTAGTTAAAATAACAAGTCTAAAGGGATGGAGGAAATCAGCTGCCAATCTGACTCCTGAAGAATGTCACCCTGGATATGGATTACATAACGCCAATATTCATGGACTGTTGTGTTTGTTTTGAGCAACCGGAAGACCAGGTGAACTGAAGACTGAACCGTGTTTCTGTCGCAATGCATGTAGGGATACATTCTTACCCTGAAGGGGAAAAGACAAATGTACGTTTTTTTATTTGACTATGTCCCACTTTACCCTTTGCTGCTGTAATCCCGTAAATTTAAAGGATTAATTTATCTCTTATTGTATGTAATAGATGGATTGAGGAATAGACAAACAAATGAACTGAAGTGCATTTCACCACTTCTTTCTCCAGCTAATTGGTTCGAAATTGTACATTCAGACGACTGTGGAGTATTTGCTATAACTTTTTCCAACCTGTTTTCAATTTTGCTTTAAACAGGGTTGTCAGATGACATTTTCCATATGCCTGAACCATGCAAATTAAGGTTTTCCTTTCTACATTAGCCTAGAAGGGAGCGGTCTCCATTAATATAACACTTATTATAATTTGTCCATACCTTCAATCTCTGATTTCACCATCGCTCCTTCATATTTTTGTTCCATTCGTTACAGCCTTCATCCCCGTGAGGCATATTGGATGTATATAAAACATGATTTTAAGGCTAATTTAAATCTTATGTACATAGAACCAGCTTTTAATGGCTGCCCACTTCTAAGCTGTAGCGTTGGCTTTGAAAGGGGGAATAATTTCAGGCTTTGAGGATGATAAAGAGTGATGGAGGAAGCTGTATGGAGAAGCAAGCATGCGTTTCCCATATCAATCAAGACCTATGGATGGCGAGGCTAGTTAGCAGCTCGTGATTGTTTTGAGGCCCTTGGCTGGGGTTCCAGTGTATCCCTGAGGCCTGTCCCTTTTGGTTGGCCCAGTGGGGGGCGAGGTGGCGCCTCCGCAGCCTCAAATCCAGCCCACGTTCATGCGTCCGTTCGGATCCATCACTGCAGGGCGGTGGGGCAAGGGCCGGCCTTTGTCCAGCACCGCATTCTTTGGCCCATTGTGCGCAGACCACAACCATTTAGGGATTTTAAAGGCTCGTTTGCACAATTCCTTTTGTCAGCGGCCCTCAGCACAGAAAAGCAGGAGAGCAGCATCGGGGGGTGAGGGGGTGGGCCCAGTGGTTTTTCAATGTAAAAAGGAAAAAAGATGTAAAACAAAATAAGGAATAAAAAGGGGTTGAGAATTGAGGTTTTTCGTTGATGTTCTTTTTTAATTGAGAGTGGTGATTTAGTAAATCAGGGCCCTTGGCACAATACAGACGCTCCCCGACGCCTTCATTTACGCTCTGGTCTCACCACAGCTTCACGAAAGTCTTAGATTACTTTTCTCATGGCACCAAGGAACATGTCGTAATGGGAATACAGATAACGGCTCAGACACATCACATGTTCTCATAGAGTAAAACAAATGCTAAGCGTAGCAAGATATCCTGGACCCCCCTCCCAGCTGCCCTTAAGAAAACAGCTTCTTATCAGAATATTTTCTCTTTTCTCTGCATTCCTGTGAATACAGCTGAGCTGTGAGGGTCCTTGATTGGAGAACTTGTTTTGACTGTGATAAATGCAATATACATATATGTGTGTGTGTGTTCTGTTGCATAACCCAGACCAGCATTGTTAATGACATCATGATGTATAGCCAGTATGCTTATACGTCTGACTTAAAAGAAAGATTGATATTTCAATCGCTAAATTAATAATTTAATTAATTATATTTGCAGTATTTACTGCTGCGCTGCCACAACATGACATGGATCACATATTACTCTCTTACATTGAAAAGTCCACTTTTTCCTCTCTTCCTTCGTGTTATGTAAAGAAACTTGTGATATTACCTGAACCTAGGGGTGGGAGAAGTGACACTTAACCCTCCTGTTACCTTAGGGTCAATTTGACCCCATTCAATGTTTAACCCTCCTGTTACCTTTATATTTACTGACATATTTTACCCTTGGGGTCAATTTGACCCCAGCAATTAAAACCTCCAGAAAATTATTAGAATTAATATTGTTTTCCAAGTTTAAGTGAGAGGTACTTTATGTGTGTTTGTTGACTACCTAAATAGCCCTTTAAATATATAAAAAAGTTGATATTTCTTATATGTTTGACACAGTGAAAAACAGCCTGGGGTCAAATTGACCCGAAATAACACTAACATTAAACATTGAATGGGGTCAAATTGACCCAAAGGTAACAGGAGGGTTAAACTAGGAAGATAATCTTGTATGGATTAACACCAATATCTGTAGCCATCTCACATGAGAGCGTGTCTGGGTGCATGAACAGTGCCTGCACCTCTTGCTGCTCTGTGGCTTACTTCAGCAAATTCAAATAATAATCGGAGATAACAGTAGTTATCCTACTTGATATTACTTTTGCTGCTTTTAAGAAAACAGATAATCAAGATGATCAAATAAATAAAGTCGCCTGAATAAAATAAACGTCTTCAATTAGAAAAGTTTCCCACTTAGATGTTTACATATCTGATCATAGTTAACAAAATGTTGAATCTGATCTAATAAGTGAAAACTGTCTTATTATAATTATGGAACATAATATTTGACTTTTTGTTAACTTGACACTCTCGTACTTGATAGTCCGGGCACATTTTAGTCAGTATTCAACAAGTATTAAAGAAATACTTCACCCACAAAATGACCATCTTTATATAAATTACTCACCACATCTTGCCCTGAATTTTTAAAGAGACATTTTTTTCTTGAATAGCGCCACAGAGAATCTGCAGACAGAGTAAATCCTTGATGAATTGAAGAAAACACTTCCACCGATACCGCCCCGTGCTTGTGAATGCGCTGCACGTGCATGCCAGGGTAGTGGCGTTAGTGTTTTTATATAGTACGATATTAGGGAATTATTGATAAATGAGACTTGGATCTTCCTGCATGAGTTGTGTGAGAGTGTGTTGATGTAGTTTTGCTGTTATTAAATCTGGCCTCCATTTACTTCCATTCATCGAGGATTCACTCCGTTTTGGGATTCTCCATTTGCAGTGGAGGCCTGTGAGGAAAAGGTTGTGATCAAGAATTGCAGCTGGAGGGTCATTGGTATACAAATGGTAACTTTAAGAGTGAAGAATTCCTTTACAATTTGATACCCAACCCTATGTAAAGCCAAACACTCAAGCCATGTCTACAAAGGATAAGATAATGTGTGTTTAAGAACTGTGAAACAATATCAACACTTTCCCACGCATATGCGGAGAGACCAATGGCTTGTTACGCCCGCCTGATTTATTCATTGATTTGTAATCAGCTAATTGAATAACCAGCTGGATATTTAATGCAGATGCCAAATGTGAAGGAGGTTTTTGTATTTCAGTGTGTGTGTGTATGTGTGTGCGTGTGCGTGTGTGTTGTTGTTTCGTGTTGGCCTTACGATGCACATGAATAGCCGGCCACAGGGGGGTAGATTGTAACACACGCTAATCTGATGCTCTGGAGGATAGTTAAAGACTCCTAGTTCTTTAAAGCACATTGTTATCATCCTGATTGGGTTTAGCACTCAAGCAGAAACCAATGCATTCCATCCTATTGTGTTTCATTCCCGGGAAAAACTGAAGGGAAACAAAAGGCACCAGGCATCATAATCTGGCCCTATTGTGGCTCATACAGTGACCAGCAGAGTTTGTTAAAAAGTTTTATTGACTGACTTAACACTTGACGGAGAAGAATCCCGCCAATCAATTACTATTTATTTTTATTCAAGAGGTATTTTTTTCCAATTGGATTTTTGGATTCTGGTCCAATTGAGGGAAATCTGGATGTCAATGAAAGAGGGTCGTGGCTTGTGGCTGCAGGGGTCAGAGTATAAATGACATGCAGGGCGGTGATGAAGCAAGTGGGGAAAACAAAGTGTTGCTATGTGACAAACTAAAGCTATTTGAGTTGAGACCAAGCTTTTAAAAAAAGCTTGAAGGGGAGTCTCAACCGAAACTTCTACTGTGCAAATTTGATAGAAGATTATTCAAAATGTTTGCAATGACATGTCCACCCCCATGTGAGTGTGAGTGGATTCTTTCCTTAATCTATACGGACATGTGTTTCGTTCTTTGATCTATTGGGTTTCCTCCACCACTTGTGGAGGCTGTTAACTCACCTTGCCAAGTTTGTAAATATGTTCAGAGGTACTAACTTGCACAGACGTGTTCTCGTGTGAGTCAAAGGATGGTATGTAAAGAGCAGAGCAGCTCAGAGCTGATTCCAGCGGTGCGTTGACTGATTTAGTCTCTTGAGAGGGAGCGAATTCAGACGCGCACAAAACCAGGGGTCAAGTGTGTCACATGCAACGTCGGGTCGGGAGATGCACCCCGCGCTGGAGCACGCACACGTGGGGGAGTGGGTGCACGGTGGCACGGCCTATAAAGACCTCCAGCTCCTGTTGCACACCACCTGACCCTGCCACCACCTCAATAAGCATCCTACTTCTCAGCTGTTCCTCCTTGTTCTCCCTTTCTCTCTGTTTTTTATTATCGCATGCCCCTTCCAGCAGTAACCCACAGGAAGCTATTCACTTCCTAATTATCTGCACATCAAACAGGGGTCGCCACGGAGACGCAGACCATAAATCCAGCCCCCCTCCCCTCTGCTGTGGTGCGATAGCGCAGCAACAGCTGCCTCTAATTGGGGCTCTAGGTTCAAACTGCTAACATATGACTTCCCTCCCATTCGCTAAATGCACTGTCTGCCGCTGCCAAGGCCGCAACACACACGGACCAGGTCACCAGCACCGGGAGGGATGAGGTTTCAGATAAAGAGAGACAGAGAGAGAGCACAGAAAGAGAAATACACCCATTGATTGCACGGGAAGCTCGGTGTGGTTTCGGGACAGGCTCTGAAGTGGTCCAGTGTGGCCCGCTCCCACCGCAGAGGCCCTCGGGTCAACAGGAGCTCACCCAGATTGACAAAGAGAAAGAGAGGGATGAAGAAAAAAAGAGTGACAGGCTGTGATAACAAAGGTGACCACAGTGCGGTTTCGTGATGGCTCTCCGGGTGAAAACCGATGAGTTATCAAATCCGGCTGGGCCAGATGTTGCATCGCTACCTTCGAAAGCCTCTTTTACACTTGTGCAACAGTTCAACCATCCGTTCCTAAAATGTGAAGCATTCCGAGCTATGTCTCCATATTTAGGTTGTGGTTAGTTAGAGGTTTCTTTTCCTGCTAAAGGCTACTTCTATTTGAAACGTGGATAGATAGATAGACGGTAAAGCGAATGTTAATGTGATAAACCGCAGACGGATCATGAGCTATTTGCAACGCATACCCAAGAGAGAGGTGTCAGGAGAGGAGTCCATACTCCAAAGGGCTGAAGTGGCTTTAGTACCTACCACTGCCATGTAAATTAGACCCTCAGAAAGTGAATGAGCCCGCCCATTGTCTCTAATGGCCGCTTGTTTGAAAAGCCGCCTACAGTGTGAATGTAAGTCTATAGGCTCCAGGGCACGTGCATATGCACTTCCTATCTCCCTTAAGTTTACTGCATTGAGCAGGAAACACAATTAGCCCAATCAAAGTGAAAGGAGGGGGTCGGGGAGAAGGGGGTGGGGGGGGACTGCGTTTTATGAACATGGGTGGTGGGACGGCAGAGGATATTGGGTGCTGGGCGGCAGCTTTTTGATGTAGAGGACTCTTTGGCAGGCATCTGACTCTTGTTAAAGCGGACCGACGTACAACTAAAGATATATGTCCCGGGACAGCCGTGTGATTTTGGTACATTTTAAAGGCAGTTGTTTAAAGGATGGCCAGTAAATACTATTCAACTCTAATGTGTGCTCTGATGTTTGCAGTTAATTAGTTATTGTTTAAAAGCAGCATTTCCTAAAAGCCCTTCAAAGGAAGTCTATTAAAAGGGATGTTAGGAAGATTAATTATTGGTCCACAAACTGCTGAGCGCGCAGATCCTCATTACGGAAATAAAATAATAATACCAGATGCTACCGCTCTCGTGTGTCTTTTTTCTCTGTGTGTCTTTGTCTTATCTTTCTAACCATCCTCCTCTCTCTGTTAAGATGCTTTTACATATCAAGCTTCCACTCTTTTTTTTATAGCATTTTTTTAAGGGTTGGAGTATAAAGAGTGTGCTGTCTTAAGCGTTCAGTAACTCGACGCTTTAGACAAAAAATAGAAATGACTGCTTAAATGTCTTTCTGTGAGTTTTCATCACTGAGCATGGGATGTGTCAGTGTGCTGCACTTCTGGCTTCCAGCAACAGAAGATGTTAGTGGTATGAATTAAAAGTGCTCAGATCGATCAGCTCTCATGTTTCAGACTGGACGAGTGGGTTACCGGCATTGGGAGCAGGAGCACTATGGCACTACGGGTCTGTAAAGCTCGCCGCTGGTACATTGACTCACTCTTCACTCCCTACTCTTAACTGGCCACTGGCCAGTAGGGGCCACAAGGGATAGCAACGGCGACCCAAGTCTGTGGCCAGAGACACGGCGGAAACCATAGACTGTGTATGTCTGCGTGTGTCTGTGGAGAAAGAAGTTTTCACACTTTTATAGATGTGTCAAACGGAGAGCGAGAGACCGGCGTGGAGAAGCAGCTTCAATTAGACCCTGTGATCAGTTTCAGGATCGGGCATTATTCCTTCAACAGATTGGTCAATGTCCCCAGAAATCCTGATTGGAGTGGAGCACCCCATCTTATGAATGATCATATTCTGTTATGTTTCAGGGTCTTGTTATGATAACGTTTGCTGTTGCTTTTACGGAAACAGTTTGGGCCAATTACTACTAAAAGTCTTCTCAGTCTCGTATGCATTTCTACTGACACATGTTCAATCCATGTCTTCACTGAGGTGAATTCAATTAAACGTGTCTTTTTCCTCTCCATTTTGGGCTTCAATCCAGATTAAGTCAACATTTTCCCCACCAAAAATTGAGGAATGCTGTCCAGGGAGGATACATTAGGAATACTTGTTTTGATGTAGACGTACGTGGCCTTGCCAGTTTAGTCCGTCTGCTAGGTGTGAGGCACAGAGTGGCTGCTATTGGAGTCATATGAAGGCAAGAGAGGCCAGCTATTTAAAAATGTATTGAATCAGGAAATTCCTCAAACACTCTGGGCGAGTGGGGAGAGGGGGGTAGGCGTCATTGCAAGGCTTAGCCGACCCTCTGTATCCACCCCTCTCATACCCCTGGATGGACTCAAACGTAGGCTCACTGGATGTCCCTTAGTCAGCATATGCAGGGGCTGCAGACAAAAGGTCCATTCTGCCAACAATAGGGGGCATTTAAACCGTCACATACCCTGACGACTCCAAGGGTGGGGACGTTGGGGGTGGTAGGTAAACAGAGAGAGAGAGAGAGCGAGTGGAGATAGGAGAGTTTGGAACTTCAATCGGAAAAAAAGCTATCTATAGAGACGGGGCAGTGCTATGCAAAAGCTAAGCTTACCTACGGGCCAGGTCAAAGGTCAGGGACTAGACACACAGAGGAATCCCTGTAGTAAAGCAGAGGCAACGGGGGCTGGGCTTAATCACAGTGAGAATGGACATCAGGGATCCAAGACTGTGTCAGGAAACACAGACTCTTCACTTGTTTCATTGAGATCGTTGCTCCGCCACAACAACGACATGGAGCAAAGACGTTCATCCTGGCTCAGCTTCAGAGGCAGTAGAGTCCGTCATACGGGCCAGGTAGAGCACCATGTAGCATGTTTAGTGTAGCACGCTACATGCAAAGACAAGCTAATTGCAGCTGTGATAAATGCCAAGAGAGCTTGCCGTCCCATGTGCACACACAATCTCAACACACTTTCATCCACATCCAACGGAGGACATTATTTTCCTGGTATCACACAGCTCCCAGGTGCTCCGCGTGCCCTCCCTTCCCTTTCTCCGGTCCAAATCAAAGGCTGATACTCTAAACGCGATGAATGACACTGATCTTAATCTGTGAGGAGTAAGGGTAATTTCGATGGGTGTGTGTGTAAGTGGAACAGAGAGAAGGTCAGGGGGTCTGTGGAGAGGGGGAAGATGATCTCAGGGCTGCAGCGGGGCACAAAGCGAGGGCGCGAGCTACAGGAGCGCTCTCCCTTACAAAGCACCCCGAGGATCGTTAAGTGATTGTGTTACAGAGAACAGGTGAACTGCGTCTCTCCGCCTCGTCTTTTATATTTTCCTCTCTATTATGATTTACAGGGCTATTCTTCTCTCCTGCCACCACGCCATAACCTGTGCTGTTCTTTTGAAGGCGGCCTGCTCATTGCTATTGTACCTGGCCAGCTTTGAAGTGCCTAAGTCTTAAATGATGATGAGACAAGGAGAGTGCTTTTCTTTAACAGCCAGGGTAAAGGAGGCTCTTGTTTCTGACAGGTGTCTTTTATAGAAGGGAGTGTGCTGGACTGGTGTTTTGTTGGGGATTGGGTTCCACCCGTCCCCATCGCCTGCTAATCGAATAACATTGGCTTGCCATCTGTCAAGATTTACTGAAACTGACCTCACTGTACTGTTTAGATTGCAGATTAGTCAAGAATATGTGAAAAGGAGTGATGTAATCAAAGGCCATTGTTTGCTAAAGCAGATTTCCTACCAGCTTAATTATGATGTTTTTTTCTTCACCATCCGGCAAAAGGAGATTTACAGAAAATGAGTGGAGACAAACTGCTTCCACTGTTAGTTTTAAATGGTCAGTTCACCCAAATTACTGGAAAATATATTTTCACATCACCTTGTTTGTATTTGTAATCACATTACTCTCCATTTCTCCCCATCCAATACCAGCGCACTCTTTTTCAAATCTGCATATAACTCATAAGGATGACTTATTCATATGATAACATGGCGCTACTATGTCACTTGACGACTGTAACTGCATAAACACAGAAATGTATTGTATTTCATGTGACCGGGCTGGTACCCAGTGGAATGGAGGTGAACATGTTATTTGTGTTGATTGCAGAATTGACAAAATGAATTAAACAAATGCAGCAGTCGGCCCTTCAGACACAGCATCCCCATTACTTAATTATCCACACACACTGGGAACCGTTTTCATCCGAGATTTGACCAAATATATAGTTGTTGGCCTTTTGTGATTTAGATGACCAGACCCTTTCAATACCGACTGCTGAAAGCTCACAGTGGCGCCCTCAAAATAATCTTGAAGTGCCCTTGAGAAGACTACACCAGAAGCTGTTGTGAAGAGAAAGCTGGCTATGAGAGTGTATCGCATCCTCTGCTTTCCCCACCACATAGCAATTTGCTCATAGTGATCTGACCTAGTTAAATAAGGTAGTTCAAGGACGAGGTGTCAATGAAAGCCAACTCTCACTTATGTGAGTAAAATCAGGATGATCAGAGAGAATGCAGCCCAGACAGACTCCATTCATGTGGAAACTAATAACTTCAGCTGTTATCTCTTCAATAACTCCAGCCTAAACAGTCGTCCCTGTTTGGTTTGTGTGTGTGTGTAGGTTTGTGTGTGTGTGTGTGTGTGTGTGTGTGTGTGCATGTGTGTATTCATGTATGTGCCTGAAGGAGACCCTTCACAAGTGAGAGTATGAGTTCAAATGCATGCATAACAGCGCATAAAGGCATTTGTCTTTGTGTCTCTGAGTGTCAGTCAGTGCGTTTACATGATGGTATAATTCGAATCTTGCTTTAGTTGGACTATGCTATCTTTTGGGGGATCTGCTATTATCCCAATATACATGGCAGTGAGTAATTAGAATCATTGGCCTTTGAAAGCATGTCATATCCGATATGATAGGTGGCGCTGTTTTCATTACAACTCGTGGTGATGCAGCCATTTCCGCTTGACCTCTTCACCACCACCAACAACAACCAACAACAACAACATCAACATTTCGAGAAAGATGGCGAACAGAGAGCAAGGCGAAGCTACATCCCTCTACTATTCTTGCATGATGTTAATAGTGACATTATCGTCTCTTTCGACTTCCGGGTCAAATGCATGTAAACACGGTCACAGTGTGTGTACCTCAGCTTTGCGTCACTGTTTTCTATCCCAACCCTGGTTTAGATCTGGAGCCAGATAGCGACAACGTGCAGGCCGCTGCGGGCCATGGCCATCTGGGCCTGGCCCGGGGCCGGTATTCTCTTGAGTCGGGGGTGCTGGGACTGTTGTTGGGTGGCGGCGGGGGGGGGAGAGGAGGATAGAGGTTACAGGACTGGATTACGAGGATTGTGTGTGTGTGTGTGTGTGTGTGTTAGGAGGCAAGGCAGAATAAATACACCCCTCCTTTTCTCCATCCGCCCGCCTCAAGCTTGTGGTATGACGGAGAGAGAGGGGGGGGGGGGGGACTGAACACACAGCTGTCCTCAGCTATTATCAGTGATGGATGAAGCCAGAGCAGAGCATCAATGGCATGCCCGGCGCTCACTCACTCGAACGTGTCCATGTATTGGTGTGTGTGTGTGTGTCTTATTTAACAGTGTGTGTGCGAGACAGACAGAGGAAGGACCGAGAGAGAATGTGATGGTGTGCCAAGAGTACCCCGATGACGCAAATTAATCACACTCAATGTTTTAAACAAAAGAAGGAGAGAAACAAAAGAGGAAATATGAGCTCAATAAGTTCCTGTAGTAAATCTTCCTGTTGTCGGATTGGATTTTGAGTGGGTATGGTTTTATCGGGGCAGCTGTTCCAACTGCCAAGCCATTTTAGCTTCCTCTGCTGGCCCACCTGTAACATGGTGCAATGATACAGCATATGTCCTTCAGTAAAGGGGAGTTTTAGATTTCAGGCCCGGAATTATAACCAGGACCATTTCCTGGCAAAATAAATGAACTTCAATAGAATTTCCATGGACAGTGGATCCGCCCAATCCACCCCATCTTTCTCATGAAATTTTAGAAACGTGGAGTAAAAGATAGCAAGATTCTCAGAGATTGTGAGTGACTTACAGTATGTGCCCAGCTTGCTAGTGAGGTTGCCATTATTTCACCCATAAACTCTATGAGTAGTAACTATGACACCAAACCTTTAACACGGCCTAGTTTACAAAGATCTGCGGATCAATTTCTGGATGCCACTTTCTGCTGCGTCAGGGCTTTAAACACTTGCTGGTATGTGTGTCAATAAGCAGGTAATTTTCCCTCCACCGCAACTTGAAAAATCCTCACTTTCCTTTTCTATTTGTGAATCAATGTGGTTTAAGGTCGTGTTGGAGGACACTGGAAAGTGCTAGCGAAGCCTGGGAGGTTAACGCATAAAACAAGGTACGGTTTAATGTCAAATCCCAGATGAAAGCGGCTCAGATAGTTCAGACAACGACCGATGCAGCGGTGGATTGTATCTGAAGTGTCTCTGTCTGTCTGTCTATGTATGTGTGTGTGTGTGTGTGTGTGTGTGTTGAGGGTTTTAAATCCAATCCAATGAGGTTCTCCTCTCCCAGTCCACCAATTAAAATAATCAATGCCACGCTTGAGGTAGCAGAGCATCATGGTCCGTGGGCCGTTCAGGCCTTCACTCACATCGGCCTGTGACTTGTGAATACTATTACCTTACTCTTACAAACGATAAAGTCATTGTCCTTTCTGAATCTAATTCTTCCGTAATTAACCTTGTGTGTAATCCTGAGAGCTTGCTGACGGATGTCCAAAATGCTAACTCAATCCTCAGCCAATGATTAGATTAGTGTGCACTGACTCATATTTGCACAATGCCTTCGTCTGACTCAACAGCTGTCAAACACAAGAGATGGGTATAAGCCACCAATTAAATATGCTAATATGTTTCATCCTCTTAGAAAGGGGAATTATTTGTGTGAAGAAGCTGGATTCGGTTGAGTCTGTCGTCCGAATTTCAGCAAATTATCTTCAGTAATTAAAAGCTTCATTTGGCCAGGGTCAACTTGTCAGCACACATCCTTCAGGAACAGTAACCACTGCAGGGAGACGGAGAGTGGACGTGGTGTGAGCTGGTTGGAGCCAATCTAATAGAAGGCAGTGACCGTGTTTACATGCATTTGAATAACTGGCTTAGTCGGACTGAAATCGAATTATCCGTTTCACACCTTTGTTCGACTATGTGCGGTCCGACTACGATCCGATTAACACCCCTGGATAACTCGATCCGATCCGGTTGATAATTCGACTATCGCGGCATGTAACGGTGAATTGGATTAGGAACTGGACTTTGCGTCTTTGCGCATGCTTGAGATCCCGCCGCCCTCCTCCCCCCTCCCTCCCATGTCGTGACCCGGAAGTCGAAAGAGTCGAAAGAGACGATAATGTCACTATTAACATCATGCAAGCATAGTAGAGGGATGTAGCTTCGCCTTGCTCTCTGTTCGCCATCTTTCTCGAAATGTTGATGTTGTTGTTGTTGGTTGTTGTTGGTAGTGGTGAAGAGGTCAAGCGGAAATGGCTGTATCACCACGAGTTGTAATGAAAACAGCGCCACCTATCGTATCGGATATGACATGCTTTCGGCCAATGACTCGAATTACTCACTGCCATGTATATTGGGATAATAGCAGATCCCCCAAAAGATAGCATCGTCCGACTAAAGCAAGATTCGAATTATACCATCATGTAAACGCACTGAGTGATTTGCATCTGTGTTGGGAGGCTGGTGTTCTTAAAATTGTGACTGGTGCTTCTGTCTGGAGCTCAGTGATCCATCAGAGGGAAGTGACAGCCAGGCAGACAAGCCTGTAATGGACTGATCATAGACCGAAAACCCATCAGGGAATGCACTCACACAAAGGCATAAACACATACTGCAACTAAAGAGAAGACTGCATACAGACAAAGAAACAAAACAAATTAGCCATCAAATGTTCAACTTGGTACCTAACGGTCATATTCACAGTGCATCACATACTTAGGGCTGCAACTAACGATTATTTTGATAATCGATTAATCTGTTGATTATTTTATCGATTAATCGATTAATCGGATAAAAAAACAAAAACACTGTAATTTTCAACCCTTTATTCAAAAACAGGGTCCGTACGGTCATGGAAAACCTGGAAAAGTCATGGAATTTTTAAATGGCTATTAGCAGGCCGAGAAAAGTAATTGAAAAAAATAAAATCCCAAAATATTTGGAAAAGTAATGCAAATTTGTTTTATTCAAATGTTAATTTACACGGTATATATACGGTATGCTTTGGAATTCTCATTGTTATTTTAAATACTACATCTTCTCACTTGTTCATGTCTACACAGAGTTTTCATTAAATGTTTAATCATGAAAATTTGGTTTAAAGTCATGGAAAGGTCCTGGAGATCCACTGGTCAGCATGTGGATGAACCTGTTCACTGGTCACCATGTGGATGAACCCGTCACAAACAGACTGACAGCGGTTTACTCTCCTGAGTTGGCTATTTATGGGTTAAACGCCTCATATGGTAAGGGGGCGTGGCTTATCTCCGTTGCCTTTCTCCATGGAAAAATATTTTCAGCCATCCGCCACGGAATAAATAACCATGTTCTCTACGTTATACTCTTGTGGAAATGCCACACACGTCGTGACATGTAGCGCCCTGGTGTCTGGGTTCATAACGTCACCCGGAGGCGCACTTAGCTCCGTGAATGTCTCCGACTACGTGAAGGACTTCCGCATCCAGCGCTACGTGAGCAGCAGCAGCCAATTAGATTCATCAACAGCGGAGCAGCTCAGCGCTGATTGGCTCTCACAACGCAGCATTCCGTCTCTCCCTCCACTCTGGTTTCTCCTGCGCCGCTCTGCGCTCAAATCTACTTTGTTTATACTCCGTGACTTATTGAGCGCCATAATAATCGCGCGACACAACGAATCGATAATGAAATTCGTTGCCAACTATTTTCATAATCGATTTTTATCGATTTTATCGATTCGTTGTTGCAGCCCTAATGAGCACTCACAAAAAGAGACAGAACCATCTTTTATTTTCTGTAGAAATTGGCCATGACAAGTCAATGGCGGTTGCTTTGTCTTACACAAATGATCATTTTGACATCCTTTTCATAGGTCTTCACAGATATACCACCTACTGACCTCCCCGCCTCTCTCTTTCCCAGTGGTGTGCACATGAGTGCTGGACCAACTGATAATGACGGAGGAATATTGAAAGACGAGTAACCCCATCGTTTCCCCATCCTATACGATTCATTAACCCGATTTCCACTGAGCTCTGTCCCACATGTGTCAGCGAGGCTCCTGCTGGGGATTCTGCCGCCCCGCCCAGCCACGTCCTCTGCCCCGTCGCACTTCAGCCCGCCATCAAACCGACAGATAACTGTCGAGGAGCGGGGTCGCCCCGGAGTGTTGATAACCTTTTTATGTGCCCTCTTTTTAGGCCCTTTTTCCTCTGGTTTGTCTACTTTTCAATGGATTGTCTTCTCCATGAGCTTTACGGTGTCTAATTTATAGTGTTATAGTGTTATGCATTCCTTTATGCAGGTGTTTTATTCCAGATATTACTGAACCTTGAGATATTGAGATTTAGAGGAAGGATTATTTTAAAGAGCAGTCTTGAGAGGCTCAGGACAGTCATGTGATTGACAGCCCATAGGCCAGAATTTGTTTAAAAGCTAAATAAAGTTGTATTAAAAATTTAGAATAAGTAATTGATAACATATACAATACCTGAGGAAAAATGTAATCTGTTAAAAAATACTTTTTTGTGATTTTTATTGCATCTTCTTCAAGATCTAATGTTACCATTTTGTATCTTTTTTATTAATTAATTTATAAAAAGATAAGAAAGCATCAATGTATCAACGCCCGCAGGGATGCAGAGAGAGGAAGAGTGGTGGAGTTCTACATTGTAATTATTATGTCCATTCATTAACATTTATATGTTGTTGTAGGTGTGTATTTTATAGGCATCTTCTAATGCAAGTCCCCCAAAGGATCAGAGAACTGTTTCCCACGTTTTAAGGGAACATTCGGAAGAAAACAGCCGTACATTGATAGTCAATGTCGTTTCTTCGTTGGGGTGTGGAGGAAGAATGTTGCTGAACAGGCAAAATGTGCCTCCACGACTTTACTACATCCTGCTCTCGCCCCAAACCGGGCCTTGTGTAAACCCCCCAGGGCACACAACGAGGGATTTGCAGTGAACACAGTCGTCACTGAGGCTTCAGCAGCGCCTGAATGAATGGACTGACTGGGCTGCTGTAGTCAAACAAGATATTATTGACTTGTAAAACGTGTCTGATATCTTTTGAAAATCTGCTCCCCTCGTCTTACCACTGCGGCGTAAGGAGATGCGTTTATGACATAACATCTGAAATGAACCAACTGACAAACACGACCAAGAAGCTTAACTTTTCTAAGTTACTTTCAAATATTTCATTCATATAATTTGTACTGACGAAGCACTCCTTCATAATTACTTTGTAGAGCTTCATATTGTATTCATAGAATGTCTGTGTACAACAGACAAATAGATGTTTTTTTTATGGATTTACCTCCTTGAGCCCACTTTCTCCACCAGTCACTGCCACTCCTTCTAGCAAGCATAAAGGTCAAAGGTCAGGCACGTTCAAGCTCTCCAATGATCAAACACTGCATTGATTAGACCCCTGGTGGACCCTAAATGATAATTAAATCAACCGTTGCATCACAAGGGGTCAAGATGTCACACATACACACATAAATGCACATTTCCCACTCATTTTTATTTATTTATTTCAACTTATAAGGCAAACTTTTGGCAACATTTCGTGGTGGAGAGTTATGAAAAATGCGGCAACCGAACATGGCCCCATTCAACACAAACTCATTGATTGGAAGAGTAAACCATCGGGGAGTCCTGAAGGCCTGTGTAGGCCTGAGGTGACACCGGCGCTCCGCAATTAGCCCACAATCAATATGTCTCTCATTGAGTTGAACCTCAGCACAGGACAGCCTCCCAGCCTCCCAGCCAGCCGTTCAGCCTCGTGCTGAAGGGCCAGGCGGAGGATGGTTTAGTTTAGTCTTATTTGGTTTACGTGCAGGCGATGTTTATTGGACCAGAAAACCATTTGTTATCTGTTTCCTCTGGAGTAGCAGTCATGAATCAATCCCGGTACAGATGTACAAACACAGAAGCACCCCGGTGATTACTCCAAATAAACACACGTACACACATACACACACACGTATGCATAAACACACATATACAAACAGAGGCGCGGGTGTGCACTTGCATACACACAAACTGGCACAAAAGCCACAATTGTACACAAACAGATAGAGACACCCACTTGTTTTACGATAAGTAATCACTGTAACATGTGTGTCTGTGACATATGGCCACTACATTATTAAGTCCTGCTGCAAGTGTGAATTCCAATATTTACAGTAGGCCACCTTGTTTATACTGATTACAATGAGGGCTTTATCTTATAGCCCACCCATATGCAACAATATATCAATATAACATTGTATGGCAGTGATGGAGTGCTGATTGTGGTAGGTTATTGCAGCAGGCTGAATCTAACATGTGGTTGGGAGGTTACAGACTCAGTCCAGGTCACAAGTAATCTTTCCTCCCCTGTCAGTATAAAATTGGTAAAGTGTTTCCATGGACTTTGTTTTCTGTGCTCAGGTCTTTAGATATCCTTCTCTGGGGTTTCTGCCGCCGCTCCGATAAGGAAAGTGATTGGAATATTGCTTGGGGTGCAGAATTGAAAATTACAGGGTAGTTTTATTTCTGTAACAGCTACGCCGCAGAATGTGATGTCAATATAGCTTCCTTTTTTCAGCAGAAAGTAGTTCCAATAAAAATGATGCACAGATACCCTGTGGCTAATGGCGTAGTAGGGATTTAACCTTGCTGTATGCTGCCCCCCCCCCCCCCCTCTCATCCCTTTCTCTGCTCTCTTTTTATCTTTCTTGTAAAAAGCACCTAAAAATAAGACGACTATTGATGGGGAGTTTCCTTGGGCCTTTTATTGAGAGTCCCCATATTATCTTATCATCGCGTCTCGCTCTTCAATCCTCTGTACAGCACTTTGTAAAGACTGTTTTGAAAAGTAATTCATAAATGACTCACTGACAGCTGTGTTCCTTAAAACCCAAGGTGTGTAACATGGTGATTGAGCTGGCGGTTGATAGTCAAATATTAAACCCTCATTTGCTGTTATACAGTGCGGCAGCTGAACGGCGAGTCGGGGCTGGTTTGGGACATGCTTGTGTCTTTAACAGTTGATGTCATGTTGCGTAGGAGCTCAGCCGCTGACGGGCGCATTGCGAGGACACTTGGCACAGCAGTCTAATTGCCAGAAGCTTGCCTCGAAACAAAAGCTTCAAAGGAACATGCAACTCACATAAGAAGACAGCACTTGTGTGATCAATGCCCGCGCAACAATGGCACTCAAAATCAATATGGATTGAGGATGTGCCAGGGAAAGGATGAATGAAGAATGATGTCAGCACATATAATTGTATATCAACCGATGTATGTGTAATTCATGACTACAGAAAGGTAAACTTTACTGGGTGAATTAGTTTTAATAATTAGTGCTTCATGGAGGCTTTCTTCCCATTCTAACCATTCTCTTTTGTTATGTCCTCTTTCTTAATCATTGCCTTTCTCTCACTTTTTTATCTCTCCTTCTTTCTTTTTTCGAGTTGCTGTGTTGTGCAGCCAAGGCCGTTTCTTCCCCAGAACACGCTCCTGAAAGGCTATTCATGGTTTCTTCAATGAAACCCTATTACATTTGTGTGCAAGTGTGTGTGTGTGTGTGTGTGTGTGATGGAGAGAGAAAGAGTGAGAGAGAAATAAAGAGAAATAAAGAGAGGGAAAGGTATTCCGGGGGCCGGGCTACAGTACCATCTGTATGCAAATCTCCTCAGACTTTGGTAAACTTTGATCAAACACTCTGGCCTCCTTTTCTCTCCCTTACCACCCACCCACCCACCCACCCACCCTCCCTCCCTCCCTCCCTCCCTCCCTCCCTGTCCACGATGTGCTCTGCAATTACTGTAGCTCCACAGCTCTTTGTCAGGGCTGCATATTACTCAGTTTGGGCAATGAGGAACTGCCTCTCGGCCCCCACCACACACAATATCCATGTTTTCTACCCCAATACCCTCTGATACCCTCCTAATATCAGGCTCCTCTCCCGACAACAACCCCAAAACAAACCATTTCTAAGCACATGCGACCACGCTGGGCCCCGAAACAGATGGTGACACCCCCTCACACACATAAACACTCCCCTTACAGATAGCAGGGCACTTGGCAAACGGAGCACAGTGTGGCGCAGGGTGACGGGCATGCCTTTGTGCAGAGGTTGGGCACACACACACACACACACACGCACACTCACACACACAGCAGCCATTGTTTCCTCCATATGGGAAGGTTAACATGATGAATACAGATCTGGTGTCCAACAGGACAATAGAAATGTTTTGACAAGTGTTGTCAATTGATGCCGGGGGTAATCAAGATCTCAAAACAGATGACAAGACGCACACGACAAACACAAACACGCCACATTATCTCTTGTGTAGCTTTAACGTACATCCGTCAGTGGGGTGTAAGCCCATTAGAGTTGTGTGTGTGTGTGCGTGCGTGTGTGTGTGTGTGTGTGCGTGCGTGTGTGTGTGTCTGGGCGGGCAGCTCCAGCCAGGCAGTCAGTGGGCAAAGGGATAATAGGTATTAATCAGGGAAAAGCCATGGCCATATGTCTGATTAACGCAGAAGATGGCCATTCCCTGAACACTAGCTTCCCTTTCAACAATTAGCCTCATTTTAAAGATTATATTGCTTAAATGTGTTTGAAGTGTGCAAGCATATGAGCGTGTGTTAGGGGGGGATTAAAAAAGGAAGGCACCGTGTGTGTGCAGCTGAGAGGAGTACAGTTATATGTTTTTTCAACCGGGATGTGGGGCAGGAAATGTGGCACTGGACACTGTTACAATGTGAATGTGTGTGTGCGTGTGTGTGTGTGTGTGTGTTTGAGCAGTACTGCACACGTGTCTGCGTGTTCAATTTCTTCTTAAATGCCACAGCTATCATCTGAAACAAACATTCCTCAGTTGTCTGCACTGTTGTTTTTATTTCATTTTTTCTCCGGCATGTTATTGTCCATGAACTTGTTTTCATCCTCTAACCAAGCAGGATAAGCCATTAGGCAGATGGTAAGGGGAAGTCCCACGAGAGGACACGCACACACAAAGACACTAGATCCTGTACCACACACACACACACACACACACACGCACAGTAAGTGCGCACAAAGGCACCAGACCTACCGGACTCCTGTTACGTAATCTGCCAGTTCCCCCCCCCCCCCCCTGCCAGACGCTCAGTCTTGGGCTGTCTCTACTCCAAAACAAAGTCATCAGTCTTCATATAGCTCTGTCTGTCACAAAGTGAACATACCTCTAGATCACTTGGGTCCTCCTTCATGAATGTATGCGGTCGGAAGCAGTTCAACGTGAAGAGCATGGCACGGAAAAAGGCTAATTTTAAGTGTTTGATTCATCCTCTAGTACTGTAAAGCGCCCTTTAAGTAACACACCATTTCAACTGATGAAGAAAGCGTCACCGCGTCGCTTTTTTAGGATAAAAGGATAAATCAAAGTCAATAACAATATGCGTTTTTATGTCCTGTTAATTCCCTTCTCAGCAAGTCTCATTCTCCTTCCCTCTGTGAACACACTGTCGGGCTGAATGGCTACTCAGGCCGTGGCAACAGATTTCTCTTTCAGCCATCTCCAGTGAACGCCTGGCCAGACTCCTGAGTGGCATATATTTGGGCAAAGGCCCGGCACTGGAGGCACAGAGGAAAGGAGGAACGAAGAAGGAGGGAGGAGGAGGAGGCCAGAGCCATGTGGCTGATGTTGGTAAACAGTGTCCGGCCTTGTCCTGGCATCGTGGCGGGCAGCGCACACGCCAGGGCAGAGATATCAGGCGCCTGGGCCACACACAGACCAGGACAAAAGGTAGACACACATACAGACATTTGCATTCATACGCACACGCACGCACACACACATGCAGGCAGAAATACACAGACTACTAAGAGACAAATAAAAGACTCACTCTCGGTGTCTGCCACTCAGCAGCTGCTCCAGTTTCCATGGAAACAGCCTGAACAATGTAGTAGGAAGGGCTGTGAGAGAGGAGGAGTGTGTGTGTGTGTGTGTGTGTGTGTGTGTGTGTGTGTGAGTGAGTGGGGATGTGTGCTCCGGTGCACTTGAAGTGTGTATGCGTAGGTGTGTGTGTGGGTGGGTGTGAGAGGGTACAGAGGGGGAGGTAGCCGCAGGGTGCTGAGAAGGAAGACACTCTTTATTTCTTTGTCAGGACGAGTCTTTTGAGAACAGCAAAACAAATGGAAATGAAGCGGCAAATAGAGAAACAAACAGAGAAGAGACAGATATGGAAGGTTAAAAGTGATGTTCACAGTTTCTTTTACAATAAAAGAACCGCAAAGGTGAGGATTTTATGATGTCTATTTATTTTTAAAAATGAGGTATTTCAAAGTGCTATGAGTTGCAGCACTAAATGTACATTTTAAAAGTCCAAAAAACAAACATCTTATATCCGTTTACCCAGTTCTATGCACCCGATAGTTACAAATATAAACAAAGGAGGAATTAAGAAAAAGGCCAGGTACATGAGGATAGAACACATTTGCTGTACAAAAGAATTATTTGAGATAAAAGGAAAAAAAATGACAAGATAAAGTAAAGAGAACTCATTTTCATACGAAAATATAAGTATCAAATTTAGTATGTATCAGGTTCACACTAAAAGCTTAAAGGTGTGTAGAATTAGTAATATGATACAATACAAAAAAAGAGAAGAGAAAAAACAATATAATGTTATATTACAAAGTTTCATGACGCTCAAAAATCGAGGCCTTACAGTACTTTTAAAGGTATATAAACTTCCAGTCTGGTTATTGGCAGCTTCCTGACATGTATAAAAAAACAAGGACAAAATGTATTACAAAACAAGGCAGATCTGAGTTTATTTTGTCTCTACACTATTGTTATATACAAAAGTGTCGGCTAGCAAGGTGCACAGTTATACATCCACTGACTTGGTTGGAGCACCAGTGTGAGAGAGGAGTGAGAGAAGAAAGAGAACCTGGAGTGGCATTGCTTATGTGACCCAAAACGCCTCAGTCATTATATAGTCTCTTCAGTTTTGCAGTGGTGAAGGCAAAGTAAGTGTGCACTGCTTCTTGTACGTGAACTCTCCAAGCAAAGTGCCCTCTTATACCCATCCATCCCTGTGGGAATCAACTGATTCCAGGCTGGTGTCACAGTGAGTACAAAAAAACAAAATACAAGAAACAAATGATATAAAAAAACCAGAGGGAGGGAAGAACAAAACAAGGTCCTCTCTCCTCCCTCATTCTTTTCTCTTTAAAAAAAAAAAATCTTTCCTCAATATGACTGGATTGAAAAAGTAAACCCTAAACATTCTTAACGTCAACAAATGTGCAAAAAAAGTGGCGGCAGTGAAAGTCCGAGCATCCCCCTGGCCAACCCCTCCCTCTTTCCTTAAAGGTGTGTGTGTGCTTCGGCATTTGAAGATAAACGTCCTCTGAGATGTTTGTGTGCGCGCGTGTACAACAGATATGCAGGCGTGTGTGTTTGTGCGTAAGTGTGTATGCATCTAATTGCGTTTCAGACCGACTGAGTTGAGGCAGGGTGGGGGGGCTGATCCCGGGTATATGTGAGTGTTTCTGTGTTGTAGTGGTTGTCTGTTAGCGAGTCCGAGCCTGCTCCAGCCTGCGCATCAGCTGCTGCCTGCGGGCCTGAAGCCTGTCCTTCTCCTGCTGGAGTCTCATCTCATCTGTCTCCAGTGAGCTCACATACTCAGTGGCCTTCTTCAGGATCAGTACCTTCGCCGCCTTCTCGTTGTGTGCCAGATCGGGCACGTGGTCGCGCAGCGTCAGGAAGCTGGAGCGCAGGTCGTTGCGGCGCTGGCGCTCCAGGATGTTGTGGTTGCGCCGGCGCTCGCTGTCCTCTGAGTCGGAGCTGCCGCGCGGGCTGCTGTCTCCGCTGGCGCTGCGCTTGCTGCGTGTCCCCGACGTGCTGGTGAATGAGCTGCAGGATGTGGAGGAGGAGGAGGAGCATGACGAGATGGTTCTGGTGGGAGGTCGAGGCGCGTCTGACGTCCTCTGCTTCTTTGGTGGTGGGGCGGGGTCGTCGTCTGAAGTGTACGGTGAGGGCGCGGCGTAGTTGTGTTGCTGCTGGTGGACTGAGCTCCTCTTCAGGATCAGCTCCCGAGGAGCTCTGCTGATGAACCGGCTCACCACGCCGGACCCCCTCGCATCTTGGTTCTTGGGATGCACGGAGATGGTGCCTGTACCCGTCGCCATGGGTGATGCCTTGTTGATGGTGGAGCGCCTCTTCTCTACTGTCACTACATCAATCTCCTCCTCTTCCTCCTCATCGTCCTCGTCGTCGTCGTCATCGTCATCGTCGTCATCGTCCTCTTCTTCTTCGTCATCATCGTCATCCTCTTCTGTGGAAAAAAACCGAAAACACAGAATGTAAGTTACTCGATCGCTCTGACACACAACATTCCCCCCTTGTCATCTCTGTCCCAGCAGGTGACAGGTATGCATGTGAGCGAGATCAAGAGAGAGTGTGGGAGCGAGAGCGTTGCTCAACGCTGTTTGCTTTAGCAGAACCCTCTTAATGCTTAGTGTATGTCACTCCTCAACTAATCCACTCTGCAGGCGTTGACATGCTCAGTCTCAGTGCGGAGCAGACAGGCTGGATTCTTGCCTTTCCTTCTCCGTCCCGCCTTCAAAACGTTTCTTAATCTTCTCCGGTGAGCCGAGACAGTTTTAGTCTGAAGCCTTCAGTCTAATCAGCGAGGCCAGAGTCACTCTGAAGGTGTGGGAGCCTTTTAAGAACTTCACTTTTACCTCTGATGAAGTGAAATATTAAATATTTTTCCAGCTGAGCAGTTCGTCTTAACCTGCGCTGGAATCAAGGCAGCTGAGACTTATCATGGACTGGCGCCTTTGGAGATGAGAGGAAGTAGCCAATCATGAGGCAGAGAGTGTGAGGCCCAGTTAAAATGCCTTTGTGATAATGGTTCTCATTATCAGCTCAGGAGCATCTGAAGAGTGTGGCATTTTAAAGCTTACAGTAACCCACTTCAGACCCCGCTGCACCAGGATACTGTCTCAAAACACTCACTGAACACACACACACTCAATCTGGCTCTGGCATCAAAACAAAGCTGGGCACAGCTGGGTGGATGAGGGGGCGTGGCTGCCACATGTGAAGATGTTTGGTGTTCCACTCTCAGAATGGAACAGCTCATGTATTGAAGCTGGGAAGTGTATAAATACGAGGAAGAGTACAACATTTCTATCTGGGGAGATATAGTATTATCCAAGAGATATTGTTCTCCACCACTGAATTATAGCTTGACTGCGTTTTGGAGTGGGGTGTACCTAATTAATAGAAATACTGGCCTAACTGTGGGGAGAAACCTACAGTGTAGCCTGTAAAGTCGGTCTCTTTTACGAGAAAGTAAATCGACCCTGCCACACAAAGAGGCGACGCGTCTTAACGCGGCGAGCGGCGGAAGCACATAGGAGCGGCGCTGTGCGCAGGGCGGCGGTGCGGCAGGCGATCGGATCACCACCCTTTAAGCCTCGGAGCTGGAGCGGCGCCAGGGAGACAGCTGTCGAGATGGAGCGCTCGTTCAAAGCTATCACCCCCCTAAAAGAAGAAGCCAGGGCCCTCCTCTGTCCTCTTTTCTTCACGTTGGAGGAGGTGTTTGGCAAGGCTGGCTGAGTCTACCCTCTGTGCCAAGCTGGATGCCTTTGTACTGCTGTTTCACTGCAAACACACGCTGATAAGAACCCGTTAGTGTTTGTTTAGGGAACGTGTAGGCGGTAATAGAAGTGAGATGCAGTCTTAGGGCCATTACATACACACATCACCCATTCCCAATCAAAACACACATTATGGTCGACATTATAGCAACAACAATGGGAGTGATCAATCTATATAATGTGTTATACATCTGTGTGTATAGCATTGTTTTGATTCGCTCTCCTCCCTGATGCTATTTCAGTGTAATGTTCTGCTTCCTGGGGCTAATTGGAGTTATCAGCGAAACTCAAGGCAGCAGTTTATACAGACGGTCCAAAATAAGTGCCAATTTCTCACCCACTGTGCGCAAATTGTCCCTTAATCCATGGTAATGAAAGCCCGCGCGGCACCGTGAACCAGACACGTTATCAGCTCATCACATCATTGAACACCTTTTCATCTTCCCCTCCCTTCGACTGCAGTCACTGACTGTGTCTTCTTTTTGTTTGGCTCGAATGCCAACCGAGTTCAGGAAGGCACACAATTCCCCATTTTACTGCCATCTGCCGGATGAAGAGCCCTCTGTTTACGTAAACCTCGTTCACTCCTCCACTGTGTGTGAGCGTGTTCTTTTGTGGTCGTGCGTGTGTGTATGTGTGTGTGTGCGTGTGCGTGTAGGTGCGTGTGTGTGCGTGTGTGTGCGTGCGTGTAATGTAACGAGATAATCCGATTCTGTGCCAGTCAATAACAACAACAAGATGATGATAACAACAACAATATTCACCAATAATAATGCTGATGTGTATCTTGTAATAATAGGAATAATGTGATCTTTCCGTGTTGGAGGTTTTCTTGCCACTTGAATTTCTTAAAAATTGTAAAACAAAAGTCTTTAGCGTGTCTTTAAATTCTTACCGGAGTCACTGGGAGCGCTTCCGTGGGTTGTGGGCGTGTTCACGGACCCGGTTGAGTCTCTGCTGCCGTTCTTCTTGTTGACCGGGAAAGGGAAGACTACCGTGGGGTCCACACACTCTGTCACCGAGATGAGGCTCACAACCTCCGGCGCTTTGACGCACATGTTCCTGCTGCCTGCTGTAGCAGTGGAAATCGCCTTGCCGAGTTTCTCCGTGACCACACGCTCCAGCTTTTCTCTGGCGGAGAAGCCACTCCACATACAGTCCTGGATAATGATATTGTTGGGGTTAGTATCCAAAGCGGAGCCAAATAGGTCTCCATCGTCGGATGCCCCCCAGATATCGTCCTCGGGCAGGAGAAGCAGCTCAGAAGCCCAGTCCAGTGGGTCCCCTAAGCCGAAGCCCAGAGGGTCTGATTCCGTTGATCCAGACGCCGGCTCCCCCGGTAGCGCGGCTCGGCTCGGGGAGAGGGGTGGAGTGGGCAACAACTCGAATTTCTTCCAGATGTCCTCCCCCGGTGGCGCAGAGTCGGGACCACAGAAGTAGAAGTCGTCCTCATCCGGGTAGAAACACGGTTGTAAGGAGTCAAACTCCAAATCGGAGTTTTTACTTATGATCGCCGGCATTCTATCCCACAATCGAAAAACCTGCAAAGGAACAAAAGATACTTTAGTCTCCAAAAGGAAAGAGCGTCTCTCCCCATGCCCTCCCTCCTCTATCACACCTGAATACTACGCTTCAGAAAGAGCCTGAGTCGAAGCCCACACACAGACACACAGTCTGCTCCACCAAATTCTACACTTACTCTGTGGGGTTTAAAACACACAAATCTCTCAGGAGAATGTGCGTAAATGGAACAGTGACGCACGGAGGGTGCAAAACGGCGCATTGACTCATTACTTACAAAACATGGCAGAAAATGTGGTTAGGATATTTTAAAAAAAATAAAAAGCGTGTTTGCCGAAAAACAAATGGAATGAAAATAATCACATCCAATAGAGTCTGTTGTGATTGAAAAATGTGGGAAATGATAGCACGTCTCTATATTTCACCGCTGGAATGAAAAGATGCTCACCTAGTCCTGAGTTGGGATGGTAATGTGAGAACCAAATTTTCTCGTAACTCGCAGTCAGTAATACAGACACCAGATTTGGAGTAGTCATCTACTTAGGGAGCACAGACAGTCCTCTGACACACATTGTGGCTGGCTGCAGAGTTATACACTCAGATCTGCGGGAGGAAAGCAGACTCCGCCCTCCCAGGCTGGGGGGTGGTAGCCTACAGTCGGACTTTTGGGTTTGATGCGGCGCGGCAGACAGGCTGGCTGGGAGCTTCTCTTCAAGG
Organism: Pseudoliparis swirei; assembly: GCF_029220125.1. Taxonomy (NCBI): domain Eukaryota; kingdom Metazoa; phylum Chordata; class Actinopteri; order Perciformes; family Liparidae; genus Pseudoliparis; species Pseudoliparis swirei. Next base: position 11,847,666 of record NC_079399.1, on the reverse strand, counting down.
TGAATCCAGTAAACAGCCTTAAACATCGCAAGCAAGAATGAAAGCAAGAAAGGAAGAAAGGAAGAGTGAAGCAGAGAAAATGTACATTATTGACAGCCTCGGGCTTTTCTCGTTCTTTTCTCTTACCCCATCTCTCCACTGGGATGTCCGACCCACGATCAGCTCTGAAACAGTGGAAGTAACCCAGCGGCTGTTAGTAATTTGATGTTTTGCTCGGATTGCTCAAGGGCACTGCAGCAGGCAGGATGCTACACAGACCCAAGTGTCCAAGTGAAGGGCAGTTCTTCTAAACCAACCCACACACAAACTATCTCTCTCTCACGATCCTCATAAGATACATGTATTTATTACACACTGATAAAACAATTTATGTCGCCACATGGCAGTGTTTTAAAACTGTAGTGACTATTTTCGTTCAAAAGATACAATTAAAATCAACTGGGCTCAATTTGTCAAATTGTTGTAAATTCATGTGGAGGAATACTTATAGCTATTAAATATGTAAGCATCACTTCTTATGAGCACACACTTGAAGTATCATTCATTTCAAATGGTGTGTGTAGAGATGTATTCCTTCACTTCCTACGGCCCTTCTCTGGCTCTCCATATCATTTTTCTTTTTTGTCTGAGGGTAATCCAGCATCCCTGGATGAAAAGCGAAGTATACGGCTCACTGCGCCCTCATACGGACACACAGGGAACAGCAGCAGAGACTCGTACCATCACCCGAACACAGCGAGACAAAGACATACACACACAGAGACGGTTATTTTTAAAGAAAACATTGACGCTTGGACAAACTCCTCTAGGGCTGTCAGAAGTAACATTTCCTCAGACAATAGGCTGTAGGTCCGGGAGGTTTCATCTGTCTCCGGGATAAGACAGGATCCGAGTTGTTACGTAACCGCAAGCGGTGGTTGTAGCCTGGAGTCATTCCCATTCCCTTTTCTAATGACAGATTAGGAGGAATGGCGCATCTGTAATTATGCGCACAGGCGTACACACAGTCCCTGGTATTGACTCATTCAGGGAACACGTTTTCAGAACGGATTCCAGTTGAACGCCAGCTGTGAGCCGGAAGAACGACAGCTTCCACTTTTTGTCAGCCAAACAATTGGAGATGATAACACCAGCATCTGGAGAAAAAATAAAATAATACATGTATAAATAATTTAATTTTATATATATATATAAATAATTTAATTATATGTATAGAAATCATTTATTTTATATATATATATGTGCATTTCTGTATGTATATATATATATGTTCATGTGTATTTATGTATGTTTATATATATGTATGTTTATATATGTATGTGTATATATATATATATGCATATATGTATGTGCAAATTATGTATATGTATGTGTATAATATGTATATAGATAGATAGATATTTAATTATTTTAAATTTTGTACCAGAAACACACTTTTTAGTCATTGCATGTGGAAATATTGGTTGGGGGTTGAGTTCAAACGACCACAGCCAGCAAAAAGTGAGAATCTGCAGCTGTTTTGTCCACAAAGTAGGAAAAGCAGGGAGTTTCCTGGGACTGGCGACTGATCCCAGGAACTGGGGAGATGGTTTGGGAGTCAAAAACTCCCCACAGGCTCTTGTCCGTCCGCTCTTATACTTTTTCTCAAACTGCCGCTCAGCTCTGACCCTCTAGCAGCAGGAGAAGCAGCTTCCTCTTCTGTGAAAAAGGGCAGAGAGTGGGAGTGAGAACAGAAGGGAAAGTTGTTTTTTGTATCGAGTCAGTGCAGAAGGGTGAGGACAGGAAGCACTGCTGCTTGTTTTCTGTGGACAACCAGAGTGAAGACGAAAGTAAATAAGCCAATGGATACGGAGAAGTTGGCTTTAAGCTTTTGTCTTGAGGGAAAGACACTTGCTGAAAGTGCTGAGTGCACTCACACACGCTGCATGTTAACCCACTGATATTTGCATTGAAATAGGACAGTTGTTGATATGATTGTTTGTTGTCCTATTTGTTGCTGATTTGTATTCATATATCAGTCAACATATTCACACAGAAATGAAGCACATTCTCTTCTCCCTAGTTGTCTAAAACCTGTTATATTCATTGAATTATTGCTCAATATGTGACTAATTACACAGTTTCCCTCATAAAGCATCCCCTGCTCACAGTGGGACTACCTTGGATAAATAAAAGTGCTCATGAAAGTTGACAGAGACTTAGAGGAAAAGGCAGACGTGTCAGAGGTGGACCAGTGCTGGCGTCTTTGCCTGTTGTTTTTATGACAGTCATGGCATGCCCAGTCTCCCTCCCACCATTCACAACTGGACCGGGACATGGATGGTTAAGCAATTAGGCTAGTTTTGATAAAAGATTCATAAGTCACCCCAGTGGATGGTGCAAAGACTAGCATATTGTGAGTAAAACCAGCTGCAGTGACATCGGGACAAGCTGTGTTTGGTTAGAGAGTACGCACATCATATCAATATTTTAATTGTTTGTGTGTGCGAGAGGTGGCTGTGTAGGTTTTTATTGGTGTCGTAGCTTTGTTTTCATGATAAACATTGAAAGATACAGCTATCGACACACACACACACACACACACACACAAGCACACACACACATATATATAGACAGACATAAATAACAGATTACAAGACACACCTATACATAAAAGACTTGAATTAATGGGCTAATTCCAGAGAGTGCTTTATCTGGACAACTTGTGTTCAACCCGGTTACATGGTTAAATTGCTCTTCAAATGATGTCGATGAAGTCATGAATGTTGTTAAATGGACCATCTTGTGGTTTCTTTATAAACATATGTATATTGTCTCACCGGATTATGGCCATGAAATAATAAAGTACAAACCACATTCTACATGTTATACATTCAGTGGCAAGTTTATTAGAACAGCCTTCCTTCATGAAGCTGTTGTGTTTCTCTTACTTCTACTGGCAGGTGTTTCTATTATTTTATTCAGCCTAAAGTTGGATTTATTGCAGAGCGGTTGTGTCCGTTACCGTGGGTGTACCTAATAAACTGACACCTGTGTGTATATGCTACTGAAGGACAGTAGATTGTATGTGCTTTGTGTTTATGTACATACAGTATTACATACAGTCGTGATGAAGGCCAGAGAGGGGAAACAATTTAATGGAAAAAGCATAGTATACCGCAGAAGAGTTGTGCAACATGTTGTGTGACAGTTTTCATCGGATCCCTCTCAGAGGGACTCTTCTCCAGAGCAGCTAGAAGGAGTGCAACAACATAACTAGTTAAAATAAATCAATTTATGTCAATACATTTCTTTTTCCTGAACACATACACTACCGTTCAAAAGTTTGGGATCACCCAGACAATTTCGTGTTTTCCATGAAAACTCACACTTTTATTTATCAAATGAGTTGCAAAATGTATAGAAAATATAGTCAAGACATTGACAAGGTTAGAAATAATGATTTGTATTTGAAGTACTGTACATTGACCAGCCCACATGGACTGTGTCTTCTTACAGGCTCTACAAAAAAAACACACCACAATCAACTCCAGTCTGTAAATGACTCACCTTCTCATACAATTAGAAACTGTGTTAGTAACTACGTTTTGTATCTTTGGGTAAGTGTGCTCCTCATTCTGGTATCTCAACATCTATTTACACGTGTCTTAATAATAAACCATGTCAGTTTAGAACAAGCAGAGTCAAACATTTACCGACATCAAAGTGTTCTAGAAGCCTTCTGTGGGAACACAGCAGCTTCATATATGGTCCATATTGCACCCTGCACAGGACGACACAAGCTTGTTAACCGACTAATAATTCCCTAAAGCGGCTTGCAGCGCTGCGGTGTGTCCTCACTCTGTGGACGGCATTACGACTGCTCTTCTTTAATCACGTCAGGTCAGATTCCACAGTGGCATCTTGTCCTCAAACAAAGCAACCCCAACAAGAGGCCATGTCTGTCCATGATCCACAGCATTACATTTTAGCTCCAGCAAAACCCTCCGCCCCAACACAGTGGAGCTTACACATCCTCCTTCACCTTCACCTCACCCCAAACTAAACCAGGCGTTAACGTTATCCTTAAAGCCAATTAACAGCAAACCCAATCAAACATCAGTCACACTTTTACTTCCTGGACTGTTCTTTTAGGTCTCAAACTGCCAAAGTTCATGTATTATTTTTCTGTGATAAGGTATGATGCGTTGGTATTGTATTGTATTTTCTGTTGAATCAGCGTCTTGTCAGAATAGCTCAAGTACTCGTCTACAGGTGGAAAGATAATTTCTGCTTTGTGTCCCACACTCACTAGATCTTATCTAAATGTGCTTGACTCTCGGAGAATGATTCAGGTAAAAGAGGCTTTTATGTTTGTTATGTTGCTGCCAGAGATGTCTTTATCGACATTTTGCAAGCGCCTCGGCCTTGTAGAGAAAAGCAGGAGCGAGTTGCAACAAATCCCCGAGGAATTTGCATGAGATCTTACAGTAATAGCAATTTCTCGGTGAACGACCCTACAAAAACATTTTTACAACCATCATAAAATTATTTTAAATATAAACCAATATGACAAATATGCTGGTGAAACATGTACTTTTTTTTCTTCCCATGTCTATTTCAGGGATATTTTCCCATCAAGTCTATTTTGGGAAGAATAATCTTGTTAAGGAAGTATTTTGGAGTTTTTTGATATTAGATGTTGGGTTCTAGAAATGTGCTTGGATGAAGAAGTGGCTGCCGTCTAGTTATGTCTTGCCTCCGATATTTGTCTATGTACCTCGGTCTATCTGTACACTTAAATTGGCACTTCAGGTGATTCATGAAGTATATAAAAATTACTTTTTTCAGTAATATGTCTGTTTGCTTTTGCCACGATCTCCGCAGTAATCCATTCCACCAAGGTTATTCCTTCATGCGTCACATAGCACACATTGAATATCAATATAGAGGTACAAACCTCATGGGAAATATGTCCTTATATATATAAACTAACAGAATAGATTGCAGTAATGTCACATTTAGCACAAAAACTCATTTAAATGGATATGATTCATCCGTTAGAATGTAAAGGCCGGTCAGCCACACCATCGCTCAGTGTGAGCCAGGGTGGAGGTTTGCTATCATTGAATATTGCCGTTAAGGAAGTACTGGACACTTTACAGGAAGACATGCAGTTACCTACCAGAAGACCAGGTGAAGAATGCGTGAAACCTTTCACACGGTAACCAGGCATCCTCTCTGTGTGGGAGCTAGATGGAAAGCGATATGCACATTCACTCATCGTTTTGCTGAAGTGAACGTATAGATTGGAAACGGATAAGTATAGCTGCAAGAGAGGACAAACATGCTGACAATAAGTGGTCTTTTCAGTGCATATTTCTTTTTTAATGTCCCGTGTTTGTAGTTTCTGTTTATTTATTCATTGGATTGATCAGTTGCAGCCTTCATCAGTTCCCATTGGAGCTTAAAATGGGAGGTCATTTTGCATTACGGTTGTTGTATGGATCAAATTACAAGTTATAGATCAAGCATACGACCATGAATCAATGAGCTTGGCCCTGAAGGTGAACATCATTAGGAGGCCTGACGATCAACCTGAAATCAATATCAGTGATGGATTAACAGAATGGGCACCAGCAACGAGATCCAGTCGGTTTGATCCAGTCGGTTTGTCTCCTCCGCCCGCTCACCCAGTCACTTAGACACTGTATCACAATGAAATGTGCGCCCGCAGACACTTACTTTAACCATTTTCAAAAAACCTCTCCTGACTGCCCCGAGAGAAACGTTTGGCTCAACTATTTAAAGAGTCACGCATAAATTTAGTTTTGCTGTGACAGGTTTACAGGCCCATTGTTGCTCTTTGTAAAAAAAGAAAAAGAAGGAGGCTTTGGTGAGTTTGTAGGGTCGTGAATCAGGGGAAGGAAGCCTTCTTTAACTGATGTTGAAGTGGGGGTCACACAGACAGGAGAGCCACAGCCTGTTAAATGAACCCAAATAAGCAAAGACATCATAAAATGATCAACACTATCTCACTATGTGTCTGTCTGTAGTTAACTACTGAACTGTGTAGCTATCTGTCATGTTTCATTTCAGCAGCATGTATGCCACTACAGATCAATCTATTATGTAACTAGCTTGTTAGCAACTTGTTTTGTTAGATCTAAAGTAAAAGGTGCATAGGTTCAATTAAGTTGCCCTAAATACAGTATATTATGGTTAAGATTGACCATAAGTTGCTATAATTAATATTTGTTATGTAAATAAAAAGATCAGATGACTAATATTTCTTTGTAGATTTATCACCCAATTCTGCAGTTCCCCTTAGATTTGTTTTGATTTTACAGCCAGAAATTGACAGATTAATTTCCTAAAAAACCCACCGAATGCTATACCTGCTCAGCAAAGTTATCAGCTAGCTGGAGGACATAGTTGAGCATTTAGCAGCTAACAGATACTGTATATCCCATCAGGAGTTGGTGGAGACCAAAAACAGAGCAAAAAGAGAATGAAACCCGACTCATAAAGAAATGATAATATTGTCGGATGTTATATTAATTAGGTGAGGTGGTTTGATTGGTAGTATTACTATACTGTGTTTGACAAACACATACAAACAGCTTGTTGACTCAGTCCCCCGTCTTCTAATTGTGTGCGTATCGTACAGGTATTAGACTTTTCCTTCTCAGACTTATAAGCCAGCTTTGTGCATCTGCGTACTTCAACATAGACTGACTGTGAATATGTTAACGGACGTTGTGTTGAAAGGACCGGCCAGGTGACCTCACCTGACTGGTTGTGCAGCTGTTGGTTAGCTTTGATAGAAGGAAAGATAACAGAGAATGCGTTTTGTGTATTCATAACAATACCAGCGCGATAACCGGCTGGAGATGGAGAGTTGATGTGGGTTTCGAGGGGAAGAAAAGTAGCGAGATAGCGTTCCGCTAAGTGACTTGTTTGTTGTGAGGAACACTGATGGAGGCTGTGATACCCAAGAGATGTCTTGTTCCCCCCACACAGACTCATGGGAATGCCATCAAGTAATGTTCCGAAACACCAGCCACATGTGTAAGAACAGGTATTTAATGTGTTCACTTACTCTAACCTCAATTTATACATGTTTACATACACAGAACCCACAGAATAGAACATAGAGAAGCCCCTGGCCCTTTAAACCCTGTAAAGCCCTCCTGGAGGTCAATGATCTCTTTTTAGCATTCCCCTCCTCCTTCCTTTAACCGGCTTTATCTTACTGCATTTGCTTTGATCCTTCGGGGTCATTAGCCAGATTAAATGTTTGTCTGCTCACAAAGAGAGATGGTTAATATGTTTCAACGCATCCATTTGTCAGCTCTCTTGTCTCTGGCTGCCCTGTGTGTGAAAGGGGAGCTGAGCGTCTCAACTGGCATTTCAAGACTTACACGCATTTCAACACCTCTGGCAAGAGAGGCCTTCAGTCTGTGTGTGTGTTGATGTGTGTGCATGTGAATGTGTATGTATGTGTGTGTCTAAATACATTCCTCCTCGAGGGTTGGGTTCCCAGCCATCCCGGTCGATATATCACCCCAGACATCATCAATGTGCAGTTTGGAGGAGAAAGAAAATGAAACGTTTAACTTCCTGCAAACATGCTGCGTCCTGTCAGTCCACTCCAGTCAGATTAGCATGAGTTACGAGAATTGGGACCCGTGCGAAGAGAGAAGAGAAGAGAAAAGAGGAGAAGTTCACTCGATCCAACAGCAGGAATAATTTGCTTAGGAGGTGAGCAGAAGGAAACCAAGGCCATAAATTTGTCTTGCACGTTTGTGTTGACAGGAAGTGGTGTTGTTGGCATCGTTTTAATGATATCATGCTGAACCCTGGCCCAAACAGGAAGTCAGTTGTAAAGACAAATGGCTGTCCTAACAGCATTTAGCTGTTTATCAGTGGGCAAAGGATCCATTTGTCTCTATGATGAGTGATTCTTTCCTCCTGCGCTGGGCCCTCCTGTGGTATTCAAGGCTCCAGGTTCTGCACATAATTTTCGCTCTCACGATGTGTCGCATCTGTTAACACTACATATGTAGCTCGGATTTCTTTGTGTGTATGTGTGTGTGTGCGTGCACAGTGAGTAGATGTGAGAAGGTACAGCTGTGTAGTTGTAGTAGAACTGTTTTAGAAGTGATCAGTAGTGATAACAGTAACCGCAGTAAGAGCTGTAGTTGGTGCAGGAGTAGTGCCCGTATTAAGAGTAGTCGTATAGCTAGTGCTAAAGATAGTAGTACTAGCTTGTTAGGAGAGGGTATAGATTAGATTTAACTTGTCATTGTATAGAGATACAAAGAATAAATCCAGAGAAATGCAGTAGCAAAGTACATATTAAAGTTAAACTAAGATGGGATGTACTGTAAAAAAAACACAACAATCTATATCCAACATATGCAGTAAAAGTAATTGCAACCATGAGTAGTGTACATGATATTAACAGTATATTGACAATATACATTGTATATATATTATAAGCACATGTGTAATAGTGTATGTATCATGTAATTAAAGCAGTTTGTGTAGTTAATTTAAGCAGACAAACTAAAATATAAAAAGAGATTGATTGTCATTTTATTGAACTCCAAAACTAATTATGATCAAACACCCAGCCAGAGATAATACACATTTCAAAGATAATCCAAATATCAAATATTTAATACAATAATTAAGTTTTACAAAAAAAGAAAGCGAACACATACAGCACAAGAAACAGAAAACATAATATCTATATACAGTATATACACTGAATACTTCTGTCCATGTCCACGTACATATTTTAGGTAGTTTTAATCTACAGTGATCCAAGGAAGAAGTGTTTATGTGTATGTGTGTGTGTGTGAGTGTGTGAGTGTGTGTGTGTGTGTGTGTGTGTGTGTGTCCCGATTGACAATGGCTCACCTTGGATAAATCTATGATGACCTAACATGAAATGAAGGGTAAGTGTGTGTGCATTTCACCTCCTAATTACTGATCAAGCCACACCCGCCAGCTGAGAAAAAGTAAACAGGACAGAAACAATGAAGAAACTAGAACGGGCACTCGGTAGAGCACATACCTTTGCATATCACAAGATTGGGCATTGAATTATGAACATTTTGGCATTAGTTGCATGCCAATTGGATAAAAATTGACCGTGCTATGGTAAAAAGAAGATCTTGACCTTTGACCCGATCAATCCCAAAATCTATTCAGATGGTCCCTGGATAATAACCAATCATCCCACCAAATTTCATGCGATTCAAGAAGATGTTGATATTTTCATGACCTTGACCTTTGACCCGATTGATCCCAAAATCTAATCAAATGGTCCCCGGATAATAACCAATCATCCCACCAAATTTCATGCGATTCGGTTCAATACTTTTTGAGTTATGCGAGTAACACGCATACAAATAAATAAATACACTAGAATGGGCACTCGGTAGAGCGCATACCTTCGCATATCACAAGATTGGGCATTGAATTATGAACATTTTGGCATTAGTTGCATGCCAATTGGACAAAAATGTATCGTGCTATGGTAAAAAAAAGATGTTGACCTTTCCATGACCTTGACCTTTGACCCGATTGATCCCAAAATCTAATCAAATGGTCCCCGTATAATAACCAATCATCCCACCAAATTTCATGCGATTCAAGAAGATTTTGACCTGTTCATGACCTTTGACCTTGAACTTTGACCCGATCGATCCCAAAATCTAATCAACTGGTCCCCGGATAATAATCAATCATCCCACCAAATTTCATGCGATTCGGTTCAATACTTTTTGAGTTTTGCGAATAACACGCATACAAATAAATAAATAAATACACGGCGATCAAAACATTACCTTCCGCATTTTCAATGCGAAGGTAATAAATAAATAAATACACGGCGATCAAAACATAACCTTCCGCGTTTTCAATGTGAAGGTAATGAAACCACGTGGACATCTAATACATCATTGGACAAAAAAAGGAGGAATTATTTGCATGATTATGTGAGTTAATGAGTGGCGTCCAATGAACGTGTAATAGGACTGGACTTGTTTGGCTCGTATACCAACGCATGTGCACATTACGGGACGTGTGTGAGTCTGTTTAAATGCCTTGTTGTTAAAATGCAGTTATGTCCTAATGAGATGTAAATCACTGCAGGAGGAGGTCTCCCACTCACTCAATAGGACGTCTCTCTTCACCTTTGAAGTACTTATTTTGGGGGTCCATGGGTTGTCATAGTGATGCTCCCTTGTCCCCCTGACAGTCTCTGGAGAGTTGGCTTTGATTGGAGTATTAACAGGCATGTGGCAGCCTCCTTCTCTTTCTCCTCTTCCCTTTCCCCCCTCCTTCCCACATCACTCTCTCATTTTTCTCAAGAAAACTCGAAGACCTCCGACAGCCTGCAACATGCAGTACTGCAGTGGAAAAGAAATGTCAAGTCCCAGTGGCATCATACCCTCAGAATTAAATGACAACTCCTGTGCGACAATTTATGCAAAGCACTTGAAAACACTTTATATATTGACGCTTGTGTTTTGAAGATGTGTTTTAATGTGTTTGGAGGTCAAACTGAAAGCCGGGGATATAAATAACTCATGCAAGGTAGTCAAAAATGCTTAGTATGTAGATCACGGTTTGTTTGCCTGTATGTGTGTCAGTGACTTTAATTCTCGCCACAGAGGACGCTTGTTGGCAAGAGGAGCAGCGGGCACCGGGTTCAGTCTGGCCACCAGCAAGGTAATCTGCCAGACGGACCGTGCCGCTCCATCTGTTCAGGCGCTGTGTGTTTGAGTGAGTGTGTGTGGCAGTCACGGACATGCCACCCATTTTGCTGCAAGACACGTGCACTGGAAAGCACACGTTGTGAAAATAGAGGGGCAAATCAGACAGAGAGGTGGGGAAGTGTGAGAGATGCTGAGAAAAAGAGGGAATGGGGAGAACAAGACTGTGACCATAGGGACACAGTGTTCCGACAGCCACCCTGGGCCCATCAGATCGCCCTGTCTTGTCATCATTGATCATGCTTAGCTGTCAATTGATGTGAATCTATTAGAAAGGATGGTCTTTGTGGATGAATTCCTGACAGGCACCAGTAGCCTACAGGCCTGTGACCTTTGGGCCCTTCACAAGGTCAACACCCCTCCTCCTCCTAAAAAAAAGAAACCCTCCCTCTTCTCTCAAGACCTCCATCATGTGGTCCTTTAATCAATTAAGCCGCATCTTACATTCCTCTGGTGTGAAGTCACGCCAGAGTTTCCTCTGGGGGTTTCTCTCTTGAATGACTGCGGCCCTCTTTCTTCCTCCTCACGACAAAATGTCTCTGCTCCACTCGTTCAGTACGAGCATGTGGTATTTGATGAATGAAATTGAGGAAATGAGTAGTGGCATAATATATCTATTGGTGGCAGCAGACTATACCTGGACTCTGAGACTTCAGCTGAACTGAGCAGCAATTATCTTGAGGACAAAGTGGGAAAATGCATCATATTTTTCTAAATGTTTTCCTTCCATACCCTCCTTTAAGCTGTTTTAAGGCTATTTTTGAAAGTGCTCTCAAGAGTAAGACACTTCCAAACTGTGGAAAGTCATGTGGCAGAAACAGCTTCCAGCTCAAGTGACCCACGCGGTATCAAACAAGTGTTTTTCTATATTTTTAGCATTTCTGTGTTGAAAGCAATCTTTTTGGTCATGATCCAAAAATTCTTGAATGGAGAGAAAACCCGTGAACATGTGAACAAAGCTCTCAGATGCATCCACAAAGCAACACAGTCCCTTTTTCACAGAGTAGTAACTATTTAGTGTTTAGGTCCAGTACCAAGTATTGTGCTCTTTGTAACAGCAACAAGAAAGAGAAGTTGTGTGGATGGGCATGCGGAGTGTCAGACTTACATGCAGAAGACTGGAGTGCAGTTAATGTAGTTAATGTTTGCTCTTTATTAACCTTTAGGTCATTTTCAATAGAAGCCGGTGACATGATGCCACAAACTGCCGGCAGACACTTATCACCGTGTGACGGTTGTGACCCGCTGCGAGTCAAAGTCTCATGTTTTTATGTTTTCACCACCGTTCCAATGATGCAGTGAAGCTTCATCCAATCTCATGATTTCTTCTCACCCGTCTCGTTTCGTCTAAAAATGACATCAGTCAGTTCTCAGGGCTTTTTAACGCCATAACGACCTCAACAAGCACTTCAACGACATTTAACCATTAACCAAAAACGTAACCATTGTTGGGACAATGTAGCTAGCCGAGCGTGGCCTACTTTCGTTGTTTTCGTTGCTCGTCGTGTAAACATAGCATAACCCTATACATACCTTAATCTTTCCAAAATCAAATCGAAAATAGCATTATTGGATTTTTTGTTAAATGTTGAAAGTTCTGGCATTCAACAACAAAAAAACGCCTTTATTTCAGACACATGGGTCAATATAAAAAGGACTACAAATAAATGCATTGCAGCAGTTCAAAGAGGGGTTAAAATACATTATTTATTCTAACGTTACCAACAATAGGATGAATACCTTGTGCCACTTTGTGTTGGCTCAGTTAAGGCTATTATGATTGTATTTTCGTATTCAATTAATTAACATATAAAAAAATCCTAAAAATAAAATGCCAGCACATCATGAAAGATGGAAACATTATCAGTCACAATCATTTTAAATTAAATTAAATTCAATTCAATTCAGTTTATTTTATTTAACCCAATATCACAAATTCCGAATCTGTACACATACGACATCCCTGTCCCAGGACTTCACATCGGATCACGAAAAACTCCCAAGAAATAGAAAAAAACCTTTTACGGGGAAAAGAGGGGAGAAACCTTCAGGAGAGCAACAGAGGATGATCACTTTCCAGGATGGACAGAAGCAATAGATGTCATGTGTACAATATGAACAGCGTTAAGAGTTACAACACATTCAATGAATATGACAGGAATGTATGAATAATTAATAGTAGGCATGGACCACGATCCAGACCTCCACTATCCATGAAACAGAAGGAGGTAGAGAGGAGGGGTGGGGGGATGGGATGATTTAGTGTATCCTAAATCATCCCTCAGCAGCCTATATCAGCATATCTAGGGGCTGGACCAGGGCAAACCTGATTCAGCCCTAACTATAAGACTATCGAAGATGAAGGTCTTAAGTCGACTCTTAAATGAGGTGACTGTGTCTGCCTCCCGGACTGAAGGTGGAAGCTGGTTCCATAAAAGAGGAGCTTGATAACTGAAGGCTCCGGCTTGGGAGCTTGAGCAAGATTCTGTCACCTGAATCTTTTTTTTTGTTGCATGCCTATAATTGCTTTAACTATAACTTGCGTGACTATAAGTGGGCTGTATAGAGTGGAGTATAGTCGGCTCTTAAGAGAGCGGTTCTGACATCGGTACACATAGGACATGTACGTGCCAGCATGTTGGCTTGTGCTGCAGTTTGCACGTCGTCATCATCACTATATCATTCCTAAAGTAATCATCCGATGTCAGGAACTCCTGAGTCACTCCCACAGGAAGTTGCATTTAATCAGTATTATATAAGTGCCAGGTCACTTAAGACCTCAGGTATATAGGAATTTTGAACAAACATCCATTAAGTATTAACTCGACCCATTCTGCTCCTTTGTTTGCTGTTTTGTCTGTCAGAAGGCACCATAACATTTACCTCATTAGTGTGTTGGGACTGAGTTGTTATCTGAGTGCCATTAACAAAGAGGCCTGATAGGGCCGTGCCCTAGTAACACTGAAATATTCTGTGGCTCGGCTTCAAACATATGAGGCCAAATCGACTATAGTATGCCTCACCGAGGAGTTAAGAAGGGGGAGTTTAGAAACTAATGAAAGGAATAAAAGGATTCTTTGAAACGACTTACTTGGAAAACTGATAATAAGATTTCCGAACAAAAGTTTCCAGCCTGAATTTACGAGTGCAAGGTAAGACAAGTTAAGGTAACATATAACAAATTATTACGTCCTTGAACATTGCTTTCCTCACCATGCAAGCTCACGTCCTCTGAGCAGGACCTCAGTGTGTGTAGCTTTACATAAGGCCACAGACGCCCATAATCACACTCGGCAATCACTGTGCTAAATTAAACATGGGGGATAAGGGGGAATCAGGCCCAAATCAAAGGCTTTGTTATCTACTCGGTGCTCACAATGTAGATTATGAAACGGTACGGTGATCTGATAACGAAGGCAAGGAGCAGGGCGAACACATCTGCACGCCTGCTGGCCACACAGTAGCAGGGATCGACTTTATCCCATTGCCAGCTTTTAATGAAAAAGAGGAAACTGTCTGAAAGGGGAAATGTCGACAGAAAGCTGGTGTGTGTGTGTGTGTGTGTCTGTGTGTGAGTTTCTAATAAACCTCTTGGTCATGACTTGCTTGGCAACGGGATGAGGAAACAGTTCCTAAGTTACCTCAGGGACCGATTGTGTTTGAGTGGAGGAAAGGAGGGAAAGAGGGGGCGTATTGGATCAAGAGGCGGCCAGTGAGGACTAAAACGGAGGAGAACAGGAAGACAGATTGCCTATGGCAACCGGGACTTTCTGTCAGATCCAGGTCAGTAAGTTGCAGCGTGACACTAGGAGGGGAAATGGTCTGTAATCGCAATAATCAACGTGATTAGCGTGAGCAAGCTGCAGCCCCAAACCTCAGTCTGCCACCCAGGCTGCTGCTGGCCTGAGAGCACCCTCATCATCGCGGCATGGGAACGACGGAGGAGCACAACAAAGTTAAACTGTAACTCACTGCCTGCAAGTTGAGGAAGACAATAAGAGGGATGACTGTGGTTGGGATAATATTACGAGAGATTAGCTGTAGGTCAGTAAGTTCAGGATTCTGGACTTATTTAGACTACTTGACACATAATTGTGGGAAAAAGTGAGCAACTTCCTCATTTGCTGTGTCACAAACAAATAGCTCCCCCTGGGAAACTAACTCCAGACTGTGTAAAAACATTTTTTCCTTTTCCTGTTGGTCACAGGCTCTCTTTTGAGCATCATCAATGGTTTCAACGAGATTAAATTTTGATCTACACATCAAATGTGTAAAATGCAATTTGGATCCCACTTCCAGAAAGGGCGGAGCACCTGTGTCGAGTACCATCTTGTGCCCAAAAGATATCTTCCAGTTGCATACAAATCTTCTCACTCATTGAACATACAGCTACTACACACAAAATGTCAAATAAGCAGAAGATAAATGTATGAAAATGAACACGCCGGAATTTTGTAAAACATTTCATTCAATAATTTGAGAAATATTATAATAGTTGAGTAAGACAGAAATAAGCACCTCTTGCCCTGCAGCATCTCTGTTCTAAATCCGGTCAGTGAGTGGTGATTTGTCAGTGAGTCAGCGTTCTCCGAGTATCCATCTCTTTGTGTCTAAACAGGCTGTCAATCACCGCACTGGCACTTCCTGTTTACCTGTCCCATTGACCCCCTCTTTGGAGAGCCACCGGTGCTGAGTGCTCCGGGCAGCCCTGAGGACAAGCACTCACACGGCCAGCTTCAAAGTTAAGGCAAAGTTTACTCAGAGTTGAGCTTCCACAGGCTGCCCTGCTGTCCACTGGGGTTGTGTGCTCAGATAAGAAGGCTGCTTCCTGGTCCAAACATACACACACAAAGAGAAAAGAAAGACAGAAGGACATATGGAAAGAAAAAGGGGGGTTGCAGGCAAACAGTGGAGTGTTATCACAGGTATCATTTGTTTGAAAAGTGACTCAGTGATTCGGAAAGACTGTGGTCGTGTGTGAGTTTGTACTGGGATTTGCTTAATGGACTTTGTGCATTGTGCTGTTAATGCTACTGAATAGAAGAATATAGAATATCATTGGCTTCACTAGGATTACTTCATTTGATACATTAATCTTTCATAACAGCCATTTAAAGTCACTCGGTATGGAGTCGTCCTGGTGGTCTAATGGTTTAAGATGTGTAACAGTGAAGTTCCCAGTTGTTGTATGTTATTATCGCCTCTCCCTCTCTCCATATGTTTCATATTTGCTTATACTGTCATATTATCACCCAGGATGGAGCATGATAAGAATCACACAAGGCAGCTATACAAAGTCGCAAAAGATTTTATTTCGAAGCAGTTCGCCCATCCAAGAAGCCCTTCTGACAGAGCGTAGTGGTCCCTTGAAGGGGTGAAGGGGGGCACTGTACAGGACAAACCCACCATCAATATCAGAAAATAAGTGCATTATTCTTCATTTTAAAGTTGCAATCATTAAGGTTTTTATAAAACCCAAACTCAGATTTCTATACAATTTATGGTGGGCATTTTTTTCTTCGTAAGCCAATGTATTTACATTCAGTAATTCCCTCTTGAGGCATTCATAGTGACAACGCCAACTCCATGAATAAAATAACAAGTTAAACAATATAGAAAATAAAAGCAAAGAAATAGCTCAACTCATCTTTGCACATTTAGTTATGTTTTAAAGCTACAGTGTCTGATTCCCCGCTGCTGTTCTTCTGCATAACATTGAATAAACTTGGGCTTGTGGCAAATGCTTTATGTGGCATCCCTCTCGGGGTAGTTGACACTTTTGCATTTAGAGGAGACTAAAGTTATTGCAGTTAATACATAACCTCGTAGATCGCTGGCCCCGGTGCATGACCATCATCCTATGGAGTCCAGTGGTGACCGCACTATGAACTGGGAACATAATGGCTGCTCTGTTCCTGCCATCTCTCAATGTAATGGTACTGTAAACCAATGGCCCAACAGCCCCTTGAGCCACATTGCCTCGCTGTATCGGTATTTCTACAACAAATTAGTGAGACAAACTTAAATATTGGGTCGTCTGTCAACATGACGGGTGAACGGAAAAAAGAGGCAATTTAAGCCTAATGTATTTCAATTAGTGGCCAACTTTTAAAGGACGAGCGGACTTCCGCACAGAGAAACATTTTCAAGCGTGGTTCATCAGTGGGGGTCTTGTCGTGGGTGTTGGGGTTAGGGGGGTCTGTCGGCATAAATAAGGCCCTGTGGCTATTAGCAGTAATGTCCCCTGAATGATGGTGATAATGATGCAGTGGACAGGACATTGGATTTTGATTGGGCCGTCTCTGTGAACAGGCCACAGCACACACAGGAAGTGCTTGTTTGTTCCGAGCAGCACTGTTTCCTGTCGGACCGGCTGTGTGGGTGTGTGTATGTTTTCCACTGCGATAATCAGGACAGGCGTGTGTGTGTGTGTGTGTGGGTGTGTGGGTCTGTGTGTGTGCGTGTCCTACTCCTTCGTTTGCCTCATATGGCTGCCGGTTCAAAGCGCCGCTGCTCACCAGGATGGAAGCTCCTTGCAACCGAGGGTGAGATCACTGTGCGCCCAACGAGGGACTTCCTCCCCACACAGGAAGTAGAGGCGCAGCTGAGAGGGAAAGGGCCTTTCCTTTGCCACCCCCGCGCCGCCTGCCCCTGCTCTTCCCGTGTCCTCCTCTATGATCCGTGTTTTGTCTCTGAAATGAGATAAAGCATTGCTTGCTCGCTCTCCCTCTCTTTTTTTCTCACTGACCAAGCAGGAAGTGCAGCCTGCTTTGTTTACGTAACAGAGCTCCTCTCTCCCGCCAAAGTCACCCAAAGGCCTCTGGGAAACGGGAATCCCCAGACTTCATATCCTCACATTTGTGAAGTGGACATCCATCACGGATTGACAAGGCGGTGTATCTGCATGTGTTCATGAGAGAGAGAGAGACCTAGAGGAGGAGTGAAGAGAGGGAGAACAGAAGAGCATCTGTGCTGATGTTGATGGCCCTTTCCTGAGATGATTCTTCCTCTTCTTAAGTTGACCCCAGCTGGAACTGAAGAGGGACACATGTTACCCCAATCCTTTCCCCGTTTGGCGTGGGCCCTTATCCGTCTGCACATGATGACAATAGTGAGCATTTGCACTCATTGCAGACTTGAAGCTCGGAGATAAGAATGCCACTGGTGGTGGATATTACACTGTGTCTGTGTGTGCCTGGGGGTATGGGGGGGGGTCGATATGTGCCCACTCATGAGGCTCATGTGACTCGTTGAGGATCCACAGAGAGTCGGTCTATCTATCTGAGGCCCCCGGAAGACTGTCCGATTATGGGACAAATGGAGACTTGTGAGTGTGTGGAAGGAAAATGGGTATTTAGTCCATGGAGGCAAGGCTGCATGAGTTTGTCTGTGATTGTGTGTAACAAACAAATATTATCAGATTTTCTAACTAATTGAATTATTTAATGACAAATCAATATGGAAAATGCCATGATTAAGTTGGGAAAAGTATTATCTAATCGCTTAATTGACAATAATATTAGAGCTAAGTTTAGCTAAAAAAAAAAGTACTGTATCTAATCCTGTCTACTATTATATACACACACGTCTTTGTCTTTGTCTTCCTTTCATCTCGGGTCAGAACTGTGAAAAGTTTGCATGCAGCACAAGTGTCTTCCCAGTTTGCTAAAGAACCCGTTTGAGTCCCGCTCGTACACTGGAGGGTCTGAGTGGCTGCCATAAGGACGGATGGCCTCAGGTCCTGTTGGTGGAGGTCAGTGAGTACAAGAGGCGACAGCTGTAGAATCGCTGGGAGCCCGGTGCAGCATGAATACTGGCGATTATAGCCGGCATCACACACACAACCACACACACGCACACACACACACACACACACAAACTCAAAACACACAGTGGTCAGATCCCTATCTAAAGGATACATTGTTTAGAGGTCCCTGGCGGACCGACTCACAGGATATGGACATCTGTTAGAAAGTGTGTCTGTGTGTGTGCTGAATATGACCGTATGGCACATGATATATTTTTGTATGGGTCTACAGTTTGTGAGTATGCTTGTACTGTTCTCGCAAGCTTCTGTGATGATGTGGTTTTATAGTTCACGGGATGTTTAACAGTCTCAGTATGTGTGAGCAGCACTGCTGCTACCAAAACTGGAAGCTCTCTCATATAAACGGTAGATAACTGCACTGACCCAGGGTCAGCTGTGAGTAGAGATGTCTTTTTATGCAATCATCCCTCATTCAAGGCAATAACTAAATAGACATTGAGATGGAAACAAATTTGATAATTGAGAATGTTTATGGTTTAATATATGTTCTGTAAGTGTCTTTGAAAGGCGGCTTTGACTGGTGACAATAAATGGACGCGATCACTTTGACGTCACCCATTGGTTTGGGGACTGCTATTTTTAAACCTTGAGTTCAGCACTTCGGCCTTTACCTTCTTGTTTTTTTTTCAACCTGACATGACATGAGGAGGCGGAGCATGTCTTTTGCTATGTAGACACTGAGCGTTCACACTACTTCATAGGTTTGCAACAACAACAAAATTCAGTTTTAGTCGTAAAAATAATTTAGAAACGCTACCGAAGCAGGGAAGGTTTGAAAACTCTGGGGTCACCGCCTAGTGTGCACAAACAGGAACGGTACACGAGAAGATGCTCTCCAATACGACGGGGACAAGCCAGCCGGCAGAGCTACGCATGTGAAAACAAAGAAACAGTTGGAAACGAGTGAGAGACATGTGTTGAACAAATGTATTAACCCTTAATCTATTAAACTTTGAGCGTTCATTTTACAACAAACAATGCTGAAACCCTTGAAATGTAGATCGTTTTTGGTTTAAACGCTTTGTTTTTTGTTGTAAATCATGGTGAACAAGACTTGTTATGTTACTGAGACCATAAAGTCATGTTTACAATGTTTACTGAGGTAATACATTGAAAAGTGAGATGTCGGATCCTTGTTTGGTGATCTTCGATATAATTTGACTTCTTTTTGCAATCATAGCCTCTAGCAGGGGTGTTTGTAGGATTCAAAGAAAGGGGAAGCAAAGCCCCAAGAGGAGCAGCATGCAGGGGCACGTTTGCACGTTTTTTGGGGGGGGGCGCCGGATATCCATTGTTTCTGACAGTTCATAGATTGGTTCAATCAGAAAGTGATTTTGCTCTGTAGCTTTGCTTCATTCAGTATATGTTAACACAAGAGACCGAATTTCAGGGTCATAGTGATATTTTATGCTCAATTGGACACTATCACTGAGATAAATATGAACTAGTTCAGTGTCAAATATACCATTCAATATTAAAAAATATATTATAATAATATATATTAATAGAGCGATGTCATGTATTTCTTGTATTTCGAATTTGATCGTTCACACTCTTGCTCACTGGAGACAGTTTATAAATTTCACTTTCATTTGCATCAAGTGAAGCTAAATGTAAGAAAATAACTATTGTTAACAACTACCGATATATTATCTTATATTATATATATATGTATATATATATACTAGGGCTGTCAGCGTTAACGCGTTAATCTATGCGATTAATTTGGCCGCGTTAACGCACTAAAATATTTTAACGCAATTAACGCACTTTTTTTTTTTTTTTTTTTTTTTTTTTTTTTAAACCGCGGCAGTACGGTTTGACACTGTTTCCGTTTTTAAAACAATCATTTCTCCGCGAAAATAAGGAGCAGAAATCAGTTTAACTCGTGGATGAATCAGTCGGGTTTCCTCCTGCTCCTCCTTCCTCCCGTCTCCCCCTCTGATACACAGAGGAACGGAGGGGCGACGTGTCGGGTGACGCGGCGCGGAAAGAACGCGACACACGAAACCTTCAACGTGATTGGTCAAACCAATGAACACCAAGTAAATCACAAAGGACCTCCCACCTCACAGGTATGGCTCATTTAGCAGCCTGTCAGTCAGACAACCAGAGGACACGGCGGGAGGACAATGAGGCTCATTTCAGAGCTGAGATTGTTCTGGAATGTTTGATGTATAACACGTGGGGGTGTGTCACATGCAAAAGACTTTAAACGGTGAATTTAATTTATTTTGTAAAATGTATAAAATGCCCCCAGCCTCCAGAGGGTTAACGTGACATATTTGAATGTCAGTCAGTTACCAAGGCCACTGGTTCTGCTGCTGTTCAGTGTTAAAGATGACAGGACCAATGGGGTCTCAATATACTTTTTTTTAAAAACTAATCTGATGTTTCACTGAAGAAACAATTTATCATCCACGATATTAAATACCTCGCGGGCACTTTATAGGTAGGAGCCTCTTTGAAAACACAGCTCTGTGTGAAGTTTTGTCTTTAAAAAGAATGAACTTTTAACTTTTAACTTTTAATTGCGATTAATCGCAATTTCAAAATGTGCGATTAATTAGTTAATTTTTTTTAATCGATTGACAGCCCTAATATATACATATATATATAGCCACATTCCGTAACTACCTGGACGTGCAGGTTCACTCTGTGCATCTTTTTACTTTAAGCTAAAGCCCTGGCTGTTGATGAGAGACACTTGGCAGAGTGAGAAAGCCAGCGCAGCATCCTCCCCAAGTTCCTAGTGCCCAGGGATTCTATTGTTAAGTATGCTGATAGGCTATTGGATTGTAATTTAAAGGGGGAGAAAACATACAAACCAGAACACATGCACATATGTAGCATGTTAGAGTAATAAATAACGTTTTCATGTGAGAAACAATAGTTTAATTTAATGACTTCACAAAAACAAAATTTTGAAGCCAACAATGCCAAATTAATGGGGGGGGGGGGGGGCTGAAGCCCCCCTAAAATAGTTCTAACGACGCCCCTGGCCTCCAGTATCTGAATATACACCTGCTGCACATGCACAAGTACTCCACATATTAGTGCTGGAATACATTCACTCAGCATTCAAGTTTTCTAGATCCAATGAATCCCGGCAACACACATCGAACTGTCCCTCCATGAGATGCTGTGGTTTTCATTGCTTTTGTTTGGCTATATTTTTGCTGTTATTTGGAGGCGTTTTTGTAGCGTACATACTGGTCAACACAAATGCTGTCTGACGCTTGATTAGGTCGTGTCTCTAGTACCACCAATCAACTTCAATCAAAGATATGGTATTTTAGCATCACTTTCTCCAAATAAGGTGACAGATATCTACACACACGAAGCAGTACTTTGCAAACACTTTTTTCTAAGGCAACCATGACAGCAATCTTGAGACTGCCATTGTAAAACAAAAATTAAGAAGTTGCTTAATTGCATGATTCTCAGTCCAAATGCACTTAGCAATACATCATAACCTGTTTCCATTTATTCAAAGAGTATTTTGGTTCCTTAAATACAAGACCCTTGGCCTTTGGGGAGAGACCGGGGCCACTGACCTGGATGCCCAGGGAGAGGTGTTGCAGCTGGGATAGTGCTCTGGAGAGATGGTGCTGCTGCGAACAGCTGTTGTGTGTTAGACTGTCAACACAGCAATGAAGGAAGGGTTAAATCTGGCGAGGAGTTTTGGTTGGCTCTCGCTCTCAGGTTACATTAATAAATATTTGGTTTTACTGAAGACATTTTGGAGATTGATGTCGTTGATGGTTCACAGAAGTAATATTAAACTGCATGAATGAACCGCGATGATTCTCCAAAATGACTTCATCATTGAACACTCAAATTGTTTCTCCTGGGGAAGGTACCAGCGAGCCCTGAGGTATTAACACTGCTGCCTTTCACATTCTGAACATCTACACACCGAACAAGCCAACCAGAATGTCAGCTTCAAACCCTTCGTCACCATCATCATCACGGTCTTGGATGTCTGTGCTCCCCCTTCCTGTTCCCGTTCTCATGGGAACTTCACCGCCTTTCAATGAGCCGCCTGGTTCACCTCTCAGCACTGGCCGCTCTGGGGTTAACTCCAGGGGTGAAAGGTCACAGGATCACAGGCTCCACAATGCCTCAGATTGTTGATTGTTGATGCTAAGGCAGGCACTGAGAGGAGGGGTAGGACTGTGTGTGTGTGTGTGTGTGTGTATGTTTGCATTTGTTTGATTGTGCCCGTATTTATCTGTTTGTGCATGTGAGCTCGTGTGACTGCTCGAGTGCATTTGTGAGTGTCAGTTTTTCTGCATACATTCTGACATGTTTGTGTTTGTGCTCATGCATGCCAACACAATGTGTGTGTTAAAGGAGGAACCTGATTGGCCGGACCACCGCAGCAGATGAAACTTGATGGACTGCAGGCTCTCTAAGCTCCTGTTGATGGGGATTTGGAGGCCTGTCTTTGAGGAGGGAAATTCAATTTCCTCCCCTTGCTCGCCGGCGCTGTTTGGAAAGCTTCGTGCGGGATTGGAGAGGGTGTGTGACACTTCAGATTACCTAGTCACTGAGAGTCTGCTGAGAAAGTGCCATGACTCAACACGGGAGGAATGCGGCAAGGCGGAGAGTTGTCAGTCTGTCTGTCAGCCGGCCTCTACGTCTGTCACTTCTTTCATTTCCATTTATTTTACAATTCCGAGTGAGCTGCAACACGTTTGTTCAAAAGGTTTCCATTCTGATACGAATGCCTTATTTAGGTATTGATCCTGTTGGGCAGCATTTATGCAAATCTAACCTTTGTCGGCATCTGTTATTTTATTGATTGAGCATGATCAATAATTTTGTTAAACAATGCATGTGCTGAAGATCCTTTAGGATGCACTGTGGCAATTCAGGCATCTTGTTTATTGTTTAGACTATTTGTACTTAGACCTCCTTGTATGAGTATTTTTATTTGACATTGTTTAGAAAATACGTTGTTTTATAAACACAACAAAAAGTGAATGCATTGAATTTATACATCATAAATGTATGAACTATGGTTCCTGTCTTGTTGTTTTGTCAGTCGAAGCTCACTTTTCCGCTACCTGGCGAACATTTTGTCCCAGCGCTGTGCTCCGTGTCCCACTACCCACACCACTGATCACTGGTAGGTGAAGAACTACATCTCCTTATTCTCCTGTTATAAGTATTATGATTACATTCCAGTGAGGATGATTCATTAAACAAATAATCTGCATTTAGGGACTGCATTATTGTTGCATGATCATTGCGTTGCATGTTATTGACCAGTTGGTCTCAGAGAACACAGGGATAGAGGTCCCAGCTAATCATTCTTTAACTTATCTCATCCCCACTTGCTGAAGCAAGGGCAACATCCTCCAATTGAATTTAAATACTGAGCAACTAGTGAGCCTCGTAATGATATATGTCCACTGCGCTGAGCGTGCACAAACACACATCTATACACAGTCCTGTAGGGGGTTGTGTTCCACCTCATCAGGAATGTCAATTACCTCTGCATTGTTTGTGCTGTTGTTGTTTGTTTGTTTGGCCTGGAGGAAAGCTGGGATAGGGATCAGGGAGGTGGCACAGTGTCAGTGACACTCGAGCTGTTTGCCTCCTCATTACCTTCAGCCATCTCTCTCACCTAGCCTTAAAATGGAGGAATGTCTTTAAAGCCTCATCCAATTTTACTGGAGCGCTGACCACTTCATCATACGCAGATGTTGCTGTGTGTGTTGTCTCTGTGTGTGCCAGAGGGGTTGGAGAGCTGCTGTGTGCTTCCTGGGTCACGGCATGTTATTGTTCTTGGAAAACCCTCTTGATGGAGAAATGTGTTGCCTGAAGTCTCATATTTACTGCCAGAACAAAAGGAAAGGTTGAAACAAAAGTAAAGAGCAGGAAGAATAAAAGCTAAATTAAAGTGTTATTTTACAAAACCTGCTTTGTCATATCTGGTTCTGAAAAAAACATGCAGAACTTCAAAGATCATAACATTTAGGATTTACCTCAAATATATGGGATAGATAGTATATTATTTAGTTAATTAATAAAGACAACAGATGTGATAAAAGGGCATTATATTATACACTATGCAAAAGACAAAAATACTATTTTTCACATTTGTACCAGTCTCCTTGGACTCTGGGTAGCTGTCATGGTAATTTTTCACCTTTATGTAACATTGTATGGACCAGACGATTTATTGGGAAACAATCTGTAGATGCATTGACACTGAAAATAACTTTTATAAGTTTATCCCAGCATAGTGTTGTCTATGTTGGGGTCCGGTTACTTGTTCCTCGCTTCACTAGTTTACAGACTGCCCACAACCCCCATAATCTCCAACATCCACCCGTCTGTTTTCTAAACCCGTCACCATGAACCCTGATACTTGTCTGCACATGCCTCTGCCCCTCAGCTCTGCAGGGTTGTGTGTGTGTGTGTGGGGGGTTATAGATAAAAGCCAGTTCGTTCAGTTTTGGGATATTTGGAACAATGTGATGAAAAAATGTGAAAAGCAATACCAAGTTAAAAAGATCATATCATAATCATCTTGTAACACACAAAACGGACACAGGTCATCAAGTGGAATACAAATCAATTCAATTTAACTCCTGTTGCCTAAGACCCTTGTATGCAAACCATATATGAATATCTTCCATTGTTTTTTTTTGCATTAGAATCAAAGACATGGGTAGAGGCGTTGCCCTTTGAGTGGAAGGATTAATCCCAGAGTATTTAGATGATTGGAGATTTGCTTCAGATAGATAAGATGTGACAGAGGATAAGAAGCATTAGCTTTGTTTAAGATTGGCATCTCCTGTCCTCTCCTCTCCTTTCCTCTCCTCTCCTCTCACTGGCTCTTTTCCCATGTGTCTTCCGTCTCATTTCATCTGTACTCATCTGTTCACCTCCTGTAACTAATCAGGTGGAAAGCACAAGTCCAGGCAGGAACCGGATGCCACTGGTGTTTCAGATATCCCTCACACCTCATGACTTCTGTTTCTGCTGAGACGTGAGAGAAACATTTGCAGATATGAAAGCTTTCTGCTCTTCTTCCAGGCGTATCTCCGCCTTTGATCTATATTGGTTTATTTCGGTATATATTAATCAGCTTCCACGGACCGCTCTCCTTCTCTTTCCGGACATGACTTCCTCTCCCAGATTAGTCCTGCATCCTGCCCACCTCAGTGGCTCACGATGCTACAGCACTTCAGGATCACAGGTCGGAGGGCAAGGGTCAAGCAAAGAGCGTCGTAACGATGTCCAGACTTAGAGCGACTGACCGGTGCTCTGGAGGAGTGTGTGTGTGTGTGTGTGTGGAGGTAGTTAAATGGTTGAAAGGAAACTGTCCATCAATGGGAAATCTGAAAACAATTTGACTGCATTAAGGCATTTAAAGCGTCTCTACTGATTTCCCTATTGGCCTCTCGTCAGTACCACACACACCCGTTGCTGTGTGCAGCGGGGAGGAGCGCACAGAAGGCCTTTCACAATTATGCATTCACTTGTCTGTTTGCTTCTTCATTTACACATTTGTTTATTCATTTATTCATTTGCTATTGACTTTGTTTTGATCCAGCTGTCATCTGCTTTATAACAGATGAACTGTGACTTTTGCTTTGCATTTGTGAACGTGTGTACATGGGTGTGCACGTGTCACGGGAATGTCATGTACTTAAGTGGCTGGAATACAATAAGGACATCTGAGTGTTAACAGGTCTCCTCAGACTTATAAGCTGTTTCCACTCTCTAATTGTTCAGCCGTCAATTGTTCATTGACACATAATAACATGATTGATAACCACCTCCTTTCCCTGAAATGCAAAGGCTGCATCAGACATGCAGCAGAGCTGTTAATTAAACCTCCACAGCATAATAGGACACAGCATTAGTAAGAGGTTCCGAGCAGCAAGTTTCCGGTGTGACTCAATACACTATTTGCAGTGTATAAAATGTGTATGTGCAACATTTTTTCCCTCTGTTGTAAATGAATATATTCCTCTGTGTCCAGTCCATGTTTATGCATCTCCACCCATGTTTAGCATACACTCATGACTCAACCGTTCCACCGCTACCACCAGGACAGTTTGTCAGCCTCTGCTCTCCACTAACACAACTTTTCTCCAAAACTCTCCAACCCCTCGCCCTTGGCTCGCTGTTGCCGCTCCCATACGATGCCTCCTTTAATTGTAGCGTGTAATCTGACTTAAACACAAGGCTGATAATAGTGCTGTCTATGTGGAGGTTAGGATTAGAAAGGCCCCTGATTCCTACCAGCTCTCTTATTATCCCCTCAGCCCCAGCCGCAAGGAACCGAGGGGCCGACGTGCTTGTTTCAAGCAGTGCCAGTTACCCTGTGACTCATCTAGGTTGAGAAACGTTTGAGGAGAATGGAGCCCCTGTTTTGGTGTGTCAGCGTGCTGCTTGTGGTTCTCTGACAGATTGCTGTGAGACGTGAAGGCGAATCTCCCTCCATGCTGTGTGAGTCTGGAAAATACACACGCCTTCACCTCAAGTTATGCAGCTCGACCATACTCCCAGAGAGCCGCTGTGACTCTCCAATTTAGGCTGCATAGTTGAGGTAAATGTTACCAAATAAGTTATAGTGTGAGCCATTCTTAAAGGTGGAGAGGACATTTTTACTGTCGTTACCGTGCTCAGCGCTTCCCAAACACATTAATATTAAGCTCTCTTTTTCAAACTTCGAAAAATACAAGATGTGAGTAATCACGTCTCATATCCTCTCCTCCTATCATTTGATATATTACAGGGAAAAAGCGAAACGGTTTCTATTACATATTACTTTGGCACTGCTGCGTACATTGAGAAGGTGTTCTAGGGCTAAATATAGTTGTGGATATGTCTTACATATAGGGCTCCTTTTTATTTGAAATGAGGAAAGTTGCCTTGGAAAGCAGCAGCAGCTAAATGGCTACATTAGAAATATCCATGCTCTCATTTGTTAAAT
Source organism: Pseudoliparis swirei (assembly GCF_029220125.1). Taxonomy (NCBI): domain Eukaryota; kingdom Metazoa; phylum Chordata; class Actinopteri; order Perciformes; family Liparidae; genus Pseudoliparis; species Pseudoliparis swirei. The sequence continues at coordinate 11,820,107 of NC_079399.1, read as the reverse complement.
GGTGTTTCCTACTGGCCGATAGATTAGTGTGCCATGTGCTTAAACACCCAGGAGTGTGCATCAGGGAATATTCAGCTCAAACACTACTGATCAATAGACATGTTTAATGCTAATCAGAGACCGTCCCCAGACACACACACAAACACACAAACATGCACACAGACACACACACACACACACACACATACACAATATATTGATTCTCAGACGCCAGGATAAGAATTACACCAGCTGTAGGTGGGATTAGGTGCGTGCACACACACATACACACACACACACACACACACATGCACGCACGTACAATGACACATGCGGATTCAGCTTGTTTGATGACCGCAGGAGAGGAGCCCTTGTATTTATTGATCCTCCGGCCTCTGAAGGACAAGGTCGTCGGGTCATCTGTCAAAGAGCTGCAAAAGACAGTGTCACACGCACACTTCAAACAGAACTGACAGACCATGCAGTGGCCGAGTTGGTGAATGAGGGTCATGAGGGAGTGCATGTTGGGGTTAGGGCAGAGCTAACATTGTTAGGCTGCATTTGATCATGTTGGATGAGGTATCGTGGAGGTTACAGGAGATAACTCAGGAGTACAAAGGCAGTCTGTGCTGTCAACAAGTAACAGAGGATTTCCTCACCTTTTACCCACTTATCAGACTTGATCATCTGGTGTAAACTCTCCAACTGATAAGACAAGATAGCAGTTTGTTTGATGTCAAATAAGTGGGGATCACTTATGCAAATGTATAGGATTTCTAGAAATGGAAACTGACAGGATATATCTTCATCTGCATTAAATCTCCTGTTTATTCCTGTTCTATCTGCATATCAGCTGGGGGTCTGGAAGCTGAAATCAGAGAGTGGCTCACTTGAGTCTGCTGCTGAATGTAAAGTATGCGGCTGACACAGCCTGAGAAGTATTCCTGCTATGCTTTATTCTGTTTCCGCGCTGCTACATCCTCAATTTGACATTTGGCTGTGATAAGAGGAAAGCCTTGAATCCCACACATATCCACAGTGAATTCCGACCGCTACAGAGCGCTGGATCCTCTCTCCACTCCCACTCTGCCGTACAGTAAGACTACCGCGCAGTCCTCGGACAATGCTCGGATTCAGGCTGTATGCATGAGGCCCATTCACACTTCCTATCGCCAGCATCTGCAATGCTAATGACTGAGTGACTGAGTGTGCTACTCTCTCTCTCTGTGGCATGGCGGTTGTGTTTTCTCTATGCGTCTCTGTCCCCTTCCAACCAATTTCTTTCTCTCTCTTCCTCCTTCCTTGGCTCTGCAGTTGCGTAGGCAGCACATCTGAAGCCGCATCAAAGCTCCAGACGTCTAAAGAATCCGTATGGCTCAGCTGTGCGCAGACTGTGGCACAGTCTTGGTAGTAAATGCCATTTGAAAGATTGTTTATGACATTTCTTTGTGGTTGCTCCATCAGATGTCGTATGTTGCAGGCGGAAGCAGTACAGTTCAAACTGATGGGCATGCAGTAGCGGGACTTGTTTATTTCACTTTCTGAGCTGATTTCCCTCCAGGTTTCAGATTTCCAGAATCAAACACCTCCTTGTAAAGTCATAAGTCTATTCCCACTGCATGGGAACTGCTCAGGATTTATCCATCCTGAGAAATGTTTCTAATCAATCTTAAACAATCCTCCCCTTTCTCCAAATATATTTCTCTCTTTGCATCTCTGTCTCCAACTGCTCTCCATCCACCATCTCTCTGCCTTTCTGAGATTTACACACACAGCCTGAGCACACTGGGAGCTTTATTAAGACTTTGTTGTATCAGTCTCAGTTTTGACTTTCCTCCCTCAACCGGCTGCCGGCCAGGCAGCGAGGAGGACTGCTGGCTGCGCAGGGCCGTGCCGGAGGTGACTTCCTGTTCAACAGCTGGGCCCTTGTTCGGCCTCGGCCCAGGCTCGGCTGCGATAATCTCCCATGAGTCTTTCCACATGGGCAGAGAAGCCGCCGTGTCGCACCACTGTTTTTCCTGCCTTCCAACAAAGAAGAAAAGGTCATTGTGTTAAGACCTCTCAGCCCCTGCTTGGGGTCCAAATGTGTTTGTGTAGCACGTGTGTGGGGAAGCTGTGAATCATTTTGCTACCAGGATGAATGCATGAATCAGCCTTTTCAGTAAGTCTGTGAAGCAGTCGCTGGCTGAGGTGTGGGACTACAGATTGGGAGCGTTCAGCTGTCACCAGCTGACCTCACCACAGACACACTTTGTGCTCAGAAGGAAACAGGGCTTCGCTCTGTCCCAACCCCCTCTGGAGAACACTCACACCTCAGTTGGTTATCCTTAGATAATCAGGGCTGAGTTGTGTGTGCATGTTGGAGGGGCAACTTCCATCTTTTAAAAGATCCCTTTTCACATTGTACCCTCTTCCTCCCCCTTTCCCCCTTCACGTCATGACCTTTGGCTCATCGCGAGCCCCGAGGCGCCCCTGGGCACAGGAACTGACCTGCACAGAGGTCACCTGAGCCTGCCTGGTTCCTTGTGTGCACTGATAGGACTTTGATGGCTTATTAGTGAATGTAATGGTGGGTAAAATAGTGGGCGTCCCAGACTTCACCGCCTGCTGGGAAGATGACTAGACCAACCTGTTATTAGAGGGATCATAGAGGAAGAGAGAAAAGATACACAGACTTTTCATGAAAATAAAACTTAAGCTGCTGGGTTGGATTTCAGCTAAAACAGATCTAGACTTCTGTTGGAAACTGTTCTTAGATCAACTATAGTTTTTGAAGCGTAGTACTTTAATATATCATGTAATGTATTGGCCACATTCCTCTTAAGAATCTATTTTGAATCTGAATGAGACTTACTAATAAATACAATCCTTTCTGTTCCCTGATGAGAAGACATTTAGTGCAACCAAAAAAAGTGATGCCGTTGGGTTCACACAGTGCTATTCTGAACTCCATTTCCAACTGAAAGGCAGATGACACACGTGCAGCTACGATTGGACGCGACAGCTGCTCCCAGGGTGTACAGAGGGCTTTGATTGGCCTTGGCAGCTGCCCATGCCAAGCTTAGTTTTAGTGCTTGCTAAGTGTGTGTGTGTGTGTGCAATATCAGTGAGGTCACCACTTCACCATACCATACTAATGCCTTTGAGCTGATGTTTATCCCACTAATCAAGTTACGGTTTTAACCGTTGTGGCCATCATTGAAAGGAGGGTTGTTCAAAAAGCTGCATTGTGTGTGTTGTGTTCGGCGCCTGTTTCAAACATTATTGAGTTGTTTTGTGCTCAGAGGGTTTCAACCTGCATAAGTGCTTTGAGATTACTTAAATGTTGATGCAATTTTACAGGTTCCAGTCTTGCAGGAATAATATGAAATCTCTAATGCACGCTGTCATAACAACCACTCACATTCAGACGGTTTTGTGTTCTGTCCAAACAAAAAGAAGAACTCCTCCAGCTATGGGTTTCGATCTGAAGCTTTTGTCTCACCTTTATCTAAAACAACAACATTTTACAGGCAAGTAGACTCAACATTAACAAACTAACAAAATTAATAGTGAATTTAAGTGTTTACTAATTGACATCTTTGTTTCCCCTCTTCATTAACTGTTAATTAAGCCAAATGATGTGCAACGGTGGACACAATGCCAAGGAGAGCAGTCACTACGGCATCAAGCTGCCGGCCCCACCTATTTCAGGTATGACGAGCAGCTTTTCTTTACATAAAGAAGAGGTGTTGTAACTAACCAGTTGTCTTGAACAGCACGCTCACAGCGGATCCTTAGAACACACAAGCAATGTGAGAACTCTGAACACATGCAGGCGCACACACAGTTATTCATGGGGGTGCTGTTGGAAGACACATTTTCACAAGAGAAGTCAGCAGCACCCATCTTCCCTCCCTCTATGTTTTGGTTTGAGCTCTACCGACAGCTGAAGTGATTACATAAGCGCCCTCTTACGGAGCACCGGGCCACCATTGCGACGGGAGGGGTGCCACCATTGGCCCTGCCGCAGATGGCGGTCCTGCCTGCCCGCACCTGTAAATCATTTGGACCCAAATTGTTTATTTGGCTTTTCTTAAGTGCTACCAGTGTTTCCTCTGTGCATTTGTGTCCCCTCTGAAAAAAAGCTCCACCCCAAACAGCATGTCCCTCTGGGCGATACACAGCTTCAGCATGACCACCAACAAAATAGGGCCAAATTAACCCGAAGGACACCCGCCACTTTCCTCCCCCGCTCCCTCTTTCCTCAGGCTGTTCACATCCAGAAATGCGCAGGCCCTCAACACAAATAAAGGAACAATTCAAACAAGCTCTTTAGAAGGAAACACAGAGCTGTTGTTTGTTGCCGTTTGTTGTTTTTCATGCTTTTGAAGGGAGAACCTCTCTTCCTGCTATTCTAAATGTATGTGCGTGTTTGTTGTTGCCAACGCAGAAGAGACGGCTGCTGTCTATTAAGTTAAACATTCCTCTCAACCATCTAAACAGCAGTGTGCGGCGGGTGACTCAAGCTTGTGGTCAACGTTTATGGCTGCAAGATCTGGCTCTAAGTTGGTAGGATGTTGCACACTCATACACACACACACACACACACACACACACATATCCCCCACACACACACCACTGACCTTGACTGAAGTCGTTCATGGTGATAAAACAACTCCCCACCACAGCCCTTTACAGACAGAAAAGAGAGCCGAAATCCATATTCGAATATTTAAAAAAATAAGTGGATCACTCACTTATCTGCATGTCATTAACAAACAGCACCCTGTTAACCAGCACCATCCTGGCAAAGCGCACAGGTGCTAACGAGGTACACTCACTTTGCTAATGAGATAACGGGCAGGCTAATGAGGCCCTGAAAGAAGGTCATGATGTAATGGAATACCCAGTTCACGCCAATACGGTAATATGAAAGATGTCCTCTTCTGGGGAATGAAAGATTTTTAAATGAATATGTTATAAAGTGGTCTATTATAACTAATCCCATGTGGGGATGTTTCTTAATAGGAGCTTTGATGATAGTCATGAAGGGCACTTCATTATAAAAGAAGGATGAAATCAAATGAAATGAAGGGGAGATATTTCTGTTTACAATTTGTCCAAGATAATGAAAAGAGGAGAGCAGGCAATTAGGAGAGCATGCAGTGACATGGGGAAACCCCATTTTTGATGTGGGTTTATTAGCACAGTTGAATTACATCTTTGATGATAGTTTGTAAAATCCCTTTTGTCAAGGATTAACAATTATTCTTGAGCAGCCATTGTCAAGCACCGCCTCCATAATTTCTCCTTGTGTATTGAAATAAATGTGTTGACTGACCACGGAAAGCGAACCTAGTCCGCATTCACAAGGTTTTTGTATATCTTGTTGTTTATCTATTTCGTGGTATGTGTGAGTTGTTTCACATACTTTTACTTTCACATTAAAGTGAACACATGTACTCGGCACGTATTTCTCTGATTAGGTGTCCAGGTCATGTTCTGCAGCACCTCTTTTCTATGATTCAGTGGATTGCTGTTGTGCTGGCTTATAAAACATAGACGCTGTAACTAAAGCTCCGGCTGTTTCAGTCATAATCCCATGTGCCTTTCCCTGCACTGCTTCCCCATCAAAGGAGCGCTGATTACTGGGAACTCGGCTGCGAACGAGGCTGGGAGATGGGAAGTGGGCATGGAGAAGGAGGAGCAGGCATGCCTCTGAAGATTGTAAACAGTGATGTTGTGCTGAATAAAATGATATATGAGCAACTAAATACGGTGTGTTAACTTATTCAAACTACCTTTATGATGAAACCATTGCACTTTTAAACAATGACATGCTGAATCAGCATAACTATAACACATGTATACAATAAGAGAGAGTCAGTGAACAGAATCATTGAGTATTGAGGCATTGTTGGTTTATCGGTCCGAGTCAATGCACTTTCATCATCTTATCCTATCCTATCTAAAACTAAATTATAACATCTAAACTGACTGAGGGAATCTGCAGAATGGTATCTCTGCTGTCCTGGCAAAACTCCTTCCTCTACTGAAAGGACTGTGAGTTCAATGATTAGACTCAACTTTTCATTTGAAGATGAAAGAATGAATGAAATGCATTCCAAGGTCAAGCGTCTCTCTTGAAGATTTAAATTTGCTCTGAGAGGTGTGGACGAAGATAAACACTGTATGCATTGTGTGGAAGGGGAGGGGCAAACACTGTTGGCTTTTTTCACATCATGTACCCACAAAACATAATTGATGATGTTTGACTTCTGAAAGGAAGAGAAAGGTATTCAAAACAAAACACAGCAAGAGTAGGACTGTCTGACACACTGGTGGCAAAGGGCAGGAAGCAAAGCATCCTTAGTGTGTGTGTGTGTGTGTGTATTTTTAAAGCCTGAAATAGATTAGGGAGTGTATCCGCACATTCTCTACTCGTGTTTTTAATCTTCCTGTCCATTTGTCCATCATGTAGTGGTGCAGCACTTCCTGTCTGTGTCGTGGCGGGGATGACTGCATGCAGCCAATAAAGTCAAACAGGAAACTGAGCGGAGACCCTTTGATTGTTACTGAGGTGTCTGGAGCAGAAGTCCCCATTGTACATCCGCCGTGCTTTTTCCATTTTTGATAACACACTCATACGAGCACAGAAGTTATCTGCTCGCGTGTATCCACACACACAGGCAAACACACACTCAAACAAGATAAGCAGAGACAAAAAGGAGCATGAAACTGTGATTATGCGGAAATCAAGGAGATAAAACACAACTCAAATATCAACACAACAGATTCTTTGTTGTGTACAAAAACATACAAACACACAGGAAGACTCAGCGGGATTGTAAGGAGAGTGGAAGTGAGTGGAAGTGAGTTCAGGTGAGGAACAGACAGAGGCAGGAAAACAGAGCTGCTGGCTTTGCGATGGAAACAGGCCAATAGTAGTTAAAAATCATTCATGTTTTGTTATTTCCTACACAGTGCTGAAAGGGTGTGGTGCACTTCAGTAGCAGGTAGGATGTACCTCAGCCTAAAAGTATGTTACGTTTACTTGCAGGTATTTCCCTTGTCACGTCCTTTCCCATTTGGTATGCGTCAGAAAGAAGGATTGTTAAACCAAAGTGATCCAGAGCAGATAAACCAGATTCGTTTAATCAAGGGGTCTCACAAGAAAAGGTAACTGCAGACAGTTAAATGAGGTGGTCTTGTGCCCCACACATGGTGGGATGTCCAGAGCTGCTGGCCGGACAGGAGCCACCTGGTGAAAGGCCAAGGTCTGGGCTGTGACCCTGGAAGGAAGTGGAGGTCCTCAGGAGCAAATGAGAGACTATAGGGGGCAGGATGTGTCGGAGGGGGCTGGAAAGAATCTCCGAGTATCCATTATTGTTGATACTTTGAAAAATGATGACACCAAACATTTGTTGCCACCTTTTTTTGTTTTATTCTAGTCCATTTGACTCTGTTTTGTTCGGTTATATTATATTCTACTCTGTTCTATTGTGTTCAATTCTATTTGGTACTTTTATATGTATTCCATTGCGTCCAAAATCACTTTATTGTGCAGTCATGCTCTACTATATTATAGTGAAATATACTATACTATATTACAGATGTTCAATAGTGGGCAGTATATTTACATGTGTGCACAAATATATATGTCCTGCCCTTTAATAGCAGGCTTGCTAATCATAGCATAGCTTCGGCCAGGTATCGTTAGCAGAGTACGTTAGCGCATCATTAAAGCTAGCTGATGCTGAATGTATACATGTGCTGCTTTACAGGAACAGTCTTTTCAAGTCATTATCTTCTGTATCACCAGTGATGTGGTGTCATTGACACTTTTGCAGAGTTTTGAACGGTACTATATGAATTACAGGGCTCTCAAGTGTCACGGATTGAGCGTGAGACTCACGCATTTCGGTCTTAAGTCACGCACTCCCGCCACACATCGTATTTCTCACGCTGAAAAAAACTCTCGGCTATTTAATGTTTTAATGTGCCGCAGCGCGCAAACATGAGCTGGCCGCGCCTGGAGTTCTGCTGTGAGGAGCCACTTATCAGCCAATCAAAAAAAAGAAATGGGCTACACAATAGCCAATCAGAAAAAAACCCGTATCTGTTGTATCTGGGTAAGATTTAATCCAGCAACCAATGAAAGTAAAGCATCCTGGAATTCCGCGCGACTGACTGATATCCGAAAATTTCGTTCTGCCTGTCTTCAAAATTTGAGAGCCCTGAATTAGCACGCACTAAATATTGTGCACTATAGAGGAAAGAGAAAGGGATTTGGGACATATTTCTAAGTATTCCCTGAATGTATATGGTATCAAGCCATGCAGATAATGTAGTTTAGGTTATATCTGTTGAGCTTTTGAGGATGTGAGATTTTTGCTCTTTCTTACAATTATGATGGCAAACGAATCAATTGCGAGCGTTGTGAAAACACTGAACTATTTCAAACTGCATTCTAGTAGAGAAATGAGCCTAGTGTAGAACGGACAGAATGGAGTTTAAGAGGTAATCTTAAGTCTTGAAAAATGAAATTGCCGTTTAAATGTACTGCAAGAGCTCCAAATGCTCCATTAACAGCATGCTGAAAGCCTGAATCTGTGAACGCATCTTTTGTTTTGTCCTCACTCCCTCATGCTGCTGCGCTAGTTTTCTCTCTTTCAGTGATTTTACGCAAAATGCAACGTCACAACATGAGCCAGTTCCATCCAGTGTTCGTCAGCCTGTTGGGCATTCATCCCAAACCCCAGTGTGCAGTACGTACGTACAGGCGTGCTGCTCCCGATGGCACAAGCATGCACACACTTGTGTGTTTGCGCAGGAGACACACACACACACACATGGATAATGAGGAGATAAACAAAAGGAATGAATTATTTCCACATCATCTTGTTTTGAGTTATCCTCCCAAACACACCTCCCCTAAGCTGCCCCCCCACACACACACACACACACCTCAGTGCACCTTAATAACACGCCTCTGTAATATGATTATGTAACAAGTGAGGTTATAGATTGGAGAGCATCATAAAAGTAAGAGAGTATTGGAGGTGCTTGCCAGACCTCAGGCTCAGTATAACCCGCTCAGTGTGTCTTAATTGAAAGTCTCACGGGCCTGCAACTTATTTTCTATGGAGATCAGCTGGGGAGAGGCTGTGGGGTGTTGCTGGCTCAGGCGCTGCATGCAGAAGCTTGCGCAAAAAGCCACCAATTACAGACAAAGGCTTGAGATTTCGTTTGGTTTCGATAAATATTCCACTTCATTCTCCCACGATATCAAGCCCTTCAAAGTGAATTTCCTGAATAAGGTTGAGACACGTGAAGTGGAGGCTTGTGCCAAACCCAACCGGCCTGATTTGCTTTATGTGATCAGACAAGACCATCATGCCAGCAGAATAAGCCATGTGTAAATGAATGAGCAAGGAGAGTCACTGCCTTGGAAACAGACAGGTCTGAAGCACGTTCTTGTGGTATCTGTGGAACGTCACGGCCTGTAATAATAAATTAGTGGAGTTATCTAATTTAGCCAGGATTCTGTCAGGTCAGAGAGCATCACCTCTGCGCCTTTGAGCTCTGTCTCGCAGGGTCAGCGGAGGTGAGGGCATAGCCACAGGCAGGCACACACAAATGCAAACACTCACACACATACATAGGTACACACAATCCCGCTCTATCTGCTGATTTCAAGCAAGGTCGACATAAGGTTCTTTGGTGCTTTCAGTGGTTTGAATTCCTGGGTTCAGGTCGTCAGAGATCACAACCAGGGTCAGTAATATTTCTCTGAGTCCACACTGCATGGCACTATACTGGGACCCTGGGTACAAGAGGCCCGGTCAGATGTTACATCTTCGGACAAGGACGAGCTAAGCAGATCAAAGCTGTCCATTAGAAACTCCCCGCTCTGGGTTCTTCATAACCGCTCGCACACAGAGTCGGTCCCACAACGACGGCACCCCTCGGCCCTCTGACCCTGTGAACTGTGCGTGTACAGAGCCAAGGCGTAACTAAACGGGTGGCTCCGGCGGCGTCATGAGAAGAGCTCGCCGTCATCCATGCAGAATGCGTGTCAGGGGATTGGGTAACTCTGCCAAAGGAAAAAAAAGGCAGGCAGCACACACTGCACACATTGTTGAAACAGAAGACATCTCACTTACACAAGACAAGTGCGTAGTGTGTATGGAGGGGCCTGTGTGTGTGTGTGTGTGTGTGTGAGAGAGAGAGAGAGTGTGTGTGAGAGAGAGAGAGTGTGCGCGCGAAGACACATCTGCAGATTTGTATGCAAGTGTGTATGCATTTGCCTGTGGATGTTTCTCTCTGTTGGGCATAAATACGTAGATATGTCTATTTGTGTACGGCTGCATCAGTGCATGTAAATGCCTCTTTGTGCGTCTGAGTCTGTCTGCATGTGGTTATGCCTCTGGTCATAAACCCCCTACAACCTAAACATATTTAACTGAAGCAAATGACCCCTCATTACTCAATGTGCCACATTCAAAGGTGAAAGGTCACTTGTGTGTGTGCGTGTGTGTATATGTGTGTGTGTGTGCGTGTGTTTGTTTGCACGTGCAAGAACATCCTTGCATTAGAGGAGGTTTTTGTCTGTGTACGTGTGTGAGTGTGTGTGTGTCATTCATCATCGGAGCTTTGTTTTCCCTCCTCTCACAGTGTTTGTGTTTACCTGGAGCTCTTATCTGATCTGGCCACACAGGAGGTCAAAGTCACAGCACGCCGAGGGAAGGTTTCTGACAAATCACTGAGGATCAGCTCCAATCTGGCATCACCTGCTCGCTGTGACACTTGACAAAGTTGCAAAACAAAGATTAGTCGAACACATCACAATTAAGTACACAGACATGGCTAAAACAGGCCCCGTTCTGAGTGATTATTCAGGAAAAGGTTTCTGGTTTGGTAACTACGGCTCGTGCTGATGGATATGGTTTCATCCATCTCTGAAATGTCTCTCTGGCTCGTTCATCCACAAACTCCAGTTTCACCCTGGACCTGCTATTGACTGTCCCTGCAGAGCGGAGGCAGCTTGTCCTCCATCAATGCCACTTGAAACACAGCGTTGCTGCTGTTCACAAGCTGCTGTATTTTCACGCCTCAGAGGCTGCACAGACTGTAAAGATAGACCTTTTCCCCTAAATCTTACCATCTTTCAACTACAATCTTTCCACATTGACATTGTGTTTGTATACTCCTAATTGGTGTTGTCAATCATAGGTATTATGTTACCACAACGTTTTTCTGGTGTTATGCAGGATACAGAGCATGTTTGGAGTGGGTGGCTGGAGCACAAAGCACAGGGCTTTGATACGGAGAACATGTTTTACATCCTGAGATGTAGTGCAGGTAACCAAAGCACTTTGGTCAAGGTCTGGGGAGCTGGGACTTGTGTTGAATAATAGTAAACTTATCAGGTCTAAAGTCACTTTGGACTTTTCCGTCTCAAACTAAGACCCCAAACCCACTGATTTATCACATCAAAGTATGTTTAAGCGTCTTATGGCGAGCTCCTGCATTAAGTGAAGGAAGGTCACTGAGTCAGCGTTGGTCGCGTCTGGAGACGCCGATGTTTGAAAATGAAAACAATCCGTGGGTACGGAGGAAGAATGGAGCTTCCCAGACTTCTGTAGCGCCTCATCTCTGGTTGAAGTTAGCCCCCCCCACACACACACACACACACATGCACACACATCTCTACCAGTTTGAAGTTGATTTGCATTGTGGGTAATGTAGACTTTTACAGATTTGACAGATTTTAACAAGTAAGATGAATATGTAGAATATAAGAAGACAATAACTTTGTTTCTGCTTCATTTATTGTTATTGCCAACAATGCCATTACAAGTTCTATTTTAACTACGTTGTCAGTGAGTGTTTTGCAGATGTGTTCAGTGTCAACATGTTGTGTCTCGGCAGATGAGTTGATTTATAACGTTTCCTCATGTTGATAGAAAACGGAATCCAGGCTGCGTTACATTTCCCTCAAAACTCGGATACTGGATGAAAGTATTTGTTCTAGGAGATAGGTAAGCTTATATCTGGCTGCTGTCTTCTCGATTAGTTAAAACCTGATTGTTTTTCTTCTCATCATCATCATCGTCATCATCATCATCATCATAGTCATCATCATCATCATCACGACAACTACCCATGGCCATATCCGTTTCCTCTGTACCTCACAGTGCTAAAAGACAATAGTCATCCGCATAAAGTAAGCCCCCTTTCGGTTTCCTGAGTCACATTCCAACCAAAAGACCCAGTCGACTGATGCCCAGCACAGGGCAGGCATTCCCATCCTCACACTGATCTCTGCACATGCTCCTAACCATACCCATACTTTAAAAACATCCGGGACCCTATCGGATGCCCTGTGGAACTCCTCCCGTCTCTCAGCCAGTGGGCTCACATAATCAGGAGCTTTGAGGAGACACCCGGGAACACTGGCATTCCCTTGGATATCATTCCTGTTCTCGTCAGTGTTGCTGTCAGTATGAGTAAAAGGGGGGTCAGGTTCGGCAGCAGCTATGGTAATGGGATGGACAGATGTTTAGATGTGAGGCCCCTACAGCAGTAGACTTTGACAGAAAGCAATCAGCTTGATGTGGAGGAACAGAATACTTTACTGTACATGCAAAGCAAGAGCTGCAATATGAGCCTGGAGAGAGGGATTTAGATATAGGGATTGATAAGGAGGGAAATTAGCAGAAGAGAGGGTGAAGAGAAAATAAACGAGGTACCCAGAGCTGAGCGAAGAACAGATTACAAAGGTTGTAAAAAAGTTAAGTAAATAAAACAAGAAACAATGCCTTTTACAAAGCGCGAGGGATCCATCTTTGAATTATGTGATGACATATTTGGATCGGCAACTGAGTGAGACTGGGAGTATGACAAAAAGGGGGAGTGGAAAGGGAGGGAGGGAGGGAGGGAAGGTGCGGATAAAAATGAGTCATGTTGGCAGGAGAGAAGGGGGAAACAGCTGAGAGGTTTTTGTGGTGCGTCTTTGGCTCCGATCGCGCTTTTATTTTGGCTGAAGTAAGGTGATACTTATGAGCAAAAAGGGTCTCTGTCTCGCACCCTCACCCCTCCCCCCATCTGTCCCTGCCAAGTATCTTTTTGTTCTGGGAGGTGATGTGAGTGTTTCCACGTGTGGTAGGCCGGTGCTACTAGTTTGGCTTGTAACACTGACTTGACACAAAGACCCCTTACAGAAACAGAAGAGCAGACAGGGATAAGGCCACGATTACCTCATAGTGCTTCACTTCACACTTAAGAGAGGCAGGAGAACGGAGCAGAGATAGGTGTACTTCATCACTGCTATCAATGTATCATATTGTGTCACGGCATATGCCACAATATTTGTAATACATATGAATTGATTTAAGTATTTGTTTATTTTTCTGTCTTTCGGTGTTTCATTTACTTTTTCTCAATTCCATGTTTCCTTGTGGAACTACTGGGCAGGTCAATTTGACAGTAATTGGGACGGATCAATAAAAGAGCCCATCCGTGATGCTGCGGACCATTAGTGTAGGTGAAATAAACATGAATCTACTTGGTGTGCCGATGGTGCAGCTGACAGCCGCACGCGCCATCGGAGAGACAGAGCGAGCGAGAAGATGGATGAACAACTAACTTTATCTTTTCTGATTGCGACAGTCTGGCTTGAATTCGGGCAAGTAGTAAATCTAATGGTGAGGCAGTTCTACTCATGAAGTGACACAATCAAGATACTCTCTGATTTGTGGCTAAATAGTTTTAGTTGCTCAAACTAAATAGATTTAATAAAAACAAATATTAGATCAGATGGGTTGCAAACATTACAATTTACTGTATTTAGAAACATTGCTGTTGTTTGTTGCACGCCATTTCCGAGAGGTCCCTTTTTACTCAAGAACTACACTTAAGGACCCTTCATCTGAGTACTAAATTTACTTAACTCCTCTAAAATTCAGTAGCGGGAGAGGGAAAACGTTTCACAGCTTGCATTTGTAAGAGAAAAAGGAAACAATGATAATCTTTAGTCTTTTGAATTTGAGAATTGGTTGACGTCTCTGTGTAGGTGTGCAACCGCTGGGACGTGCACAGTCGCTCTCTGTGCCTGGACACCAGGAGGGTTACTCACTGGGATGAAAGCTGAGCACGATGGAGGGCAGCAGGGAGGAGGAGGGTGGTGATGAAAGGGAGTGAGAGGATAAGGCACACACACACACACACACTTTTTTCTCTGTCGTCTGTTAGTGCCTGCCACCGTCACAGTGGGGGGGCTGTGGCCTCTGCATAGCCTGAGAATGCTAAAGGCTAATCCTACAGGAATTCCCCAGGAATGTGAAAGTTGAGTCAGGGATCGAACAAGAGGGGGTGGAGAAGAAGTGGAGGGAAGGGGGTCCGGAGTGGAGGGGGAGGGGGAGCAGAAAGAAAAGGGTGGCATTCAAGAATAAATGAAATGAAAGAGAGAAAAAGAAAAGGGGGGAGGAGGTGGATGGGGGTCCATAGAGAGTAAAATGGAGGTGGAGAGGACAAGGAGACGTTGAAAGAATAGAAAAGAAGAGTTTGGCAGAGAAAGGGAACAAAGACCGAAAAAAAAAAGGGAAGAGGAAGATTGGCAGGAGGCCTGATTGCAGAGTGTCCAGTAGTAAGATAAACGGTGAGATGCTTTTGTATTTTCCGCTGGCATTTAAAGCAGTTGTTATGGAAACAATGCCAAACGCTGCTGGGTTGTTTTTGAAAGACATCCCCGGTCCTGCAGGTACACAGAGATCGTCCAGATAGTTTCGCTGAGAGTGTGTGCGAGCTTGTCTTGTCATGAAACAAACGAACTTTGTGCAGGCTTTCGTAACAATGGCAGTTAGGCGTCCACCGTTGCAGCTTAGCTGTCAGGATGAGTCTGTGCTTGTCCTCGTTTCCGGGCCCCTGTTACATAGATGGTTCTTCCGCCTCACAAGTATACTGTGACGTACCCGAACTGGCACAGAGCGGTACTCCAGTTGGGAGGTGGTTTGTGCACACATGAATATGGTTCAGTTATACCGGTCTTTGTTATAAAACATTTGGCACCGTTTCACTTCAAAGACATACGCAGAAAGAAGTATTTGCTCAACACAGCGAAGTGGGAAAGCCCCGAAGTGGAATAAAAAAACGCTCCTCGAAACTTCCTAGACAGACAGTACCGGATGAATGATAAGCGATCTTCAGTTACCGGTCAGGCAGGTGTGCCTCTGTGTGTGTGTGTGTGTGTGTGTGTGTGTGTGTGTTTGTTTGTGTGTGTACTCATGTGTTTCTGCCTGAATGACTGCATCTATAGAAAGAGAAGCTGCCTACTGCATGTATGTGTGTTTGTTTGTGAGTGTTTTTGTGTGTGTTTGTGTGTGTGTGTCTGTGTGTGTGTGTGTGTGTGTGTGTGTGTGTGGTTTCTTTGTCTGGCCGCTCTTGAGCAACAGTAATTACAGTTGCAGTTACGGTTACAGTTAAACTTGCTGACAAAACACTGCAGGCAGCACTTGCACAAGTGCAGCTGCTCCATTATCTGTGTGTGTGTGTGTGTGGATGTGTTTGTGTATATTAATACAAATGTGTGTGTGTGTTCTGAAAAGAAATAGGGGCATTCCTAATTTTATGGATAATAAATAGAAACATTTCTTCTGTTGTGTGTTTTTTTTTTAGAGAGGACATTGTGACGAGCACATGAGTAAACAATACAATCGACACATGAAGATAAGTAAGTGTTTTTCCTACTATGGCCAGTAAATATGTTCAACTGTGACAACATCCATCCATGTCCTTATATAATATGTTTTGCTCATTACGGACCTGGCGTGAAGATTACAGAACTTGATGAAACTCTGTTCCATCATCTCATTGTATTGCTGTGGAACATAAAAAGATGGCAGATATGTGTTCTCTTTATAAATGTTGTCTCGGCTGATCCACATGTACCCTGAGGTGTGTTTGTGTCACGACTCAAAAAGCAGGACCTAAAAGCACGACTCCAAAGTTCAGGGGAATCAAAAGGGTTTATAAGAAAACAGAAAATCACAGCTATGCTGGAAAAAGACTTGTACAAAGTACAAAACAAAATCACAACTATGTTGGAAAAGCAAACCAGGACAACAAACTCCACTATAAAGAACGATCAGGACGAGACAAGAAACAAGACGATCTGACACAAGACACAGGTAGACACAGGCTTAAATACATGAGGAAATGGGGAACAGGTGGACACAATCAGGGGTGGAGCAGGCAATCACACTCACGAGGAAACACCGGGGCAGGAAATAAAGTTTCTGAAACAAGAGAGGACAGTTACTACAAAATAAAAGCGGACATGGAAAACATAACTAAAACTTAAAACTTAACATAAATGACAAGACATGACAGTTTGTCAGTCATCGATACAGTCGGGGTTCGGCTATGCTTGATCAGAACTAGTTAGTACGACTAGTTATCAAACCACATGAAAAATCACAAGTGGTAAATGTTGTGTCCGGGTGCCCACACTCAAAGATTGAGTGAAAATCCGTCCGTCTGGAAGGCCAACCCACAAATGAAAGATGTTGTGTAAAGAATGAAAAATGAGGTGTTCAAATTGGTGTAAATGTCTGATTTACAGATACGGTCGGATGCAGCGCCCCCTAAACCAACGTTGGAAAGGTGTTTCTGAAGCTATTTCACCTTCAGACGGAGTAAACTAGCTTAAAGCTCTGACATGTCATCCAACCACAACTTAAGGCAACTGTAGCTGTTTGGACCCGCCACATAATTAAGGAGGGTGTGTGTGTGTGTGTGTGTGTGTGTGTGTGTGTGTGTGTGTGTGTGTGTGAATATGCTGGCTTTCAGGAAGTGCTGTCATCATAAGGCCGGCTGCTGTAGTGTGCCGCTGTGGTCACCGGATTCCCCCGGAGACAAACTCCCTCACTCACTCAAGGACAGACATCAGACATAGAAAACAATACCACCCGAGAGAGAGATGGCGAGAGGGAGAGAGAGAGCATCGAGGGTGGGAGGACGAGTGATAAATAGTAAATGTTTGAAGCCAACTGAGAGTGAGTGGGAGAGGAAGAGAGCAGATGGAAACTGAGCGGTGATGAGAGATTTTAAGAGGGAGGGATATGGGGAGAGACAATAGGACAGGCAGGGACACAGAGAGCCACGCAGTTGCAGGAAGTCCCCGAATAAAAGGTTTCCTGTCTCGCTGAGCGTCCCGAGCCTCCGATGGCTTTTCACTGAGGCCTGCTTGACACCAATTAAACCTGCTCTGGGACTGACTGCACCCCCATCTCCTCAAGGACACAGCAGACAGACATGCACACGATGGCTGAGGGCTGGGTAAGAGGACTTCCTATGTCAAAATACAATAAACACAGACACTTGCAGACCACCACACACACACACACACACACACACACAATAGTCTCCCTCCCTTTCCAGCTGACATGAAGGTGTACATTCATACCATTCACAATGATGTCAGTCAAACTGAAATTCTCCTCACAAGTTTTGAGGAATGCTTTTGTCCCTCAACACCTGTAGCTGGCCTGAAAATGTTCTTTCTTCTTCCCTCGACCATTGTTCTGCCCATTGTGTTCTGGGTGCTCAGGCAATACTTGTACTCAGCTACATGGATAACTGCAATCAGACGCAATACTGTATGGCCGTGTTTGCGCTGTGATATCTTGTGTGAATCGGACCTCGAGGTCGGGCAGGGATGCACATTTCATGGCTGCAATCCATTCCTTGTGAATGTGCCCCTCACTGTGGTGTTGGTCCCATATTATAGAAAAGAGGGGATCCAGCTGGTGTTCGCTGTCTGTCTTTCATGGGTCTAGACTCTAGACTGTCGAATCTCACAGCAGCAGCTTGAATTCTGACCTCATCACTCCATGCGGGTTTTGAATCAACAAGGAGAAACTAATGAACCAAGTAGCATGTCTTCATGATGTGGCGACTAAAACTCCACAGCTGGATTTGTGACCGATGCAAAGTACCAGCATTGTTATACAGAACTAAAAATTCACAGCCCAGAGGAGCACTAAAAACATTTTATTGGTGAATGCCATATAAATGAAATAGTGCACGGTTTGATTTGATTTCAGAGCATACTTCATCACTTTACTTTTACAATTGTATTTCATATGCATTGGAATGTAATCTAACATGTGGCG